>NC_090923.1:1202558064-1203183064 GCF_040938575.1 Ambystoma mexicanum | reverse complement strand
CACATCCTCAGAGGAAGGTCTAGGCAGAGGAGTGGGTAGAGGCCGCTCTGGAGGGGCAATTCCCGCAGGATTGTAAAGAGGCTGGTTGCCAGGATGGCCCTCTACCAACTGGATGCACATAAACTAAGGGAGTGGACGCAGGAGGAAGCAAGACACTGGCAGCGGAAACCAAGCACGCCAATCCATTAGAGCACGTAAAGGATTCCTATTGTCCTTGTTCCTTGGAAAATGCTGCTCGCCGCCAGAAACAAGCCCCTCTGCATCAGCCTTTGAGAACGTTGGTGTATAAGAGCTTGTCAAAATGGCCACCTCAGACTGCGTGGGTTGAACCGCCATTTTGTGTCTGCCTGAGGTGATCTGTGTCACAGGTTTCAGTGAGGCCATTGTCGCCACAGGGATTTCAAGGGCTTTTTTTCTCCATTTTAGCCTTGTGAGAGGGAGCCTCGGCAGAGCTGGTACTAGCAGATCTAGAGCATTTCGGAGCCCCTTTGGATTCTGCAGAAGAATTAGCCCTCGGTGAGGGAACCTCGGCAGGGCCGGTACTTGAATACAGGGCCTTGGCCCTCCTTCTTGGCCCCTTCAGCAGGATTAGTTCGACCACAAGATTGTTTGTGGGAAGGCTTAGGGCCACACCCCGTAGCCAGAGCACCTGGAGGAGGCCCCTCAGTCTTGCCAGTTTCAATTACAGCCCCCAATTGGGGATCCTCTGGGATAAACCTGGTAAGTTTAGTCACTGTACAGGAAACCTCGAGACTAGGCTCGGTACGCCTAGTTCCAGACTCGGAAACCTTGGGAATACCCCAGTCAAAACAGCCCCAGAAATATTGAGCTTAGCCTTAGCCCCCAAATGGGCAACCTTGGATGAATGGCCGGTCCAAACAGGCCTTTGACAGGGGGCCTCAGAGCCAACTCCGGAATACAGATTCGGTCCCTCTCAGGACACCTCAGGTAGAACCCTGGTACCAGAGCCACTTGGGCACCTCCCAGAACCAGAAGACCTTGTGAAGGAGTCCCCTGGCCGGCGTGCCCTAAAAAAGAAGGAACTTACTGTCCGCTTTCTTTTTCGTTGATGAACTGCTGTAAATGTGGAGGAGGAAGCCGCTGGAACACCACCTCTCACCTGACAAGCCTACGCTGGAGAGCACGGATGGAGAGTTAGTCGCAGTAGAAACAAAAGTCCCACCAATGTTCTGGGCCCAAGCACTCCAGACAGGGAGAATGGGGATCCTCTCTCGTGAAAAGACATTTGCATGAAGAACAGGACACGAATCGCAGACGCTCCGGCATAGACAGAGGAAAGAAGACCATGGAACCGGAGCAGGAAGATGAAGGACCAAAGAAAGAAGATTCCCTATGATGCAAGTGCGCCCGACCCCAACGTTGTGGAGAAAAGGACTAAAGGCGGGGCTACTGTCACGTGTGGTGGCCCAGCGTAAAAATAAATGGAGAAAAAAAAAAGTTATTTTGATGCTTCAAAGTGCACCGGTCCCGTCCTGATGGACAGAATGTCCCAAAATTATGGAGGAAAGGGGACGGGACGTAGGAGTATGAAAATGACTGGTAAGTCATGCTAGCACTTCTGCTGAACTAAAGGCTGCCCTTTTGGCCACTTCAGTTCCTTCTATTGCACCTGCCTAAAAATGAAGAGGGATGGACGTGGAGGGTGACCCAGTTATCTAAAGGCCACTGCAAAGAGTCCCTAGTTACCGCTGAGCACCTGATGAGTGGTCCCTACGGAAGGGGTGCTGAGGTGGCTTCTGTAGCTGCACACGATTTCCAGCTCCTGCTCTAGATGAGCAGGTGCTCATTGTGGTGAAAAAGGTGCAGAAGTGATTAAATGAACTGCCACCCCACCACCATCTGTCCAGCATCACCAGTAAGTATCAAAGCTGACATAATGAAGCCGGTGCAGTCAATCACAGACCAGTGCCATCCTGCCTTGCACAAGATCATTAGTGCAAACTCACATCTTAAATACAGGGGCCACAAGCAGTCAGGGTAAAGAGGCGATGGCTTAAGACATGGACACTGAAGCACATGGTGTTAGGGGACTCTGCATGCCATTAGTTATGTTGGTGCTGGTGGGAAGGGAAAAATGTGGTACATGGTGTTCCACCTACTGTCCCGTCCCAAAGCATGTGCCTTTTCTCCCCTGCCCTAAAGCGTCTAAGCATTAAAGAGGTGGAAAATGTTAGCACACGGTTGTTGACGCAAGGACACAAAGGATGGTGCATAAAGGGCTGAGGCCATAAACACCAGAATAAAATAAGTGGAAGCAACTAGTATTCAATTCTCTGCCCATGGAAGAACATATTTTACTTTCTCTGCCCCACACAGACCAGGCCCCAGCAGATATTCACTGTGAAGGGAGGCGTTGAATCTTTTTTTCTGGTCATGTGCAGGAGAGGGACAGTCTGAGGCAGCTGAGTGACCAAGGCACTCTGCCTCCTTGGGATACCCCAACAATATCATGGCACACAAACATCACAGAAGCAACTCAATAGAACCAATACCACATTAGAATGCAGAAAAATGGCAGTAGGTTCAATAAAAAAATTCCATGCAAGAAACACAATATTTAAGTTGGGTCCAGCATTCAGTTCACGTGGTGTTTGCCTGTCCGTTGCAGATCTCCCTCACCCCACCCCCTCCGATATCAGTTCTTTTTAAAGCCCCAACTGCCCAACCTTGTCTATCAGTTGATCAGCACAATTGCACTAGGTCCCTGCCCTGTGCTGGTACGAGTGCTGTTCTTTGGGGTGACAAATTGAAAGTGGGAAGATTCCATTTCTTTACAAGGCACCCATGACACTCGCAGGGGGTGTTTGCCATGAGGGACTCCCCCACCCAGTCTCTATATCCATAGTCTACATCTGTCTCTTTTTACTGATCAGTCTGGTCACTTTGCAACGAACTACCATGCCAAGAAAGGGGTTCAACTATCCTATTGCCCCATGTGGCAATGTGGTTTCACAAATAAGCCCAAGTCAGCAAATTGTTAGATGAATGGGGTTTATTTCTTCTCTTTTCGCAAACTATAATTAACCTCATTGCAGTCTTTTTCTTGGCTGTGCTTTTCATCTGGCAGTCTTCTTCTAGTTCCTTCTTCCAGGGCTCATCTCCTCCTCTGGTATGGATTCACTTCTTAATATGCCTTGGTGACATGTCGCTCTTAACACAGGACCGCCTCGGTCAAAGGCTGGCAAAAGAATATATATATCTACCATTACAGGCTGTTCCCCTTCCCTTCCCTCCCCTCCCCTCCCCTCCCCTGATTGGGTAATGTCCCAGGAGGTTTCCACCCCCTCCACACGTAGAAAAGAGATGTTCCTGATCCCATTTTCCCTTTACAAGATGCCTGTGCGGTTTTGCTGTATGCATTTTAATGGTAAGAAACAGTCTCTCTGCATTCTCCTTTCTGTAGTTCTTCTTGTGATGCAGAGTATTGGAGGAGGTCTTGGGGTTGTGCACCCGACTTATGCGGACTTGGCTTGCTGTTAAGTAGGGTCGAGGCCTGACCGCCTTCCCACCCATGTGGTAGACACCCATGCACGGTTCGCTGCCAGGCTGTGCAGGGCCTAGCAGCTTCCACCTTGCGTGAGGCTATTAAAATATTAACTGCTATTGCAGCTTCCATGCAAGCCTTCTGAGGCTCGCCGTCAACAGCCGCTACTGCAGCATTGTTGGCGGCGTCTCCTCCTCTGGTCGCTGCGGGGGATGCAGTACCGTCAGCCATGACCCAGTCAGCTGTAGGAGATGCGGCGGCTGCATTATCACACCTCACCAAACCTCCAATAATCTACCTCTATACAGTGTGTTCCACTAGAGAATGATGTTACCTAGTGATTAACCCATCCCTTAATTAACTGAGCAAATCTAGGTTTATTTGGCAGTTACATTTCTAAAAACCCAATCTCATAAGAACTTCCCTATTGTCTTTACTTCTTGGTCTACTTTTGCATTCTGGAACTCCTGGGTTTTCTTCCCCCCGCCCCTTTTATAAGTAAGAGTTCTTCAATGCATATAAAACAGAACCGGATGGACCACACACTTATGGCATGGATCTAGTCGAGAGCTCTGCAGTTTAAATCAACCCAAATTCATTTTGAAACTGCTCAATGTTAAAGTGAGCTCCCCTAATTGTAAAATAAGTCAATAAAACACATTTGCATCTTTGGGTATCATCTTTGGCAGATAACCAACACCTGCTGTGCCCTTTTGCCATCATAGAAAACTGGTTGCGTTGCCACATCATTCTTTGAAATGAAAATCCTCAAACGGAATTTCATTTAGTCTCTTCCTCACAATCCGCACTACTTACTCCATTTTGGTCATCAGATTTAGCCCCGTTGGAGAAATGTTGCTCTCTACTGCGTGTTTTCTACTAACCACCGCCTGCACTTGCTCCTCTTCTGCATACCTCCCTCATACCACGCATGCCCTAAGGGCCAGCCAAACTACACTCAAAAACGCACAAGCAACACACATCCACCAGAAGAACAAACAGCCACAAACAACTCAGACACTGGACGTTACCACTCCGGACACAAAGCCCAGTGCACCCAACAATGCACTTCAAAGCAGACGGGCACAGATGCCAGTTTCTCCTGGTTCGGCAAGCATCAACAGAAGAGCAGAACATCTATCCCATCACTCTTGACATACTAACCCCACACAATGTCTTAGAGCCACGTGAGTGCCTGGAGACCATGCAAATAGCAGCAGTGTGCAGTATAAATAAACTTAACTTCCTGGAATGCTTTTTCAAAAGCCTGATGCGACAATGCCCCTAACCAATTGTAACGTGGCACTATTTCACACAAAATCAACTCCATGTCCAGCAAGATAATCTGCCACTGGTGAAACTTGGGTCATTGCAGCCGAAAATGAAGGATCACCACTGTCTGCGTTGCGTGTTTGCAGGAGGGCCAAGACTCTCCTCCAAGCTCTCAGAACACATGCCAGGTGTTCGACCGTTTCACAATACGTTTGTGTTTCTTATTTTCTTCCCAAGCCACTAAGTCAGCAGCCCAAATTCTGAACGGTTGAGACTCACTTTTCAAACCCAATCTTGTCCAAGGTGTTTTACTGCCTGCAAATGAGAACAACCCAATGATAAGTCATCTTGGTGTATTAAGAGGATGGCATCCGAGTCAGGCCCGCGGTCCAAGAAATTAACACATTCGGCAACACTCTCAGTCCACTGTGCATGCTAGTGTATTGGGGCTACCAACTTCCTGGTCTGTCTTTGGTCAGCGTAATCCAATGCATAACCCTTTTCCTCGATTGAGGCGGCACTGAATGCCAGTACCCCTCTGCCATTAGCAGTCGTATTTATGTGCCCTACTTTGCCTACTCTCATGACCCCACAGAAAGCCCATGGAAATGCTGCTTTTAAAACCTTGCCCTATATGCAGTTTTGCAAATCCGTGGAATGGTGTCGGCAACATTTTTCACAAAATCAATAGGGATCGCCAACCCGGCCCACGCTTATGTAGTGTCCTTTTTTTGGGGTCATTGTTACTAGCCAGTTTGGAAAAACGTGTTCTTAAAAGCAAATCGAGTAACATACTTTTGTTGGAAAAAGTCCACCCAATGGATGACCGCACCAGGTCAGTCGGCATCATCCGCTGGCCTGCAGTATCCCGAGTGATCTTATTGAAGGTGTCCCAGTATTTATTGTACCGTCTCAAAGTGCCAGGTGCCAACACGTTGCTTAGAAGCCCACTCGGATATTCCCAACCATTTCCCACAGCCTTACAGGGGAAAGGAGTCATCCGATTGCTTGAGTGATCAGGTCTCTCTGATCTTGACAACTAGAAACAAGAGCATGTGCAGCACAGTTTACCAGTGGTATGTGCATCACTTCCACATCTGTGTTCATTCTTAGTATAAAGCCTGTTAATTCCTGCGAGTACAGTCAGCAGCCTTGAGTATGACACAGTGCCTTTAATCAAATAGACTACAGTTAAAGTATACAACAATAGAATATATGTTTTACCTTTTAGAAGCTGGGTTCATAAGTGGAAAGAAACTGCAATGGGAAATAGCTCCAACAAGGTTATATTTTTTGTAAGACATGCTTTGAACCAATGCTGTGGCCAAGGTAGACTGCACCATTGATTGCCCAGTATTGCTGCAAAGCCTAAATATCGCTGTCCACCCACTGACCTTTTCACAACTGGATTCCACAGAAATACATCAGGAAATTATCACAAATTTAAAAATCTGCCTTCAATGCAGCACAGATCTTCATGTGTTGGTGAGTCTGTCCAGAAACCAGTGTTCTATAGGGGTAAGCACTTGGCAAAGGCTCTTCCCCCTGGGACAATCCCACTTGCAAGATGTTTGGTTTTGCCATTGATAGAGAGACATCTTCAAAGATCTGCTATTTATCTTTCCCCAACGTGACTATGAGGGCTGGCCTGAAGGCAGCCATTTTGTCCACAAGGTGCCCCATTACCAAGCAACTGTCAATTTCTAGACCTAAAAAGGACAGTGTTTAGGGGCTAACCGTTTCCCTCAACAGCAACAGGGTATCCCCAACCTGCTGGTGAGCCCTTTTAAATCTGCCAACATTTTTGCATACTGATCGTGTACCCCTCTTAAAAATTATGAAGTCGCAAATGTAGTGCATGCACATGCCTCCTGAAGATCAATGCTGTAAAGATCTGTCCACAAATGTACCCAACATCCAAAAAATAGACGCACAAAACTGCAGAACCGATTGGCAACCATTTGCCCTAGTAACATATTGATTCGAAGTAGGTAATCCTCCCTGCGCTGGCCATCATAGTCCATTGAGTCGTCGAATAATGAATAATACACTGCGAAGAGCCCCTCTTTAAGCCAATCCTTTACCAAATCACCCTCAGGGACAAGTTGTAAATAAGAGACCTGACATTCTTCTTTCTGGTGTACCACTCTCAGGGCAGATTAAGTTGGTGAAAAGGTGGTCTTTGAAGGGGCCAGCATCTCTTGCCAAGTTAAACTCTTGATTAACAATGGCCGGCAATTACCCGGCAGATTTGAGGTTCTGTGCCTCCCAGTTATTGGCGGGAACCTCGTAAGGTATGTAAAACCCTTGCGGGAAACCTTCTGAACATTTCCGCGGCCAAATATTGTGATGGGCATGGATGAGAGGGAGTAGTTTGTCAAGGTTGATGTGTGAAGGAGCTCTATAAAATAGTGTTGTCACCTTTGTGCCACTTTGGTGGCTTGTGGCTATCCTTTCCCTTGGTCACACACTCGTGTTTAGCTTCCAACTGCTTGTTGTGTGCATCAAACCACATTTGCCACATGAGAATTTGTACTTGGGGTCTTCCTAAAAGAACATGATCCCTGCTCAAACCTACAGCATTGTGCTGTGGTGCAAACCTGCTCCCCCCAGTTAAAATGGGCACAAAACAAATGCCTGTGCCTGTCAAAATACCATGTTTTTAACTGGGACAAAAGGACTCCTCTGAAGCAGTTACCAAATTCCCTCACTGCCACCAATTTGGTGTATAAAATCTGGACCATCCCCATCATAACATTAGACCAGACCTGCATTTTTTAGCTGGACACCTTTATCCTACCGCAACCATGCTCCCCTCGCCCCGTATGTCAAGCAAGCATTGTGGATTCTCTCTCAGGGAGTCCGAAAGTCCCGTCTCATTTGGGCATTTATCTACAATAATTGAAGCTAACATAAGGAAATCTGCTCACCAATTTTTCTTATTTGGTCTTGTACCGCGCTATGCTGCCACTTACACTGTCTTTTGGCGCTCTGGCGGCCCTGAAAAGGAAGGAGGACTGGGGAACCTTTGTTAGCGGGATTGAAAGGGAAAGTGCAAGAGCCTTGATGTGATGTTGGTAGCTTCAGTTCTGAAAACAATGTCACTGCGTGCAGGTTTATGTTGTTTGGTGGTTGTAATGTTGTGCCTGGTGGGTGGATGTATGAGCAGTTTGTGTGGTTGGCTTGGTTTCCTGTTCGGTGTTGTGTGTAGCTCGTGATGGCCTTATGTTTTGTTGCGTTAAAGGTCTGCAGTATGATGTTCTGCATTTTAGGGTGCGTACGCAGAATATTTGAGGGTTAATGGGTATCTGGAAATTTGTATCACGCTCATCTAAATTCTATACAATGGTAATCCCCAACAAATATCTAAATTCAACGCATTAGCTGCCCTCAAAGAGGTCAGCGTGCAGCAAGGGATAATCTCAAGGCATCTCAGGGCACAGTAGGGAACCATCAAGAGTTTGTAATTAGTAGATTCAAACCTTTGCTATGTGAAAATTCAACTAGATTTGAAACGTGCTGTGTGAAGAAGCCCCTTGATAGACAACATATGCTGTATGAGGTACACCATGGTTCAAAACGTAGACCTAGATACAAACATACACTGTGAGAATACAACTAGATTCAAAGCATAACGTCGTTTGAAAATACACCTTAATTCATAACATATGCAGTGTCAAAATTACCCTTAGGTTCGAGACATACGCTGTGCTAAGAAGCCACTGGATTCCTAACATACGGTGTGGTGAAAGTACCTCAAAGTTCCAAACATACACCTAGACAGAAAACATACACGGTATGAAATACACAGATTCAAAAAATAACGCTGTGTGAAAATACACCCTAGATGCAAAAAAATATACACTGCGAGAGTACATCTGGGTTCCAAACATACACTTTGGGAGAGGGTCCAATAATACAGGAGTATAAGACAGCCTGGAATCAGTAAATTTGCCACGTACAATACATTATTCGCCCCACCCTTTCCCTAGCGCAACAGTTGGTCACCCTACCAGACCCTCTAGATGCGTTGTAGGGGCAATGCAATGGTAAGCTAAAGAGTGTAGCGTAAATCAGCACAGTGGTTCGAGCAGGTAATAGTAATAAGAGTGGCAGGGTTTTCTGGAGCACAGGAATGGCTGAACCACCTTAACTGGTCGTCTCTGTAGGGTGTCCTTCCAGGTTTCCATGGATGAACAGTGTACATTTCTTTATCAACTTTCATTCTCACCTTTTCCTCTTTGACACCTGTGTGCGCTCTCCTTTTTCTCTTCCAAGCACCAAAAATAGAGATACAAAATAGTGTTTGCAAATCCTGTGTGTGTGTAGCGGGATATGCTACACAAATGCATTATCCATGGCCATAATTGGGGTGAACCAGAGTGCTGTCCTACTTCAAGTGTTACATGCACAACTCCTGCATTAATCTTGCACGCTGTTCTAAAAAGCTTGGGACGGATGGGAGGAAGGTTGCGGGCCGTGGGCCCGCATCTCCAGGGACTTGCAAGGTCATATCAGCACTGCAATTCACTTCAAAATTGACTCTCCAACCAACGGTAATTATGCTGTTATTATGTTGATTATAATAGCATGCAAAAGCTGCTCCCCTTTCGTGCATACGGCACTCCATGCTTGCAGACATGGCGTAACTATATATGGTTGGCTTCACGCACTGGGGATTTCTCAGGAGGATTACTTTATTCTGTCACCGTTCCCTGGAGCTTCAGTCATGCCTTCATACCGGAGGACTTTTAAGCAAGACTGCTCACCGTTTTTTTTCTTTGCTCCCTTCTCCTCATGCCTTTCATCTGCCGTTTCACTGCTGCAGCTTTCATTGTTGAGGTTTTCTTCTTCCTGGTTGCTGGTTCCTCAATGGAACCTTTCTCCAGTTCCTTCAGCTCTGTCATGGTCTCCACAGATGTTAATGTAAACAATCATGTTGATTCAAAAAGTATTTCCAAACAAAAACCCATCACCCTCCCAAAAACACCAGACAAGCAAGCCAGCATCTTCTACACATTCCAGTCTGCAAACTAACATGCACATAAAAACAAGCATTTACCCAGTGGGCACTCTGCCGGGTCGGAAAAAAGGAGTCCAACACATCAAGGACATTTTAAGGGTTCTTTTAGAAAAGACCCATCTTTCCCAATTGCTAAAGGGATTGCCCTACCTATCCGAATAACTAAAAGGTGCTAGTCTGTCTCAGGAAGTCAGATAAATGGGTTCGGCCCAAGCACAACTCTACCTGGCAATACCACGAATATGAACAATTCAAAGTAGGCCAAAAGAATGTCTCTTCTCCTTTTCTTGTCTCTTCGTATTCTCTTTATAGAAATGTCTCCTTCAACCATACGTTTAAGACGATCTTCTTGGATATTCTCTTGATCTCTCCTTCATGAGCTCTTGCAACACATTCCTGGATCTTGTACTGTCTTTAGTGATAAGCTTATGACCGCTTCCCTTGAGACACTCCTTCACATTCTTGTCTTTGGTTGTTTATCTCTCAAAGTCTTTAAGTGCAACCTCTCCTAGGTTTGATATGGCTTTATCCAATTTTAGTCTCCGCGAATCCTGGATTATCTGCATTGAGTTATTGATTGATTGATTTAAATATTTGTAAAGTGATGGAATGGTCAGAGGTAACCACCTCTAGGTGCAGATGGTTAAAAATAAATAAATGAGCTCTTTTTTTTTTTTTTTAAGAGGTGAATGAGTATTCTGGCCACTGCCGATCAAGGTTACTTACCCAAAAAGGTATGTTTTTATGAATTTACTGACCTGGAAAAGTGTTCCCTTCCATCTCCAATGGCAGTCTGTTCCATAGTACGGGGTGGGGGGTATACTATACTGCAAACTGTCCGTTTCCCTTGGAAATGCAACGGTAAGGCAGGAAAAACAACACCAGATCGCAGCACTCAGTTGATAACCCATCCGTTTTTTCAGCCAGATATGATGGGGCCAAGTTATTCAGGGATTTATAGATAAGGCACAAGATCTTAAAATCAATTCGATCACCAATTGACAACCAATGAACGGAGCGGTGCAGAGTTGAAACTGGGGATGATTTAGGGACTTAAAAGATCATTCTCACTGCAGCATCTGATGCCTTCTGTAGACGGTTCAGATGTTTGCGTGGGATACCAGCTAACAGACCATTGTCATAATACAGCAGGGAATTGAATAATGCCCCCACAACAGTGGCATAGTCTTCAGATGGAACTATGTGATAGTAAGCCGCAGTAAGCTTAACGAAAAAAAAAAAAGATTAAAGTTCGTTCCTACTGGATTTTAACATCCTAGATTATCTTTCAAAAAATATCCTAAATATTTCATTTTCGTACCAAAATTTAGACTTTAACCGAGAAAGCATGGGGTGGGTGGATGCATCTCAACATCTAGAAGGAGGTGTTTCGGTCCAAACAAGGCCACATCCGTTTTACTAGGGTTGAGAGTTGGAACCAGTTTAACAACATTAAGTTTCCAATGTCCTCCAAACACTGTCGAATTCTGTGAAATTACTCCTTAAAATTGCCTAGCTTCACAAAAATCAGCATACGATTGAAATTCAAACTCATGAAAATGCCCATTAGAGGTTTCAAGTACAGATTAAATGACGGAGGAGAGAGTGACGAGCCCTGGGTAAGAGATTTCAAGAGATATCCCCCAACTTCACCTGCTGCCAGCATTCAGATAGGAAGGAGCCAAACCCATTAATAACCATAAGATGTGATATTCATCTGTTGTATGTGCAAAGGTTGTATGACTACAGGCACAACTAATAAATAAAGAAAAATATAACATGTTATCTTCTCAACCTTTCTCAATCGTTCTTGTAAGTGTGACAAATCCTTAGATGTCGCAGTAGGAGAGGATGAGCGGACACCACTGTATTTGTGTTGGCGAGGTAAAGCAATTCTTTAGTTAGTCCAGATTTCAGAGTGGGATGCAACCCACCGTGTCATGCCTCTATGCAGGGCATGCAAATAATTGTAGCGGAATAAAGACTTAGGCTCAATAGCCATCAGTGTGGGCTGCACACCCTAAAGACCACTCTAGTGGTTTCTTAGTGCTTATATAAATTGATTGATAATTTGCTTATAGTCACTTGTATTCATTCGTGAATGCTAATTTAAGGAGCGGATTCAAAATGATTCATTTGTGATTGTTTCTTAAAGACAAACATATGTGATTTATTTGCAGATGTAAACAAAATGCCAATGCATTTAGTCCTTCCATCAGGGCTTTGCTATTCCATTTGATCGACACACACAGTTACCAGTGAACCACAGTTTGAATGCAAATGTGTGGTGATGTTACCACATCAACATACCAATCCAGTACATATACCAGCAATTCATTAGAGAAATGTGAAAAACTCAAGCATCAAATGCATGCACGCCACATGACAAAAAAGACAAAGATAATAGACCAACATTAATGAGACCATTCAGAAACAAAAGTGAGAGCATAAGAGAAAAACAAGGCAGCACATATCAACAATTTACTACAATCAAGCAGTTCTAAACCATTCATCAAGTTTGAAGCGTGATCGGCATGCATTAGATCCCAATGCCTAACAGTTTTTTTCCGTTGTGCGCAAATGGAAGTGCTAGTGAATATGGCATTAGCTATCTAGCGGATCTCTGTGCTCACACTAAATCACACTATGGTGATGAGGTTTAAGGAGTGTTAGTGACAACTTATGTAGTGAACTAACCTCATCAATCCTGTGTGCCATCGTTGTGGGAGTCATATCAGAGGAACCAATTCAAATCCCACTCCTCATTAGTCCCTTTTGGACTCAAGGCGTCCAACCGCTCTGTCCAAAAAGCTTCTCTCTATGCCCTAAACCTTTTGAGGTCCTTTCTTTGGCCTTTTGTGTTGATAGCCTCAAGTACTTGAATCTTCAATTGAGCGATACTATGCCCTTTTTCATTGAAGTGTCTTGCTACTGCAGAAGCAGTTTTCTCGTTTCTTATGCACAATTTGTGCTTGCTCATCCTAGTACAGATTTTTTTTCCTGTTTCCCCAACGTAATAAATGCCACAGGGGCATCTAATGCAATATATTGCATTCTCCGTGAGGCAGGTCACGTAGGTCATCAATGGTATTTTTTCTCCTGTGTTAGGGTGAAATACGGCAGGTCCTTTAATAATGTTACAAATCCTACAGTTAAAGTGCCTGGGTTCTCGCTCGTCTGTTTGACGTTCATTCTGGTGTTTTAAGTTCCCCAAGTTGTTACTCCTCTGGTAGGCGAAAGTGGGAGGATTGCTGAAAATGTTTTCTCCTTTCATCCCTGGTAAGGATGTTCCAGTGTTTGGTGATACACTTCCTAATTTGATGACTTTGGGTGGGAAATGTTGAAACGTACCCTATTGGGGGGGTGCACTTATTGTAGTTTTGTTGTTCAACAAGTCTTCACATCTCTTGGTCCCAGTTGTAGATATTGCCATGGTCAGGTCACTGTCTGCATAGCCCCTTTGGTGCACAGTATGGCCAATTGTGGATCGCATTCAGATTGATTGCTCACTATCCTTAGATGTCGTCACTTCCTCAAAGGGGCTGAGGGGGGCTTTCCCAGGAGGCGAGGCCACTACTCGATAGTGCTCCTGGGAGTTGTACTCAGCAGGAGGATCTCATGGGGAGAGACTCCCCCTCTAGGGACAAGGACGACAATCATAGGAAACCGCGGTATAACAACCCTCACCCAACATCCTACACCCCTCCCTACTCTGTACACCCCAACCCCTTTCCCACTATTTCAATGTGTCTCTGTAAATCTGAAGACTTAACTACTGAGACGAGGCAGAGTAGGGACTACCTAAGAGAGAACTATTATACAAGTACTGAGACAAAGAGGCGGTGCAGAATATGATATGATAGGTTATTTAGAACATGCTTAATACCCAGTGGTTTCTAAGCGTGGACCTGGGGATCGAACTTGTATTGCTCCATGTCATCTTGATTCCAAGGCGAGCACGTTGCCACTGAGCTATCCTCCCATGACAATAAAGAGCACCAACAGGAATTTAAATGAGTAGTCTAGTCATCAGTGCTCATTCACAACAAAAAGGAACCAGAAGTTCAGCTATCCCGAGAGGAGCAGGGAGAGCAGTGTGGCACATAATGTAAAGGGACTTTAGATCAGGATGCTGAGAGGAGGACAAAGGTGTCATTAGATGGTCCAATGTTAAAAGGACCTAACTGAAGGCAGGCGAAGCAGCAGAACAACCAGCGGCCAAGCTGAGACCACGTGGTGCAAGGCACATGTGAGAAAGTAACAGCGTCTGAAGCTGCCGAAGAGAGAGAACCAGACACAGAAGCGACCAAGAAGAATGGAAAACCCCAGAGCAGACTGGAGCCCGCCGACAAGATCACCAAAGCTCTAGGGATGTATGGGCTCGCTTGTGGGGGCGCAAGAGCGTCTTGGGACTCGGGGACTTTTGTCCTGCCCTGGGTACCTAGAAAGGATATTGGGTTACCATCTCCTGAGTGGAGACAAGAAACAGGAGAAAGTGTTTCCCAAATTGGGACAGTAACATTTACCCCAATCTTAATGAGGGAATACAAGAAAGAGTTCACATTTCTCATGGCAGTACTTGACAGGCGAGTAAGCTCAGTCTGCCTGACCGGCTAAATCGAGAAATACGGGTCAGGGAAGCGGAACCACGAGGGGACCGCACCCACATGAAAAGGGTAATACAAGTAATCTTCCTCGTGGCAGTACTTGGACATAGTTGATTCACTCTACTATTAAGTCTGGATACAGGAAACTCTGGGTCGGGGACCCTCAAAGTGAAAGATTGAAAGTGTTAAATTGTGAACCCAAGTGTGAGAAAGGCCAGGGGAAGGGAGACGTTCACCCTGGTGTGGTGAACTGTGAGAGCAAAGCCAAAAATGCTTGGAGAAGGGAGTCATTCTCCTGGTAGTAAGGTTTACAAGGAGGATCCAACCAGTGATCCAGGGGAAGGGAGTCATTCACCCTGCAGTAAAGTTATAGTGAATATTCTGATGGATCAGCAATCCTTTGCTTGTGAAGTGTCAAAACCAGGGGAAGGGAGTCATTCCCCCTGGCAAAGAACTTGTAACCAGAACTGTGCTACCCAGTCATTCTCCTGGACCCAAAATAGTGGTGCAACCTTCGAGTTTAGTTACAAGTGTAAGAGACAGAATTAGAGTTTTGACACAACAGTGGACTTTTTAGTTTCAAGGATTTCCTGACAGACCCATTATAACTTTAGTTATAAGCAGCGGCACCCTCTTAGAGATGGGGAACGTTAGGTTTTCTCTTTATTTTCTTGACTAATAAAAGTCTATAGCAATCACCATGCCACTGGTGTGTCAGTCTCCTCGTTCTGCACCCTTACATAAGATACCTTGGTCCATGGCATCAAAAGGTGCAGACAAATCTAGCATCACTTGAAAAGAAATGTTCCCCCACATCTGTTCTCTCATACTGTTCATTTAACAGTCTTATTGCACAACACTTATTACCTGTTTCTGTAGCAGGTTCTCTGCACTCTTCCACCCTGTAGTCATGGGGCTTTTCTCGGTCTTCCCAGGGAATTTGTTTCCAATCTCCTTACTTCCCATACGGGGTATTTCCTGACATTCTATATGGTCTCATCAAACTCCAGTTAGGCTTGTTTATTGTTCGCATATCATCCTTATTACTAGCACAGGTTTCTCCACTCATACTGTGGCCTCCTGCGTCTCCCGATCTCCCTGGTACCTTTGTGTATGCAGGTGGAACTTGCGGGGCTCGGCACTCACTTGGGTAATCGACTTTATTGTCTGGCTTCTCGGTCTTTCATTATGCCGGCATTCCGTGTTTGGCTTGCCTGCAGGCGGCTGCCATCTATGGATGCTGGCAGTAGGGAGCTGCTAGCACTCACTGTAAGAATGGTCTTGGTATCATTAGCTGGCCGTTTCGCCCACCACGATACGAATGTGGTCACGCCACCACATCGTACGGAACTCCTCTTCTCCTTCTGCCAAGGGCTTCCCCGCTGTGGGACTCACCGACCCTCCAGTGTCTCAAGTTGGCATTCTTTGCCTTTTCAAATGTCACAGGTTCTGCAGTTTGCTTCCGCTCTGCCTCTCCAATGCATGCTTATGTCAGGGGATTGCCCTGCGCACCATACACTCTTCTCGGAATCCACTAGTTCTAGTTAACAAGACCTCTCCTTTTCCTTTTGATAACTGTTTCACTTCAGCATTGCTTGCAGCCAAATAGGAGGACCCTTTGACAAATTGACCATGATCGTCACCTATTCGCTGGAGAGAAGCTTCCCTTGTGTGGCCAAGCAAAGGCAGAAGCTACCTTACTCTGTCCCTGGGTGTGGCTATCTCCAGGAGGACCGCGTAGGGGAGGGCAAACTCCAGGGAGATGCAATACAAATATTAGATCAAAATGGCCCTTCAAATGCACTTTTGAATGACACCCTTTGCAACATGCCTGTAGGGCTTACTGTATTGTAGATGAAGAATCCCCAAGTCTGCACAATCAGCCTCCCACTCCCCCTTTTGGTACTGAGGAGACAAAGAAGAGGGGTAGAACAAGGATGACTAGAAACGGGAAGCAAACAAAGAGCTCTAGTCTTTGGAAAGTATTCATGAAAACCGGGAAGTTAAAACACATACAGCTGATCACTGAGAGGAAGAAAGACAGAGGCTGCAGGAGATTTCAGCTTGTGCCGATGCTTGTTTGAACGATGAGCGCTTTATACTAAGTATCACGGAGGCCGATGAGAGTGATGAGAGAAGAGAGCGAATACGGAGAAGTGTGCTGTTCTGTTGCGAGAGGCAGCCAGTGCGGTCTGAAGAGATAGAAGAAAGCGGGAGCCTAATGACTAACAAATTGCACCGCCAGTCAATGCGGAGAAGAAAGGAACAGAATAATGCGAGGAATGCTGTAGGTGCCCAGTAAGCCCCAAGAGAGTGGGTTACCGGAGCGCTTGAAAGCGAGACTTGCATGTCCATCAACACATGAGAAAGAGATTGAAGCGAGTGAAGAAACTAAAAAGGGGAAACAAAAGGGAAAGGGACCCGGAATTTGGGAATAAAGCCTAATACATATATGGACAATGGTACAAAAGGCTTAATGATCCAGTACTTGAGAAAAGAGGCTGATAACCTAACAGTGTGCAGAAAGAGTCAGAAACCCAGTACTTGAAAAAGGCGATGGGTATAATTACGAGCCTTTCGAAAGAAGCAGTCGGTGACCCAGTTTTGGAAAGACATTTTTGTGGAGAAAAGAAGACAGGGATTGTAGACTGGAAAAGCCCTGGCAGGTTAGTAAACCAAGCCAACGGTGAGCCTGGGACTTGCACCAAAGACAAGCGTGTAACCTCCTGGAAGGAGAGTAAACCAGGAGTAAAGAGATGTGAAAGTATATTTTTGTAAAACAAGAAGGTAACATCCTGGCAGGAGAGTAAACTAGGAACAAGAAGAGGAATATTTTGAAACAGTGATCAATAATAAAGGGAAGAACCATACCCCGTTTGCAAACTGATGAGAACGTTGCAAGCACCTTGGTAGGAGAGGACACCAGGGTAAAATGGAGGAGCTATCAAAGGACAGGGGGGGGGGGGAAGAGTCATATGCCTTTTAAGGTTAATATACATACAGAGTGAAATACAACAAAGGTACTGAAGAAGCTGTGTGTGTAATGGAGACTCCAAGAAAGAGTCTGCACCTTGAACTGTAAAGAAGCGACATTCAAACCACCAGAGGAAATCTAGAGGAAGGGAAGACCCCTTTGCCTGGTGGAACTTTATTCTTTTTGTTCTGGCACTTTAGAACTATTTGCTTTGAAACACCAATAGAAAGTTACAAACGGATACCCATTGTACATATTATTCAGAGCTTCGAGTGCAAGGGGCAGTTTAGGGTTTGGACAAAGGACGCCCTTTAATTTAACATCCTGGAGACCAATGTTCCATAGTTTTGTTGAGGCAGTGAAACCCACTCTTAGAATTATGGACAGATAGGGATTCTCCCATTGGCCTTTTATTATTTTGTGCTTAATAAAAGTCTATAACCCACACTAAACATGCCACTGTGTCCGAGTCTCACTCTTGATCCCTTACAACCCATTATTCTTCATAGCAGGTGGTCCCCTATATGCGGATATGGTGTATGCAGATGGGCTTTTAATCACCTTAACCCAAAGCAGGCCCATCCCATAAGAAGAGAGTGCATTGAACAATCGGCCGGGAGGGGCTAGATGACTCTATAGAGTCAAACTAACCAGAGTCTCCCTGAACCACACAAGTTGAAACATTATATATATTTTTGCAACAGTTAAAAGACTTGCATATATTTTATAATGAACCACCCAACACACGTGACTGGTCAAAACCTATACAAAAGAAATCCAATCGTTCTCCAATTCCCCCGTTCTCATTGATCACCATTCTCTTAACTACCATTTTCAGCTCATGTGTAAAAAACACACCTTTTTAGGGTATGTCCGTGGTAGGTCATGACATCACACAGTTACACATTCAGATACAAACATAATTCATTACAGGTCCCAACTGGCCTAAGAGCTCCTAACCCCAGACATAATTGCACATGGTATGCAAGAGTACTTCAAATAATATGAGGGGACGAATAAACAGGTTCCCTTTGAACTGGCGATAACCATCTCACCCTCCCAGACTTGCTGGAGTCTTCAGAACACTTATTGGAATGACTAACAATTCAACACGCATGGCCTCCAGTCATATCCTGAGAACACAATCGAAACCCCATGAAGCATCAATCAAATCCGGCCTCCGGCGTCCATTCACCTCCGGTTTACTGCTGGTCAAAACGCAAATGGCCGGATTCCCCCGAACAATAAATAACAAGTTCCCTTGCACTTAAAAGATTGCATCTTCCTGCAGCGATACTAACAAGACATAAAAACCATCGGCCGGCCTGTTGACTGACCATATGCTGAATGTCGCAGTCACTCTCCTTTGGCCTGCAAAATCAGTTTCTCCCAGTCACTCAGAATTCACCTTGCAAACGCTGACTGCAGAGTTTAACCAATTTATGAAAAGAGCACACTGCATATAGATTTGTAAAATCCCAGTGTATGTATATCAGTGCATGCATGTTTAATGACTAGTGTCTTCTTCACAGTGGTTTCTTTGTGACAAACCCCCTTACTTGCATGTGCATTATGAAGCTCCTCGTTGCCCAGCTTCAAGGCGCTTCATAGCACACAGTATCTAGATTGCATTTATATTTCATTGGTGGTTTTCACATGTATCTTGCTGTGCTCGTGCAAATCTTAAATGTATCAACTTAAACACAAAGTAACAATTAAAACACACATCCCACTCTCGTTAACTAAGCTGGATACATATAAAATTGCAACAGTGCCCCAACTTCAACGCTCCCCCAGTCACAAATATGGTGCATGCAACGTGAACCACTCTCTCATTGGGCTCTTTCCTGACCACACCAAAAGGTGCTTGGTCTAGGGAGTTTGTCATGGGAATGAGAGTCCTATGTCCCCTAAGGGGGGGAAAGAGTCCCTCCCAGTTAGGTTTCACTTGCCCAGACCCCTAGTGAGGGTCTTGCAGAGTGGCCTTACCTCCCTATCCTCAAAGGTGGTGGCTCCCCGAGGGCGAGAAGGGGTGAATACTCTCGATTCCTCACGGGACTCAGAGCCTGAAATACTCTACCTCATCATAGCTGCACTTCACCTTTTATCACTACTTTTAGAAAGAGCCTCTAAACAAACACACCCATCTCCCCACACATAATGCCCCTCCACCTCCCAGTCTACCACTTGTCTGAGACACAGAAAGAGTATCCCATCATAGAAAAGAAGCCCTCAAGCAGTAGATTCCAAAGGCTTTTGGAGGGTCTTACACAATGAGGTTCATACAGAAAATAAGCCGATTGATCTTCCTAACAACACATCACCAGATCTTGAGGGGAATGACTTAACTATACCAAGCGAGGTTTGTGCAATTCTGCTCTACCTACCCATGTAACACAATCTCTGCCCACAGCTGATCTCTCCATCATAGCTAACAGGGCACAGTCTGGTGACTAGAACCCTATATAACCACTATTCAGGTTCTCTGCAAATCTATTTTGCCCTCATGTGCAATGTTTTTAGGGGGTGTGCCTGGGCGCCAGGCAGAGACCAATAATGCGACCAAAAGGCCTTATAGGCTTCCATATTCCTCTTACCAATCACATTACTGCATGTCTCTTGTTGCATAATATCTTTAACTAGGTCTCTGGTGCTCAAAAGCACACGCGACAAGCAGTCAGAGTTTACAGAAAAACAAAATACCATAGATTTCAACAAAGTATCCATCTACGGCTGTTCGGTAAACAGAAGCTCTGTACATTACCAATTGCACGGGCTATATCTTCGCTAGCAAATGTCCGCCTTCTCGTAAAAAAGTGGCAACCATTGCCTTGCTCGCTCCCCTCAGGGCGAGCAATGCAAGCAAGAAAACAAAAACGTTGCTTTTGTCCATGCCACTTCCCGTTAACAGCACGTTGCGCTGATCTGGCTCATCGATATTCTGCCCCATCACACCTCCCAATCGCAGCACACCATGGGGTGAAATGGGGGCAGGGGTGTTGCTAGGTCTGAAAAAGATCCGGGGTTACATTAATGTCGGGACTGTCGGGGCTTGCTAGCCACTTCTATCCGAGGCTACAACCAAAAGATTCGGGGCTATAGCTCCCAAAGCCCCCCCCCCCCCACACTCCCCCAGCAACGCCTCCGAATGGGGGTATAAGCCATGTGGTTGCGGAAATAAAGAGCTGCTCACTAAACTGCCCTACTGGGGTTGGGGAGCTTTTCATGCTGTGCAAAGTACAGTGGGTGGCATGTTTTGCACACCCTGCTTCCTGCAGTTATCTGTTTGCTGCTGTGGGATACTCCCAACTATGACTGTAGGGGAGAACGTTTAGCTCCGTTGCATCAGCAGTGAATTCAGAGGCTGGCAGGGCCTCAAGAGGCTATTCTGCTCTATGAATGATGAATTTTTTTTTTTTAAAAAGAAAATAAATTGTAAATCGGGGCAGCACAAAATGAGTCTTCAATTTCCATTTGGAGAAAACATGTATGTTCACTCGGACTGCAGTGCATCCTTGAGAACTAACCAACTCACCTTTGACATGCTGCCCATCATTTTCAAATTATGCAGGCAAGCCATATGAGCAACAACACGAACGCTGCCATTTTCTTTCCTAGATATTTGAAAGCATGTAAAAAGTGATGGCTCTGGCACCAGAGTCCATGCCTACTTGGGGCAAGCCAGCTGGAAATGGGCAGCTTTATCCACTCAGGCCTAAGCCAAGAGTAAGCTTGTGACTTTTGCTACTGATCGCTATTGTCTGTCATAAGGCACCCGCCATTTACGTTTTTTTGCTGAAGCACCGATTTCTTCCCATTGCCCAATAATTTCCAAAAGCATTTAAGTCAGCTAGAGAGGAAGCATATGGGAACATGGGAGTTGTCGATACTGTCAAGGAGGCAGCAAGTCTCAGAGGCTGATGATGAATAAAGGGACAGTCATTTATGATGCTCCAAGCAAAATGGTAGTCATGAGGCAATACACATCCGAGCCTTGCTCGACTGGCCATTTCCAGAAGAACCAGGGGATCAGAGATCTGAAAAGGGCATGGCAGAGCACGGAAAAAAATTAATAAAAAAGGGAGGGTAGGTTTGGATGTTAGAAAGGAAGGTTTGTGTTTGATAGAAGATAATCCCCTAAAACCTCCCATCTTTTGGTTTTACTGGTCAGACCAGGCTTTGAGCTTAAAAAAAAAAAAAAGGCCTATCCCACTCAAGCTTCCAACATCCATCATATCCCTCAGTTCAGTCATAGACCGGAATCCATTGAGACAGATAATCCTGTATGTTCCCTGGTAGGAAAAAAGCTCAGTAAAGCCCCGTTTTAAAACTTACTCTCTTTCCATTACCAGCAATAGACTGAAGCCCCTTTTTTCAACCCACCTGGTAGTAGGTTACACAAGAACACAGTTCGGAAGTGATCCCAGCATCAAAACTGCTGAATGCTGGACGTTTCTTTGCAAGTCAGTTCAGCTGTTCATTATTTTTCCCACAAATATTTTTGCTGCCGTTTCAAGTCATAGCAGAACAAAGGAAAATAAAATCACCCCACTAACCTTCCAAACAGGATGAGGGATTTCCCTGCGGTCATCGCACCTGTACCACCGCTTATTTCATGCATCCACTGCCCAAACTTCCTGTCCCAAGAAAGACCTTGGAATCCAGCCCACTGCATCAAGCCTTGTTCCCAATTAAAGGATCACATCTGATGGCATCTATACAAGTTCAGATTCCTAGGTCATGGAGCACAATACAATTTGAAGTGGTGTGTTACACAATCCATCGTGTGCCTATAGCCCTCAAAATGTGGACATGAGTAAGAGAATTATTGCATTGACAAAACAGCCCATAATGTTTGCAGCAACCGATCAAAAACGGCAAATTTGTTTTCTTCCATAGTGTGGCAATGGACATTTTGATGCAGAAGTGAAAAACTACTCTCCGTTCATCAGTCTGCATAGGTTTCCAAAGCATTAGACGGCAGTCCTAAAATTAGAATGGGCCGGTCATTCGGAATGGGAAAACCTAAAATATTTATGGCAGCTGGGATTGCCTTCAAAAGCCCTATGCTCTAGACATGAAAACACATGGATTAATGCCACTCCTGTGCACACCGTTTTTTCAAGGTTTTGCACCAGTTTTACATGACTTTATTAAACCATGGTCTCTCGGTTGCTTACTTGTAAGGGGTGAGCAAGGCGTTTGCCAGACTAGACCAAGTCGGAGGATGTGAAGAATACCGAAACCGCCAACGAGAACCGGTAAGCCCAACATAAAGGCTGTTATGCCAAGGTGCTTACTGCGTTATGCCGCATACCGATGCAAAACCGCACATGAAAGTTGGAGAGACCGGAATAGGGAAGTTGGGTCCCTGGGACATTGCTGGAGAAAGTCTATAGTGTATAAGAAAGCAATAGGCATGAGAAAATAAAAGGAGATGGGATCATCAAAGAGGTCCAGGCAAGGAAGTGAACCAGGCCTCGAAAATTTAGAGTCTTGGACCCACAGCTAAAGTGTATGGAATGAAAGCCCTTACAGGAGAGTATACCAGGCAATGTAACTGCAAGTCTGAAACGTGCACCCAATCATAAGAGGTGTGTGTGAATTAAGAGGGAATGAACCTCTTGGGGAATGTGGGAACTCCAGGGGAAGGGAGCAGCAATATACCCTAGGCACAAATTGTGTTTGAACTGTAAAGGCAAGGAGCAATAAAGTGCCCCTAGAGTGTGAGAAATCCAGGGGAAGGAAACCATATCCCCTGGAATGGAGAACTGTAAATCTGTGGGGATAACACTGTTTGTGCTGAGAAACTCAGGGGAAGTGAGGACCCGTCCTGAGGATTGTGGAACTTTGATTGTTTCTTTTTGCACCTTTTCACTTTGGATCTTTGTAAGTAGTCTGTATGATTAAATGCCTCTAAATAATACTGCACCTCTACTTGGAATGCTCCGAGTCACTGATCCGAAGGGCATGCAGGGAGGATGTGTGTTGTGGGAGAGAAAATCGAACTAGTCCATGCGCTCCACCTCTTTGGACGAAAAAGAGATTAAAAACCTATGATTTTCTGAGGCTAACCTTAAAGGCTACAACCATCTTGTCCTGATCCAATTTTCTAAGCTGGAGAGGTTTTGAACGCTACTATTTAGTGCATGAACATGCTGCGTTTATGCACAGTGAACCCCAAAAGCAATGCCTTTTATTGGGGGATTATTCCCAATTCTATCAACAGTGTCCAACTCAGGGCAAACATTGGGGAAAGAGGGCAACCCTGTTTAGTGTACCTACATAGCAAAGCATCATCAAAGTTCACACCACTGACCTTGCTCTCACCATCAGTTGATCTCAATTCACTGGCATGTGCTTTAGAAAAACCTCCTTCAAAAGCCCAGATGATGTAATGTTGTGCATAGCGAGGACCATGCCAGCCCTAGTGGTTTTTTTCTGCAAGGAGAGGCAGAGGGCAAGGGAGAAGGGTTGTTAGTAGGTTTCTTACAGTGGTTTGTTCGAACAGATGTGTTACCTTGTTTATATCATTAAAAGTCTACTGACTTTTATAATCTTCATTGATCAGGTTCCAGCAGGCACGAGAGTAGAACCTAAATGCAGATAGCAGACTTTGTTAAATATTTTAGCGCCTGCATAGATCATGGGCTTCTTTTAGAGGGAGCTTTGTAGAATAGAGGTTGATATAAAAGACTTGTAATACAGAAAATACAGTCAGTGCTCCCATAAAAGTCTACTTGGCCATTCAGATGCCAGATATCCCCAGGTGTTTTAGTAGCAGCACCTCTCAGCCCGACGCCAAAAGACTTACCGCTTTCTTGGAGTTCTTGTATAAAGTTTGTGTAGTCCTAAGCAGATCTGCTTTGATGTTCCCCAATATATTTAGTTGGACCCGTACTGCTTTAAGCCGGGTCTTCATTTAAGAGTGTGATGGACCCCAATGGAGCCCTTGCATACATAATTTGTACAGGGGAAGGAGGGAGAACATGTATATTCCCTGTCCATGCCACGTGCTTCCCCTCCAGCCATCCACCAGTCCCATTTCTGTGAACCTAGATTTTTTTGTGTGCGTTGCAACCTAGATGTGACCCGTCCAAAGTGGGATCCCCAATTAGATTGAAATCCTCCAGCAAAATGGCAACCAGCCACTAAGTTCAACTAGATTCTAGAAAACACTAGAGGAGAAATCTTTTCTGGGGAATGTTCAGCGCATATAATGTGGCTAAATTGATGCCCCATCAACCCATAGTCCTCTAATAAAGGGTGCATTTTCTGAAACAGTCACTGTCTAGTGCTGTCTCGTTAGTGGTACAGTTCTTGTGGAACGCTAGCGGTGACCCAGGAATCTTTGTTTTAACACACGTAAAGGATCTGCAGAAAATTACTGTTGGTCCTGTTTGAGCAGGTGTTTCCTCAAAAGGAACATAGTTTGGATGCAAACAAACTTAGGTTCTCTTAAATGGGGAATGTAGCACGTTAACATTCAGTGATAACAGTTTGATTGTGGGATCAATGGAGTGCGCCCATGTACCGGCCTTGAACGGCTCCATAATCCTACTACATGTACCTGAACTGTCGTCAGATACATGAGGCCTCTATGGCATGTACACTTCAACTTGGAGCATATGTTCAGCAGCACAGTTCTATAGGCAGCCCTATATCCAATCCCAATACACATTACACACTCCCAATCATAACTCAAAGAAAACCTTAAGAAAATAATGAGCAGTAAGACACTGTGTGCCATTAGAGACAATCACCGCCCAACAGCATCCGCTTTACCCCGAAGTGTCCGTCACCATATCCAAAATAGAAAATCCACTCTACAATACAATTTTACACTCCGTTCCAAATTTAGAAGGCACTTACAAGAACCATGAGACCAGACCCTAGAGAAGGGAAACAAAACAGTTTCATTGAAACAATAAAATCTAAATGAAGCACAAGTGTGTCTTTGCACACAATTGGTGGTAACCTATGGGGGTGGACAGTGCAAGAATTCAGCTCTCTGTTTATTCGGATTTGCTCAGGTGGTGACTATTCATTGTTGGTCCTTTCTTTGCGCTACTGAACCCTAGCCACAATATGGAGGTCCCCGTTTCACCATTGATCCTTCTACCATTGATTTGGTAGCATACATTTCCAGGAGTTCCTGGTAACATACTGGTGATCTAGTCTTCTCCAGCATCAAAGGGGCCACATCTGGCTACAGATTAATCTTCGATGGAAAGCTTCCTAAACATCCTACAAGGGAAGCTTTGGAAGTATGTTTTGGGCCTTTCCATTGCCATTCCAAATGCGGTCGTGAGACACGATTTCTGCCTTGTGTCCCTGAAAGCTAGGTATGTTTGGAGACAGCTCTCCTTATATAGGAGAACGGTTGAACCCCTCTAAAAATTCCTTGTATGAGAATTTAAATCGAGCAATGCAGGCTGGTCCTGTTCCTTCATTCGAAGATTTTAGGACCGATTGGGCAGATACAGTCGATTGCATTTCTTCTTATTCAACCTAGGAGGATTACTCCAAGTTTATCCATGCAAGAGAATGGTTATCGTTATCTTCAGCGATTTCTTTGTTCCATAATACGCATGACCTACATGCGCTTCAGGCTCAACCAATTGAAAGTTTATGAGAAGATCAGGCATTGGAGAGAGCCTTCCACTTTGGATGGCATCCATACATCCAATAGCAAATGTAGGTTCTGCAGAGTATTGGATTCTTTGGAAACCTTGAGGCACTTTGTTGATGTGTCCTTATTTTAAGAAGAACGTGCTAAATGTTTTAAGGAGCAGATCGCTGGCACTTCAGAAGTGTCCAGGAATTTGTTTTTGTGTAGGTGTATGTGGGGTACTAGTATTTCTTTGGTTCTAGCTTTCAATCTTTCTTATTTTCCTTAATTCTGAATTGGACAAGAAAAATATGCAATTATCTGATTTTAGTTTAAAGAGAATAGAACTTTTTGAATAGATTTGCACTGAAATGTATGATCTCTGTGCCAATTTCCCTTTTTAATTAGGATGAACATTGTTTACATGTGATTTTCTGTGCGACTCATGTTTTATTTTTTTTTTCTGCAAATTTTTAATGTTATTTATGTTGTGTAAGGTTTCTTGTAAACTACATATGTGTCATGATCTCTGATTCCAAAAGATCAGGACTTGCCAGACTCCCTTGGAAGCAGACCCATTACCCCGGTTCCGAGTGCCAGCCAGTCCCAATTGGGACCTTTTGGACCCTGTCCTGGCGCCAGTGGCACCAGGCTCATAAAGATGCCCAGTCCCAGCGCTGGAAGCGCCAGGCTCATAATGCTTGGGTGGATTTACCTGCAGCAGACCATGCTGCTTACTTACCTGCCAGTTGAACCCCTGATCCTCTTCTGTTTGCGACTACTTTTCCTGTTGGGTGGGGCAGGAGCCACTCCCTAGGTTCAGAACACTGGAACTCTTCTGGAAAGCAGGAACTCTTTTCTTACCTAGGCGTGGCTGTGGAAGGAGACACCTAAGCACTACAGGAGGCTATTTAAACCACACCCGATGGATGAATCTTGCTTTGTGTTATTCTGCATTCTCTGCAGCAGAACGCTCATCGTGTCTTCTGCTTCTGATCCTGGGCCTAAGGGAACAAAGGCTTACCATCCTGGAATCCAGTCTTCAGCAGCACCTGTAAAGACAAAGAAAGAACAAGTCAGCACTACGGTCTTCAGTGGCAGCGCATCTCTTACCTGGTCCATCGGCTGTCACCAACGCCTCGCGCTGCATTCCGGCATCTGAAAGACAAAAGCTTACCAGCTCTTCGCACGCTCCGGAGGCCTTCGACGCTGCATCCCGCATCTGAAAGACAAAAGAAGGTGCGTTTAAAGACATTGGGCAACTTTATTACTCACGTGCCATTACTCCTTCCCACGCCGAATCCAGTGGGTATTCCAGCACCCTTCAGCTTCTCTAAAGCTCCGAACTTGTACCTGCAAGTATAAGGGACAGTTAGTGTGCATCGTGAAGCAGGCTACAAGCGCTTACTTACGTGCTTCCAGGTGCTTCTATTCCTCACGCTAGTTTGATCCTCAACTCTCATCAGCCCGCCATCGCCGGAACCCTGCAAAACAAGAGATATCATTACAAAAGACTTTTAAGACATTTGAAGTGCCCAGAACTTACTGTTCGTGCAGTTAACGACGGACAGCAGTCCTCTGAGGTCAAGAGGCCTGCACCCTTATCCAGTGAAGAAACTGGTTACGGCACCCTGCCCCGAGGCAGATGGAGAGCTCGGCGTTCACTTACCTAAGGTGAGGGCGTTAACCTTTGGGGTTCTACAGGAGAAGAGAAAGGGAAGAGGAGAGAGGCACCCAATAACCCCAGTTCATTAATCCCATATTTTCTATCTGCAGACATCTTACTCTTCGAGTCAGACATACAGTGCACAGAGGTCCAGCCCAAAGAGCCAACCGTGTGTTACACATCACCTTTGAAGATACGGCATTCACCCAGTCAAGACCGGCGCCTCTGCGGGAATCAGGTGAGCGTTACAATATGCAACAATAAAAAATATTCATCTCAGATACTGCAAAGCGCAGTGGGGCCAGTTTTCTCAACTCAAAAAAACACTCTTTCCTTCAAACTGAAAGGTCATTACCATCATCACAATATCAGTAATCCAGTGTCAATCCAGTCTATTATCTGGTCAACTCACTCTGTGCTCACCATCTAGCTAGATCTCAGCCTAACAACAACACATAATACCCTAAACGTTTGTGAACATACACATCATGATGTTAGACCCCTTACGCTCACCTTTCAAATTCTTCACTTAGATATTTTATCTCCTCCCTAAAATCAGAAGCAAAGCCACTCGTCATGTGTAAAGAGACTACACTTTCTATAAAAGAAATCTTACTGCAATCCTCCTCCAGGGGTCCATTCAGGCCATGTAGCTAGTGTCCTCTGTGGCACATCCAGGATAGACTACATTCCTCAAAATACCTAGAACCAAGTGCTGCATGAACAGAAGACAGAGCATTCTGCACCCAGAAGTGTTACCACAGATGGACAGAACCTCTACTTCAGAACTGTGGACCCAGCACCCCCAACTCAGCAACTATTCTCGCTAGTACCATTAATCTAACGCTGGTCTTGTCCTGTCTTAATTGGTTTTGTGACCCACCTCCCCACCATTTAGGATTACCAGACTACTGGATATGGCTTTGCCTCACTATTCTGGTTTGTATGCTTATGATTCTCTACCTCTCCGGAGAGACCTGTTCTGAGCTCTGGTACTCCAGCACCAGCTTTGGAGGACTTTTGGAAGCTACCATTCTCTTTGCGGGCTCTGTGTTTTGTGGACTGTTCAGAGTTTGGACTTTACCATTTGCCCCTCCTAGTTTTGTCCTTGTGCGGTCCTCTTCCCGTTGCTCCTCTTCCTCCTCCCGTTGCTCCTCTTCCTCCTCCCGTTGCTGTTCCTCCGCCTCACTAAAACCCTCCTCCTCCGTACTCCTCCCCACTAGAACCGTACTCCTCCCCACTAGAACCCTCCTTCTCCTCCACCGTACTCCTCCCCACTAGAACCCTCCTACTCTTTGTCCCCCTGCTGCTCCCCCAGTACTGCCCTCCTGCTCCCCTACTACTCCCAACTACCCTCCTTTGCCTCCTACTCTTTCCCCCACTACTACCCTCCTGCTACCCTCTGTCACCCCAGCTTCTTCCCCACTACTACCCTCCAGCTCCCCAGCTCACCTCTGCCCCATACACCTCCCCCACTACCACCCTCCTGCTCCCCAACGTACCTCTGCCCCTGCGCACCTCTGCCTCCTGCTCCCCCACTACTACCCTCCTCCTCCCCTTTGCCCCCCCCACTCACTACCCTCCCACTCCCCTTTGCCCCCCTACTGCTCCCCCACTACTACCCTCCTGCTCTCCTACTCCCTTCCTCCCCCCTACTTTTCCCCCCACTACTATCATCCTACTCCCTTCCTCCCCTCCCCTCCCCTCCTACTCTCTCCCCCTACTATCCTCCTGATCCCCTCTAATCCCTGCATACACCCCACTTTCACTCAGTACCATTCACTTCCCAAACGCTCCATACACTACTACCCACATGAACACTCAAACTGCAGAACCATGTTAACGCCTAAACCGATACCTCCCCTGTTCAAATAATCACCTCCACACTCTGCTGCTTCTTCCTTCATCCTGCTGGTCACTTGGTCATCCTCCGCCATTAACCTTACCTGGAAAACCCACGCGTCATGGTTTGTAGCCTACCTAAATACCCCACCACCTTTGAGAATTGGACAACTTTCCCTGGACTATCTGGCCCAGTCTTCCCAACCCACAAGTGACTGTATTGAGAGGCAGAGAAGCCTCAATTAGATAGTAATTGGAGGAAGAGGGAAGACTTTGGGTAATGTCCATTAAAGCCATCATGGCACTGAATATGGCAATCAGTATCCCAGTGCTCTTGCTTTGCCAATTGCTTGGCAACAGTTGATACAACAATGTTATGTTAAGTATACTAACAAATTTCGAAAATAAAAAAAAAGAAGCACATTGAACTTAACATGCCCAGACAGCATGCACATGAGTTTGTTCTGAACTTCTTTTGCCCAGGATTTATTCACCACAGCCTATATCCACCCCTCCTCCATTCCATTCCTTCAGTTCCTGTTTTACAAAAACCTACAATGTTTGGTCTGCGTACCTCCCGCTCAGTCTCCACTTCCCTTGTCCGCCATCTCCATTCCCTCAACTGTACCTTTGTCCTTCACTTCTACGGCTCCCATTGCATACATGTACTCCACACTCCAATGATCTCTTTCTGACACTCATGCTTTCAGCCGAATCCACTCTCAAACATTGCTGCATACTTACCAATGTTCCCCACAGGCGTGTAGCTGTGATATTACTTCCCATTACATCACTTGGGTGAAAAGTTGCACCGCAATGCTCCTCCCACACCTCCTTGGTAAAATTAAAAGTCCAAAACACTACATGAGTCAACAGGACAGCATTTCATTTTAGCTGCAGATCAGAACTGATTGGGGGAACTAACTGGACTGAAATCATTTGCAACAACTGCAGTAAGTATTTTGCTCTGGTTAAGAATGTACCTTTGTGTTTTAACAAAGATGTGCTTGGATCATCAGGAGCTGCAATTACCACACAAACTCAGCAGAAGGTAAAGAAAAAATTACAGTAGGGAGATGATGGGAGAGCAATGGGCTAAGGACTGAAAATGAACAGAAACACAGGAATATTATTTTGGTTCTGTGGACCTGGAAAGCAGTGCTAAATGCAACAGATGCAGAGCTCTAATGTTTCCCAACTCCATGTGCGAGAAAGCCACCCGGTCCAGTTTTTTCTTGGAATTCAGGGAATTTTAGTTTTGTCTTTTACATTGTAAATTTAGAACTACAAATACCAAAATAGGAAGGGGAAAAAGAGGAGACAAGATGGCTTTCTCACGCAAATCACTGGGAAACCTGAGCACTCCGCTCATGGCTTGGTTGATGTTGATGTTGATTTAGATTTTATGCAATGGGTGATTTGGACAGGCTTGGACTAGCCTATAGGGCAATAGGCCCATGGCTGCCACAGCTGTTGCTGTGCTAGTCACCAGCTTTGTGCACGTGTGTGGTGTAAGCTTCCCGAGGGCTCCCTTGTGGTCAAGGCCCGATTTGGATGCCAAGCTTCGACATGACTCATTGCGAATGTCTATCCCTGCAACGCTCCTGAAATGCATGGTATGTCAGCTTTAAAACCACCACGAAAAGGCTATCCTGAGCCGGAGAAAGGTTTTATACCTTGAAAGCATGTGCTTGCAGGACAATCTCAGGATGAAAGCGGACATTGATGGAGTAATTGCCCTGGCCCTCCTAGCTACACCTCAACAATGATGCCCAATTAAATGCATAATCAAGCAAAAGCTCAACGAGTGCTGTTCACTGTCTCCGGACTCTTTATGGATTGCTACGCCGCTGGATTTGCCGGAGAAAAACTGGACTGCTATTATTTTGTAGTACATTGAGCCCAACGTTCAAATATTCTGACGTTCATGAACATTTGTTATTATATAGTCTTAAGGGGCTATTTAATCTAGTTCTTTTCTTACCTTTCAGTGCTTGCAGTTAGCCACGACCCCTTAACCTGGAAATAGTACTTAGGCAGCGAGCAAGTGCTCAACGAGTGCTGTTCGTTGTGCGGTTGAGTTGACTAGGGAGCTGCGTAATCAGTAATATCTCCCTGTGTTCTTGTGCACTTTGCAATATTCTATGTGACCTACTACTTGTGTGCAAAAAAATGAGATTGTTCCTGTTCCTCCTCCTCCTCCTCCTCCTCCTCCTCCTCCACAACAACATTCCAAAAACAATTGTTAAACCAGATACCACCTGCAAATCAAAAAAGATGACAACGTATTTCTCTAAGCGAAATGAGCTGAGCGCAATAGATGAAGATGGGGCAATTCAGGAAATTGTTATCTGATTTGAATGTAGCCTTGGGTTGTGTAGGCTCTAAATTACTCACTCAAATGATTAGCCCTGCTCCCATTTCTAAAGGAGAAGAGCCAATTGTATCAGACTTAATAAGTATAATGGTACATCTTGAGACTCAAAATCGACTTGATCCTTGGTCAAGACATGATTGTACCTTACCATCCACACACTTAGACTCAATACAACACATAGTGGGCAATGCTCAAAATGATGTGAAAGTGCTACCTAAAGAAGTAGCAGGGCCCACTGTCCGTGCAGAGGACGCCACCACCATGTCCTGTGAGTTTGCAACTATTACCCCGGCTGGGACGAATAGATGCCAACAATGAAAACACACATTCGCCCCATTGATCTGGATAATGATAATATGCACATATTACCCAATCCTACATCGACACCAGTAAATTGCATACAAGAGTGTTGATCTGGCTTTGAGCCAGCATTTGATGTTGATCTGGTTGAAATGTCTTGCAATACACACAAGGACCTACCTACACTAGTTGACAATGCCGAAATATGTAACTGTAGTTGTGGAGACTAATGATGAGCTGTACGATAACACTGATAGTTGTGTGCTAACACGAGTATCACTAATAATACAAGTACGATACCTACTGTTAGGTTTACTGTTTTCAAAAATGTATGGAGTACCTTGGTTGGAAAACTTGAGTGATTAGATAAAACTAGATAGTCTATACTTTTACGTAAAAGTATAAATAGAGGTTGTTAAACGCTGGGGGAACAGGGAACCAATTCAATTAGTGTGCTTGACGCTGACCAAATAGAAGCTGCCAGATGTGGTGATAAGGAACCACCAATAATAATGCTTGTGCTGCAATGCCTTCAAGAGGCCCAGAAGCTAAGAAAAAGAAGAATTATATCACAAGCGTGGATGTATGGCAAGAGACTGTTACCATGCAAGAATGCGTGTAAACAGGTGATAATCCAAATCTCGGTATTGTGAACATGGTGTCCTGAAGTGCTGATGTGAATTTCCCAGCCTAGTCTAAAAGGTGTGTTGCACTTGACTTGGTAATGGGAGGTCTGATGTAATACATGTTGTATGTGATAAGCAAGCCCTACCTCTGCCTAATATAAATACACATTCACAAGGTACTGACATAAGAAGTCACCTAACTGAAGCAATAACCAAGTCGGGTGGTGAATGTACTATTACTGAAAATGAGGGATTGCCTTGTAGTAAGAAGAAAGGTAGACATAGATTGCATTGTTGTGGTTGAAAGAGTATCTTGTATTAGTACAGAAAATAGCAAAGGCAGAAATATACATACAAAACGCAGCCTGTGATATTAAAGGTTTAGTACTGCATCGCAAACAAAAATGACTAAACAGACGAAGTTATGCTCCAAGAATACTGAAAAGACCAAAGATAGAATTACTGATAATGTGAATGATAATGTGAATGATGTAGCCGTTAAAGCACTGCAAACACGTCCTATTTCGTTAACTGATTATGAGCCACAATTGAATCTTAATAATATCTTAGTTACCCTACACACTGTAGTGGCTCTTAGGGTAGTTAGTATGAATGACATCACAATTGGGGACCAATTAGAGGACACAGCGATTTCTGTGTCTAACATCTGTTTTTTCTCTGATGCCCCACTTGAGTATATTATGAAATATGAAGATGGGCTTAATAGAATTGGATACACCTGTAAGATTGTTAATATGTTTCCGAATAAAGTGAGGCCTGCAAAAACGGCCAACAGAGACAAAGTAGAAATGGTGAAATGTGCAAGATGGATACTAATAGAGAGGAAGATTACAGTAGTGATGGCTATTGGCAGTGGCTGCCTAAGATATTTAAGGCCCATTTTTCAACAATATCTCGAGGACATTAATATTATGTGCTCTTAGAAAACTAGAGGTTTTGTCCATAAGTCTGCTGAGGAAGGCCTATTAAATATGTACCTTAGCTTTATTGCCTTACAAGAAACTTGAATGACCGATGTATGGGAGTTTGACGGTCGGAGTACTATACAGTCACCTGCGACTAAAGGTCCTATTGGTCGACCAAAGGGTGGTCTTTTGGTTACGGTACAACACCCTTGGGTGCAGAGTCCTATATCCAACTCAACTTCAATGGTTCTAGCGTCTAAAGTTAGCCATATGATGTGTGTTATGATCTTAATTTAACATTTATGATCCTCCTAATGCGGTGGCAACGATTCAAAATATTAGACCCGTTAGTAAACTAATAGATTCATTAGATCCTAATGTTCCAATCTGGATTGTGGGTGATTTTAATGCGACGATAGGTTCAAGCAATGAGGACCCGACTGGGTCATGTGAATCTTCCCCGATTAAGCCCTCTGTATTTTTTTTTTTTTAAAACTTTCTTTATTGATGGTCACAAAGGTACACCGGCACCACACCTCGTACAAGCTTGCGTAAATGACAAGGAGTGCAATTAACCATAGTTCCACATATACTGTTACAATGGCATGTCATCATTCTCAATCATATTACATAAATAAACCCTGAAGGGGCCCCATATGTCTTTGGGCCTGCACGATGTAGGTTGGGTCATAACAAATTGTTCCTCTGTCTCATTCACATGTGTTAATTCTTTCAAAAAATAATTCATACTGGGCGGGGCTCTTCCATTTCTGGAGTATGCATTTCTTGGCCATGGCACAAATAATATTGAATAATCTTCGAATTTTTTCGGAACATTTGCCAATGTCGCCAAATAAGTATTTCTGAGGAGTCATAACCGGGGGAACTTGTGTTATTTCCTCCAGCAATTCCGCCACTTCTTTCCAGAACCCCGCCACCACCGGACATTTCCAATACATATGAAAGGCGTCAGCCTGGGGTGTATCGCATTTAGGGCAGGAGTCGGAAGCACCCGGAACAAACCTAGCCACCTTGGCGGGTGTATAATGTAACCTATTTAGAATCTTGAATTGAATCAATCGCAAACCAGAGTTAAGTGAGATGTTTTTAGTAAGCATGTAATACCTTGCCCATTTGTCCTCCTCTATTGGTGTCTGCAGTTCCGCCTCCCACTTCTCCCTGACGTGGTTCAGTGTAGGGGTGTGGGCCTGAACCATGGTGTATAACCTGGAGATCCCCAATCCTTTAGCAGCTGTTATTAACTGTATACACGGATGAGCCACCGGTTCATCCGGGAACGTCGGCCATCGCTTAATAAATGCAGACCTCATACGGTAATATTGGAGGGTTTTAAGTGGTCCACTTCCCAGTGCATTCAAGAACAACCTCAGATCCGCAAACTTCCCTTCCACAAACATATCGCCCACCTTCATTTCCCCACTTGGGTCCCACGATTCCTGTATGCCAGTGTCATGAGTGGGAGGCAAGCCCGGAAAGTTCCAAAGAGGGACCTCCGGGTTGTAGGGTGTCTCAATCTTTAACCTTTTAAATATTGCCTCCCATGCTCTTACAGTGCAGCTCACAGGGTTGTAATCACAAGTGTCTCTGTACTTTGTGTCAAAAATGACAGATTGTATATTTGTGGGGTGTGTAGTACGCTCCTCAATCCATGCGTGTGGTGTGTTTTCTGGGGGCTCAAACCAGTGTTTTGCAAACTGTGCCTGGGAGACATAGTAATAAAGCTCAAAGTCGGGGGCCGCTATGCCACCCATGGAATACGGCTCCGTCATTTTTTCCCAGCTTATTATGGCCGTTTTACCGCCCCAGAGAAATGTGACCGCTATAGATCGGAGTTTGGTGAAAAAGACTCTACCCGGCCATATGGGGATGTTGACAAAGAGGTACAGCAGCTTGGGAAGGATCACCATTTTAAGGACCGCGACTCTCCCTGCCAGCGATAGCGGGAGGCGCCCCCAAATCTGGAGTTTCGTGCATATGTCACGTAGTGCAATCTCATGATTGTCGGAGTACAGCGTGTGTTTGTCTCTAGATACTAGAACCCCTAAGTATCTGATGCGGTGTTCCGACCACTTAAGCCCTCCCGTGGTGGGGGGCCGCCCGGTGGCTGGGGTGAGTGGAAAGATCTCAGACTTGGTCTTGTTTATGGTGTACCCGGAGTATGCTGCGAATTCATGTATCTCTTCCATTATAGGTGTTATATTTACCTCGGGTTCTTTGATATATAATAATGTGTCATCTGCATAGAGTGAAATCAGCTGGGTGGACCCCTTCATCCCGATCCCTCGGTGTATGTGTCTCAATCTGACCGCGGCCGCCATTGGTTCGATGGTTAAGGCAAACAGTAGGGGCGAGAACGGGCATCCCTGTCTGGTACCCCTGCCCAAAAGGAACATATCAGAGATGGTTTTATTGGTTAACACTCGTGCACCGGGTTTAGTATACAGCAACCTGACATAGTTCACAAAATTGGGGCCCACCCCGAACGCCTCAAGGACCGCAAGAAGGTAAACCCATGAGACAGTCGAATGCCTTCTCTGCATCGAGGGCTATGGCCACTGCGCTTCTTCCCGGATCTATCTGTGCCATGATGCCAAAAAGCCTACGCAGATTCAGGGCGGTGGACCTTGTGGGAATAAACCCATTCTGATCAGGGTGGACAAGGGTGGGACAACCGGGAGAAATCGGTTCGCCAGGACTTTAGCAAATATTTTTGCATCTGTGTTTTTAAGTGACAGGGGTCTGTATGACGATACGTCCTGTGGTGGTCGTCGCGGCTTGGGGAGGACCGTTATCACAGCTTCCCTCATGGTTGGGGGCAGTATTTTATTTTCAAGAGCCTCCTCCCACACCTGCATTAACACCGGGACAAGTTCCTCGCGGAACTCTTTGTAAAATTCGGCCCAAATTCCGTCCGACCCAGGGGCCCTGCCTGACGCAAGCCCCTTGATTGCTTCCGTGACCTCGTCTGGGGTTATCGGTAGGTCCATGGCGAGGCATTCCTCCTCAGGGAGCTTAGGGAGTGAAAGGGCTTCTAAATATGACCTAATATCCGGGAGTGACTTCGTATCTTGGTTTGAGTAGAGGTGTTTATAGAAGTTCACGAATTCCCCATTTGTATCTGCGTCAGTGAGGCATACATCGCCTTGTGCTGTGTGAATACTAGTGATCAGGGTGGGTTGTCTGCCCTGCTTGAGTAAATTGGAAAGGGTTCTACCCGCCTTATTCCCTTCTCCATATCTGCGAGCTCGTATGGGTGCCGCAATATATTGCACCTCTCTACCAGCCAACTTGTTATACAAGCACGCCTGCAAGAGTTTATCTACCAATATGTCTTTGTTTTGAGTATGTGTGAATTCTGTTTCTAGCTTATCTAGTTTGGTCTCAACCTCCGTTAACTCGGTTCGCACCCTTTTGAGCATACCAGCAGATCTGGATATCAACATTCCCCTTAACCAAACTTTAACGGACTCCCACACTGTTGAGATCTTGTCAACCGATCCCACATTGTTCACCAAATATTCCACAATTTCAACATGCAATGTCTCAAATTCCCCGGGGTCTGCAAGCATTCCGCCGGGCATTCTCCACCTTCTGGCGGGTGCGGGAACACTTTGGAGTAATAGATCTAACAACACTGGGGAATGGTCTGTCATAGTGCGTGGAAGAATTTCATAGCCCCTAAGTGCCGCCGTCATTGATGAAGAGACCAACCAGTAATCAATTCTTGATTCAGAGTCGTGGACTGAAGAGTAAAATGTGTATCGTCTACCATCAGGATGTAGCTCTCTCCAGGAATCCACTAACAGAAGTTGTGATTGGATGTGCGCCAGAGTTTGGGTAGCTTTACTGGGAGCTCTAACAGCCTTAGAGGCCCTGTCCAGGTTCGGGTCGAGGACCAGATTAAAATCCCCCCCCCAAATGACCCTTGAAATTTCAAGCGAAACTATTGTCTGATACAGTTCTAAATAAAAGGAAGGGTCGTCGACATTGGGCCCATACGTGTTAACTAGGAGAAGGCGATCTCCCCCCATACCAAAACATACCTCCCCAGTGGGTCAACCTTGTGGCTTTCTAGTCTAAACCCCAGCCCTGGATGTATGAGTGTGATGACCGCCCCTGGCATGAGAGGAATAATCTGTGTAGTACCTGAGGGATCCCCATCTAGGCAATATGTGCAGATTATCGGTCCCTACCATATGAGTTTCTTGTAACATCAGTATCTGGGGGCTGTGCCTGGCGATGTAGTTACCAATTTTTTTGGTTTTCATATGATTGTTTAGCCCCCGAACATTCCATGTTAACAGTTTAACCTTCAGCCCCTCGCCTGTACATCATGAGGAAGTATCTGACAACATCCAGAACAATGGTTCTACAGTATTCATATGCTTTGCTAGGTACCGGTCCAAATGTGACCACATTTTTACATTTCAGGTCAGAATTACCAACTTTGTGCCACTTTAGGGCTAGTCCAGAACTGTAACGTCCAATCCCAACTCCCCTTAAAGCCCCCCCACCCTCATGGTCACCCCCAACTTGACAATGGATCAAACCAAACTCGTGGAACCTTCCGAGGGTAGCCGTGTTGCTTCACATGGCCGCCGACTGGGTCCCAGCCTCCACTTACTCAAGTGCCTGGACCAATAAGTATTACCGCATCTTTTTTTTTTTTGTAAGTTACGCCCCTCAAGCACCCTATGTTATATCTTCGTTCGTCTCATGAGATCAAGATCCCCATTTCAGTCTGCCGGTCTGGGCCTGTTTTGCGCCGGTCTGCCCCCCTTGGGAGGAAGAGGTATAGAGGCCTCGATGTAGTGTGTAGCCTCAGCCGGAGATTCAAAAAAATGCGCCCTGCCTGCGTGCTGGATTCGCATTTTGGCGGGAAAAATGAGAGCATATGGGATTTGACGCTCTCGCAGAAGCCTCTTGACCGGCTCGTAGGATCTCCTGTTTGCCTGTACCCCAGCAGAGAAGTCAGGATATATATGAATGCGATTTCCCTCAAATTGAAGTGTCCCGATCTCTCTTGCCCTGCGCAGGATTGCGTCCCTGTCTCTGTAGTTCAGGAGTTTTGCAATGATAGTGCGTGGTGGGGCACCCGGTTTAGGAGCCGGGGCCAAAGTGCGATGTGCCCTTTCGACCAGAAAGTGATCTGAGAATGCCTCACGTCCAAACAGGGTTTTAAGTAGCTCCTCCAGTTGCCGCTCCATCTGGCTTTTCCCAAAGGATTCAGAAACCCCCACCACTCGGATGTTGTTCCTTCTTGATCTCAATTCGAGATCCTCACACTTGTTTTGCAATTTGGCCAGGTCTCCTTTGATCTGGGAAATGTCTCGTGTGTGGTGTGTGATGGTGTCTTCGTTGGTACTTATTCTGCTTTCAGCCTCTGACACGTGAGCTCTCCATTTCCACCCTGGCCTTAAGGGAGCTCATGGTGGAAACGATGTCATCTAGTTTCGTATTAATCGAAAGGAAGCCACTCTGAACTATCTCTGTTAGTTTGTCGACTTGATCGCCAGGTTCAGGGTTCGAGGTCACATCAGTGGGAGAATGAGGTTCCACAATCGTGGTAGGGTTTTGACTTCCCGTGTATGCATCCATCGGGCCCTTCTTTTTGCCTGCCGGGGTTTTGGAGCCCCTTCCCGCCTTGGCTGGTTCCCCCATAATAGTATCCGCTATATTGGCTGTACCGGTGGAAAGGTCCGTTGGCTCGCTCTTGTGAAGTGTGTATGAAAAGGAACGGGGTGCGGCGATCCACCCCCGACACCTGGGGGGAGCCACCCAATATGTCCGAATGAACTGTGTCTCCCCGCGTACCACCGGCCCCCGCAAGTTATTTCACCGGGGGATGGCCGTGGCGAACCTCAAAAGTGCAAGAGCGCCGGTCGGGTCAACCTCACCTTATTCAGATGTAAGTCTCCGTTCCTGGGGCCCCCCTTGTCTCCACCAACGTCCGCTTTTCCACTCTCCCTCTGCCGGGGCTCCCCTCTCACGGTGAAGTTGAAGATCACCTCTCGGCGCCGCGTACAAGCCGCGTTACGGGCCGGACACCCGCCAAGCGATCAGCCCGGCGATGGACTCACGAGCTCCGAGCGCGGGGCCACCTCAGGTCGAGCGTCCAACCGGTCACAGGAACCGATCCTCCGGCAGTGAGCCCGGCAGCGTGATCCCAGCACGGAGAGCGGCGCCGGATAGGCCCCAGGCTCCTCCCACCCGCGGCCTCTCCGCACGCCAAAGCCGCGGCGCTCGAGTGAGTCGCCCTGGTACCCGATTCCGGGTCTCGACCGCCGCAGGGGCCGGCCAATGTTCGGGCCGGAACAGCTCCGTCCCCTCCGGGCACCGGATCACAGGAGTTGCAGGGGATATTCACGGGTACTCGGGCCAGCGATACCTGCGTCCAGGGTGCGCTGGTTAGGTCCAAGACGGATTTCTACCAACAGGATTTGTCAGTGGAGCGGGAGCTCAGCAATCAAGCGGCCATTTGTAACGTGCGCAACAGCGCCCCCCAAGCCCTCTGTATTGAATAGACAAGGAAATGCCTAGGCCACATTGTTCCATTCATATTCTTTAACTAGGCTGAATGGCTTTTGTCAGGGGGATGCAAACAAAGACAGTACGCATGCGAGTGGCAAAAGTGCCTCCACCAGTGACTATGTGTTCGCCAACCGGGGGGCCCTGGACATGGTGGAGGACATGGTGTCCTCGCTCGCAAGGAAAGCGATCATATGCCAATCTATGTCATTATGAATTTAGTCATTAATTGTGTGAGGCCTGATACATAAGATTTAAATGGCGACATTTACGTAAATAGTCAAATGCAGTAAATTTAGATAAAGCCAGGATTGCGGTAGACACAATGTTCCCTCCATTTATTAAACAGGATAAACATGGCCCTGCAAATAGCTCTACTGATATAAGAGTTGATTTTTTTGTACGTTAACTACTCACATCAAAGAAGCAGCTCAACAACCAAGAATATATAAAAGTGTGCCTGAGCGTTAGAATGGGCCATACAAAAAGTGTCAGCACTATGCTAGCAAGATTAATGCTGCCAAAAAATTACTGTGACAAACCATAAAAGATAACTAATGTGGAATTTAGTATAAGTACCCCGAAAGTGAAATTAGTGCGCACATTAAGAAAGCAAAAAATACCCATCGTAGATTGTTAACAGAATATAGTTCTAGCCGTGACATTTAAATGTGGCAACAGCTTGCAGATCATGCACGAACTGGTAATACTATTGGGATCCCACTGTGATAAAGGGAGCTAAATGAACGTTGCCTATTAATAGCATCGCAGAAAATGCATGGTCCGCGCATACCGACAGTACATTGAATTGCAAAGCTCCAATAGACATAGCGGTAGCAATGCCATTTGAAATATGGGTATGTAAGTCTAGAGTAAAAGTAAATATTAGTATAATAGAGAAATGACATACATCTTGTGCTGCTGGCCCTGATGGCACATGTCACAGCAGCCTAATTAAATTGTTCTGTAATCTATGTGCTGAATCACTATACATCATCATTGGTGAGTGTGGCAGATTACCAGTTTGTTGGAGTAAAATCCATATACTACCGGTATGCTGGACGTACCTGCAAAAAGTGTAGCTAAGGTATTGTCAATCGAATTAATTCAATCAATGGATCACTGGATCACTGATTAGGATGAACAAGTTACTTACCATAGCTGGTAACGTTCTTTCGATGGGATGTTCCTCCAACGTATTCCAGATCTATGACAGGTAATGTCCACAGCTGTGCTGCTTCGGAACATTTTCGGAAGAGGGCATCCTGCGTCGATGGCATTGATCCGTTGTCCCTTGAGGGCCTCCGTCGAGGGTCGACGTCACCGGATGTTCTATATACGAGGCATTGCGCCTGTAGCCTCAGTTGTAGTTTTTTCCCAGAACGTATGGCACCAATCTCCTGCCAGTATGACTGCAGATAGCCTTGCGGAAACATACGCTGCAATAGCATAGGAAATTCAGTAGAGGGGCAGGCTAGGAGGGCGATGTGGAATACGTCGGAGGAACATCCCATCGAAAGAACGTTACAAGCTATGGTAAGTAACTTGTTCTTAGAGGGGAATCGTGTCCTCCGACATATAGTAATAAAGAGGTAGAAACCCAAACACAAATGAACAATTATCGGTATCAGAACTGGGAAAACAAAAAAACAAAAACCTTCTCTAAATGATGTACCGGTACTTTTATCTTTGAAAAAAATAGATAAAGTACAACCAAATTATTCAAAAAAATATAATTTATTTCAAAAACAGAAAGGAACCCTAAAAGCATCCACAATAATAAAACTTGTCAAATACAATTGTATTACTCGATTTTCATAAAATAATCACACCTTTTTACAAATACATTGACACAAAAATTAGCAGCAGATCACAACATCACAGAACAAATGTGTCACATAAAGTATATATATTCCCGACATGTAGCAGGTTTCAGTTCTTTGTGCCTTTATATGGCTGAACTTTCTTCAGGGGAAAACACTTCTTTGCATTTAAAATTCTTCCAATATTGTGCAGTAGGGGTCCAAAAGCCATCCACCAACGGATGTAGTACATAAGCTGCAAATAGAGAGGCATTCAGTTCCCAGTAGTACCATCCACAATACAAATTACAACCCTCACCAATACCATCAGACCAAGGCCCGAGAAAAGATAGGAAGACAAAGCCCGTCACCGAGAATTATAATTACAACAAAAGTAATTATATAGAAGAGCCATTTATCACTACTTCTTTCAACGCGATGCCATAAATGGTAAGTTCGCCAGACCACTAATATAGAAGTCATTACAATAGAATAGGTGAAAAATATCACCAGGGGTTAAAAGAAAGAGGGAGAAACCACCACCATCAGAAGCACAACCAATCGTGTATAATAAACTACCTGAAAAATCTCCAAACAGGGTACTAGTCAGCTCTCAATCACGTGTATAAATACTCCATTGGAACGCTGCAACTACCTCAATGCCAAAAGGAATCAGGAGTCCTCTACGGCCAGGTATACTAACGCCATCCAACCAAGGTTGGACCAATAATCACTCTCTGAAAAGCAACATATCACCTTAAGTTGAAATGAAATCAAGGCATTCACACTAAATAAAGGTGTACACATGCAGGGTCCTCAAGTAAAAAACCAAGAGCACATATATTTCTTTAAAGTGCTAACGTTCGAGAGTTTACAGTTACATTAGGAGAGACACTGCTATGATAGAAAACGTTCAGTGCACTCACAATTACATCTGATGCTATGATACATGCTTATGCGGTCACAACCCGCGGAACATTAACATGAAAATTACTTACTCAAGCTGTAGCCGTGAGCACACGCACTCTCCTCGAGGTCCAGCGCATCTGACAGACGTAGGAGCTGGTACACTTCCTAGCGTTGCAGTAATATAGACAAAGGACTAGAGCTGAGTCAATAAGCCAAAACGCAGCGTCGTCATGTTGGAAGTAAAAATGGCGACGTACACTAACCAGTGCACTAAAGTAGAAAAAAGGCGCCCTATGATGCATAATATTGTTTGAAAAGCCCAAACAAATAGAGACACATCCTGAAAAACATCATACCATCACAAATGCAATTATATGGGCGTTTCGTCATCGTTTTGTATCATGTCGTACTCAGAAAAAAATAGGTGGCTCGCAGGCCCTTACATCCAGGTTATACACATATCAAAAGACAGTATTGATCTTATACTTGAATAGAACAAAATCAAAGGTGGACCTGATGCCAATCAACATTTTCGTTGAGACCTACAATATGACTTTGTAATTTAAAAATACATTTCTGTTCAAAGTTTAACAATTTCTGATCAATCTCGTTTTTGTTATTGCCCTCAACTTTCTTTAGGATTACCCAACTGAAATTGGTATGATCATGCTCATTGTCAACAAAATGTTTAACCATCGGGGCAGTAAGCACCTTGTTTTTAATGCAACTGTGATGTTCAATACTTCCTATTAGTTTTGCCAATGTATCGAAATCCGCATGGACAAGTGATCATATAGACCACATTTCGTGTATTACAGTTGGTCATGTTACTCATATTCTATAACACATCAGGATTAATCTGCATAGACTTGGTTGCTTTGGTAAAAGCACACGACACATTGGCCACAAGGGAAATGACACATAACAGTAGGTAAACCCCATAGTGTGGTTTGTTTCACAGGTGCATTTGGTTTGATGGTGACATCATTTCTGATGAGTATATTTCTCAGATTCTGACTTTTTCTGTAGGCTACTAACGGAGGTAGAATCTCTTTGTTGTTGTATACTTTTTTCCATGTCTTATTAATAATGGTCTTTATTCTGTAAGACAAATTAGAGAAGGTATTGACAAAAACAGTCCCCACTTCCTTCCTTTCTCTATTAACTTTCTCAAGCAGAGCCTCCCTGTTGTTATTATAGGCCCTTTTGGACGAAGTTTTGACCAATTCAGCAGGATACCCTTTCGCCAACAGTTTGAGACAAAATGTTAGCACTGTACACAAAGTCCTTTTAGAGGCTGCTGTTACGTTTTAGCCTTAAAAACTGCCCAAAGGGCAAGTTAGATTTAAGATGGTTTGCATGATGGCTATTATAATGCAACAAGGCATTCTTGTCAGTTTTTTTGCTAAAAGGTTTGACTTGAAGGACACCCAAATGATGAAATATAGAGATGTCTAAGTCAATTTGCTGTTCCTCTATGGCGCGGGTGAATTTCAAAAAACTATTTTATACACAATTGATGTGCTTCTGATGTTGGTGGTTTCTCCCTCTTTCTTTTAACCCCTGGTGATTTTTTCACCTATTCTATTGTAATGACCTCTGTATTAGTGGTCTGGCGAACTTACCATTTATGGCATCTCGTTGCAAGAAGTAGTGATAAACGGCTCTTCTATACAATTACTTTTGTTGTAATTATAATTCTCTCTATAAGGGTAACTTTGGAGACCTTTGTAGAATCTGTCATGGTGACGTGCTTTGTCTTCCTATCACTTCTCGGGCCTTGGTCTGATGGTAGTGGTGAGGGTTGTAATTTGTATTGTGGGTGGTACTGCTGGGAACTGAATGACTCTCTCTATTTGCAGCTTATGTACTACATCCGTTGGTGGATGGCTTTTGGACCCCTATTGCACAATATTGGAAGAATTTTAAATGCAAAGAAGTTTTTTCCCCCTGAAGAAAATTCAGCCATATAAAGAGACAAAGAAATGAAACCTGCTACATGTCGGGAATATATATGTTTTATGTGACACATTTGTTCTATGATGTGATCTGCTGCTAATTTTTGTGGCAATGTATTTGTAAAAAGGTGCGATTCTTTTATGAAAATCGAGTAATACAATTGTATTTGACAAGTTTTATTATTGTGGATGCTTTTAGGGGTCCTTTCTGTTTTTGAAATAAATTATATTTTTTTGAATAATTTGGTTGTACTTTATCTATTTTTTTCAAAGATAAAAGTACCGGTACATCATTTAGAGAAGGTTTTTGTTTTTTTGTTTTCCCAGTTCTGATACCTATAATTGTTAATTTGGGTTTCTATCTCTTTATCAATTACTATATATCTACATATCCCCTGATAGTAGAGCTAGCGGAAATGGGGGTTATCTGTTGATCCCTATTTGAATTTCTGTCCTCCGACATAATCCACATCTATGACAGACTCCCAAAGCAGTACCAAATTATGGCGGTGTGAAAAGAATTTACAATTTAGAATTTTAGAATGCCCAATCAAATGGCTGAATAAAGGACTGCCTTACCAAAGGCCAAATCCTGCCCAATGAATGGAGTCCAAGGAATAGTGCCTCACAAAAGTATGGACAGAGGCCCATTTGGCTGCTTTGCAAATAGGAATGCCCCTCTGTAGAGCAGTGGAGGCAGCCACACCCCTAGTAGAGTGAGCCCCTTAATCCTACTGGAGGGTCCTTTACCGCCAACCGGTAACACTCGGAGATCGTCAAAATGATCCATCTGGACAAGGTCTGCTTGGAAACAGCTTGACCCAAGCGCCTTCCAGTATAACCAACAAAGAGCTGATCGTCCACTCTGACCCGGGACATCCCTGAGAGATACAAACTCAAAGCTCTCCTAGGATCCAACCTATGGAGCCTCTCCTCTTCCTTAAGAGGATGTGGAGGATTAAACTTCTGGCTCAAATGGAATTCCGAAACAACCTTCGGAAGAAAAGAAGGTCGCACCCGCAGAACAACCCTGTCCTTATGAAAAACAGTGAAGGGTGGCGTGGCGGAAAGAACCTGCAACTCACTCACTCTGCGTGCGGAAGTACCCGCAACTAAAAACACAGTTTTAAAAGACAACAGTCGCAACAGACAAGAATGTAAGGGCTCAAACAGAGCTCCCGTTAGGAACTTTAAAACCAAATTCAAATCTCATTCCCAGCACCTGGAAAGGCGACGGTGGAAACACAGTAGTAAGCCCTTTGAGAAACTGGGAAATCAAAAGGAATCTTAAAATAAGAACATTCCTCAGACGAGCGCTTAAATATGGACAGCGCCGCCAGGTAACCCTTAATGATACCCACTTGCAGGCCCTTGTGGGCTAAAGAAAGCAAAAAAGACAAAACCAAAGGAATGGAATGTTGAAACGGATCCACATTCTGTACCCTGCACCAGTCAGAGAACTTTCTCCAACGGTACAGGGATTTCGTTGCGGGCCTTCTGGCCAAAAACAACATCTCCATCAAATCTTCAGAGAGGTCCCAATACCTCAACCTTTCAGATACCAAGCATGAAGGCTGAGAGACTCGACCTCTGGATGGAGAACCCGAAACACCCCCCGCCCCCCGCGAGAGCAGATCATCTCGGTAGGGAAGACAGCGTGGAGGGCAGATGGACATGTCTAGAAGATCCGGACACCACGCTCTCCTGGCCCAAGCCGGAGCAATGAGGATCATTCGGGAACCGAACCTCCATAACCTCCGCAACACTTGCCGAATGACAGGGACTGGAGGAAACGCGCACAGCAGTGGGAAGGACCACTCCACTACGAACTGGTTCCCCCAAGGCTCCTCTTGGGGGAAATTCCCGCGAGCAGAATCTCTCGCACTTCCGATTGACACTGGTGGCGAAGAGATCCACTTGTGGGGTTCCCCAAAGGGCGATGATCTCCAAAAGATCTTCCTGAGCCAGCTCTCACTCCTGAGAGACCACGCTCTGCCTGCTCAGAACATCCGCCGCCACGTTTTCGTCTCCGGCCAGATGAACTGCCGTGATCGAAATTTCCTTCTGGATGGTCCAGAACCAGAGCTGCATCACCTCCCTGCACAACGGGAGTGACCCTGCCCCCCTCTTTTTTGTTGAAGTAGTGCATGGCCACTGTATTGTCCGTCATAATCAGGACATTCTTCCCCTGCACAGACGGCAGAAAAGCTTTCAGGGCTAGTTTGACGGCCCTCAGCTCTAAGAGATTGATGTGGAGTCTGGACTCAGACGGACACCAACAGCCGCTGGCTATCAACTCGTTGGCATGAGCACCCCAACCAGTGAGGGATGCGTCCCTCACCATCGTCACCTCCGGCCATGGTTGCCAAATGGTGCTCCCATCATCAGATTGCCTTCATCGGCCCACCATAGAAGATCCTGGGCGACCGAGATCGGATCTGAACGGGATCCCACATCCTGCTGGAGAACTGTGACCACTGCATCTTGAGAGCCCACTGCAGGGATCTCATCCGCAGCCTGGCCTCTGGCACTAGGAAAATGCAGCATCCCATGAGGCCGAGCAACCTCAAGAATTTGAACGCTGGGAGACTCTGGGCATGTTGAAACGTGCCCACCATCTGCAGAATGTGACGAGCCCTCACCTGGGAAGGCGAACACTGCCCCAGGGATGTGTCAAGCACTGCTCCAATGTATTGGAGCCGCGGGGTAGGTGTCAAATGTGACTTCTTTAAATTGAGGGATAAGCCCAGCTTGTGAAGGGAGTGGCAGGTGACGGACAGATGATCCATGGCTTGTGGGGAGAGCACGCCCTGATCAACCAGGTAGGGGTAGGCGTGGATTCCCCCCTCTTTCCAGAGATACACTGCCACCACCACAATCAGCTTAGTGAAGACCCTCGGGCGGAAGTAAATCTGAACAGCAGGACCTGAAACTGAAAACATGAGTCGCCAACCGCAAACCTCAGGTACTTCCTGTGCTTGTGATGAATCGGCACATGAAAGCAAGCATCCTTGAGGTCTAGAGAAACAAACCAATCCTGAAGTTGAAGGGCCTGGAGGACTTGAGAAAGAGTTACCATCTTGAACTTGTCCTTCCTGAGGAGCTTGTTCAACCAACGCAAGTCCATGATGGGTCTCAATCCCCAGTCTTTTTTCGGGATCAAAAAATAAGAGGAATACCATCCCTTGTTCCTCTCCACTACAGGCACCAGTTCTATGGCGCCTTTTTTCAGCAGGGATAGGATTTCCTGCGCAAGGAGCAAGCCGGACGCTTCAAAGAGAGGTTCCCCGATGGATTGTCGTGAGGCCTCTGTCAGAAGGGAAGACAGTAGCTGTGGGCTATGATCTCCAGAACCCACACAACTGAAGTAATGGCCCGCCATTCTCCAAGATGCTGCTCAAGTCTGCCCCCAACCAGCGAACCATGGGACATGGCCTCATGACTGAGCGGACGCGGCTGCGGCAGTGCCTGAGGGCAAAGAGGCAACTGCCCGAGCGGCTTTGGCACCCAGAGTACCTTGCTTTCCACCCCTGGTACTCATACGGTGGCCCCTTTGACAGGCAGCTCCTCTAGATCTACCAAACGAAGAGTAGTACTGAAAAGAACCTCCCCTCCATTTCCTAGGACGAAAAGGCAGAGGTTGACATACTGCAGTGTTCAAAGACTTCGCTGCAGCTTTGGAGGTCTGCAACCTTTCAAGGCTCTCGTCAGCCTTGCTGCCAAACAGATGAGCACCATCAAAGGTCATGTACAGAAGACGGGCTTGCACATCAGGAGCAAACCCTGACTTCCACAACCACGCAAACCTGCGTATCTGTTACGCTCACCTGGTTCCCACAGGGGCGTCGGTCGGACCCGGACAGCTGCGGTCTCCACCAACGTAATGTGTAGTGCAGAGATGACTGTTTGGACTGGCCCGCCTAGTTTCGTCTGCTTGACCCGAAGAAGTATTCTCCTGCAAGTGGAGAAAGGGATTTAGCCACCCATGGATTTTAGCAAGGACCCCCCCGCTGCTCCCTCTCTCCCCACTAGTCACCTCTGATATTTCCTTTTAGTAAGCTCGCCTTATGTATTTAAATGATGAGCTCTCCATCCTGCTTGGGATGCAGGGGCGCCTAGATACCAGTTACTTCACTGGCTTGAAGGTACTGGAGGAGTTCCGGCTATTGACTCCGGGGCTTATAAATTTCAAAAGAGTTCAATATGTCCGATGTTCACTCTTGTTCCATTCCCTTTTTAGAATTGCACTGGGTCCAAAAGAATATTGCCTGGAGGTAGCTGATGGCGTTTGGGTAAGAGTCTGTATTTCCCAACACTGTCCAGTAAAGTTGTCTGAGTTTAATTTGTTGTTTTCTCTCCCTTTATAGGTGCGGCATATAAAGATGTGGCATGTTAAAGGGTAATGCCTCTGGTGATAAATCAGGTAAGTCTATGGTAAGTGATGATATTTGTCAGCTTCCGGGCTCACCTTGTTGTTTCTTTGGTTTTCCCCAGATGCTGGAGTTCGACGAGGAAAAAGATGGAGAGAGCGCCGAGTTTAAAGATGCTGTGGACTGGTGAGTATAACGCGGCGCTGCAGCTGGCGATGCGACGCGTGTTGAAATAATTTTCTTTCCAGGCTCAGAGACGTGCTGGGTCTGGAATCAGGTAACGAAATAAAATGATGTTCGTTATCTAACCTTTTCTCCCTCTTTTCCCCTTTTCCTAGGCTCCGGATTCGAGGCGGGCGTGGCAGAAGACTGGATGCAGGCTTGCAGGCATGGTGAGCATTACGCTGCAGAATAACGCGAAGCGTGTGCTGCTGATCGGGCGTGGTTTAAATAGCCTCCAAAGTAGTTCCAGGTAAGAAGTTCCCCAGAACCACACCCGAGTGAAAAATAGTCCCTGTAACAAAATAGTCCCATCCAAGCCTCACGTTGGCTTGGATTCAGATGCAGCATGGTCTGCATGAGGTAAGTAATGTCTATGAGCATGGCGCCAGGACTGATTCCTATTATGCGCCTGGCATCTAAGGCACCAGGACTGAACCCAAACGGTTTTGATAAATATCTGGATGCCTGCTCCCGGGGCTGATGGACTCGATCCGGATGCCCAGGGGTAGGCATCATGACAATATCACGGTGCTCGCAGCCATGGACCGGCTGACATAGTCTGCCGTGTCCAAACCCGACTGAAGGGATTCGCACATGGCGTCCTTGCCGTCTTGCACGAGGGCTAGAAAACCATCCCTTTCTTCCCCTTCGGGAATATGCTCAGTCGCCAAAGACGCACAGAGTGTGTGTGAGAATCTCGCTAAGGCACACGTGGAGTTGACAGACTTCAATGCCATACCCACAGCCGAAAATACCTTCTTTGCCCAACCATCAAAGCGCTCATCGTCCCCATCAGGAGGGATGGTAGGGTACGCAGCCTGCTTTGAGGAGGCTGTAGCCACCTGCACCACCAAACTCTCTGGAGTAGGGTGCGTCGATAAGTAGCAGGGGTAACTACTGGATGGGCGGCATTTCTTCGGAAGCGACTAACTGCCGGTAGACTCTCCGGAACAGTCCAAGCCGCTGCCACCCTCCTTTGGAAAGCCATGTGAAACGGCAATGAGTCAGTGGACGGACCTTGATCCAAGATGTACGTCAAATCATCCTGAGCAAAATCAGCAGGTGGAGCAGACCACACCAAGTATTCTGTCACCCTTGACATGAGACGCCGATAGGAGGGATCGGCATGCGCCCCAGGCTCAGGTCGGCCAAACTCCACCTCTGGAGAGGTGTCAAGGCCACTGGCATCATGCAATGACTGACGGAGTTCCTCCATCTGACTATGCCCAGACAAAAAGGTCATCAGGGAACAGTTCCTCAACCTCTGAAATATCCTGTAAAGATTGGAAAACTCCAATCTAGGAGGTGTAACAGAAAAGGGCTCAAAAAGACTTATTGGTAGCCTTCCTCGGAGGTTCCACAGCCCTCAGGGGCACCTCTATGAAATCTCACAAACGGCGCCGAGGGCGCTGAACGAATCGGCATCAACATCGACCGAGGCGCCGACGAAGTGGAAGACTTCTTTGAGGCCGGAGCCTCAAGAGAGCCCCTCGACGGACACGGCGCCAATGGCGTCAACGCTTTCTTGGAAGGCTTCACAGGTTCCGACGGTATCGATGGCGTTGAGGACCGGGACCTGGATCTGGCACGGCTATGGCGATCTCCCTTGTCCGAGCGGGACCTCGACATCTCCTGATGATCGCGCCAAGCGCCCGAGCCTGAAGGCGTGCGAGTGGTTGGACCGAACCCGTTCCCTGCCGGCTCCTTTCGAAGGTGCGGCTGGAACTGTGGCTTGCGACTAGAAAATCGCAATCATTTGCTGGCGGAATGCATCGCATTTGGCCGGCGACGAAGACTTGGTGGGACAAGTCAACCGTCTGGCGGAGTCCTTCTCCGACGAGGAAGGCGACCGGTGACCGCGGTTCCTAGAATGCCTCGATGAGGCAGAGGAATGGCAGGAACCACTCCTAGACGGAGACCCCCCCTGGATTTTCGCCGATGCGGAGAGTCGCCCCTCAAGTCATTAGTCGAAAGCCCAGCGGTCTGCGATTTACGGGGCTTAGACACCCTACCTATCTTCAATTTCCCCTTATGTTCCCGCAAAGCCTTAGACGTCAGGGACTGGCAATCCTTGCAGTTGTCGGTGGCGTGGTTTTCGCCAAGGCACCAGAGGCAGATGTCGTGCAGGTCCGTGATGGACATCTTCGAACCGTAGTCCCAACATTTTTTAAAGCCCGACTTTGGGGTAGTAGAAGAGGATGAAGACATTGTACACAAAGAAAGAATCGCGCGCACCAAGATTCAGAAGCAAACACGTTTGCGGAAAAAAACGTAACTGAGGCTACGGGCACCCTGCGTCCTATATATAACATCCGGTGACGTCGACCCTCGAGGGACAATGGATCGACGCCATCGACGCAGGACGCCCTCTGCCGAAAAAATGTTGCGAAGCAGTACAGCTGTGGACATTACCCGTCAGAGATGTGGAATACGTCGGAGGACACAATCCCCTCGAAATACTCACACCAAATCAGATTGGTTTCGGCCTAACTGTAGTACATCACACAGTCTACTGATCCTATTATCAGTGGTAGAATATGCATGCACAAGAAGACGCCATTCAACCATATATGGCGCATATATAGACTTCAGTGCTGCTTTTTATACCGTCATGCGTAACAGACTATGGACAAAACTAATAGACTGGGATATTCCTTGCAGTTTGCTAAACATGACATATTACACAAGGATACCAGTATCAGAGTGCGCCTCGATGGTCAGGGCAAGCTGTCAGTCATTTCCCACGAGTAGAGGTGCCAAACATGGGGTGTATATTGGCAGCAACCTTGTTCAATCTATACTTAGCTGAATTTGCAACTACCCATGACAACTTAAAATCCAACCCAGTTAAAGATGGTACCCAGAAAATAAACTGGTTGGGATATGCCAATGATTTATTATCGTTAGATCATACCCAAGGGGCCTCCAAAAACTGTTATATGGACTTCAAACCTATGCAATAATTAATGGACTGCGGGTCAATATTAGTAAAACTAAAATATTGACCTTTAAAGGGGAAAATGAAAGCCTACCCCAAGTTGGTGTGGAAATTTGATGGTGTACCAGTCGAATTTTTCCAACAATTCAAATATCTGGGTGTGGTAGTTGAAGGTGGTCATTCCCCAAAGTACAAACCCAAACTCAGAATAATAAGGACACACCCCAGTAAGGAATGAGACCAGGAGAAAGATTGGAAGTTAAGTAAAGGTTTATAAAGCAAATTGATGCATGCAGATGACTCTGCTGCTCTGAGAGCGCCCTGCCAACAATACAGAAAAAACATCTTTATACACATATCTGATCATCAGTGACAAATAATATAAGGGATGAATAGTATGAGTCCATTGGCGCAATGTAACAATGCTGTATAGTACATAGGGGGTTGGTGCAGCTTGATTGGTTGGTGCAGAGGTGTTGCTTCCCGCAGCACATGGACCAGCAGCACGTGGGTCAACTGGGCTCATCTGGGTGGGGTGGAGGTCAGGCTGGATCCGCAATGTGTGGTCATTGTAACTAATCTAAACTACACAGTAATCTTTGACATGCTGCAAGTAATGTAACACATAAAACGTATACCAGAATGCAGGGTTGCTTGCAAATCATGAGCAAACACAAACACATTCTTAACCTGGGCCTTTGTGGGGCAGAGGCGCGGTGGTCATTTTTGCCAGGTGTGTTATCTAAGGGTCTCGATCAGATTTATTTAACCCTAGTGCCTCATGGTTCAAACAAATAGATTGATCGGTGTTAGTCCAAGTGGAATGTATGATCACACAGGATGAGTTATATGGGGGGTAATCTAGGGTTGTCAGTGGGTAAGGATCTCACCAACTGCTACATGAAAGGAGCACTGAGGGGAAAAAGGTTGCACAGGCAATAATTCCTGAAAGTGGGGGCCAAGGAGCAGGTTTGTGGAGACGGATGAATACGCAAGTCAAGATCTGCCCCGTTCACACACATGGCAGTGAGCGCAGAGGAAGAGAAAGAAAACAGTTTCTTATCTGCAACAATTCACGCCTGGGCTTCCGTGATAACTGGACTGCCGTGGTGCAGACAGGGGAGGAGGTTGTGGGGGCTGTTGGAGCCGAGGGTAAAAGAGGCCTTTTAGAGATCATTGTGCGGCCTAATACAAAACTGGAGTCTGATGTGGCACAAAATGGAGTCTTAGTGTATCGTCACATGGCTTCTTACCACTGTCGTCAGTGAAAGACAAGGGGGACGTCTCCCCACGATGGGATGAGCAAATAGACATTTCATGCGGAATGTATTGGGGGCGGGGGGGGACATATGGACCTTTCCTCCCTTACATAGTTAATGAAAACCTCAAATGGAATGTACTTTGGTGTGAGGGCAAAAGTAAGCATATGAAGATGGTATATGCGTTAAGCTCTTTTATAGGAACAAACAGTGGGACGGCTACTACAGACTATCCTGTTACCATACCCTACAAGAATTGTCCCTGTATTGATGTATGGCGTAGAAGTGTGGGGCCATAACTTGGCAAGAGAGCTCCATCCATTTTAAGCTAAAATGCTGCGGATACTATTAAGAATGCCTAAGTGTCTGTTTAACTTCTACATCTTTTAATAAAAAATAAATTTTAAAAAGTACCACGGCTTGAGTTTATATCCAGTCAATAATGTGCTATGAAAATTGATTGTCCCTGGATAATGGCACCATCATGGTTAGTTACCTCAAGGAGTTTGTTAGTATAGACAGATTTGAGTGTATGTGTACTTTTTCTCCATACCACCTGGTTTTCAGGCTATGATAGGAATAGTACCGAACAAAAGCAGAGAACATGTAAAGGATGGCTAAAAAAACAAATTGGGTATCTACAGCTATGAGTCCAACTTAATCCAGCTAGTAACAAACGTAAATAGTGGCCCCTACATACCCTACAGGATGATGCGCAAATCCATGTTAAGTATGCTTAACCAGACAGCTATGTTATCAGACAATATCTATTGTTAAAATGTAATGCATGTTTGGTCCTAGAGATTACAGGTGCAAGAATTCAGATCGATAGGTCTCATCGTATGCGCCCTCTCTGTGGGGCAAATGTCTTCGAGTCCCTAGAGCATATATTGATTAACTGTGAAAGTTTAAATATGCTGAGATATAAATATGTTAAATGACATAGTAATGAAATGGACTGTGTAGACACATCATGTGGGTGGAACGTGTTTATGGAAGGAAACAATTACATTTTATGGTCACATATGAAATGTATATGACATTTTAGATAATCTATTGAAAGGCATTTTTTATTGGCAGATGTATATTGCATCTATACCAATTTTACTTCCCCATGTTTAAGCAATTTTGAATGTTATATTTGTGTTTTTTTTTATAGATGAATTGTATAAAATTGTGTGAAGTAATAGTGCATTCGGCCATTTACTGTGTACATATATACACAAAGCCATGCTGGATACAAGTATATTAATTAAATACAAACAAAAAAAATAGATAGGAACATGTCTGGGGTTGGTTGTGGTCTCGTGCAGAAGGGATGTTAATGTTAAAGGATATTTGTACCATGCACTATCACCACCGGAGTGGTCCCCGGGCGCTCTGGCGGCTCTGATAGAGGGGTGGGTGGGTTAGTGGGAATGAGCTGGAAAAGTGCTAGATAGCAGGGATGTGCTGTTGGCAGCCTTAGCCCGGTGGGTCCGTTGGCTGAGCTTGGGGTGTTATAGGTCGATAGTCGTCGTGTGCTGTTGTGCAAGTCTATGTGCGGTTTCCTTTGTTGTTGCAGTGTAGTGAAGTTTGTGCTGTATGCTGCGTTTTAGGCTTGTGGTTGTGTTTGGTTAGAGTTTGAGAGGAGTATGAAGAGGGATGAAATGACCAGGCCCGAGTAGCATATTGTCTTGCCCCTTCCTGCAATAGCTTTGCAGGTGAACCTATGGTTTAGATTGTTGCCCAGAAAAAGGCAAGAGGTTAAGATTAATTATAAACCTTCCACCCATCACCTATGTTTTGCTCTGGTCCTTCTGGTTGGATTTGAAACAGTGGGCAGCTCAATCCATTTCTAACAGGTAGCCGTGGACCTTCAATAATCTGTACTGAAGGGTTTCTCTATATCCCAGACAAACAGATCACAAAGTCATAAGGTTGCTGTTTATCTCCTCCATGTATCGTCAAAGCGGCTCCTTAGGCCTACTCCTTTACAAGGTCTACATTTCTCATATAACCAGCATCCCAGCCTTTGAGTACAGATACCCTAGCCCGGATAGCTTTGGTGACTTCCCAATGAAATGCAGCATGGGATAAATAACAGTACAATGTGGTATTTCTGGATATCTGCCTAAATTATTGTTATTTTTTAATGTATACACCTTGGTGGTAACTGATGCCAATTTCCAATAATATTGCAAGCATTACTTTCCTAATTTTTAAATACTTTCCCATCCTCATTTTTATGTTATAAATGGGACTTTATAGAGTAGCAGGTCATAAATTTTTTATGGGGGAGTTTGACATTAGCGCCTCCACCCGTGTTAAGCTAGAAACTAGAGTAACACAATTAGGTGTTGGACCTCATTAATTACTACTCTAATGCCTGCGTGCGACAGGCTATGTGCTCCATGGATAAATTGTTTGACATACTTTATTAATTGGATTTACCTATAGAGAGCCATACAGATAAAAATAGGCAAGTACAGGCAAAAAAAGAAAATATTCCCCAAAAAATAGGAAAAGGGACACAATGGGCCTTCCACATACACAGCTTCCCAGATGTTTGGACAGAGCTACACGTAGTACTACTGGAAGAAACTCTTATAATTACTGCCCGATCTGACGAGATGAGCATGCATCTTTTAAATGTGCATTAATGAATAGAAGCAAAATAATGTTCATTACAAAAATGTCTGTTTTAAAGTTAAAAACCTATTTCTACTCACTTATAAAATACTCCCATTGTCAATGGGACTTTGTTACTCCCTGAAAAATCATTTTACTCCCAATATAAAAAAAAATAGGGAGGAAAATACTCCCACTTTTAACCCGGTTGCTTAGTGCCACTACCCCACTGTATTAACCTTTTTTGCATCGCTGTTTTCCACTATAGCACCCATAGTTTTTTGCTCCGCTATTGTCCCTAATTAAGAGTGCTCCCCATTCGAATTTGACCTGGTTCAATCATTTCCACATCCGTATGAAGCATAATCACTGCCTAGTTACCAGTAAAACACCACTGGATTTATTGCGGCATCCCTACAATTATTGTCCCATTATTCGATCTAATGCGACACAAAAAGATTGGTCAGAAGACCACTCGACAAATTGTTGCATCACCAAACCTACAGCAGCACCCATGTTGCATTGTTACATCACTAGATTTGTTCTTCCTCAGCTAGGCTAATCGTTGCGTCACTAGACTTATATCACCGTTGCATTTACTGATGTAAAACTAGATCAAGGTGTCTCTTGCCTAGTTTGTTTGCATCAATTTTGTTCCAAGGCCACTTGAAATGTTGCTTCACGAGACATGATCCTCCCATTGAAGGATTCTCGCACCACCAGTACCTTGAAACAGATTAATGGTTGCATCACTGGATTTCTTTTCTCTCAACTACATTAACTGATGTGGTAATATTTTTATGGTATTACTGTTAGATTGCTGCATTAATCAATTGTGTACCACTGAAAGTTGAACTGTTACATCACCAGATCTATTGTACCACAAATAGAGTCTGACATATTACTAGATTAATTGTACATCAGTTTCATTACGTGTGGTATGATCTACTCATCACCTAGATATATTGTTGCCATCACTATACTTATTGTAACACTGATCACTTATTACTTTATCAATAGATCCACTGGATGACTGCTAGATAAATACATCACTACTTCTACTTGCTCCCGGCCTAGGTTAATTATGGCATCACTAATCTATTATACCACGGTTACATTTATTGTTGCTCAATTTGGTGGATCATTGTTAGTTATTGCTGCCTTAGACTCATTTGGCCCTTACTTATTTGAATTGTGGCATTGATGGACTTATTTCCCCTAAATAAACTGTTGCAACACAATATTTATCGGATCCTGTTTAGACTTCCTGTTGCATCACTAGATTTATGTTTAAAACGGTTACATTTATTACTTCGTCATGAGATTTTCTGTACAACTGCTATATTACTATCATGGCACCACCCTACCTACCTCCACTAGATTCTAAATGCATCACTCAATTTATTGCAGATCTGCTAGATTAAGTGTGGTATTACTAGGTTTATTGTGGGACAGTAGTAGCATCACTTATCATACCAATGCTAAATTTGGTGACGCAAACAGTTAAATCAAATAGGTGTAAAAAATCTATTTGCACCTCAGCTAGAGTAAATTAAACTGGATTTATTTTACTTCTGTTAAATTCATTCCAGACGGTTAATCATTGCATCTCCAGGTCAACTGCCAGTTGCTACCCAATATCCATCTAGGATTTCTCCAATTTTTTTATTGCACTGTTAGATTAACGAAAGCACCATTTTATTAACTCCTGCCCAACTGGTCTTCACACCTCAAAGGTTACTGCAACGCTAGTTTTTAACTGTCGCACTCTAAATGATATCATTGCTAAACTGACTGTTCTGGGAATTTGGCAGGACATACTCCAGCTGCAGACCAGCCCTTGTTCCCAGTTTCCCCTTGAACACACTACCAGGCCGATCCGTAGAAGGGCAAAAGTACACAGCTCAAGAACATGGACCTCGCAAAAGTTCACCTTTACAGAGCAGCGATGGTCATACCGTCCTATCATAATTTCAGATCATAACCAAAAGACATAAATAGGGGTAAACATGTCAGGTTGTATGCTACTAGCCAGCCATAAATATCACTAGCTATGTCGATCCTACGCACCATTTTTACTCACCAAGAGTCAATTTTCACAACTAGTGAAAAGTGCAAATGTAAGCCCTGACATAGATAGCAGAATTTGAGCTGTGGATTAGAGCAACAAAAGCTAAGGAGTCCTCTTTCACAACACCAACAAATCAAGCAACAAGAAAAAACAGCACTAGTCCCAACAAGACCTTAAAAAAAGGCAGACTGCCTTCATACCAGGGCACCTCATCAAATAACCTCCTGCACTTCATCGGACAACCAAATTTACCCACAATGCATCAATACATCCAAAAGCAGACTAACCCACCAGAACCATCTATAGCCAAGAATCACTGCAGATCACACCTTTAATCATGAAACACCACCGCATTGCCACACCTCATGGGATAAATCGACATGGCCACACTATGAACCTCATTTGAAACTGAATGGGACAACCAAGACCTTGGAAGCCTACACAAAAAAAGCCTCAGTGTAAAGTCAGAACAAGGGGTCTCCTCATCAAAATCCGTACCATCGCCAAACTCTTCCAACATCTTTGATCTTTGCGAGGACCAAAAAGCCTACTTTTCGTTACCGAAGCCAGTCTTGCAAAGGACCACTCAACATTTATACACAAAGCTATGCCCACAGCTTACAAAATCGAATTTGCCAATAGCACATCCCAGGGAGGAGGGAGTACTGCACTAGTACATAGATATATCAAAGTTACAACACCATGCCACATTAACATTCTGCATGATGAATCCTTTCTGCTAATCTGCTCTACCACGAACTTCCACAGTAAACTTCCTTTTGTTTCTAGATGGCAAAATCTATCAAAGTATAAAAATCCTATTACACGCATCAAATAGACTCAAAATTACTCTCAAATCTTAAAGCACACAACAAAACAGCATTAACTCTGTGACACCAAAAAAAAAAAGGAAAGAAACTTAAAAGTTGAACATCACTGTGTCAAAACAATCCTTACATTTCCAGCAAGGGTAACTGCACCTATAAAACCACCTAACCTAACACCAACAGCCTTTTGTTCCTCCACCTACGATATCTTACCATGATCAATGGCAGCAACAGATCAGGTTTGCTGGACGAACCATGCCCACCAAACGTCTTGAAAGCAATAACTAAACAAGCCAGTCTTGAAACAACATTTCTCACCATACTCAGTGCCTCAATCAAGCAAGTGATCCTGCCTTCAAAAACAAAAAAAAAAAAAGAGTCTTCATAAAAGCTTTGCCCCAAAATAACGAAACTGCCAACCCAAAAACGCTGCAACTATGGACCACTATCCAACACACCTTTCACTGTCCAATTCTGAGAAATTCTTTTACCAACATCTACAGTAACATGCCGAAAATAAGAGTCTTCTACATGAGCCACAACCAGGGTTCTGACCACAAGAGGCACCAAATACACGGTATGCTCTTTATGCGTTCATCCTAAAAAGCACTCGCACCAACTCACCCAGTGTACGAATCATGATAAATATTTATGTACTCTTCAAAACCATCAGCAACAACACCCCAATAAATGACTAAAGAAGAGAGTACATCGCCCTACAGTGGATCGCCTCATTCCTAACGGAAACACTTATGGCCCCTTTAAAGTCACATTCCCACAAGTTAACATGTAGCACACCCCAAAGAGCTAGTCTCTCGCCACCAGTCTAATATTTACATAACCCCATTACTTGAACTTATTAACAAGTGAGGCATCACATGCTCCAATTATGCAAACGGTACAGTGTCTACAAGCTCACAAATGATTACAACAAACCCTCCAGACCTCACTGTATGTCTTACATTTGTGTGAACTCGTGGAAAACCCCAAACAGGCAGAAACTCAACCTAATCAAAACCTGCATCACGACACCATCAAATCTGACACTTATCGGCCCTCTGGATAACATGGGAATCTGCCCGTTGCCAATAAAAAGTCAGAAACCTCAGATTTGTGATGGACAGTGGCGTTACACTGGAACTACAGGTTAAAGCTGTCCTAAGAAACTCCTTTCTTCATTTCGATCCAATCAGACACATCATGCCTTACCTGACCTTCACACTCAGCAGTTCACAAGCTCCTACTCAAGACTAGACTACACCAACAAATCTCTAACTTTAACTCCTGGAATACCAACTCAGACTACAGAGAGTTCCAAATACAGTGCCAGACAGCTCCTAAGACTGAAAAGGAGGCACACATCTCACTCTAACCCCCACCCTCCACCCTCCACCCTCCGCTTGCTTCTGATCAAATGCAGGATCGCCTTCAAAACACTTTGCACAACTCACTGTGCCTTCCAAGGCAGAGGCAGTGAATCCCTCATAAGCAAATTCAACCACTACCAACCATGAGAGCACTCGATTCAGCAGGAATTTATTGGTAATGGTACCAACAATCAACCAGACAGGACAGAGGTGGTCATCCTTCTCTTGTCTCAACCAATCTCTGGAACTCTGTACCCAAACATTTGTGCATAGAAGAAAACTACCTGATCTTAAGAAAATTGCTAAATGCCTGGCTCTTTAATTAGCAACAGTTTGAGACCAGGAATCTCAACCAAATTACAGCTACTCACTGCATTCTGGACCCAGGATACACTTCACATAAAGTATATGAGCACACCTGGAACTCCTACGCGTATTTGCTAAGAAAGAACTAGTGAATAATGGACTCAGGTTGGCCTCTACAGCTCAAACAAAATCAAAATGAATGATTCTGCAACATACAACTCATCACCATAATTCTTTCCAGGGAATGTACACCATTACATTGTAACCAGATGTGCCCAATGCTCTCTTACAGCCGTACGTACCTTTTGTTCACCTGTCCCTTTGTCTTACCCAACAAAATCTCTCAGCATAAAATCTCCCACTACCCAATGCCACATACACAAACCCCTCTGCAAAACAACTGGTAGCATAGCAGGTACCACATGTACATTAAGGGAGCTATGACTAGGCTCGCCTCTCTAGCTCTACACCTACACTTCCACACATCAGTGTCTAAAGCAGAGCCAGAACACTAAGAATAACCAGATCTTGCAATGGCCCCCTTCAGATAACCACATACCCAAGTGCTCCCCCCCCCTCACAACCATCGAATCAGACCAACACTTAGATCAAGGCCACAAATACATTCTACCACCACCTTAGGTTTCACATACCTCTCCCCAAATTCCGAGCAACCCTTTAACTTTTCTTACAGGGACACGCACGGCGAGCCCACCATAATAGCAGGAGGGTGCAATACAAGACCATTTTACATTGCAAAATTAGGCTTGCTGGTAAAATCAGGTGGTATTTCCAAATAACTAAACGTTTTTAACATTACCAAACAACTCATAATTAGGGCCCGCATTTATGTGAATGGCCCTCAGATCCTACTCTGGCTGAACAGGAAGAACAGACAACCTGCGTCTCCTCTCCCCCCCCCCCAATTTCCATCAGCACATTCATATGTGCTAAGTGGCTTAAACCAAACAAACAAAGGAAGAAAAAAAAATAAAAACAGCACAAAAAAGCCGAATGGTTACTCAGCGCGGTCAACCACAAATTTAATGTGAAGAGAGACAAAAGGCTGTGGGTCACTGGGAAGCGTGGGTATACTGCCTATATATTCCACAGAAGTAAACAACATGAAAGAAGGTCCCAATGACACTGCACCACAGGTAGTCAAAATAAGATGTACAAATGCATTTATTGTGTGAATTTGTCAGCACGACACGCGTTTCGAGCTATTCAGCTCTTCTTCCGAGGCTGAGTCAAACAAAATTGTATATACAGTATTATGGTGTTCACATGGATCATCAGAACAAGAACAAAAAATAATATATAATTGTGATTGAAATGAAAAGGTACCCCACCGGGTCGGTGACAGACAGGGCGGTTACACAATATAGCATAGAAGGACACACAGCATATATTAGTAGTAACGATTTAAGAAAACAACATAATATATACACATTGTTTGCTGAAAACATCAAAGTACAAATACAATTATGGAAAAATTGAATACACAAAAAAGGGCACAATTTAAGAGCAAGGGGGGAGACAAAGAAAAAAATATAAGAAAAATATCATTAGTCACTTGGTATAACGCGACCAGACAGTTACTCTGCCAGTTCAAAGAGGAGGAAAATAGTTGTGTACCTTATCAAATAGCACGACTTGCTTAGAAAGACAAATTTGTCAAAGCAGCACGGCCAATGGTGCTTGGCCATCACTTCTTGAGTGAATGCCTTTAACCTTCCACCACGGGCTCCTCACCTTACCAGACAATCTATCAGTGATCTCTTACCAAAAGCTCAAGTGAGCACTGCTGTCAGCACAAGATTTTACCATCTTAAAGTGTTTGTAAATGCTGCAACTCCCTTCCTCGTTGACCAAGGCAGAAGCCTAGGTCTTGGCCTCCAACTACTGCAGCAATATTCAAAATTGCAGCCAAAAACCACAATGTAGATCCATCACAGACAACATTGCCCCCACCCAGCCACTCTGCTTTCCATTAGCTTCCATGCTCTGCCTCTTTTTTTTAACCAAGCGAAATCAATTTAAGTCACACTGAGTTTCCTTCAAAGACCTCTACAAATCTAGTCAAGCTCTGTAAACCTAGACATTTTCTTTTCCCACTATTTCCAACTCCTTTCTGTAGAAGTCAATATCCTCTGCATCCAAAAGATCGAATAAGTCAAAGGAGGCAGAGCCATTACGCTCCCTGGATTCAGTTGTAGAAACTTCTCCCCACCACTGTCCGTTTGGATAAGACTGCCCTTAAATTTGGAGAAGTGCAAGTACCTGGATCTTCCTAGAACTACTATCTGTAATGTAACCCTTCCCTTGCTGTCCACCACTCTTGCTCATGTTCTTTTAAGCCACTTCTGACATTCAGCGAGTTAAAATTAGAACAAATAGATCTAGGCTCGTCAATGCTCAGTTTTGATATTGAGGCAGGTTTGGAGCTTAAATAATAAGGCAACATATTTTCAATACTGCTGCCTCAGACCCATCAATAGCTTTCAAAACATTGAATAACAATATCAGAAGCATGTATAGAGTATTTCGGAACTACTCGATGTCTCCTATTAGTACATGTGATGATATGACATCTCCAGCACGCAAAGAAAAGGGATGGATGGGTGCCATTAATCTCAGCCCTTCCGTGCCTTTCTGAAACTGGAAAAGGTAAACAAACAATGTCACACCAAAGGAGAGGATTACAGGCGTCCGAAGTCCTAAACATTAGTTGGGACGGCCTACATAGTAGAATTACAGAAATAAATGGGGATAAGGCAGAAAACAAACAAAAATGTTGGTGGCTGAGAAATTGGGGCATGTGAGCAACAGCACTTTGAGAAAGTAAGCAAAACGAGTTATACAAACTGAAAGCTACCACAAAATAAATAATGTACAATACACACAAACGGTCATTTTAACAGACCAACTCTCCACTACTTCATTCTATGGCGCAACCTATTCTGTAGATCCAAACAATCGCACACACTGGTTTGGTTCGCGACGATTGATCCACTCCTTGAAATATGTTGCCACAAAGATTTTAAGCGCAATAGCATAAAATCTGCAGTGTTCAGTCGCATAAGAATGAAACACAAACTGAAAACACCTATTTTGTTGTAGCTGGGCCTTTTAGAGAACAATATCATTTGGATGGTACAAAAAGAATGATGCATACATACTTGCATTACAGTAATATCATACATTATATTGTATCAATCTTGCAGCTTATATCTTTGAACAAATAAAACATGAAAATGTGATTTATTATGCACCGGTTTGGTAGTTTCCACGGGAATCCAAATGTTAACAGCTCCAACGGGCACCTGGACATTACAAAATAAAAAAAATACTCCTCAAGTGGGGGGGGGGAGCGGGGGTGAGGAGGGGGGCTGAGCTCAGAGAAAGCAATGGAGCCGGTCCTAAATGTATTCTGCGTCAAAGCTTTGATATGTTATGCAACACTGAACTTAATCATGGAGACCGGAATCCCATTTATGCTTCGCGTGAAGTGAGGGGAATTTTTCATGATGCAGACGTCCACCCACGCATGAGGAACATTTCTCAATGGTAGCGAAGTGGAAAAAAAAAACACAGACACCGTTTAGTTTCCTTAAAATGTCTATGTAAGCAATGGAACCATAGGCGAACAGCACATAGATGGATCCATGCAAGAGCGATGTGATGCGGTAGCCTCTCAAACGCTGGAGACGGGGAGGGAGACTTTTTCCAAAATACATAGGCAAATGCAACAGTCTAGCCTCTTCCGAATGTGTGACCGATACCAGTTGCGCAACGCTGCTTGGCACAGCCGAAAATAAGCTACCATCCTATGGCTGGCTGGGTGATACTCTAATGAAAAGAGGGAGCTGGAAGAGCAAGTGAAAAAAGGGCCCAAAACGAAAAGGAGGCACCGACAACGGAGAGGGAGGCGGGCAAAGGGATGTGCGCACTTAAATCTAAGCGCTAAAATCAGCCATTGCCACCCTACAGACGTAATCAGAGCTCAGAGAGCCAGGGAGCTCATGGCTAGGGCGAGCCGTGGGGGGGGGGGGGGGGAGGGGGGGAGGGTGGGTGGGGGGGAGTGGGGGGTCTTGGTTATAGCTCTTGGGGCCAAATGCAACTCTAGTAGGGAAATGGCCGCACAAAGCAGGAGTGTGCAGGGCGGGGGTCTTTGTCAGGATTCTTTTAGGATGGAGACATAAGGAACAACGCTGCTGGCAGAGGAGCGAGGGGGCAATTGGGAGTTATAGTACTGGTATTTTGAAGCCAGGGGCTAAGGGAAAGAGAAGAGAAAGGAGGCTGTCGGCACTCTGGCAAGGTTGGGAGTGTGTGCAGGTGGTGCTGGGGAAGGGAGAGATAATGTGAGCTGGCAGCACGTGGGGCGAGATTGGGGATGGGGGCACAGGGAAGGGACAATAAAAGAGGGGCTGTGAAGCGCGTGGGGCGGGGTGCGAAAGCGCTTCAAAGTCCAGTGCACACGCCATAACAAGAAGTGCTTCGACTCACTGCAGGGATCGAAATTTAGGGGATCTGGGAGCCATTTGGCTCCTGCTTGTAGTTTAGAAGAGCCTCGTTATAAAACATTTAAAGCACAAGGGGTCTCTTTTCATAATGTGGAAGTTAGATTTCTAAGATGCTATGTACTAGCTCCTCGTTCTGCAGTGGAGTTCCTGGTCACTGGATACCCAGGAGCTCCTTTCAGCTCCTGCTTATCTAATCTTCATTTGGAGCCCTGCACTGCACGCAGCCAAATCACTGAGTGGAGGAGGTGTGGAGCAGGAAGTGCTCCTGTACATGCAGTCACATCGGGGAAGTGTTTTAAAAACCTTTTAAACGTTGTCCATTTGTCACAGGTGCTGCATGCAGGTGGGAAGCTCGTGGTAGGCCCCTGCTTTGGGCAGGCACGGACCCAAAAAAAAAAAAAAGGGTCAGGCTAGAGCACCAGTTTTGGCCCAGGCCTCATGGGGCTCGACCCACTCCACACAATGCATTAATGTGGACTGGAGTAGATAACTGATTTGCCCTAGTGAACACTTCCGATGCTCAAAAGGGATAGCAAAACTACAGTTGCTCAAGAAGATATGACAACTCAGCAAGCTTAGCATGTCGCCAACGCAACAGCTTCAAATCCTGGCATGGGTAACTCAGCCCTGCAAGCTTCCATGGTTGAATAATGGCGCACCATTAATCCTGGTAATAACACTTCTTGCAGTCGGACAGTGACAACATGGCTACTACTCTGTAGGACACAGGTGAGCAGTGGACAGACCTACTCAGCCCCGCACTACTAAGTAGTGATCCCAGTGATAAAGGTGAAGCAGGGAGAGCCCAACACCTTTGCTGTTTGGAGTAGTGCAAGCCGAGATAGTGTCAGTTTTACAGGACAGTGCTACTTTATACATGGCTTTAACAGGCATTTTTCAAGGCTGCAGACAACTAAAAGGGAGAGGGGGATTCTTTGTCTCTTGGGTGGCAAAAGCACCAAGGGAGCACTTATGCATTCTTCTCAAACATTTGAAGGAGGTTCTCAAAGATTCACTCGGTTCCTATATCACAATCGTAGCCTGGCCTTACAATCCAATACAAAACCACAGGCAGGAGGGTAGGATTTCTCAGGAATCTAGAACACACCCTACACACACCTGAGACAATACAACATGTACTTAGACGAACTAGGGTAAACAAAAACAACCCAAAGCACATGGAATGGCTGTCAAATACTAACAGAGTACACTGACGAAGTAAGAGTCTGACAGGTACATTCCAAGACCGCAAACCAAACAGGGCCAGATCTGCCATGGATTAAATGGAAACGAGGCACTGCTCTGTATTCAGGAGGCATACCTCACTCGCCCTTTTTCTGGAAGTAAAAGCAAGGAAATGTGCAAGTGAAGCTGGAAAAAAAAGAACCACCTCCCCTTAGGACAACAGTGTGCACCAGCAGAAGTTTTCACGTCTCCAAAAGAGGCAGAGTGCATTAAACATGGACAACAAAGCCAGCTGAAAACCATTATAAATTACTTTCTACTCATTTTTCTGTTTTGACCCCTATGTTCCTGGCGAATCAGGTCAGTTAAGAACGTAGTACTAAATTACCTATTGTGTTCTAGCACTTCAAAATTCATCACAGAGCACATGTGCTCTTTCCACAGCCCAATCCCGTTAGTATTGGGTTTGTTGTACTACTGCTACTGGATGGCTATTATGTGTGCCATTCAGAGTAAAGTTTCATGCCAGTGCTCTAAACAAACAACTGGAACACTCTGCTACGAAGGACACAAGTTATACTGCAGCCTGGTCCAGCCAGAAGCTAGAAAGGGAAAGAGACCCAATGTTGGAAGGCCTCTGGATGTTCTCCCCACCCTTTCACTTGTCATACCAGAGTCAGGGGGGTTGGGTGGAGGTGGGGGGAGGGTGGTTGTTGCTCCAAAGGAAGTTCACCCCCCCAAAAAAAGTCTACTACAAAGCAAAAATCACCATTTCCATAGTACCGAAAAAAACAAAATTCAACAATGAAGCTTTCAGTGTGCAAATAGAAGTACCCGCCATCAGTCTTTCTTCAGGGGGGGGCAACATTTCTCTGCAGCAGCCATGAGGAGGGTGGTTTGTTCCTCCGGCTCTTGCATTAACCAATGGATAGTCACACAGCTCTCAGCCACATTGCTGCTTGGATGATCCGTCCCACTTCTGGCTTGTAGGCAAGTTCTCCCAAGCGGGCGAAACTGGAGTTTCTTGCCCACTTGGTTGTTACGAGTGTGTTTGCTGGGCAGTCTCGCTAGCCCTGGTAGTTTTTGCAGGAGAACCAGGACCCTGCTCCAAGTTGCACACCTCTTCCCAGGATCTCTCCCTATCGCATACTTGGCTTCACTCACTCAGGCTTGTTAAAATTGATACATTTCTCCTTAGCTCTTGCTAGTTTACATGGTATCCATACTATGTTGCTTGATTTTTCTGTTGCCAACTGAAACCTGCTTCACGTTTGAGCGTTGTTCATTTTGATTAACTGATTCCTAATGACTACTATAGATTAAATAAGGATCCAGTTGATAAAAAAGTGGCAGTTTAGCTCCTTTTCTTGTAGACTGTTACAATCGACTACTTCTTACTTTCTTGCTCAATTACAGTGTCACATTATTGTTTCACTACCTTTCACCTAATCTATTGCCCTGTTTTCACCTTTTGATCTTTTTCACTTCAGTTTCCAAGCTTCCTTGAACCACTCTTAAGGTGTTTTAGCCGATCTTCCAAATTCTGACAATGTTGCTACTATTTGATCTAAATCCTTAGATCTAATACAATTATTTGAAACTATCAAATAGTTACCACCGACTCCACACACAATAAAATCCTAAAATTATCAGCTATTAAATATCATCTCTAGTAGCCGAATGTCTTCTTCCTCTACATTCCCTACTGCGGTACCGCTCATAATTTGATTACATGCTCAACTTGTGTCTAAATTTGTTCAACTGAATTTAAATTTGGTCCTAGCTGCCGAGATCAAAAGTGCTTTTGATTCTCTTCCCATTTTCACCACCAATAAAGAGGTTCATATTGATCAACTTTTCTAAAATGTTTCTTCATCAATTACTATAGTGGCAAATCGTTGTGTCCCTTCAATCTAACAAACTAATTAAATGGCCATCCATAGCCTGGTATTCTACCAATCTGAAAACTAAAACTATTTTTTTTAAAGCTTAGAATTACGATGGAGATTAGGACTTTGATCTATTACATTCAGCTCCCCTACAGTGTAAAATAAATGAATGCGGATGCAAGATAACATTTATACAAATCAGACTTCCTCTGCCATTAATAAATCCAAGTGTCTCTTTAGAAATGCCAATCACGGTTGGAATCCCTTGCCTAAGCTAACAAACCCATTTTCTCTCAAAACATGTTCTTGCATCAATGCCTTTTTATTGGACAAAGTTGTTGATTCCTTCTCTTTAGGGGATCCCACTTGACACCCCACCATGGACCACTTTCATAGTTCCATCCAGTGATTGCCTACCTCATTTTTTGAAGGTGGGGAAATGTACTTCTTATGTCAAAGTCTAGCAACGTCTACCTGCTACCCCACTTCAGTCTCTTTGCTCGATCAATGCATCTTTAACTTTTGGACAATTTCCTAGAGCTCTCAGGACCGATCTTATTCCTTGTTTGCCGAGTAATCCCCAACCTGGACCATGACACCTGGAGCAACTATCAACTTACTACAAACCTACCTTTTGATGGGAAAATCCTTGAAAAAGTTGTGGCTCAACAGCTGATTATATGTAAAAACACATTCTGTGCAGCTATCAACCTGGCTTTCGTTGACATCATAGCACTGAATCAGTGAATCAGTGACTGCACGTCCAGGAAGATCACATTCTCAATTCCAACTAAGCTTACCTATTGGTTCAATAGAACTAATCTGCTGCATTCAATACAGGATCGCCCAAATTCTTGTTAAAAATCTTACATGAGCGTGTGGGTCTGGAAGGTGTGATGCTGGATTGGGTTGACTCATCCAGGCAGCAAGTCATGCACCCGGACCGGACTGCATGCATTCCAACCTTTCTTGGTTCCCAATGGGGTCTCCACAAGGTTAATTCTCCATTTTCTTCAATCTTTATAATGAACCCTTACATGATATATTTCACAAATACAAGATCAATATGCTGATAATACTCAGCTTTATTTCTAAGTATCTACTCCAGCTGATTACACCATGAAACAGTGCTTCGAGGATATTGAAGCCTGGATGGCTTTTGCCAATTTAAAATGTAATGCTTCCAAAAGCGAGGTTATGCTTTTCACCAGTCAAAATAAAATGTCCTCAATTAAACCCTGGCTATCTATATTATCTTCTTTTGATGGTTCATGCAAACTCTCCAGAGTAGAAAAATCATTGTCTTCCACATTGATGACAAATTGACTTTAAAAGCATATTATGATCAAATGGAAAGCTGCCAAATTTCAGATATTGTTATGCTCAAGTATTCTATCCTTCCTTTCTCCAGAGCTTTCACACGCTGTCATTCAGGCTCTGGTGTTTTCCCGCATGGATAGCAATAAAGCAATTACTTTTGGAGTTTCTCATTGTACTCAGCTTCACCTCAGATCTTCTCTTCACGCAGCAGCAAGACTTGTAGCCAGCAAAAGTTTGACTATCTCACCCATTTTATCTGAACTCCATTGGCTTCCACTCGATGCTAGGATTGACTTGAAGATTAGGTGCCTGACCTAGAAAGCAATTGTTTTTGTGAACCTCGTTATCCGACTGAAAAGTTTCAAATGTCAGGCGGTAAACAAAATTCCAGAAATAAAGATATTTTACATCTCAATATTCCTAATGCAAATTTGACTAGAACTTCCATAACTACCTTGCTTTTTTCTATTCCTCATTTCTCGAATAATCTCCCCACTGATCTTAGACTAGCACCCTTATCTGTTGGCCTTCAGAAAAACTAAACACCTTTCAAACTCTGCAAAGTGATATGTTAACTTTTCCCCCTTTTAGATTTATGCCTCTCCTTTTTCTGCACTTCATTATCTCTGTGTTTGATTTGCGCATTATAAGAATTGTAAAATACAAACAAAAAACACAATCAGAGATACTGACTGACTACAGGCAGAGTTTGCATCGGGACAATTGGGACTTCTTTCTGCGGAACGGTGCATGTTGCGTCTCTCATTCACTTACCTGCCCGCCTTTATAATGTATCTATGTGTGGTGTCATTTCACCTATGCAAGGGGCTGGTCCAGCTGCTGGCAGGGCTGCAGTGCACACACAACAGCTTAGACTGGCTAGGCTTCTACCTGGGCCCAGTGTTCATGTGCAGGTGATGTTTTAAATAGCACCTTTGTTTTTCAATAGTTAAGTTTCACTTTCCATTCCCTCCACTCTTTGGAGCCTAGGGAACGAGATGAGGCAGAGGTGTGGATTGAGGGGGGGGGGGGGGTGGGAGGGGAGAGACAATGTCCAATCCGATTTGGGCAGCAGCAGTGCTTTTGCCATTAGGTAGCATTGGCAAATTCCGTCCCGAGACCAGAATAATTATTCATTGCTGCCAGCGCCGTGTCTGCAGAGCCAGTTGACTGGCTCCTTCTGGGGGTGCTGGACAGGTGGTTAATGACAGTGGCTCGAAAATCCCATTTTGGTGCTGATAAAGCCCACCTGCAAGGTCCAACCAGCTGCTGAACTTGCCCTAGCAGCCTCTCCTTGGACGTCAACTACCTAGTCCCAGTCATGCAAGGATTGGATTGGAGCAGTGTCCATGGTGAACTGGAACCCCACACCATACTTCCGGGTGAGACACTTATTATAAGGTTAATCTACAAATTAATAGTGGCATGGCAACTTACGGCGTTGTGCCAGTTTCCATAAAGTGTTCGATGTGCAAGTAAAGCCAAACACCGAAGAGGCCGAGTCTATCACTACAATGCTGTCTCTTTAACTAGCCCTTCTGTTCCTCAACTCCTATCCTACTCTCCAACCACCTCTGCCACCCGCTGCTCTAATCCATTTTAACTGGCTAAGCAAGTTGTCAATAAGAAGGTTGAGCATGTCCTAAAAAATGCAGAACAGAAAAAAAAAGAAATGATGCATACATACAAAGGTGGTGGGCAGAAAATTAAATTGTGAGATTTATATAGTGCTTCATGTCACAGGTGGATTGTCCAGCTTCAAAGCGCTCGATTGGGGAAGGGATGGAACCCACACTGCACAACATCACTCTCCCCCAAAACAAACAGTTTGCCCCGAGCTATCCTCTCAACTGAGGATTTACTTATTTATAGATCTATAATTACGATGTTCTGACATTTACCAAACTCGAACACGTCTTATTTTTCCACCAGCTTGATTTTATTTTCTCACATTGCATGTGAATATCAATCTATGTATTATTTTTTCAGAAACGGTCATCATTTTAAGCTTGGTTTTAAGCCTGCCTATTAGCCCTGCACTCCACACCCTAACTCTTTCTAGAGGGCATCCAGTATTTCATAAAGGAAAATTATGTATTCTACAATGTTAGTGTACTTAAAGAACATTTAAGATAAAATGGAGTAAAACAAAAAAAGATATATATATATATATATATACACATATATACACACACACACACACACACACACACACACACACACACACTTTGGTTCTCTAGTCTAACACCAAAAAATCCTGTAAATGCCATGTCACCAACAGTACACAAGAGCATTTTACATTTTCATGAAGCTGCAGTCACAATCTGTGCCAGTAATGATGCATATAAAACACATTACTGGCATTAATAGGTTGTTAACGCATCTTTAATCTAAGTGATTCACAGTGACCATTACTTGCATAGATTGGGGCTGCAGCTACATGAATATTTTCAAAACTGTTCCTCCATACTGGTGGGGACATGCATTTACTGGATTCCCTTATGTGTTTACCTAGAAAACGAAACTACTCTTTATGGCTTTTTACCCCATTTGAGACGAATTGTGCTGTAAAATACACCATTTGAAGTTTTTGAACACATTTTAAAAATGGTTTATGGAGAGGTACTCCCCAGCCTCTATCATTTTGGTCTCCCTTCACTTACAATATTCAGAAGCCATGAATCATTTCGAATCATAGTGCTCTCTTGGGAGCCTCCCGCCCCCGGAAAGCTGCCTCTCCTACTGCGGTAGCCAGTAACTGCGTGGTATGCGATGTGCTATTCTCAGATTGCTCCATGTACTTAGCATCAGGTGGTCTCGAAGGAGGTTGGCCTAAAGCAATATCAAGTCCCTTCTTCATTTTGGATTTTAGAGTGGCATGTACTGTGCAGGTGCATTCATCCAGCTTCCCTGAGGCCGTCTGCTCTGCTCCATGTTCCGCTCTGAGGCCAGTAGCCAAATGTTTTGGTGAGTCTGATAAATGAAGCAATATTTTATTTTCTGTAGCTAGTTGTTGGCTAACACAAACTGTAACTGGCCATCTCCCGCAACACTTTTCCAGAGTGGAAGGACAATTCCAGACACTAACTTCGCACAGGTGACACATTTGCTCATTTTCTTTTCTTAGAGAATAAAGGGGATACGCATGCATGTTGAAGTAAATTGAATAACAACCCCACTGCCTGGATCGCAACTTTGTTTCACTTACGTAAAGTGAGCACATTTATTTTCCTCAGTACACAACCATGTCTGATGTATTGCTAGAGGAGCATTCCACTATCACAGGCCTAGAGAGACTATTTTACCTGGTGTTTCCTGCCCCCTAGGGCTTTGGGGTTCCCCACTGGGAGCTCCTGGAGCCTTAAGGTGATGGGCACCTGCCCTCAAAGTTACCTCAACATATAAAGAAATGTGCCATAGAGCTCACATTTTCATTAGTTAAGTCGCCAATGTAACAGGCTTTTATGACTCGTGTCTATATTCTTGCTCTGAATGATACAAGCCAATTCAGCAGGATATTAAAGTTGACATTAAATCTTAAGGAATGCTTCTTTGCATTGGTCTATTTTGTTCTGGTCCTCCATTGATTACCTCTATAGGGAATCAGTGTAAAGGGCAAAGGGCATTTTTGCAAGCCAGTAAAATTGTAAAACATATCAGGAGTATAACCCAGACAGTGTAAAAGCCTATCTTGGGGAAATGCGCAATCTATTAAAAAGGCCATCAGGAAACACATGGTTTGAGCAGCTTTTTCTTTGGACTTAAATACAAATTTAAGTGCAGCATGGTTTTCTTCTTATAAAAATAAAATAACAGTGACAAATTACTGTATGTGTCAATGTGGCAGAGAAAGAGTTGGTTATTTATACAGGTTGCCAGCAGTGCGATGGGGGAATAAATGATGCTCCATCTGCTAACAAGTCAGGGTAAAAATTACTTATTCAGTTGTCCAATGTGAGCTATGTATTAAATATTGTAGGCTTTGGAAGCCGTTTTGAGATAGGTTCTCTAAAACAGAAAACTGCAAACATGTCTTGTTTTAGAAATCATGAGCTTGCAATAACAGCGATTGCCTATGTTTGGATTCAGCTGCCCACTTGTACTTCCAATACAAGTTTAGCATGTTACATAGCAGAGGAACAGCTGCAAAAGAGTAAGTTGACGCCCTGGCCAATTCAGATTTAGCGAGGGTCAAGAATTAGACAATTCTGTTCCGGTGTTTCATTTTGCCTTAAAGTTATTTTCTGAACACAGGCAGGAATACAAATAGTATTTTCCCACACCAAGAGCACACACGGTTTCCCGTGTCTTAAAGGGGGATGCTGCCTTCTGGGTGTACCACACAAAGTCAATGGAATGGAGCAGAGCTACATGTTATTTCAAACATTGCTAATTTACTAGGAAAATAAGTACCCGAATAAACATTTGCACATGATTTGGTGTTATGAATGCTGAACAAACTCCATTCAGAAATTAAAATGAATAACTCTGAAAAGTTATGTAAAATTTTAATTCTGCACTTTGTGCAGCCTAAACTTGCATTCTCACAGACTCTGAAATATGTCTGGTAAATATACCAGATAGGACAGAAGAGAAGAATATGGGGCAAAGGTGAGAAGTCTTGCCCATTCACAGAGAAAGAAACATATTCCATCCATGGAAAAGAAACATCCCACACTTCTAGAAAACACTCAAGGGTAGCCTAAAAGAGAAATTCATGACAAAAACATTACTAAGTCGATAAACTAGCATGCACTAGGGGGTTCTATGGAGAGGAGGCAGGTGTCAACCAAAAGTGAAAGAGCTCACAAATGCCCACACCTGGAAGGATGCTCCTTCGTAGCAATGAAGGGTCAGATGGAAAAACCTATACCCAATAACCTGTAGAAGCACACCAGGCAAACGGAAGATACCTGCAGGAGTAAAGGCATCTTTGAAAACAGTGACTGGTGACACAAAAGTAAAATAAGAGATGCATTTCTGCTCTAGTGACGCCCTTGTGCTGGACAGTCTCAGGACTTGCAAAATCTACTAGTCCACAAGGGTGAGCACACATTATGAATAAAGAGTACCATTTGCATGGTATTCTACCTTGTTGGCCAGTATGAGATGTTTGAAACCTTTCACATTAACTGCAAACAAAGTCTGTTTAAAGAAAACGGTAAATATAAGATTCACTGTGCCTCTCTGGCCTTTGGTTGGCAAAAACAAACCATGAAGTGTGCTTATGTTGACATGCTCTACTTTACAGAAAGCACTGGTCAATATTTTGCCACCCATCACCATGGGGTAGGTGCATATCTCTCAGGTTGAGTATGTTAATCAAGGAACCCGCCATGCAGGTCTAGAGGGATTTTTAAGAATTTGCAAGGCCTGAGGCTTAGGGACATATGCAACCCCAGGTTCAAATAGGACTATGAAGTATTTTAGGGACCAACCAAGCGCACATTGTTATAGGAAAAGGGAATTTGCGTTCATGTGTGTTATGGTGATAAGATGCCTTTAGGTTTTTGTTATGTTTGACAGAAAGAATACATTGTCAAGTAAATATCAGGCTGCCATTTGGACTACTGAAAACCAGCTTGAGGTGGTCTCTGGTATACTGTTCTAAGGAAGTGGGGTGCTTGGAATGTGAAGAAAAATTGCATCAATCAGGACTCATGAACGGAACTGGAGTGCCCATTGGGCAGGAGTGGTTGGATAGACAATGAAGGAGGAAACTATGAGAGCGGAACGGGGCGAGCCTTTGGGGCTGTGGACCCTACCAGGCAGAGGCGTCACTAGGGGGAAGTTGGGGGATGAGAGCTAGAGCCCAGAGTCTTTTGATTGTAGCCCCCGATAGAAGTTCAGGGGGTACACCCAAAAGGCTAGCTAGTCCCGACATTAGCACAGCCCTGGAACTTTTACAAACCTGACCGAAGCCTTCGTACAATCGGCAATAATAAGAAGGTAAATGTTGGTCCCATGGAATACACTATGTCCCACATGGATGTCCCCTACTGGGAGTTAAGCTACTCTTTAGTGTACTATTATCATATGTGTAGTAGCATACATTTTGTGTATATGGTAATTATAACCTTTATGCATTACAAAATAAAACCATGTATTTAACAATAGTATTTAAGTCATAAAGTACCTAAAGTTCCTGTATCATGTTCCTAGCAACATGATACATTTTCAAAATAGAAACAAAGTCCGATGTCATTAGGTGTTTAATGGTCTTGCAACAGCATTTATTCCCTCAACAATTTTCCTCAAAACAACGAAGCGTAAGTGAATTGCATAGCTTTACCTGTTAGTTACATTATTAATTTGGTCCTTCCAACGTAAACTCATCTTTATTACGGTATCAGAGACCTAGGTTATTAACATCAAATTTCCTTTTAGATACAAATTAAAACCTACTGTTAGGCTCCAGTGCGGCGCAGGATTTATAGCGCTGGGGAAGGGATAAGTAGCACTGGCTCAAGGGGATTTTAACCCTGCAGCACAAGTCCTCTCAGCAGAAGTTGGCGATATACAACAACGTAAATCACAGTGGCAGACCACTTCTGAAGCCCTTCATTTGTAATTTACAGGTGATGCTATGTGAAATAACACTGGGTTTCGCTAGGTTTTCTTTCCACTTGCTGGCACACGGCATCCAGGCTCACGGCTTATTAGTCCCCAATAAGAAGTATAGGAAATGGGCCGGAAGCAAGACAAAGCAGAGACTCAGTAAGGAGACTTCATGCAGAAACAGCCAAATCCTCTCATACTGTTGAAGGCTGTTCAAATTGGTATGTGTGCCCGGCAATTTACAGACATTTGTTTAAGGTGATGATTGTGATCAATAAAAAGGAGCAACGTTCAAATTACATTGATCGATGAAAAGGATTTCATACTGAATCACTACCACAGACGTCTTTCACATTTAAAATTGTGGATATTCTCAAAATGCCCTTTGCTTTTATGCAAATTCACCAGACTTGGGTTCCATGAAGAGATGTGACCTGGCCTGAAGCTCCACCCCTCGGCCCCGCCTCCTCTTTGCCACCAAGGAGGAGAGAGTTCCCAGAGTACATTTTTTGCATTTCCAGCACTGCTAAGGCCTCAAAACACCCTGCATGTGGTGTTAGTCATTTTCTGTCTTTACCATTTAAAAGTTGCCCTCGCTCACATTCTTTCAGCTGTTCCGGGCTGGGAATTTAGTTCACCAGGATTCTGCCTGGTGGCAATGGGTTGTCAGCAGCAGGCTAGGTGGGGTGTTGGGGGCAGTACCACCAAAAACAAACACACACACACACACACACACAATAATAATACACAAACATTTTTCATAACACTTACAAACTCATGAGCATTTTGCAACAATTTAAGTAACTGGTGTCAACACTGAACTCACTGGTACACGATTTATCAAAGATGAAAGTTTGAGACAGACCTCACAGAACCTAACTTTGTAGCAGCAAGCACTTAACTCACTTAGCTTTCTAACTAGCTAATGCACACTTGGGAACAAGAAGCGGACAACCATGCTTCTATGAAACGGCCTTGCACCTTTATGGTCAAAGAGTAGATCCAGTCAGACAAACGCAAGACAAACTTGAAGGCGCAAAAAGGACATGGTGGTAGCTGTGGCGAGTTGCAAGAACGCCCATCTTGGTAAAGGAGGTGGGCGAGCCCCTTGGCACTGGGTTGGTCCAGCCACTCGCCGTATGTGCCTCCCAGAGGGTGAAGGAGTGGGATCCCTCAGGATCGCCACCATTACTAAAGGTGGCGTATTACAGCTACAAAATGTGTTGCAGATCCCTGCTCCTAAAGGAGCCAGGGGAACAAAAGCAAAGTATTGTGCACCAAGAATAAAATGCAACTTTGACATCTGCACATATTAGTAATTTACACTCCAAAAACTAACGGAATATAAAACACTACAAATTGCTTTAGATTTTTGAAGTGGAGATATTTTACTGCCCATTTTTATAATGATAGTAAATGCCATTTCAAAAAGGAGTAAAATGGAGTTCTCCTTTGTAAAAGAATAAAAAGTATGCGACATCCAACCGATGTGTGCAAAAAGTTAAACATTTTATGAAAAACAATGTGCTAGTGGTCCACATCATGACATAAGAGCATGTGTCTCACAATTAACAGATAAAGCCAGGGCACAGTAGCACACGCGCCCCAACACACACAAGAACGCACAGATTAGCACAAACACTGCAGGCTTCCCTTCAATGCAAAGATTAGGTACAACTGCAGCATATGCTCTTTAATGCTTCACTCACACAACAGGTCAGCTTTAGTAGAGCTGTGCAGGCCCTCCCTCAAACAGAAAAGGTGCATCAAGGCAACAGCATTCAAGAATGTAGAACATGGGGACCAGTGCAAGGTAAAGGGAAAGCAAGGGTAGAAAATTCCCCATTATTAGAAAAGAGAAGGAATGCGTGTCTGCAGCAGAAGCTCCCCTCACATAGAGAAAGTACAAAATAGGCTGCGGGAATGCACACGCTCTTCCAAATATAGAAAAGGAATGCCATGGACAACAGTAGATGATGCTTTCCTCAATAGAACAGAATTGTCATGGGTTTCTACAGTGCATCATTACCACAAATAACCGGCAACTAAGGGGGTCTCTGCAGTGCATGTTCCACAAGCATAGAGTAGGAACTACGTGCGAGGGAGTAGTACAACCTCCCCAACACTAAACGGGTAACTGAAGGTCCTCCGCAATGAAAACTACCTTTGCATAGAACCAGGAATAGCAGTCCAAATTCCCATCACGCTCCCCTCACACAGATAAGGTACAGCAAAATTACAGCAGTCATATAGAACAGGAACATATTGCCTTTGCAGTGAAATCTCCACAGCTAGAACTCCTATAGCACTGATCAGGACTAGCCCAAATACGTAGCCTGGGGTCTGCAACCTTCATCTCTCCAGGAGTTTTGGACTACAATCCCATCAGACCCTGCCAGGAAGGACAATGGCAGTCTGAGCCCAAAGCATCTGAAGAGCAACAAGTTGCAGACTCCCGACGAGTCCAACTCTGCTTCTGGCATCAGAAAAGCTCCACATAGTAGGAATTATGTAAACCATAATAAGTTGAGCATTCAACTTTAAAATGATTTGTGTGCAGATTACCAGCCAGTCCACCATGGGTTCACTTCCAGAATGGGATGTTCATATTGTGGAGGAGTCACTCATGACTTTCATTATTCCTCTACAAACGTCAGCATACTTGATATCTTCTCTATATAGTTTAATTTCCAAGACACAAACAAACCTGGCTAATTACACAGTAAAGCAAACAAGCCTTATGTGTTTTGAGGTTTGATAGCTGAATTATCTTTTGTGATGCAAGTCCTCATTTCCCGGAACTAGTACTACTAAACGGTATGTGTGCCAGTGTTGTGATTATATAGTTCAGAGAGGCAAGTGCTCAATGCTACAATCTATACCTAATCTTAACGTGAAAGGTTGTCTGGATTGAGTTACTCATACATTCTTCAGAGGTCAGTAAGATGACACATTCTGAAGTAATAATAATCATCATAGTGCTTAGAGGTTGGAGGAACCCTGCATCAATCTCTACATAAAGTAAAACACATATCTGGATTACCACTACAAGGTAACGTTTTGCTGAGTTCCAGTGGTCAGACAAGGTTTTGAGGTGGGAGTGTTTTACAAAATATTTTTGTAATTGGAAAGTAGATTAAATAGTTAGGGTAAACATGATTTACCTCACCTCAGAACGAGTCTAAAAAGCCTAAACTTGAAAGTAGATAGATGACATTAGAAACAGTTGCATAGCAAAGACATCTGGCTTCAAACAATGTATTACATTTGTGTAAAACTTTCAACAAATTAATGTGTTTGCACATAACACATAGCAGCATCTTGATGATAAATGCGCACAACATTGTAGCTGCTAAAATACTATTGTGCAATGGAAGCACACATTCACAGAAAAAACATTTGTTTGTTACAAAGGCCACTTCCCAATTCTATGACAAGACAGGAGGCTCGCATTATGCTTTACTTTCTTTTAATTCTGCCATATCAGCACTTTAAAACTTAACTTTTTATTTTCAGTGTTTTTCCTTTGTATATCCCATCCACCCGAGGCCCTTTGTAGTCCTGACCTCTGTCCTTGTACCAATCAGTGCCCAGGTCGGGGTATAAACTCTCTCACCCCTAGGTCCCTTCCTCTTTCTTTTTGCTGCCATACTAAGATAAGTGTTGTCTCTATTCATGCTAATGTTTGGAGGTTTATTTGTTCCTACTATAGTGTGTAGGCATTCATAGGGTTTGGACTCTGTCAGTGATTACATTAGTATATGATATATTAACGAGTTAGCATTGTTTGCGACTTGCGGCGAGCGCGTATTAGCGTATTTATGCCCTTATCTGAGTTAGAGATTATCAGCGAGTAATGCGGAGAAGCGGGGCAGAGCCGCGGGCAAAGCCACTCGATTCGGGAAGCCGCCCCGTTCTCCTCAAAGGCACGTACCTTTTGATTCGCGCCAGCGTGCCTAGTCTTCCTAGGTCCCGACTGCACTCCGTCCCTACGCGCATGCGCAGGTATGTCTCGCGCCTCCGAATGCGGAGAGCGCTAGGACCCAGCAAAGAGGAGCCCCAGAGCCTTCCCGGCATACACACAGCCCCCAACGCTCGTTTGCACATTTAATCTTGGCGAAACGGAGCGGTGAGGCTTGCGGTCAACTGTGAGAAAGTTTGAAAAAAAAAATAAAGAAATATATATATATATATATATATCAAAAGCGGCTGACTGAAAGATATCAGCTCGTGCAGTCACTCAAGCTAGAAAGGCACAGAGTTGGGTAAACTCTGTTTTGGAGCCTCCATTTGAAGCCGATTCCCAAGAAGTCAGCTCTGCTGACAAGATTTCATGGCTCAGTCATCGCACCCCGTGGATTCCCAGTCCACCACACCAGAATGGTTTGAACAAGAGTGGGAGGAGCCCACTTGGCAAGACGCAAGACTCGGATTTATCCCTCAGCTTCAAGAGGGTACTGGGGGATTCGCTGTCACAGGCGCTCTCTCAGGGGGTGCAACCTCTGACGCAGAGGCTAGAAATGCTGGAGGCATACATGGTAGAGCAGAAAGAACAGCTTGCAGCAAGGAAAAGACGGGCAGACAGCCCTGGGGAAGGGACATCAGCTGGACACCCTCAGCAGAGGGTTGAAAATCAGGGGTGTAAGAAGGCCCGAAAGAGCGCAGACTCTTTGACCCACTCGGGCGCAAAGGATAGGGTTAACACTGTTCCCCAAGGTCAGAGCGACCCAGTCGTCAGGTTGAAAGAAGCCTTTCTAGCTAAATTGGCAGATAGCCACAACAGACCCCCCGCCCCAGGGGTGGAGGATGCAGGGAATTACGAAGAGGGATATGCCTCCGAAGGCGGCGAAGAAGAAATTCTTCAACCCATTTCACAAGATGTTCCCGAAGAGGAAGACAACATACTTGATATGTTTGATCCGGAGACCATTAGGCACCCAAGGTCTTCTGAATGGGTGCCCTCTCCTAGAGGGACATTGTATATGGCTCAACACATCCGGAAGCCACTGGACAGGGAAGTTAGATCACGCATGCGAGCAGAATGTCCACGACACGAGCTTCCCGGCAAGCTGGCGGACACTCCGGACCTGGAACCAAAGATGGTCAGGTTGCCAGGACAAGCTTCTGGACCTAGCAGGACCATTAGCTAAGATAATGGACTTAGTCGAGAAGTCAAAGGACACTGGTATTCCAGTGGATAATCAAGCCCTAGGGAACTGGGCGTAAAGAGCAATATGTTTGCTGGGTAACATTAACTGCGCCCTCTCTTCGGAGAGGAGGAGGGGTGTCCTCCTGAAAATTGATAGCAAACTTAGTGATCTGGCCACATATGAAGCGGGAGAAGGCGCCAAGGGCCTTCTTTTCGGAGAAGCCTTCGCGAAGGAGATGTCCCAATTTGTGGGTACATACACAGCTCTTGAAAAAGCCCAGAACTCTATAAAAAAAAGATTTTCCGGGGAAGTGTTTTTGCTGGGACCGGACGGTTCAGGGGTTGCTCGTCCGGTCGCTACAACTATCAGAGAAGACCTCAGGGTCCACGCGCGCAGTATTGGGAAGGCCGTCAGCAAGACACCTTTTTCCCAGCCAGAGGAAGACACCCAAGGGGCCGCAGAGGAAGAGGGTCATTCCGTCAGCCCAGTGCAGTAGACGGTGAGTACACCAGATGTTCCTATCGGGAGGGAGAAACTTCCACTTTCTGAAAGAATGGCAAGCTTTATCAAGCAATGCTTGGGTTTTACGGGCAGAAGCGGATCTTCAGCTAGACTTCATAGGCATGCCACGTCAGGACGCAGAACCTGCCCCCATTTAGATGTCACAAGACGAGAGGGCGCTCTTGCACAGGGAGTTAAACAAGTTAGAAAAGAAAGCGATAAGAGCGAGAGATCACAGAAGGTCAGGTTTTCCTCAGCAACTTGTTTCTTGTGCACAGGGGGGAAAAGATTCGTCCAGTCATAAACCTGAAAGAGTTGAATGGCTGGCTGGCATACAATCATTTCAGGATGGAGGGTATACACCTCCTCCGAGACCTATTGCGTTCAGGGGATTGGCTAACGCGCCTAGACCTCAAGGATGCGTATCTAACGATTCCGATAGCAGCAGCCTTTCGAAAATACCTTCAGTTCCGATGGGAAGGGGAGATCTGGCGGTTTGCATGCCTACCATTCGGGTTGGCCTCAGCACCCTGGGCCTTCACGAAAGTGATGAAGCCGGTAGCGGCGGCTATCAGGGAAAGAGACATTCGTATGATTATCTATCTGGACGATATTCTATTGATGAGATCCAGCAAAGAGCCTAGTGAGGGAGGTTCAGTGGATATTCAAGCTCCTATCATCTCTGGGATTTTTGATAAATTTAGTGAAGTCCCATTTAGCCCCAGTGCAGAGGTTAGAGTGTTTAGGCTTTTCAGTGGACACTGTGAAAGCGATTCTGGAGCTCCCAGGACACAAAGTAAGAGCGATAAAGAAGGAGCCGAGAGCAGTGATAGCAAAGCGATCTATTTCGCTTCGGAACTTGGCCAGGATATTGGGGCTTCTAGCTGCTTCCATTCAAGCTATTTTCCCCGGGCCATTGCATTTTCAAGCATTGCAGAGGCTAAAAATCAAGCATCTTCGAGGTTGCTTGAAGTATCATCAGCAGGTGGACTTAGATCAAGAAGTCATGTCAGAGCTACATTGGTGGCTAGAGAACATGGAGGCATGGAACGGTTCAGCGATTTTGGGGGATGTCACAGAACTGATCATAGAATCAGAGGCAAGCAGGTCAGGCTGGGGAGCAAGACGTCATGAGCGAGTTGGAATGTGATCCAGTGATTTTCTGGCAAGTTGTCCCCATTGGACCGAACAGTTAAGGCAGCTTTGGATCAAAGGCAGAGCTGATGTGTGTCGGACATGTTCTGGAGGCATATGGGATTGAGTATTCATGGACAAAAGAAAGAGGAAGGGACCTAGGGGTGAGAGAGTTTATACCCCGACCTGGGCAGTGATTGGTGCAAGGACAGAGGTCAGGACTACAAAGGCCCTCAGGTGGATGGGAGTTGCAGTTTCTGGAACCTAGTTCGAATTTGTTAAGAAATGGAACTTGTAACTTTTGATTTTTTTTTTCTAATGATATACCAAGGAAAATAAAAAAAGTTTAAAAGTTTTAAAGTGCTGATATGGCAGAAATAAAAGAACCTCCTTGTCTTTAATAGAATCAAGACTTTCCTGAGCCGTTAGCGTGGGCAATCTTTATTGTTGCTATGTTTCTCCATCTCATTGCTGATGAGCTGCTAAAATACTAAGAACATATGCAAGCATAATGCTCTTTTCCATGAGCATCTACAGACAGAATGGGGCAATGGAAACAGCAGAAGTCGGAAAGAAAAAAAAAAAATATCCTCAACTCACTGTGTGCAGATTCTCGCTCGGTGCACGCAGCGTGGAAGAAATGTATGTTTATCCCAGTCCTATCTTGCCTGTAATTTCACCCATGCAGATTAAAAAAAAGGGGGGTGTGCTGGTTTCTCTGTCAAGTTACCTGCTCTTTCTACTTTGCTGTGCTTTCAACTAATGCTTAAATTACCTGGATGGAAAGATAAAAGGTGTCTTCTTTACAAAATGTTAAATGTGTGAAAAGGGGGCCAACCCGGGTGAGGTTTCTGCCACTGCTCCGACACTTTGACCTAATGTGGGCATTAAAAGAATGCTCCCCAAGACGACCAGGACAACGTTGGGGGATGAGAGTGCAAAGCCTGTGTGGATGCAACAAAGTACCCATAGTTACGACCAGGAGATTTCAGAAGATTGCAGTAATTCTGATCACAGAGAGCTGCAAAAAGAAGCAGCAGCTCAATCTCCGTAACGTGTAGAACACTGCTGACCAGAAAGGAACCAGAGATTCCGAAATGGCAGCAACACTCAATGCCATATTTGTAGATGTGAGGGAAATCTGTCACGACCTGCGCCCAAAACCCACACTGGCAAACCCATTGGCCAGGTAGAGTCAGGACTCAGGCCTCTAGAGCCTGGCATCCTCTTCAAAAGCCCTCATGGGGCCAGGCTCATACACCATGAAAAACAATGTGCTTGGGAACTACTTTATTGTATTGACAGCCAACATGGAGGCATCCACGTAGCTTGGTTCCTAAGACCCAAGCTATGCGGTCTAGTGTTTTGGGTGTGGTAGCCTAGAGACTACTTTACCTGACCTATTTTGTTGGGGCTATTTAAACCACACCCGAGCAAGACAACACGCTTCGCGTTACTTTGCAGCTTGCAACGTGGCGCTCACCGTGTCCAGCTATTCCCTCGAACCTCGGAGAAGCAGAACCTGCAAGGAGACAAAAGGATCATCATTAGCAGCAGCAGCATTTTACCTGCAGTCTCCATCTTTAAACACTCGCAGCTACTGAGAACAGCTTCCTCGAATCTGCACGCCTCCCGGACAGAACAACCTGAAAGAGGAAGATGGAGGCAACATTAAAGAAAGCAGTAGAGACATTTACAAATTACGAGCCGCTCAAAAGGCTTACCTGGCTGGTCGCCTCTCGGCTGGCACCACTCCGGACATTCCACTCGCGCTGAAGAACACAGCGACCTACAAGGAAGGAAAACACAGGTTTGCAAAGGCAAGACTTCGCAGCGCTGCGCATAGCGCTTACTTACCCCATCATAGCGCTCTTAATGCGCCATCATTTACCAGCGGGGCTCAACCAAGCCAGCTCGCCGCGCTGAAGCTCTGCATACCAAAGGGAGAAAAAAAAAAAGACATTTTAAACAAAGAAAGGCATACAGGATAGCAACAAAACTAAAGAACAGCAATAAGACCTACCTGAACAATATCAAACGGGCTGGCGTCAATGAAGTAACTGGACCGCACTCGCCCATGAAAGACAACACGCACCTGCAAAGAAGGCAGGACGGAGAGCACGCCCAATTCTACCACAAGGTGAGGAGAGGGTGCCAGAGGGACTGAAATCATACGGGGCTGGAGGGAGGATACTTACCCCAGTCGGTCAGTCTTGAACACAGTTCTCCTGTATTTTCAGGCAGAACCTTCCCCGCAGACCACATCAAAGCTGAGAAGCATAACAGCGAGTAACCCGGCTGGGTGGCATCCCTGTAGATACCAGGGGAGCATAACAAATCTCTCCATTTAATTGAGGGTAAGTGAAAGCATTAGAGGAATTTAAGCCAATCTGAAACTAAAATAAACCATCCCCAACCAAATTGAAGGGCCTAAACAACTGCATACTTCCGGAAGCACAAATAAGGGGGGGAGGAGGAGAAAGGCTTGGAGAGAAGCAGATGCACATCTGAACCTAGGTTCCTGGACCCCCAGTTACCTAGGCAGTGGTAGGTCTTGCCTTGGCCAAACAGCAGCATCTACTCTGGGGAAGGCAGACCCTGTGTGTAAACCCACAGGAGGGGGAAGAGTGCTGGTGAGTGAAAGATCCCTGGTTGGTCCTGTGTCAAGAAGACGGGAGCCAGAAGGCAAGTAGTTCATAACTAACCTGTGACAGGAGGGCAACATAATATCAGCTGGCTGAAAAGAACCTTGATTCAGACATGAAAAAGACCAATTCAAGTGAAATCTAAAGTAGCCAAAAGGTCTGTAAAAGATCTGGTGTAAACGCTGAATATACCAATGGTTATCTGTCAGGAAACTAGCTCCCCGTACCAACAAACGTTATGCCAAACATGCAAGTCCCGAATCCCCGAGATCTTTGGAGCGGAAGCGTTTCGTCTCCTCACTTTTCCAAACCCTCCGACAACACTGGGGGTTGCCTTGGAAACGCTGGTTGCCTGAGCACGTACGTGCACGACTACGGCGTGTGCAACATTCCCCTCGCGGTCACGTGACTCTGTATAAATCTCCGCCCTGACCATAGAACGCTGCTTCTGAATTTTGTCATTTGGAGCTATCTTCTTGTTGTTACCTGTTGCCTTGAACCACGACCTTGTTTTTGCCCTACGGATTGATATTGGACACCCCTGGCCTCGTACTTGATACTTTGTATTCCTTGACTTCGGAACAAACGACCATTCCTCTTGCCTTACGTTTTTCTGTCTTGTCGCCTCGGAACTCACTTCCTGCACGTCCTGTTACACAGAATCAATCATCTGTTTTTTCCCCCGGACCTTTCGCGAGCACGAACTCTCCTCTTCATCCAGAAAGGAACTCTTTTCACTTTTGGGAACTTGTCACAAGGAACACATTTACTTTGGGAACTTGTCACGGACTTCCATTTCCCTACAGGCGTCCGCGTGCCGGCGGGTACAGGTTAAGGTTGGATTGTCTTTATTTTGGAACCACGATCCTCGGACGGACTTCCTATTTCTTCTGGGTTTCCACTTCCACTGCTGGAACATTTTCACGGACAAGCACCAAGACTGGTTCCCTGGATATCTCTGGCCTTCCGCTCTGTCTGACTTGCTATCATTGCCCAGAGGTATCCCACTACGTGAGTACTTTGGTTTGCTCAGTTATTGTTTGCTTCGTGAACCCAACTCCTGACACTGCGTTCTCTGTCTAGGCGGCTGTGTTCCGACTCACCATAAATCTTCCGGGCAATTCCCCTTCCAAACAGTCCTTTGGTACTATTTGGAGTTGCATTGTCAGGAAGATTTCTACGGCTACACTACGCGCTCAACTGAACCCCGGTCTCGCCACCAGGTCTGCATGGGCGATTCCTCACATATTCAGAAGCGTTGGCAGCTTTGGTTCAGTTGGTCGCTGGTTTACGCGCAGATATGACTGCGGCTCATGATGGCACCCAGCGTCGGATCGACGCCCTGCAAGTTAACTTACAGGCAGAAGGTGCTAGTGCCCCTCCTTCTGGTTCTGCCCTTGGGGCAGGCGTTCCTCGACAAGAGAACGCGCATGTTTACATGACGGCACAGTTTCCCTTGGCCCCTCCGGAACATTTCATGGGGGATCCGAAGACGTTTCGCACTTTCATCAACCAATGTAGTCTACATTTCTTATGTCGTCCTACGTCTTTCCCCGATGCCACTACCAAGGCAGCTTTTGCGTTATCCTACCTTGGGGGAACAGCAGCGGTCTGGGCTAATTCTTTATTGGAACAGGGTAGCCATCTTTTGTACGATTGCGATGCCCTCATCTCTGCTATGTCCCGTGTCTTTGACACTCGGTACAAGTCCCAAGCCTCAGATCTGGAGCTGCTCTCCTTACAACAGAAGGATATGCCCTTATTGTCCTACTTGGCCGAGTTCAACCAACTGGTAGCAGAGACGGATTGGCCTGAGGCGAAGAAAGGGGCTCTGTTTTATAAAGGTCTTTCAGACTCACTCAAGGATGTTTTGGCCACTGTCCCCGTGGTTCCTGCCACTTTTTCTGAATTGGTGGACCTGGTTCTTCAAGTCGATGCAAGAAGGGCAGAACGCAAAGGGGAAAAGAGTCTGGTTCCCTATCCAACATCAGTATCTAGTGATCAGAGCCATGCTACGCCTGAGCCTATGCAGATAGGTACCCTCAGGGCTCCTCTGTCATCTGAAGAAAGAGAGACCCGCAGGAAGAACAATTTATGTTATTACTGTGGTTCCTCGGAACACTTCTTGAGACAGTGACCCAAGAAACCACGTAAACAGGGAAACTCCAAAGCTCAGCAATAGAGGGAGCCCCTTTGTCGAGTCCCACCAATGCGGGCTCTGATACCATGGTTTTGTTTACCATTACTGTTGACATTCTCGCTCCTTAAATAGTTTCTTGTTCTGTTGATGCAGTATTGGATTCAGGGGCTACTGGGAATTATGCTGATAGTTTGTTCAGGACCATGGTAATTCTCCGATTCCCAAGCCTTCCCCCGAACTGGTCAACGTCGTTGACGGCACGACTCTGTTATCAGGGTTGGTTACCGAACAAACGGTGGATCTCCTTATGACTACGTCCTCTGGTGATACCGAAACCATAGCCTTTGATGTTATTACAGCACCCCAATTCAAGCTCATCCTTGGGTTGCCTTGGTTAAGGAAGCATAATCTGTTAGTGGATTGGGCTAAAGGGACGGTATCCTTTCATTCAGAATTCTGTGCTACGTCTTGTGGGACATTAGGATCCTCATCTTCGGGACCCAGTACTCATCTATTGGATTCCGCTTTGGTCATTGGAGCAGTCATGACTACGGTATTGCCTCGGGAGTACAGAGACTTCAAGGACGTCTGACAAGAAAGGCGCCGAGATCCTACCACCACATCGACAGTAGGACTGTCCCATCGATTTGGTTCCTAATGCCACTGTACCCTCTGGTCGTGTCTATTCCCTAACCCAGAAGGAGGATGTAGTGCTAAAGGAGTATCTAGACAGGTCCTTGGCTTCTGGCTTTATCAGGCCATCACGTTCTGTGGCTGCATCGCCTCTTTTCTTTGTCCCGAAAAAAGGCGGCGATTTGCGCCCTTGCATCGACTACCGCCCATTGAACGCTATCACCGTTCGTAACCAGTACCCAATTCCGCTTATCTCAGTTCTTTTAGAGCAATTGGGTTCTTCTACCATCTTCACCAAGTTGGATTTACGGGGCGCTTACAACCTGGTCAGAATGCGGAAGGGTGACGAATGGAAGACGGCTTTTAAAACTAAGTATGGCCTGTATGAATACTTGGTTATGCCGTTTGACTTAAGCAATGCCCCAGCTACGTTTCAATATTTTATCAATGATGTTTTCAGTGATTTACTCGACCAATACTTCATTGTATACCTTGACGATATTCTGATCTACTCTCCTGATTATGATACTCATGTTCAGCATGTCTCCACAGTGCTTCAAAGGTTACGAGACCATCGTCTGTATGCGAAATTAGAGAAGTGCATCTTCCATGCCAAGCATGTGGAATTTCTGGGATATGATATCACGAACCAGGGAGTTGGTATGAGCGATTCCAAGGTAAGGGCTGTACTGGATTGGCCTGCTCCTACGTCTATCAAGTCCTTGCAGTCCTTTTTAGGATTTGCTCATTTTTATAGACATTTTATACGCTCATTCGCTGCCATTGTTGCCTCCTTGACTACCCTTACCAGCCCTAAGAATGGGTTCAAATGGACGGAGGAAGCACAGACAGCCTTTGACAACCTCAAAACAGCATTTACCTCCGCACCAGTCCTCCAGCATCCCAAGCCTATGCAACAGTTCTACGTGGAGGCTGATGCTTCGGATCAAGCAGTTGGTGCGGTATTGTCTCAGTATTGCAAGGACATGGGTTTCCTTCATCCTGTGGTGTTTCATTCCAGGAAACTTACCAAATATGAAGCGAACTACACCGTCACCGAGCGTGAACTGTTGTCTGTGCGTGATGCTTTCAAAGTTTGGCGACATCACCTCCTGGGTACTGATACTCCGGTTCAGGTCTACACTGATCATCGTAACCTTCTTGCTATGCAGAGAGTGAAATGCACCACAGCCAGGCATGCCGGGTGGCACGAGTTCTTTTCACAGTTCAATTTTCAGATTACGTATCGTTCCGGAGCTCTACATTCCAAAGCGGACGCACTCTCTAGGAGGTATGGGGATAACTCCTCTCCCAAGGACTTTGGTGGCTTGGTGTTACCTAATCAGGTCATATGCTCTTGTACCTTGAAGCCTTCATTAAAGGATTCTATTAGAAAGTGGGTTTCGGGGAATCCTCCGGAGATAGAGCGCTTTAACATGACGATTGTTAACACATTGCCTTATGTCAACGGTCGTGTTTCTTCCAGATGTTGATTCCAGACGAACAGCGTTACATTGGGGTCATGACTCTTTGATTTCAGTACATTCCGGTTTGCGTAAGACCTTGGAGCAATTTAAGAGATGGTGCTGGTGGCCTTCAATGCAGAAAGACATCTCGGATTACATCTCTACATGCGCTGTCTGTGCCCAGTGTAAATCCACAACCATGAAACCCATGGGATTGTTATGTCCCCTTCCGGTTCCGCGCAAACCATGGACTATGATATCTATGGATTTTATCACATAACTTCCACCCGTCCAGGGCTTTGATACCATATGGGTGGTGATTGATTTGTTCTCTAAACTGGCCGTGTTTGTCCCATGCCAAGGTCTACCTAGGGCACCATTATTAGCGGATCTGTTTCTTCGCCACGTTTTCCACTGTTTTGGTCTACCTGACATCATAATATCCGATAGAGGCTCGCAATTCACCTCGCGTTTCTGGAAACACCTCACCATGTCCCTGGGGGTTGATGTGAGGTACTCTACTGCTCATCATCCGGAAACGGACGGTCAGACGGAACGATTGACTGCCACTCTTGAGCAGTACTTACGTTGCTCGACTATGCAGCATCAAGAGTCCTGATAGTCGGTGTTAGTGGCAGCCGAGTTTGCATATAAACAACTCGGTTCACACTTCCACAGGTACTTCTCCTTTCTTCGCCTTGTATGGTTACCATGCACATTCTTTGCCATTGGATCTTCCGGTCTTGTCAGTCAATCCCGCAGTCCAAGACAGTCTTAGGGACATTACTATTCTTTATCAACAGGTACATTCTCGTCTAAAAGAAGCCCAGGAACGTTCTAAGGATAACGCCGACTGACATAGTTCTCCCGCGCCCGATTATCACCCGGGTATGTTGGTTTGGCTTTCTACCATTCATGTGTCTCTTTTGAAACCCTGTTCTGAGCGGGACCAGACTCCCCGTTCATCCACCTCCGGTCAGGGTACAGGGTGAAGAAAAGTATGAGGTGAAGGCTGTTCTTGCTTCTAAGATTTCCCGAGGTGTTAGGTATTTCCTTATTGACTGGAGGGGTTATGGTCTCGAGGATCGTACCTGGGAGCCTGAATCTAATTTGCATGCTCCAGTTCTTTTGGCTCGGTTTCTGGCCTCTCGGGGGGGGGGGGGTGCATCTTTGGGGGAGGATACTGTCAGGAAACCGGCTCCCCGTACCGCCAAACGTGCAAGTCCCGAATCCCCGAGATCTTTGGAGCCGAAGCGTTTCGTCTCCTCACGTTTCCACCAAACCCTCTGACAACGCTGGGGGTTGCCTTGGAAACGCTGGTTGCCTGAGCACGTACATGCACGACTACGGCGTGTGCAACGTTCCCCTCGCGGTCACGTGACTCTGTATAAATCTCCGCCCTGACCATAGAACGCCGCTTCTGAATTTTGTCATTTGGAGCTCTCTTCTTGTTGTTACCTGTTGCCTTGAACCACAACCTTGTTTTTGCCCTACGGATTGATATTGGACACGCCTGGACACCCCTGGCCTCGTACTTGATACTTTGTATTCCTTGACTTCGGAACGAACGACCATTCCTCTTGCCCTAGGTTTTTCTGTCTTGTCGCCTCGGAACTCACTTCCTGCACGTCCTGTTACACGGAATCAATCATCTGTTTTTTCCCCCGGACCTTTCGTGAGCACGAACTCTCCTCTTCATCCAGAAAGGAACTCTTTTCACTTTTGGGGACTTGTCACACGGAACACATTTACTTTGGGAACTTGTCACGGACTTCCATTTCCCTACAGGCGTCTGCGTGCCGGCGGGTACAGGTTTAGGTTGGATTGTCTTTATTTTGGAACCACGCTCCTCGGACGGACTTCCTATTTCTTCTGGGTTTCCACTTCCACTGCTGGAACATTTTCACGGACAAGCACCAAGACTGGTTTCCTGGCTATCTCTGGCCTTCCGCTCTGTCTGACTTGCTATCATTTCCCAGAGGTATCCCACTACACGAGTACTATGGTTTGCTCAATTATTGTTTGCTCTTGTTTGCTTCGTGAACCCAACACTTGACACTGTGTTCTCTGTCTAGGCGGCTGTGTTCCGACTCACCATAAATCTTCCAGGCAATTCCCCTTCCAAACAGTCCTTTGGTACTATTGGGAGTTGCATTGTCAGGAAGATTTCTACGGCTACACTACGCACTCAACTGAACCCCGGTCTCGCCACCAGGTCTGCGTGGGCGATTCCTCACATAATCGTCTGGGAGAGATCCGTTATGGATGTGTGAAAATTGAGGTCGGGTAGAAACCCATCATAAAAGCCAAATTCCAGGGGCTGGGAGTGAACTGGTGTGAATGCAGATGAAACCCCCCAGGTCGGGAAGACCCCTTAAGTATGCCCCGAGTATGGTGAGGAGTACTGCATACTTGAAGAAAGCCAGATTCTGACTGGCAGTCTAAGTGAAGAAGCCCGATCCAAGGATTCATAGAATCTGGTGTCTGGGAGAGATCTTTAGAGAGCTAGGGAAAGCAGGAAGACTGTAGCAAATGTGGATGGCGAGTAAACCCCAAAAGAGCCTCCCCAGAAGAATGCATCCATTTGATTTATTAGTTTAGCACTGGACATTATGACATTGAGATTAATTACCTTTTGTGTTGGCCGAACCTTGGAACATTTTGTTTTTGAAGCTTAGGGTAGCTGGGAGACTAAAATATGTGTGATGATTACATTTGTAGTACTTTCTTTCTATTAGCAACATTGTTTGAACATTATTTTGTAGTCAAAAGTTCAACCATACCTGTAACTTGGTGGGTGGTTGGGGAGGAGATGGGGGGGAGGAGGGGGCTAGGGGGACGGGTGTGTGCCAGTGTGTCATTGCTTGGCTATGCCACATAGCCTACCGATGAGGGAACTGAACAAAGTAAGCTAGAGATCCCTAACATTATTATTCAGTTCTGTAATTCTGCATTAGGCAAGATTTAGAGCAATACCCTTTGGGTACACTACACCAACCTTGACATCCTGGCAATAGGATCCCAACCTTTGGTATAAGTCTGTACTACATAGGTTGGTAGTGTGGCTGCCAGGCTTATCTCAAGAGAGGTCAGTGTGAGCAGTAGGGTAGTTACACAGAGATTCACAGTGACAAGTATCCAATTAAACTCTTAAATTAAGGGGCAATATAGAGTAACACACAAATATACTCCAAAATACACTTCCACACACACACCCCCCCAACCCCCCCTCTTGGTAAACGTCAACGTCTTGCACAATGTTTTAGAAGTCTTTGTAGAAAAAGTAGAACAAAGTAGGGTCACGAGTTGGGAGGCTTGTGAGAGGTAGAAGATGCAAGCAACTCTACAGAAGGACAGTCTCCACTGAGATCAAGTAAGGCTACAAGACAAGAGGTACGTTCTCTTAGACTGTACATTACCTTTGGTTACAAGAAATGGTTCCAGCTGGCTTCTGTTCCTGTGTGGCCCTGTAGATCCTGTTGTTCCTGGGCTTCAGTCGTGGGGACAAGAGGGAGGACTTCAGGTGACTCCTACAACACAACGGGGCGGTCAGCGGCAAAAAAGGACCAACTCTATTCAGCTGTACTTCATGGTTTCAGCTCCTAGCGTCTCAGCAAATATCACCAGGGCGGTCTCACGGATACCACTCTGGACGTTCCTTGCATCTGGGGTCCAGCACTCGGTTGAGATGGCTCAGGCTTGGTCAAGTCCTGCTTACTGGGAGGCTGGAGGATCTTCCAGCAGCTCTGGTCCGTCTTAAAAGTGATGCACTCTGTTTGATGTTCCTCTCCCTGGCACTGGTTCAAGCAGCAGAAGTACAGCCAGATCCGAGAAAATGTCCAAACGAGCTCACTTTGGAGTTGATTGGTTCCACCAACTCAAGGGGAGAAATCATCCTTGCAGGGTTCTCTAGTTGAGGCGAATTCAGAGCTTCAGCACTGCAGCAGGGCTTCACCGGGCAAATTAACGGTCCAGGAGTTGAAGCAGGCATCTCTTCCAAGTTCTTCTTCGGATTCCTTCGCCCAGTGATGACTGCCTTCGAAGCCAAAAAGCCTCGCCTTTAATGCAGGTTTCTCCCATTCTGGCAATCACACAGCAGGGTGGCTGTCCTTGCCGGACAGCCAGCTGGCCAATCACCTTTGGGTGCATTCCTGTAACAAAGGGGATTAAGCACAGGGAGTTTCGGGCACCTCCCTCACTTCCTGCCCCTGCCAGACATACTGGAGCCAGAGTCGGGCTTCACTTGTGAATCCCGCCAAAGACAAAACGAACAAAGGGACCAAACCTGGTTTGGCGCGCAGAGTAAATCTCAAGAAGGACCTTTCCAACAAGAAATGGTAAAAAAAGAAAGCGGGCCATTTTGACAAAATGGGCACCCATGGGTGCATTACTGTAGCTACAAACGCAGACCACGGTAAAAACAAACAATGGTAGTAAAAAGTAAACCACTGCCACCAACCATTAATTGTAGAAAGGGTAACATACAAATGTTATATGAGAAACTAGGCTAAGGGTATACTAAGTAACCCCTCCAGCACCCTATGGCAAGATAGTGTGTGCTGGATCTAGAAAGTTACAATTGCAAGTAAAGTCAAATCCACTTCACTGCTCTTGGAATCAGTAGTTTATCCAAGAGAAGTTATTTAAACCTTTGGGAAATCTAAGAGACTTCCCTGTGCAACTGCACTGAAGGAGCTGTGTGTCACAATGCAAAGATGATGCCTATGGGCTTTAGACTCCAAAACCAAAAAGAAACATGGTGTTAGATCACAGAAAATTACATGAGAGAGTGGGAAAAAGGTCTCACTCTCTCCACGTTGAAAATTAAAAAGTCCTAGAGTTTAGCATAAAAGCTGGGGGTCTCTAAGGTAGAGAGGAATTGGGGAAAATTCTCATAAATGTGCTAACACCCTGCATGGCAGCAAAGGCTTCATGGGGCAGATCGAGGAGCTGGAAACAGAGGGAAACTGGGGAGAGGCTTGAGGAATGCAGGATGCTGCCAGACACAGAATCAGCAGTGAGCCATGCATCTATGCGGGACACGGGCAGCAAGCCAAACGTTGATGAGCCAGCCATAGTTTACTGGAGGATAAGCAAAGTTCCGGGAGCTTGATGCCACGCACACCAGAGGGGACAAGGATGGCATTTAGCTTGCCAACAGGGAGAAGGAGCAGATGGCCACTGGGAGACCTTGAGGAGGTGGATACCAGCACACGTTCTCCAACAACTCCAAACACAGAAGCAGAGGAAAATCATGATTAAATGTACCAGGAGAAGCAGAGGGTTCACCAAAAAACCATCATACAATATATAAACCTGTCATCACCAGACACACTACTCCATTCAAAATGCCGACCAGTCTCATTATATACACAATCTTTGAAAAAGGGGCATGAACAATATTAATCCCTCTTTTTTTATCCTAAAATTGCCAATTTGAATCTTCCCAGAATCCCCACGGGTAAGGGTTTGTCAATAAGGGGGAAAAACAAACAGTACAGAGGAAGTAGTAAACTTTATTAATCCGCATACAAGCATGTGGTCTTCAGTCCGGGAGTTATAGGAAGCTAGAAAAGCAGTAAGCCACCCAATCTATCCATCCCAGAATGTTTGTCACCGGAGCACCGACCTAGGGGTAGTGGGGACCCATTAAATAGAAGCCATCATAAGGTCATCAAAGATGACTTCCCGAAAACCCATGTTCTGTCTGCCATAAAAAATATCACTAGCAGGCCAAAAAGGGGTATTCACACGGTGTACCAGATCTTTCTCCTCACGGCTCATGACTGCAAATGAATCACTCACACAAACACACACACGTGTCATTGAGAGTGCATTTGCCACACATGATAAGGAGTTCAGGAAACAGAAGGCAGGTAGGCCTCTATACAGGAAACCACATACTTGCTATGTCGATCGAGCAGCAGATGTGAAAGCACATTTTTTATTCTGATGGTGGCGACTTCAATACTATGTAGAGACTCATCAACTGCATGACGGTTTGATCTCTTACCCCTGTCCAAGGAATGCCTTTCTACACACTGGTGTAAAAATACTCTACAAGAAGAACTTGATTGGGAAATTAACAGGAAAACTCTGCAAATAAACCAGTAAAGAACAAAACAAATAAAACAGCTCTGCAGACTTCGGCGCCAAAAGAAAAAAAGTGTACAGAACATTAAAAAAAATAATAATTACAAAACAAAATATATATCAGTATTAACCCTACCTTCGCTCCCAACCCATCCCCAAAAGAGGTGGATTTTCGAATTAGCGATCGTTTCTAGGGGGAAGCATTCATAGACTGCAAGGCAATGTGCTTCCTTTCAAGCTGCTTCATGTTTAAGGGATCTAAAGCAGCGTGCCAGAAGAATTCAGTTCACCCGCTGCGGCGCAGGCTTCTCGTATGGTGGCCAGCTATTATGGGTCACTCCCTTTGATTTCTGGGGGGGGGGGGGGAGATAGAGGGACTTCAAAATGATGTGGAGGTCAAAATTACATGGTAGCTGTCAGAAAGTGAGATTATGCCAATTTGAGATTTTATGGTCATTCCCATAATTTTTAAAAACGTACAAGAATCATGCATCCTTATTGACATTGGACTACATTTGTTGCCTGTAAATGATATGTCGGCCTAGCTGACAAGGAAGATATGGGTCATTCAGAATGTGGCGGCTATATACCGACTGAGGTCAAACGACAAACAGATTTTCCTAGACTTCCTTTAGGCCCCCAATGTTCCATGGAGAAAGAGAAGCGGAGCGAAAGTAGATTACTTGCCATGCATGGAGCCACTAGGAGGAGAGTGTGATGAATTCTGCGGAGTCCTCACAGAATCCATGCCTAAAGTCTCCTCCCAGGGGGCAGGGAAAAGCAGACGCTTCCTGATCCCAACCCAGGGGACGGTATTAATCGGGTGGATCACCTGAGAGGATAAGGCCACCAAGGGAATGGGGGAGGACACTGTTAGAAGAGGAGTACTGCGTTTCTCCTTTGGATGGGTGATAGATCCATAATGCCAGAATACCCATTGGCGTGCTGTCAAAGTAAGGCTCCACTTTCCAAAAACACCCAAAGTGATAGTAGTCAAACCCTTATGGTCAGCACGGGAATAGAACATACAAGGATCAGAACATCAAATGCCACTACTTCCGATATATGCGATTAACACTTATTTGAATTATGAAATCAACCATTAATTACTCTAAAGCCCTTTTCTAGATTACATCCTATAAAATAGAATGAGTTAAAGTTAAAATAAAACGGGAATAGGAACATTAGGGAACGTCAGGTTCCAGAATGCCCTAGGTACTGGGACGAGGAAGATGGGCTTAGAGGCACAGAACTGCAGTATGCAGTCTAGTGTTTCTAATGGCCCACACCTGAGCGAGACTGGATTATTTAAGGTCACTTCAGGTGCAGGACATTCGAAGCAGTAGGAGTAGCAGACAGCAGCCGTGTATGCAGCAAGGGCCGAGTAATAAAGACGCCGGACTGCCACTGTTGATGAAGCAGATTATGGTGCCGAGAGAGTCACAGGAGTAAGAAGCCTAAACTGCAGATGTTGCACAGCAGGAAGCGTCGCAGTGACAGGCTACCCCGTGGGAGAGAGAAGCTCTCTCCGGTGGCTGGCGAGCATCTGAGAATGCTACGAGCAAAGCAGGCACCTGTGATGAAAGACGCGGGACAAAGGAACACAACCGGAGCCGTCAGAGGCTGCGAACGCGAAGACCGAAGAAGTTGCAGCAGCAGCTGTTAAAGCGGATGAACAAGAAGAGACTGTTGTCGATTAGTTGGGGGGCGAATGGGATGGGCAAGAGTGGAAGGAAGGGTGGGATAAAAGTACTAAAGGTGGGATAGTATCTAGGGTGGTATGTCTCATGATGAGGTCGGTAATTGTCTTATTAGGTCTTTTCAGTGGTATTTGTTGGGATTCCTTTTAATTGCATTCGAGCTGTGTAGGGTCAATTATGGTTAGGTTTTTGGCAGTGCGAAAGAGGGCTCCACACCTCTTTCTGTAGTTTGTAGATGGAGGAGGAGGCCAATAGGTTTATGAACAGGGATTTCTGAACAGTACATACAGCAGGGAGTTAAATGAAGAACCAGGTTTTCAGCTGCTTTCCCAAGGTCAAGTCGTCTTCCTTTGTACAGAAGTGTTTGGTTATGAACTTCTAGAGTACGATTGCTAAGAGCTTCCATGTTGCTATTGGCACTGTTACTAGTGCATGGTCTGCAAGTTCTTGATGGTATGCAGTGTGAAAATATCTTTCTTGTGGGATCGGACCCTTGCTGTAGTATGAGCAGTGACCAATGCACAGGGCTTTGAGGTGGACCAGATTTTATTTATTGAAACCCAGTGCACTGTGGGGAGAGATGGGCAGATGTTTCAATATCTTTTCAGTCAAAGTAGTATTCTGGCTAATGCGTTTTGAAAACTTTGTAGTCTCACACACACACACATTTTTTTTTATACTGTGCCAACTCACTCCATATGTTGAACAGAAGAGCCGAGAGGCTGAAGCTTTGGGGCATTGCACATGTCCGGCTGCAAGGAGATTATCTGAAGGGGATCCATGAATGTGATCTCGGATCTCCAGGTCATAGAGGACAATTCAGCAGAGGGCCACCCCCTTAATTCTGATGTCTGATGCACTCTTTAGTAGGATCTCCTAACTGATGGGGTTGAGTGCTTGCGAGATGCTCAGTCTGATGCATGCACTAGCTGTTTAGATATCCACATTGTACTTTAAAATCTCCCAAACCGAGTGTGGATTATGTTCCTCTCTATGGTCTAAATCCATGCTGGGATTCAAGGAGGACGCTGTTGATCGCAATATTCATGAAGCTGCTTGAAGATTAATTATTCCAGGATCTTGCCTTGAGGGGTGTCTTGGTGATAAGTTAGCTGGGTCGCTCAGATATGTGGTGTGTTTTTGGGGGGGTTAAACAAATGGGAGTTTTGAAATCAAGCAGGATGCTCTCTTGCTTGATGGAGATGTTAAGAAGACGTAGGTAAAAGGGTGCCACATGGGGATGTATGGTTCTTTTGTAAATGAAGGAGTGGGGGAGCTTGGGTGGCACGTTGAGCCTGTTGAGTTGCTGAAATGTATTGTAGAAATTAAGTCTTGAGTGAGAGGAAGGCAGGTGACAGTTAATAATGGCAACAAAGAAGCTGTAGGCGTCTGCCCTTGGAGGACAGGGCAGCATTCAACCTGTCATGACAAGCTGGTCTTGGAAATGCTGAATTTTGCTGAAGCGTGATGATACAGAGTGACCGTTTCTTTAGTGGGTATGGGAGATGTGTTGCAGCCTGTAAGGTTCTTGTATTCATGGATAATTTGCTTTTGGCCTGTGTTGTAGAGTCAATACGATATGAGAAATTGGTTCTTTTTGCTTTGATTATTTATGTTCAGAATTGCCAGAGTTTGCCCTGGCCTGCTGGAAGGCTGCTTTTTCACCAATGTTTCTTGAGCTGCCAGTTTTCTTTTTACATACAATTCAGCTTGGGGGTAAACAAACAAGTTGGAGGTTTGTTTCTTAGCCATGTTTTAATAGTATTTTTGGAGCTAGTGTCCCAGGCGGTATTCATTCAGCTGTGAAAGCCAGAGCAGGTCATCCACATTTTTAATTCAGAGTGTGGGAGTTTGGTGGCTTTGAGTTTCCCAGCAGGGCAGTGGATTTTGCCATTGCGGGTCCTTCAGTAAAAAAAAAATGGTGAATGGGAGACATGTGGTCCCCCTCCATGGAAATCAGGCTGGGGTGGAACCTGTGATGGAGTTCTCATTGCAGACTATGTGCCCAGCCTTGTGAGTTGGTCCTTCTAACAACCGTTTGAAGTTGAAGAGCTTGGAGGTTTGTGAAGAAAACTTTGCAAGCCACGTGGTCTTCGTTCAAGCCAGTAGTTGAAATAGCGACCATAGCAAATTAACATTGACCCTGCTTTGTCCATCCGTAGCGAAACCTAACATCTGGAAGAATCAGGTCGAAGTAGAATCTAACAGAATTCGCTTAAAAATAAAGCCATTTGAGGTGGAGCGGATCACAGATTCATACTACAACCTCACAACAAACTCAAGGGACTCCACCCTTGAATACACTGTAGTTTTAAAACAGTTCATGACAATTCAAAATGGCTCAAAAAAAACGGCCTTTGCTCCAAAACACTGCTATAATAATGAAATCGCAGAAAGAAAGAGGCAATTGAGAAAAGAACTAAGACAGCATGCACAACTAGATCGCGTCCAATGTCAGCTTGCAAAAAAGCCTCAAAACAGCAATATAATAATTGGCTAATTTCGCATAAAGCAATACAATTTCAACTGGACAGCGAAGCCATGTTAGCGGCCCTCAGCAACAAGAACTCAGCTGACTTCTGGAAGTTAATAAATAACATGAATTGTCCACAAAGCGTAACTCAGACAAATATGGTCACGCAAGCCGTATGGCTTGCTCATTTCAACTCGATCTACAGAAAAAATAGCTCTACAATAGAGCCTGAACTTCCGAAGCTATCCAAGTGGGATTTAAAGTTCAACAAGGAGAGTATAACACATGCTATACTACGAGCATCCTCCTCAAGAGCACCGGGTCCGGATGGCCTTTCCAACCATCTAATAAAACAAAATCCAGAGGGTTGGTCCAAGTTCCTTATGCTACTCTTCACAAAAATTGCAGAAGAAGCCTCCTTACCATCTAGCTGGAAATCTGCAATCATAGTCCCCATCTTTAAGAGTGGGAACAGAGCAGATCCCAAAAATTACAGGCCTATAGCCTTACTAGATGTCCTCGGAAAAATCTTTGCTACTCAGCTACAAAATCAACTGAACAAATGGATTGAATCTACAAAACACACGGACCCTCGACAAACTGGATTTGTCCGAGGTGTCGGCTGTGGCTTAAACCTGTTAATGCTTAACATCCTAAAAATGGACGCAATAAGAGCAAATAAGAAAATCTATCTTGCTTTTGTGGACCTATCCCAGGCATTCGACAGCATTGATCGGGAATTACTGTGGAAGAAAATGGCGACCTGGAACTGCCCTCTTAGTTTACTTCTGGCGATTAAAGCTCTTCACACTGATACAGTGATAAGAGTGAGATTGAACCAACAAGGCCTTCTTTCTGACCCAATAAAAACCTACCGAGGTGTTAAACAGGGTTGTCCACTTGCCGCCATAATTTTTAACCTGTTCATTTCGGACTTAGGGATCGCTTTTGAAAACAACGCCTTCGCTCGAAAAATAAATGGAAACGAGGTAAATTGGCTCCTATATGCGGACGACCTAGTCCTTCTGGACCTAACCCCAATAGGCCTGCAACGGAAACTGTTCATACTCGATCAATATGTCATGCAAAATGGTCTAACAGTGAACTCCAAAAAATCAGTAATACTAACTCTGCAAGATCTTCAAAAACACAAAAACAGAGAGGGCACGAAAAAGTTCAAATGGAGAATTGGGAATGAGTCATTAATAAGTGTTGATCAGACCATGTATCTTGGTATGTGCATGAGCTCCAGCATTAACGATTCACCATGGGTAGTGAAAATAAAGGACAAATGCAAACAACTAACTGCACAAGCCAGCCTACTAAACAAGAAATTTGGTAAACACTCGTTAAAACCAGTTATGGACTTCTACAAAATGAAATTCATTCCAGCAATAACATATGGAGCCAACTGTGCCCTAGGCTGTCCAGACGCCCTATGGCCATCACTCAAACATTATTTCTGGTCCAAAGTCCTGCGCCTCCCAACAGGCGTTCCAACAGCCTGTATAAGATACGAGCTAAATCTGCTGTCAATCAATGCAATGATAACATGGTCTACCCTGACTGAATTCAGAAAAATAACCATTGTCCCAACTGTACCTCAATATCAGATTCTGACTAAAGCAGATCCAGGTCCGATAAATTGTATTCTGACCCAATGGTTAAAACGTTGTGACAATATCTTAAGTGATCTAAGTACTAACAGAGAGCTACTTCATGTGAATCCTGGCAAAGTAAAATCCTTATTATGGCAACAAGATTGGATCGACACAGTTGACATTCAAGGAGCTCACAGAATCATGAAAACTTGCCCAGCAGAAGCAAGAAAACTGAATGCTACTCAATCTTACTTGCTAAAATTTCCAGACACCACACGTAGACTTCTGTACATGAAATTTCGTTTAAATCAATTTCCAACAAGGGAAATGCTAGCAATTCGCCAAACTAATGACGATCCAATGCTGTCCTTATGTGGGGAAGAATTCGAAACCTTAAAGCATCTCACATTGTTTTGCCCTCAACTGCGACAGGAGCGATCTATTCATTTCAGACGACATATTATGACACGACCAACCATGTCTATTGAGGATTGGTGGGCCTTGATGCATCAAGACTCGGAACGTAGCCTAAAGTTCGAACTAACCTTTTTTTTGGAAAAAATGAACGAAAAACTGGAAAAATACAGTAAAGCTGTCCTAATCTCAGCCTGAATTAACAGCAATTGAAGACCTGGCACGGGCTGCGAAGACTTATGTCGTGGATTTATGTCTCATTCATCCTAATCTCTTTTTTAACCTTACTGTCTATTTATGCTCTACTCTAAGATTGGAGCTCCTTTCATGGACCTATTAAGAACGGATCTTCTAATGCTCCTCTTGTTTTTCTTTCTTTCTCTTTTTTTTTTCCCTTACTTTTTTTAAAGGTTTGTAACAAACCAATAAAAAATAAATAAATAATAAAAAAAAAGAAGTAGTTGAAATCTCCCAATATGGTGAGGTTTTGATGGTCTATGGAGAGGTTAGCAACCGCGTCAGGTTGTTGGTGAAGCAAAGGTTGAAGGAAGCAGATCTGTATATGATGAGGAAGAATGGCGTGGGATTGAATATGCTAAAAAGGAGGGATTCAGTGTCTAGGATGTTGTCATAGTTTGAAGTTCTAACTTTGATTCATTCACTGCAAACATGTGCAATTTCTCCAGTTGCCCTATGTGCACTCTTTTTGTATACAGTAGGAATGATGTTGCATATGCCTTTGAGTGTTCACCAAGAGCCAAATGTCCTTGATGAACAGATGATCCATTTTGTCCTTACTAAGAACATGATGTCAGATGAGTGTTTCACAGTGGATTGGGCACCTACAAGTTGACACCTAGTGCCAATTCTTCCTATGTGATTCAGTAGAGTATGCAGGATTTTTTGTATACTGCTTATAGCAAGGACATTCAATGGCTCTTGCCGTTTGATTTCCTCTTGTAATAGCCTCATGAGGCTTTTGAAGGGTCAAGAAGGGCTTGCTGGCTCCAGCGAGAGGTTATTGTGGGATACTGTTTCATAATGCAAGGCGTCATCAATGGTTAACCTAGGAGCAATGCGCTTCTCGACGTCGGGTAGGGCAGAGGTAGCCATCTCAATCAAAGAGGGGTTTGCATGGGGGTTGGTGTAGTTATTTTTTATTTCTAGTTGGTTCCTCTTGGATTGTATTGCTGGAGAAAGTCGAGGGATGGTTCACACTGGTGGTTGTGCGCGGAGGTACTTCGAGCTGAAGGCAGCCATGGATCTTTTGAGGGGGAGGAGAGGTCCGTCAGTGCCACCCCTCATGAAGTGCCTCAAAGGTTGAGTCTGGATAAGTTCTGCCAGACAAATTACATGCACAGAGTAGCCGAAATGATGATGGCTATCACTGAATAGTAAGCCGCCCCAAGTAAGCTGGCAAAAACCAAGTGAAGCTCTGAGGGGACTCGAAAATCCCATTCATATAGGTTAGAGGAGGAGAGAGAAGGAGAGTAAGGCGGTTAGACCAAAGCCCACTCATGTAAAACTGTTGCAAGTTTTAATGCGATGCTCTGAAACTTTGTGTACTCCTGGAGACAAGTAAGCATGGGAAACTGTTGCAAGAATAAATAGCTAGCCCTGAAAGTTGCAGCTGGCTTACTGGTAGAGAAAACTTTAAGAGGGAACTACAATACAAATTGTAGGGAAAGGCTACTGTTGAAACATAAGAGGCTGGGTGCTAGGCAGGACTCAGACCTGCTTGGGTCATGTGGCTGCCCAAAGACTTCATGGGTGGCAAGTAGCTTTCAACTTGGAACGTTTACCTAATTTTAATACATTCATAGTTTAACATGCCACTAACCTAACTAGAATACACAATTATTATGCATTGAATCAGATGCAGACAATAAAAAGCCACCTCTGCCTGTTGAAACTTTACGTTCCAGAAATGCACGCAACCTTGGAACCTGCCCTGTTGCCACCACAGGGATGTGCTGTAAAGCTTGGGCAATCCTGCCCTCACTAGATGGAATTCTGTCACATACCTGAAGGGATGAAACCCATAAGTAAGGCACTAGAGGCGATTTGCTGTCGTCGTATCCTTCAGCCTTATCTCGATTGGTCTGCTCCTCCCTTCCAGTGAGTCAATCAATAGACCTTTGTCTAAAGTTAAAATCATAAACTGTTTGTTTGGCTGGTCAGCTCCCTAACAATTTGTCCCTTCAGTGCCAATAATCCTAAACTGTAATGCACTTCTGTCAAAAACAAATTCTCTCAGAATTAAATACTGCTTTCGATGTTGAAAGGCGTGCACTTTAAGCAATGGACATCTCGAGTTTTCTAGAATTCTGGGCATGTAATTTTGGACAAGAAGCACTTTAGATCAGAAAGAAAAAAGAAAAAGAAAAACGCCCCCAATGATTGCATCTTAGAATTCCTTGACCAGGTCTCATTTGGCTTTTAACTCAGAGACTCATGTATTTTACTAATTGTTATTATTGAAACCAAAGTAGATTAATCCACATTTGTGCTGCAATTCATTTGTGGTGCAATTTAGCATTGGTCTGCTTTAAACTGCACATAGCACTGACATTATTGTAGCAATCTTACATTTTGGTAATTTTATATCCATGCGTCATGTTAATGCAATGTCATGTTTTATACTTAGGTGATGAATAAAGATAATTGGGGGGGCGCTATTGGGCAGCAAGCAAGATGGCCGCTTGAGTGTAGAGCTCCGGTCCAACACAAATCCTTCTTCATATCCTGCGTACAGGGGATGACAATAGTCTTCTGAGCTTCCACGGATGCTTCTGAGAGCCAGTAGCAGCAACCAGTAGCGTCTACTTCCTTTACTCCCTGCCCCGACAGATTTCTGGGCCGCAGCCTGCCGCCCCGTGATAACTGGACCTTATACTGCAGCCAGGCCACTCCGCCTGGAGGATCTTGCAGCCCCTAAGGTTGCACCAGCCGTACAACGGCACCTGCAAACAGAAGACGTGCAATGGCGGTCCTGACACTGCGGTGGACCATTTTCATAAGGCTGCAGCTGTAATCTAGCTATGCCAGTAACGGTCACTTTAAATTACAAGCAAGAAGAGCTTCAGCCTTTTTGCATATCATTTAAAGTGACCATTAGTGGCATGGATAGGTTGTGGCAGCAGCCTCATGCATGTGAATTTACACCAACCATTACTGGCATAAATAGGCTGCAGCTGCAGCCTTATGAAAATGGTATTAAATGTTCCTATGTAGGGTACTGTTGGTGGAATGGCATTTACTTGATTTTTTCACAAAGCAAGGCATGCATTTGTTTCCAAATATTGATTAGCAGTTTGCTAATGAAAACGTTTTCTTGATTAGCAAACACTTTATTGGGTTAGCAATTTTTTCTACTAATATTTATAATGTCATTTGTACCCAAGACATATGAGCAACAGTACAGCATTTGTGTGTACTGCTGAAGAAATTAGCTAGTGTCAGTAAAACGAAAAGTTTAGCTGCATGAATGGACACAAATGGATATGATCAAAAGGCTCTGATAACAGTTTTCAGTGCAAGGCTCTATGCAGCTGGTGTTGCACAGGGCAGTGTCCTGTATATTTTAGCCTTGACCCATCATTTGCTACCAAGGAGAAGTTCAGAAGTTTCATAAATCAAAAAGTTCACAATGTTAAGGGAAAGTCATAGCCTGAGACCAAGTACGTCGTAAAGTGTTGCGGCAGCCAGTGTAATGTTGAACTTCAAGTTGACCCTTGCCTGTCATTTATATTAACTGTTTTCAATATAGCCGATTAATTACTAGGTGGTTTTCTGCAGCATATCTCCATAGATCCTCACCAAGCTTTCTCATACCAGTAAAAGGTCGTAGCCATAAGGACCAAATCGTCAGTGTAAGCAAGATATTTAATGTGCGCCAACGCTATTTTAGGAGGGCATGTTTCCAGCCCCTCTAGATATTCTGGTAGGTCTTGTAAATACATGCCAAGCTACACCCCCGATTGACCCCTCTAGTGTTAGCCATTGGGTCGCTATAATGTCCCCGCATTGTCCTACCTGAAACATTCACCAAATATATTTTCTGTGCTCGGGTGTTGCATATTAATGACTACCTTGGCATAGTTAAATCATTTTTTAAATCTCTTTATTGTGCATATAGTTTTAAAACCTTATAAATATATCCAAAATTTCATGAAAGAAAACACACTAATATTGTACATAAAACAAACCTCAGATATAAAATGTGAAATATAAAACAAAACTATGTCTTTAAAACCATGCGGAACAACCAAAATGTTTAGCCTTTTGCAAATCTTTAAAAAGACATGTCCAGATGGATAAAATTGAATGTAAAAATATGGAAATAGTGACATCACCAGAAAATGATAACTAAAAACAATATTTAGTACTTAATTTCATTATCAGGCTTATTCTAATTCCATTAATCTACGAATGTAGTTTATAAATTGGAACATAGGTGTACCCAGATAATATAAAAATGTTGAACAACATAATTTCCGTAAAACCTTTCCTGTATGGTTACCATAGATATTCTTTAAAATATATCTTAGTTGTGCAACTTTAAGGCCTCACAATATAGAAATAAATGTTCCAAAGTTTCTCTACTTTCAGTACAAATCTACATAGCTCAGAAAGGTTTTCTTCCCTTTTCCATGTAACGCCAGTTACCCTTGTTGGTAGGATATGAAGCCTGAATCCAAGTAACGTGGATCCTGCTTTCCATGATGGATATTTACAAAGTATTGGGAAACCACCCTTATAATTAGAACAAAACGGCATTGCTTCATGACAAAATGAACTACATTCCTAACACTGCCTTGTCCTCGATCCCTCCCACCCCAATCCATTTTAGCATTGGGTTCAACATTGAACACTTCAGCTGGGCCTCACCAACACTGGCCATGCATCCCCGCCCAATAACTGTGTACTGGATCCAATGTCTTGTGGTGCCTCTTCCCTCCCCAATAATACATTCTAAATCCCAAAATACCACCACTACATGTGACGTTGTAATGTAATATATTCAAACCCCTGAATCTCCTGTATAACCTGTGCGTTAACACTTGGACAAAATCGTAAAAACAACCTGGTAATGCAGCTTTACAAAACAATATTACAAACTGCCGAAGCAGTGAAGGACTCGTGCTGTTTAATAGATTTCTCCATTTTAAAATGTCTAGCATACTTTACTATTAATATGGTGTTGAGCTTTGTGTGTTATGTAAATGTAACATTTCTTTAACTAAAAACGTCATGATGTCCATCAATGGAAGGTCGGTTACAGCAACGATGTTTAAGCGTGGCTACTATACTGTTCTCTTAGGAAACACTGCAGGAGGGCACCTATATCCAAGTTTCGGTGAGGGGGGGATTAACACTTACATGGATGGAGAGGAGCCATCTTCAAATACACTGAGCGTAAGATGCAAACTTACTTATAATAGAACTCCTTCCCATTCTCCCCAAGGATTGTTTGTGCAAGCTAGTGTCAAATTAACAGGACAATTGTGCAATAGCACACGCTGGGGCAGTGGAATTGCCCAAAACCACAATAGGATTCATAGGTAAAGTGCACCTTTTTAGTGGTACCCGTTAGTATGGTAAGGCTCTGGTTGTGCGGTGGTGCGTGGTAGGCTTTGCCGCTTGCTAGTTCCAGGTGCACGTCCAGCTGCATTGTACCATAATTCTATGCAAGACTGAAGGTACTATAGTGGGAGTGTCTTTGAGGTGTCAGTGGGTAGTTGTAAGGGTCGGTCCCATACAAATGAATGGAACAAGTGGGCCCTAATTTCGTGCTTTGGCATAGCGCCACCTGATGTGGCATCACTTAGGATAACATCAAAAAAAAGATAGCTTAACAAGGCATACACGCTAAAGAAAGAATGATTTGCGTGGCTATAACCAAATAAATGCAACCAACTGACATGTTGCTAAAAATGAAAAAAAAAGTGTGGACCCAGTTGGGCAAAGTATGGCCACAACAACTAAACGCCTGTAAATCATTCTACCTCTGCCTCTAAAAGACGACAGCTCAAAACACACCAAATGTTTTACAATGGAACATACACCACCCGTCTACACTAAATTCCCTAAACCCTCACATTAAGCCACCAGAAATACACCAACATATCCTTGCACAGTTCTTAAACAACTCTTAACAGACAACCATGCACAAAACAAACAATTTACACTTGAAACTACACTGCTACATGCACAAAGTACAACATATCTAAAATGCACACACCACAGAGAATTATCTTTTAGACCGGCACACATCAACAATGCATCTTTGCCCTGCTCCTACATCAGTACCCCCGTTCTCCCTCATGACGTTCATGAATCTCAAAAGAACCGTAAAAATGTCAGGTGTGCTGTACAAAACTAAATAGCATTGCATATCACTCCTTCTCCTGTTGGAGTTGTGGGGCGGGACTCGAGGCAATTCTGGATGGCCCAAGCAAATTTAGTGATTAACAGCAACAGGGATGGAAATTAATGTTGCTTCTTCAGCAGTCAGTTCCCTAGAGTAGAATCTCTACTGTACTGAGTTCCTGTTGAGACTGTATCAGCCCGTCAAATACAGCGATACGGGACACAGTAAAGTACAGTGCAACAATAACTTCGATAGTAATGCAACTGGACACTATGTAATTATCCCCAACCATAAACACTGAGACAAATGAATATCATTGTTGTTTCATTGGTCACGTCGAATGAAAACCACACGTCTCGGAATGCAAATCAATGTGTGGCTCAAAAAACTGTTCTACAGCACTGTACTTGCAGAACGTTAAGAAACTGCACAATTAAAATTTTACAATGTAAGGTCACTTGGGTATACAGAGTGTTTGTCATAAACCTCCGGCTTGCGGTTATGCATTTAGTTAAGAACATTTGACTAGCCACACAAAAACTTTTTTTAACGTCAAGCTAGTAGATAATATGAATATACATGTATCTTTAAAAGGGAGCTACAGTGTGGTCCCCGCTTTGTCAAGGTAGTTAACTGAAGCTCTGTGTGGTCTTTCAATTAGGAATGTCCCAACACGGTGCCAGTTGCCGAACATTAATGCATAATGCAGGAGCTGCTGCATGCATGACAAAAAGACCAAATCCGTTGCGGGGACAGTCCAGTCCTACACTTAACTTTGCATTGTGGGACTTGTAGTCATCAGTTCAACAGTATAGCCCACGGACTACAAGTCCTTCAGTGCAAAGTGAAAAATCAAGCCTTGACTAGCATCTCCCGAACAGACTACCAGGAAATGTTGGCATTACGCTGGTGATAACAAAATACGTCTTCCAATTCCGAGTCTACTGTTAACATGCTGACCGGCATCCCCAATCACTATCACTTGCATTATTTTGGTCCGGCTCACGACAGCTCTGGAAGCAAACAGGCATTCAACAACGTCCCAGAATTTGAGGGGGTTGGGGCGGATTATCCCAGTTCCGTTGGGTGCCTGACAGGCGGTGCAACTTCATTGAAACTACGGCAACTGTAATAAAGATTGCTGAACTCACCAAACTTGGTCCACTCGGATTCGTCCAGTGAAGCGATTACCTCGCAGAACCTGCACATAATTCCAGCCGGCACCCTGTAAAGGAACTGCCTCTCCAAATTGGACATTTTCCAGGACTGCAGAAGGTCCCATAAACCCCAGGTCCAGAGTGGAAAAGTTCCTCGCCTAAGCGGGGACAGGGCTAACAGGGCACAATCATCGCATTCGAGCGGTGCACTGGTGCCCCGAACACGTATGGGCGGTACCCGTGAAGTACCAACTAGTTCCTATTAGAGGAACGGTCCTAACAACTGGTCATCACCACGTGACTCCCACCTCCTACTTCACGAAATAGGTACGTCAGATGCAATGCAGGCTACGCCCTGCTTTACTTGCTGGCTACTCATTTGTCATTCTACGCGCGGGAAAGCAAAGAGGGGGCGGGCCTCGTGCTACAGACGAAAAAAACACTCACAAAATCTTTTTAACGAGGTCGAGAGTTGCGCGGTCAGTTCCTTTAGAGTATTACAGGCAGATATTCAGGAAAGCAGGTTATGCTAATGTTTCGTTTGAGACTTCGTTCTTGTGCAGATATGTTCAGATGGGGGTTGGCCATTGGACTATGAGCACAGCATAATCGTGAGGCTTTTTAACCTGGTGAGGTTTGAATGGCCTTTTTTTACAGTTTATGGAAGGTATGGTGCTGTGTACTTAGAGGTCAAAGTGGGCGGGAACTAAAAGGTACAACGTTCCTTTACTTTTCAGGGAAATCTGCCATCGTTCCCTTACTTTAGATTCCCGAAACACAGTTCCAGGACGCAGGGATGGACACATTTTCTACTTCTCCCCTACTGAGGATTTAAACCTGGGCCCTGCTGAGGGCCAGAATTAGCTTTGGCAGCAGGTGATTCAACAAAATGCATGTTGGGCAGCATTTACAATGGATCCCTGTGGGGTCTGTCTGCTTTATGCTGATGCAGGGGTCAAGTCCTAAAAATTAAAGTGGGGGGACTCATCAACAAATGCAATGGGGTGTGACCTCACCAGAAATTAGCATACCAAGGTGAAATATGCACATTCCATTAAATTGGCTTTGCATAACCACCCAAATTGAACAGGAACAATGGCATTTGCCTTTCATAAAATCAACACACACCCAAAACCTAGACAGGATATTTTCTTCTAATAGTATTTTTGAAAACGTTAAAAAGGTGTGCATGTTTTAAACTCCAAGAACTTATACAAATGTTTCCCTGGGACTTGCAGTATCGAAATGGGATATTTCACCTTTGGTTGTTTATTATTTTTCATCAAGTTCTATTGTGAGTGGTGAAGTGTCTGACCTACAAACCTGACGACTGCAGATTTGAGCACCGCGATTGGCTTAATTCATAAATTCAACAAAGACATCCAGTGTTTCTCTTTTCACTGGGGGGGGCTGAGTCCACCCTCTGAATAAAGTGGGGGGACTCCGTCCCCCCGTGTGTACCCTGGACTTGAGCCCCGTGCTGGTGCATAAAGCTGCTGGACCCCTTAAAGGGATTTCCAATATTTGCGCTGGCATGAAAATCCATGTCGGTGCAAATGCTGAAGCATGTGTATGGTGGGGAGGAAGGTAGATATCGGATACGCAAGTTGTATTCCACCCTTCCCCTTTGACATAGAAATGACTGAATATTAGGCGTGACGTTAATCGAAGGTGTTAAAGCAAGGCTTTTACACCTTCCATTAACTTTAAGCTCCTATGCAGCATGAGCTCCCTGGTGTGGATGGTGGGTGATTGGAAATGGGAGGCTGCTTTAAGCAGTTAAGCAGCATGCTGTGGGGGGGCAATGACAAACTAATGGTGGTCATTTAAACGCATTTTCTGTCAGTGTGTTTTTGTCAATTGTAAAGGTGCAGAGATGGGCGACGGGCACAGTAGTTGTACATTGGTTGGCATAAACGTTTATTGCAAGTAAAAAGTGGTAGGGGTTGGGCAAACTCCTACTTTTCCCTAAAGCTAAGATGGGTTTCCCTACCTCGAAATAATAAACAAATGAGTATGTCAAGATTTAAAAAATAGAAGAAGTCCACCGTTGTGACAATAAACCTATTCCCGACCCTCACACTTAACAATTTAAGTTTACAGGGCTCTTCTTTCGATGGTGTGTCGTAAGGTTCTCTTTCAATGTAAAGTTCAAACCGGTGCACAACAAAAAGTTCAAAAATAAGAAAGAACTAAGAGGATGTCTGCCTCTTCTTGTTTCTTGTACTGTTCACAAATGCCAGAGGAAATGACTTCATTCCCATAGTTCTTTAACATCATTCAGTGTCTAGGGAATTGACTCTCTTCCCCAGGCTTCTTCATCCAGTTCCCCCACAATAACATTCCCATGGAAAAGGCCTCTCTTCCATCTAGTTTGCCACAGTTTTCTATAAAGTTCAACACCTGTGGAATGACTTCCTTTCCCAGGTGTTCTTACATTGTTATTGTTGGGCCTTTCCCATGCTTCCTTTTATGTCTCTGGGTCCCTGACCCTGGTGGGCAGATCTGGTTCCTCCCACCAGATACTGCACCGAAGAAGAATATCTTGGGAAGCACTCCCCAGGCCATGGTGGGTCCTTGACCCTTGGTGGGAGCCCTGGTTTTCTTCCATCAGGTACTTCGCCGAAGAAGAATAGCTTAAGATGCACTCCCCAAGCTGTGGTGGGTCTTTGAACCTAGTTGGCAGCCCTTGTTTCCTCTTTCACCAGGTATTGAGCCAAAAATAATAGCTTGGGGTGCTCTCCCCAACCTGGGGTGGGTCCTTGGCCCTGGTTGGCAGACCTGCTTCACTAACATGCCAGTTCTTTCCTTCTTTTATGTGTGACAATCTTTCACTTTCATATAGACTTCTTCTTGAGTCCCAGACCCTACGCTGATTACTGCCTTCTCTTCTCTTTAATTCAGGCAGTGTCGATTTCTAGACATGGCAGGTACAACCACATAGGAGCTCATTACCCCTTATTGCGTGTGGGTCCCAGAACCCCCCTTTCTGTGTCATGCTCTCTTTGACCTCCCAGCAATCACCCCTCAATCCCAACCCTCTCTCTGGGGCTCACTGCCTTTCTTTGGCAGCGTCTGCGTCTTGGTCGGGTGCGCTTCTGTCCTTGCGGTTCGGCAGCATATCTGCCGCCCTTTTCGATACTCGGACGGCATCCCTGTGATGTTCCAGCTCCCATCACCAGCGGGAAGTGCTGCGCCCATCTTCTCGCCTCGGAGTCCTCCCCACAGAGCTTTCACGGATACATCTTCCAATGGGGCAAAGCTTTGTCCTTTTCTGATTCTCCCATTTTTGGTCCACACACAGGTGGCCAAACTCCCAGTCCATACCATTAGGAAGACTCTCTCTATGTTTTCTCTCTTTGCTTTTGAATAGATCTTGGCCACTCAGGTGATAAAGACTAGACTATGCACTCTGGTTCTCACAAGTGCTCTTTATTTTTTATTAGCCATGCCTCTTCTTTGTCTCAGTGGTTTCACTAGACAACCTTAGCAACTCGTCCCTGCCCTTCCTCGTCTCAGTATTGGGGGTTGGGGTAACTTTACAAAAACATATGGTGTAAGGTAACAGGGAGGGGAAGAGTGCAGGTGAAGGTAAATGGTGTACATGTGGGGGATACTGTGTTCTCCCACGATAGTCATCACTGGTCACAAAGGGGGGTTTCCTTCCCCAAGAGGTCCTCTTGCTGAGTACCACTCTCAGTGGGGACTATCTGGTAGCGCTCTCACCTCCCTGGCCTTATGGGCAGGGGTTCCCTCATGGAAGCAGTGACAATACTTTGGGATTTGTCATACAATCTTGATAGTACTATTGTGGAGTGGATGAAAGGAAGGACCCAGTAATGGGGTTTCAATTACAGGGCATGAGTATGGGGTCAGGTAAGGTGCTGGGGGTAAGGGGTATAGTTCCACCACTTTCTTTTAACACTTTGTCACCAGTAGTTTTAGAGGGGGGCAGGGCAGAAGGCTCCTGAAAATTCCCCAACACAATCCAATATGTTCATACTTATCTAGTCCTGTTTTTTTCCCTCTGCATTCTGTGACTTGTATTTCTACGTTTCCCATTTTAAAACCAGGACTAGAAGTCCCAGAATTGAAAGCATTCAAAACGGACTGAAAAAGCACCTACAGACTGGATTGGATCATGTTGTCAAGTATGAAGCACAGTAGGATTGGAATTAATTGAGGCTTGTACCTGTAGTGGCACAGTCTACTCGCGGTGTGGGGTGTTGGGAGGAAACTTGTCACAAGATGTGTAGAGGTGAAGCCAAGTACCCCCACTCAAAGCTCCGCTCCCATGATGCCTCTATGTTGGGAGCCAGAGTGTGAGACACGTGCAGTGCCAGTGAGAGTACCTGTACCGAAGAGAATCCTGGAAGTAAGATACCCATTGAGAAATTCATGTATGCACTCCCGACAATATGATGGCCATTTGAATGAAATCCCAGAAGAAGTGTGAAAAACGAGCAAAAGAGAAGATTGATGACGTCATGCGAAGCAGAGCTGATGCAACCAGAAAGGAGACAACAGGAGGAAGAATGTAGGCATTCTATGAAAATCAAAGGAGAAGGTGTTACAGATGAGAAACATTTCGGGCTCGAGATGAAGATTTTCATGCCACAGAAACAATAAAGAAAACGTCAAGTCATTTTAAAATTGTACAGACGCAGTAACACAGGTATAAAAAGTATTCTTAAAGGCTGGCTAGGTAGTGAATAGATTGCGGCAATGTGTCAACGTATATACATAGGAATGGATAGACTATGGATGTTCCAAAAAGCACAATTAGCAGAGTATGGGCCCAGTAAATAGAGAGGGTTTTTCAGTGTGGTGCAGTTGGAAAACGACTTAATACCGGAGGTAGAGTCAAGAAGAGCTTGGCTGGCCAAACACCAGGAAGTCAAGGCCACCGTGAGCTTGGATGTTCGTTCAGTAGCTACAAAACGTGGGAAAAGTAAGGAGCAAGAACATTGAAGACGTCAGAGTTTCATCATTTAATAGCATTTCAAATACTGAAAAGCTCTGAAACATGGTCTCTAGTCACATGGATGGATGAAAATAGATACTGAGTTGGGCTGTATCGAAACCAAGAGACAGAGTATGCCTCTATTCCCTTTTATTCTCAGGCACATAGGAAATTTCCAAGGCCAATGTTCAAAGGGCTAATTGACTGGCAGACCGCAAGAGTGATGATAGATGACAGGTTAATGAGGTAGGAAGCTATGGTTATGACCAGCCCACCAGCACCTTGGTGCCAGCCTGTGTGCTGCTAGCATATGTGGAATAGTACAGAGGGTTGCAAGGGTGTTCACCAATTGTAGAGGAACACGTAATAGAGAGCCCTATGGTTTGTATAACCAATGTGACTTTGTGTATTTGATGATGTTCGTAGTGACCTGCACTAGAGAGGGCTTAGTTGTCCCACCTGATGATAGAGACCCAATCCCCTTCCCAACAAGTATGGACCGTATACCTAGATGTTCGAGTTATGCCAATCATTTTCCCAAGTAGGGTTTTGTGGTTTGCAACGTAGACTGACCTCAATGATGACAAGTTTGAACTAAAATGTGTTTATTATGCAATTCATTGAGTGAGAAGATTGAGCGGATGTTCGTTGTAACTCCCTGTTTTAGATAATTGATATTAAAACAGACATACTTTGCCAACTTCCTGAGTCAGTCTGTTTATTGATGTTTGAGTTTATTCTACATCTCCATCCATCTCAAAGTATTGCTACCTTGTCTTAAAAGGCCTAGTGTTGGTTACATAGGTTCACATGGTAGCAGAGAGAGGATGGTTAAAGACCCATTGATTTAGTAAGCTTTTACGGGTCTCGAAATATCGAGTGTCCTCTGCCATTTAGCTGGAGGAACGTGAAGCTCTTGTAGATAGTGACCATTAGAAGAACTTGCAAGTCAGTAAAAGACAGGTGCGGCGGCTCCCTCCTTTCACGGAATCCCCTCCCGATTTCTACTGGCAACTGAGTGGACCGAAGGCTGAAGAGGCTGGTTGAGGAGGAAGCGATGTCAAGAATCTGAAACTGAAACACAAATTGTGAGTTGACTGAGAGAGAGAGGGCAAATGATGAATGGGTATTGAGTGGGGAAAGATATAAAGGGATAACGGGGAAAGAGAATGGAGGGTTGGTTGGAGTAAGTTTAGTTTAACAATGAGTTTAAGGTATATAGACGAGGAGCGTTCTATATGATAAGCCCGGAATCCTACGTAAAGGATGTTTAGAAGGAATTTGTCCTGAAATCCAAATGGACGTACCTAGGCTACAAACGATAAAGGATCATTAAAGAGGACAAATTATACTCCGATCAGAGTCATTATTAGGGGCAGAAATGAGTCCTGAGGAGCGTTGACAGAGATTTATGTGGGCCGGCCAGTCTGTCAGTTTGTCTGTTTGTTTGTATATTGTATGTGTTGTATATGGTGAGGTAGTGAAGAGCCTAAAAGTAATAAATTGTGATAAAAGACTGAAAAATGAGTGATTATTTATTTATTTAGTCGACTGATAATGTTCAGTGAATAAGTAGATTGAAGTAAAATGGAATAAAGGATTGGGGCTGCGACAATTTTCGTACGCTCATATTGTATTATTTTTCTGAAAAGTATTTATTTGTATAAAATAATGATGCGTATTGACAGTCGATTGTGACTAGTCATGAGGGAGGATGTTACTCCGCTTATACACTTGTGCAGACAGCTGCCAAAACACGCACCCAAGCTCAAACAATACAGTGCAAAAGGTATGACGTCCTTTCATCGCCAGGCATTTGGAAGCCTGCAATTTAAACGTGCACAAAAGTTAATCGAATTTCTTTTTGGGGGGTGGGAAAGAGCAGATAAGTGGTTTTGGGGGTCAAGTATAGTTAAAAATAGGTGCAGGAGGGGGGTTTTGGGGCCCCCCAAAAGAAAAACTAAATTTGATGAAGTTTCATACACGTTTAAATTGCAGGCTTTGAAATGCCTGATGATGAAAGGACATAGAACCGTGCAGAATGGGTCAAGGGCACGACAGGTAAAATGTTCATGTCATGGCCACAAGGGGATCACTGTCCAAAGCAGTTTTGCAACACATGACAACATATTTGCACGCAGCGTACACGGGAAAGAAGCTACAAAAGAGGTTATCTCACTTAGAGCTTTGGAAGATGTACCAGGAGAAAAGGGAATACCCGCCTCCTGAGGTCGGGCTGCTTAACCAGTGTAAAGAGGGCAGTGAAGAGCCTTCTGCTCCCGATACCACACCTAAAGTTAATGACGAAAGTGTGAAAGATGAACGATTATGTCCTTTAAGAGAGCTTAAGGCGGCGACAGGGTATAGCAACCCGACACATAAGTTGCCTGTATGTAGTAGTGATGAGAGTCCCGAAAGAACTCCAGAAAGAGATGTGATGCCTAAAGTCCCACGAGACAACAAGAGAGGTGAACGACCAGGTATGCCCCTAGACATAGAGAGAGAAGTAAAGAGATGGAAAGAAGAGAAAGATAAAGCTAAGGGGGTGGCACTCATAGAGAGCGAATAGATGGAAGAGAAAAGAAAGTATGACAACAGGCAAAGAGCAGTTGAAGAACGGGACAGGCTAAACAAAGAAGAGAAGAAGAGGAAGAACAGAAATTAAGAGATAAAAGAATGCAAAGACGCAGAGATGAAGTGCGTAGAGCAAATGAGGGAAGAGAGGTGAAAAGATACAAAGAGGAAAGGGTCAAGGAGTAAGCAAGAAAACAAAGAGAGGTTGACGAAGAAATGGAACACAAGAGAAGGCAAAGGGCACGCAACATTGATCGCATAGAGAAATAGTTAATGGACCCAAATCCAGTCGTGGCATGCAAGGGTATAGAGGAGTTCTTCCCAACGCAAGAACCAATGGCAGGACCCTTTAGGATAGATTTAGAAGATAATTTTGATATAGGAGCTATTGGAAATAGGATTGAAAAGGTCTATCAGGAGATGAGGACAAAAAGTGAATAAAAAAATAAAGGCAAAGACTATTGATTTGAAGGAACTCAGTCACGAGGCAAAGAAAGAGGTTTGTTTAACCTCGAGCATAGAGCTTTGTCTTTGGACAAACTAATGTTAAACAGAAATGAGAAAGAGGTCAGCCACACTAGCTGGGGACAAGGGATGGCAGGCAAAGACAGAGAAACCTTCTGTGTGGAGGAGGGAGCTAGTGCATGTGGTCCTGAGGGGTGTTCTCCGACAGAAAGGGAAGTATGATGGTCAAATCTGGACCTACCTAAACCAAAGACACCAGAGCCCCTGGCGCGGCCAGACCGACCTAAAGGGCAATCCCATAGTGTGAGGGGGGACTCGCCACCTTATGTGAGCAGGCTAAGATCACTACCAGGAGGAAGACGGTGTGGAACCATTGTCCCTGCTATGGACAGGAGACGATGGGAGACAAGTGTGATTTTGGGATTTCACAGTTCTCGCTGTTAGAAAAAGGGGGAGCCAGACCACAGTATATACCATGGCCTCAGATGGATAAGGATAATTTAAGGTGTAAACTCCTGAGTTTAACTTCGGGTGCCAGAAAATGGATCTTTGAATTAGAAAAAATGACAGGAGGAAATATGTGTCACTGCACAGAACACAACGAATGATGGAGCGCCTTTTAATAATTGTAGAGAGGCAGTCTGGAAAGCGCTTCAAATACAGTATCCTGACACGTAATATATGGGAGCTATTATGGCACGAAAGATGCAGGAAGGGGAGGATCCCCTTGTTTACATTCAAAATTTCCAAGAGCAGTCGTCTTTGGAAACGCGTGAGCCATGGGAAAAATTCTATACCTGTATTTTATCATATATTATGTCATGGACTACCCAACAAGATACAGAGACAGCTTAAGAAGCTAGTGGGTATGGAAGCGAAACCATGGGCAGACATACAGCTGACCATTGCACACCATTGTTGATTGTTACAGGAGAAAAATCTAAAGAGAGACAATGTTAGAAAGCTCGAGGAAGCTAAGCTAGTACAGAAGAAGTTATCAAAGTATGCTATAGAAGGTGCAATGTTAACTAGTGGAGAAGGGACAGGATCGCAACAAGCAATGAGCATGCCACAAGTGACTAACCAAAGGCAGTTTGATCAAGGAGGCAGGTGAGGTTTCTGTGGAAGAGGAGGCTTTCAGAAATATCAAGGGAACATTCAGAATAACCAAAGTTGGTTTCAGACTTCAGACTATGCCGAATGATAATCAAGGGATGCAGGGAGGGCAAATTAGAAGACTCCCTCCTGTATGTTGAACATGTGGAATGATAGGGCACATGGGGCGAACATGTGGGTGCCAAGGGTATGTACAGAATGGGCAGCTCACAAGAGGGGGAACCGCTTATTCACCTGCATATAGCTCATAAAGTAGGGATGGGTTTGCCCAAGATCAGACAGTCTATTAAGCACAAGCGCAGAGAATGCAACAGGCTTTGCAACCAGAGCAAGCACCAATGAATCCGCCACAACCACAGTCACAGTACGCACCTATGCAGATACAGCAGAGCGCAAACACTGGACAGCTGTTGACTCCTAGGATAGGGGGTATCACTATCGAGGGTGGGAATCCTTTCACTGGCAGAGGAATAAGTATGTACTCCTACAATATGAAATGTTTGATATGGATAATTGGGGCATTACCTCGCATTGCTTAATGCTATGGGAATGATTAACTATCATATCTGTGTGTGGTATTATAAAACTGTTGATGACAGATAATCATTGCACAGTGCCTAAGAGCCCTGACGATAGACAGAAGTCCGAACTGCATTGGCAAAATACAATTGGGCAAAGAATAAACAACATATGTTATTTGAAAAACAAAACAACTACTTTACTTCATATTCTGCTATTGGAGTTAAATGACACTGAAGTAAAAGAAGTATAAAAATTGAATAATAGTGCAAATCTGGAAGGAGAGTTATGAGTGAGCACACTCAGGAACGGATGGCGATCCGTTCCTATTTTTTTCGGATATTGCTAATAACCTTGTTGCAAGGCTCCCTTCGAAGTCTTGTCTGAGATGAACTAAACTAACCACATATTTCTACAATGATTGACAATAATTAAATAATAGCGGTGCCCGCACTACCCCTTGTTAAAGACGTGCCCGGCCTACCCCTTGTTAAAGACTTTGACAATATCTGATTAATTTCTTTTTAGGCCAGAAATTCACAGTGATTGCTATTGGAGAGGGTTATAGATTGACTGACGTTACTGATGAGGATATATTAAAAATGACCCATTAGACGACAAAGTGTTGTTTGAAATTAGCATTGCATATTGGGTTAGGACAGAAAGACGTGAGGTTCCACAGGAAATAATGATAGTGCAACAGCGTCCTGCATTTTTTGATGAAGACATGGCGAAAGTGCCATTTTTTTTTATGGACGACGGGTGCCTTTGATGTAGGCCTATTAAAGGGGGTTGGAGAAGTTAAGATTAAATTGAAGCCAGGAGCAATTTTACCTTGAGCAAGGCAGTATCCCATATCTCGAGAGGCAGAAGAGGGTATTTTTAAGGCGATATCCTCCATGATGGATCAAGGCATTTTAGTGGCGTTAAGGGGGGGTCTTGCCATTTAATTCAAGAAATGCTCCCAATTAATCAGATTGTAGAGGCTGAGTTTCCTTTAGTTCCCAACCCGGTGACTATCTTATGTAGCATCCCTGTTGAGGTGTGATATATCACTGTGATTGACTTGAAAAATTTGTTTTTCTCAATCCCGTTGCATAAAGATTCTCAGGATCTGACGTCATTTATGTTCTATCAGACTAAGTTGAAAAGTACAAGGCTGTCTCAAGGATATTGTGAGTCTCCATCGATTTCAATAGAGTCCAACAGATGGACTTAAGCAATATTGATTTGCCAAGTGTCATGCTACAATACTTAGATGATATTTTAGTCTGCAGCACATCAGAAGAAGAGTGCAGAGGCAACTCAGTTCAGTTAATGATTATACTAGCCGAGAAGGGATATAAGTTGGATAAGGAGAAATTACAGTATTGCCAAGAAGAGGTGTTATACATAGGACATTTAATCCTGCATGAGGGAAAGAAAGTCACACCTGAACGGGCTGAGGCGATTTTGAAAACAGTAAAACCACACACAATAAAGCAAATGCAACCGTTTTTAGGACTGTGCAATTATGTCAGAGCATGGGTATTTGACTTTAGTTCTTACACAAGACCATTGTTGCAAGCCCAGAAAAAGGTACAACAAAGTCAGGAAAAGATTGTATGGACTGAATAAATGGAGGAAGGGTTGGCAAAATACAATTGGGCAAAGAATAAACAACATATGTTATTTGAAAAACAAAACAACTACTTTTCTTCATATTCTGCTATTGGAGTTAAATGACACTGAAGTAAAAGAAGTATAAAAATTGAATAATAGTGCAAATCTGGAAGGAGAGTTATGAGTGAGCACACTCAGGAACGGATGGCGATCCGTTCCTATTTTTTTCGGATATTGCTAATAACCTTGTTCCAAGGCTCCCTTCGAAGTCTTGTCTGAGATGAACTAAACTAACCACATATTTCTACATTGATTGACAATAATTAAATAATAGCGGTGGCCGCCCTACCCCTTGTTAAAGGCGTGCCCTGCCTACCCCTTGTTAAAGACTTTGACAATATCTGATTAATTTCTTTTTAGGCCAGAAATTCACAGTGATTGCTATTGGAGAGGGTTATAGATTGACTGACGTTACTGATGAGGATATATTAAAAATGACCCATTAGACGACAAAGTGTTGTTTGAAATTAGCATTGCATATTGGGTTAGGACAGAAAGACGTGAGGTTCCACAGGAAATAATGATAGTGCAACAGCGTCCTGCATTTTTTGATGAAGACATGGCGAAAGTGCCATTTTTTTTTTATGGACGACGGGTGCCTTTGATGTAGGCCTATTAAAGGGGGTTGGAGAAGTTAAGATTAAATTGAAGCCAGGAGCAATTTTACCTCGAGCAAGGCAGTATCCCATATCTCGAGAGGCAGAAGAGGGTATTTTTAAGGCGATATCCTCCATGATGGATCAAGGCATTTTAATGGCGTTAAGGGGGGGTCTTGCCATTTAATTCAAGAAATGCTCCCAATTAATCAGATTGTAGAGGCTGAGTTTCCTTTAGTTCCCAACCCGGTGACTATCTTATGTAGCATCCCTGTTGAGGTGTGATATATCACTGTGATTGACTTGAAAAATGTGTTTTTCTCAATCCCGTTGCATAAAGATTCTCAGGATCTAAGGTCATTTATGTTCCATCAGACTAAGTTGAAAAGTACAAGGCTGTCTCAAGGATATTGTGAGTCTCCATCGATTTCAATAGAGTCCAACAGATGGACTTAAGCAATATTGATTTGCCAAGTGTCATGCTACAATACTTAGATGATATTTTAGTCTGCAGCACATCAGAAGAAGAGTGCAGAGGCAACTCAGTTCAGTTAATGATTATACTAGCCGAGAAGGGATATAAGTTGGATAAGGAGAAATTACAGTATTGCCAAGAAGAGGTGTTATACATAGGACAGTTAATCCTGCATGAGGGAAAGAAAGTCACACCTGAACGGGCTGAGGCGATTTTGAAAACAGTAAAACCACACACAATAAAGCAAATGCAACCGTTTTTAGGACTGTGCAATTATGTCAGAGCATGGGTATTTGACTTTAGTTCTTACACAAGACCATTGTTGCAAGCCCTGAAAAAGGTACAACAAAGTCAGGAAAATATTGTATGGACTGAATAAATGGAGGAAGGGTTTGATGAGTTAAAAAAGGCAATTTGTACAGCTCCAGTTCTAGGGATTGCCAATTACTCTGAGGAATTATTTTTATTTTCGCACACAAATGGAACAGTTATGACAGCAGTACTCACGCAGAGGACTATGTTGGGGTATAAGCTTCTAGCATATTATAGTGGGATTTTGGACCCAGTAATGAAGGGTCACTTCCCGTGCAAACAATCATTGCCAGCCACCACGTTCGCTATTGAGAAGACTACGAGTGTAGTAATGGGGTATTCCATGACATTATTTGTTGGACATGCTTTGTTTGCTGTTTTGGAGAAGCCTAAAGGTACACTGACATCTCAAAGAGCTTCTGCGTATGAGGTGGTTATTTCGAATCCAGCGATTAAAATAGTCAGATGTAAAATGGTGAATGAACCCTGCCACGTTTGTAGCTGAACCACAGGCAGAGGACGAGCAGGCACATGACTGCTCGAATTATGAAGAATTTTATGACGAAATCCCAAGGGTGAAAGAAAACGATCTAGCAGGGGGGGACATTTTCTTTATTGATGGTTCTTCAAGGATCGATCAAATTGATGGGCAGAGATACTCAGGTGCCACTGTGGTAAGACACAGGGCTAACAGAGAATTCAAAGTAATGACAAGTATAGGACTACCGTCTCACTTCTCAGTACAGGCTGCAGAGTTAGTGGTGCTGATTGTCTTGCTTGAGAAACACGTAGACCAGGAAGTAATGGTGTACAGTGACTCCGCCTACTTGACGTCAACAGTACACACAGGGCTAGCACGGTTGAAAAGGCGAGGCTACCTCCGAGCGGATGGCACTCCAGTGCAGCACGCCACTTTACTGGACAGACTTATTAAATCACTACAACTCCCAGCAGCCATCGCAGTAGTTAAGTGCACTGCACACCCTAAGAGAGGAGACTTTATCTTGCGCAGAAACCAAGCCGGAAACTAAGAAGCAAAAAGAGTTGCATATTCACTTGATATTATGAGCTTTGATACGCCTGATGTGAAAGAACGAATGGTAGTGATGATGATTGTGAATTAAAGCTTTAATCATTTGTCGAAAACGCAACTGATGGAAGTTCAAGGTGGAGCCCCACAGGATGTGAAAGACCTGTGGACACGGAGGGGGTGTTCTCTATCCCCTTCTGAGGCACTGTGGCGGCAGGAAAGCAATGGTAATCCAGTGATGCCTGTAGCCTTGTTAAGGGTGGCATTGGAACAGCTACACTACCCTGTGCATGTCATTAGGGAAAGCTTTGCAGCAACTATTGCGGAGGACTGGTTTATACCGAATTTGTTAGAACACGTTGCTTTTTATGTAGTAAATTGCATCGTATGTCAAAAGTTTACTGCTGGGCACATATTGCGAACAGTTGGAGGAGCTATCCCACGACCAAATGGTCATTTTCAGCATCAACATATTGATTATGTTGATATGCTGCAGGTCTGTAAGGGATATAGGTATATGATAGTGGTGGTGTGTCCCTTTTCTAGGTGGATTGAGGCCGGTCCATGCACACACCCAAATGCCATTTGCGCTGCCAGGTTTTTAGTCCCAAAAGTGTTTCCTAGATGAGGAATATGTGAGGTATTGAGATCAGACAATGGCCCACATTTTGTGAATGAAGTGTTCAAGCAAATTAGCTTATTGCCCAGTATAAAACATACATTTTCTTCTGCTTATCACCCTTAAGCAAACAGAATATGTGAGAGACTCAACGGTCTGCTCAAAGAGAGGATAGCCATATTAAAGTTAACATTGAAAAAAGGATGGCTACATTGCCTGCCTCTTGCATAATATGCATTGCGGAACCAACCAAGCTATGACCATCCCCTCATGCCCCATGAACTAGTAAGAGAACATCGAGGATTAGAAGTGATGCCCAGACAACAGCGGAATTGTTAAATAAGTTACGTGCTTACGTAACATGCATGACCACAGGTATCTCTGTCATTTCAGAACAAGGCAAGCGAACGGGGTGTCGGTCTCAGAGCACAGATGAAGACCATACAGCAACCAGACTTGTAAAATTACCTGTAACCAGACTATTCCCAGGTGACACAGTTTTAGTTAGAAATTTCACACGAAAGTGGCACGAGCCGAGATTTAACGTCCCTTTTATAGTGGAGGACGCTACCCCATCGGGAGTAAGGTAACTAGGGAGACACACATGGATACACCTGGGAGACATTAAAGTATACGCTGGAGAGAGTACCACACCCTCACCCCATTCGGAAGCAAGCCACGGAGAAGAAGTTCAGCATGTGCAGACTAGATTGATGACGAGGAAGAAGGACACAGACTGTCAAGTAGACAGAGGGAAAGTGTGCACATTGGACTGTGGTTCTTCCGAGACACTCTTTGTAGCTGCTAAGTAAGGAATGAAAAAGCTATTGTTCTTGAGCCAGAGGAGTTTGTTGAACATGGACTGTGAGGCATTGAAATCCAGAAGAAGAAAAATGCCAAATCTCGAATTCCTTTTCGATGACTGGAAGAGGGAGCAGTTCCCTGATTCCTTTCTCGCAGAGTTTCTCTTTGGGGGCAACCATGGCGGTGTCTAATGGCAACATTCATCGGATCATTTTTTCTGTTTTCCTCTTCATTCTTCGTGCATATCCAGCACTGGTTGGGAGAACTAGTGACATACAAGTGTTTCTGCAAGATCCTAAAAATGGTCCTCTTGTGAGGAGACTGCTCGCAGCTATCATAGAGCAGATCCTTCAGCTACCTGAGTTCTGTATGGAAAGTACAGATGGCCCTGTCTGACGAAGACACTCACAAACTACTTGGATTGATCCTCTATTTTTTGATCCGCAAATATCCATATCTTGTTGGACAACGTACTAACACTTGTGTATTTCTGAGGGATCCCAGGAATCGACCTATAATAAATTGGCGGATACATGAGATTTGCAAGCAGAGCCGTTTACTGCCTGACACATCTTGGTGAACGTATGGATGGGTCTATCGAATGATGACACAATTTGCTGGCCTTGATCTTTTACTATTTGCTTGAAGCTCATCCTCATTTGGTTTGGCGAAAAGACAACTCCTTTGTGTTCATTCTGAATTCTATCAATCGTCCCGCAATCAGCCAGCTGCTTGTGGAACTTGTGGAACAGATTCAAGAGTTGCCAGAATATTTCATGAGATTGCCTGATTAAAATAGTTTTTTCCTTCCTTGAAAGTAATTGCAGGCAAAATGGGTAACATTTATAGCAATAATAATAATGTGGCAAACAAAAAGAGAACATAGCGACGTGCAAGAAGCCCTTGTTATTGGGGATGATTGTACTGGTACATAATTTACACATGTATAATATTTATCGTCATTCTTTTGGTTCTCACAATACACATTGCTTATTATTTAGGCCCAAAGAGAACGTTGGTTCCTGTTTATCTTCCTATGCAGAAGGAAGGTACAGATCTAGCAATTGTGCGAAAACAAAAGCCCTTTGTGATCGTTCCTGCACCAGTAGCACATGTAGAGACACTGATTTCACTGACACGTGTTCCTATGATTCCCCCTGTAGGGAGGATGGCCACTGATGTTTTTAATGAGTTGCTTGCGCATACTCTTCTTGACAAAAAGAGACCCAAGAGAAGTACAAGGGAAAATGATCATGACTTGAATGGTTATCTAGACAGTACAGCACATTTGGGGAATAACATGTATCAGCACATGAAAGAGGTAGGAAGGAGAACCTCAGAGGAGGAATGCTATGTGTGTGCACTCCTGCCTTATAGTATGGGAAAGTCTAAAATATTCAAAGCTATTAAAATAGATGTCCAGACAGCACATTGTCTATCTCATATTGCACTGCCAAGCAAGAGGTCAGTTCATGGGCCGAACAGCATCTTTGGTGTGGGTAACAGAATAGACAGCGCCAGATGAGGATGACTATATTCAAGACACAAAGACAAGAGCAAGAGCACACACCAGAAATCATGTGATAAGATATGAACAAACTGGAGTGGAAGGAGCTGGCATTAGATGAGAAGTAAACAGACGACTTGAGAGTCCAGGAACATCTGCAGAAGAAATTAGAAGATGGAAGAACAGAGGCCAAATGCAGATTTGGGGATCAGTGCTTTCTCCAGACGGATGGGAGGAAGGAGTGGTTATTTGCAGAGCGTGGGTAGTAATTGGTTGCTATAAACCAACCGTTGACATTGTGGAGAATGGATACAAACCTTTATGGCCAAGACTTGCTAAACTACTAATGTGGTTTGAAGACAAAGGAGGGCCCTTGCAGATAGTGCCCCTGGACAGTGCAAAGCTGTGTTTCAGAAACAATGGCACAAGAAAAGTTGGAGAGAATCAAAATTGTGGTCGAGTCGTCGGTGTACCAGGAATGAAGGACGGGACAGCAATGATAATGGGTCACTACTGGGCCTGTGGATCCAGAGCTTATATAAAGCTGCCCAGAGATTGGGGAGGATGATGTTCAATAGTAAACGTCCATGTTCCAGCGTTGGTGATTCCTAAAAGTGACTTGAACACTGGTCACTTTCCAAAGGCAGATGCTCACCTGAGGAAAAAGATCTGCTGAGCTGATAAATTGAATGAAGAGAGAGAACTATTTCTCAGCCAAGTCAATAGAAGATTTTGATTCCATTCCATATGAACACAGATTATTCAGTCAGACGTTATCGATATTCACGATAATCTTCATTCCAAGGATCCAGACAGCAGCAAATACTAAGTGGTTACAGATAACCAGATGGGAATTATTGCAAACGATTAACACTACCATAAAAGGTTTCAGTGCTATCAAGGAGGAGCTGAGAGCCATACGAGTGATGACTATTCAGAACAGATATGTCTTGGATATGATTACAGCTATGGATGGAGGTGTTTGTGCCAGAATTAGAGAATCATGTTGCACATTCATACCTTCTCATGATGACGAGAATGGCACCTTGACATAGGCCATAAAGTTGCTGATGAAGTTGCACGTCCAGATGATAGACGAAGTGGAAGACATTGCTGATGAAAGTTGGTTTGGATCAGTTTTCTCATGGGTTCCACAATGGATGGCGGACTTGTTCAAGTTCCTTGGAGCCCTGATAGTGATGGTTTCGCTTCTATGGGCAGTAGGAATGAATATCATGATTGATGTCGAATCAGGATGGAAGACTAAGGAACTGACAGATGAAGAAATTATGGACTAAGTGAAGGCCAGCATTCATGCACCTGAAGGAACGAAGTTCCTGTACCCAAAGAACCACAAGAAATATGTGGGGAGATGGATCTACTACAGTCCAAATGGACAATGCATGCTTATGTCCTGGAATAAAGATGAGCATGTGAAATCAGCAGGATGCCTGAAAGGAGCCATAAAGATATGGGTGCCAAAGAAGCATTTCTTCAGACGAGGATGTCTAGATGTAAAGGATGATGGGAGAGTGGATGATGAATTGCCCAGAGGGGAGAGTGTAGAGGTGAAGCCAAGTACCCCAACTCAAAGCTCTGCCCCCATGATGCCTATATGTTGGAAGCCAGAGTGTGAGACACGTGCAGTGCCAGTGAGAGTACCTGTACCAAAGAGAATCCTGGAAGTAAGATGCCCATTGAGAAAGCCATATATGCACTCCCGACAATACTTTATTTATTTGATTTAATTTACATTTTTAAAGCTCTCACACAGCCCGTGGGCATCGAGGCGCTGTTACAGGAATTTGTTGGGTTTTAGTTGTGTAATAGTTTTTTTGTCTTAGTTGCATATTTGTAATGCGCTTAAACACCCAGAGGTTTCTAAGCGCGGACCCGGGGATCGAACCTGCGTTGCTTTGTGTCGTCTTGCTTCCAAGGCGCGCACGTTGCCGCTGAGCTATCCTCCCAGGACAATATGATGGCCATTTGAATGAAATCCCGGAAGAAGTGTGAAAAACTAGCAAAAGAGAAGATTGATAATGGCATACGAAGCAGATATGATGCATCCAGAAAGGAGACAAGAGGATGAAGAATGTAAGCATTCTATGAAGATCTAAGGAGAAGGTATTAAGGATGAACAACATTTCAGACTCAAGATGAAGATGCTCATGTTACAGAAACAATGAAGAAAACATAAAATTTTACAATTGTACAGACGCAGTAACGCAAGTAGACAAAGTATTCTTAAAGGCTGGCTACGTAGTTGTCACGGCTCGTTCCCTTCGCTCCCGTTCCCGCCACTTGGGGGCATGTTTTGGGGTTTATTCCCTACTGGACATTTCCTCCGAACCTTATGCTACAGTGTCCTGATGAATTGGGATTCAAATTCAATTTCCAAATTCCAAATTTCCAAATTCCAAATTCAAATTCCAGGTTTTTGGCAGCCAGCCTGCTACTGCTACTTTAATCAAATGACTATGCTTCCCAGAATGCCTGGCTCACTGCTTCACCTCCTCCCTTGCAGGACAAGGCTGGGTGGAGGATAGGCAACACCTGTGGCTGCAGGCGCAGCAGGCGGCACGCCTGAGGGGTGTGCTCATTAAGCAGCTTTAAAAGCCTCAGTTTGCTTCAGTCCAGCGCTGGTCATTGTTGCTGTGTTCCTGTTGTGACTGGTCCCTTGTTCCTTGTTCCTAGCTTTTGTGCCCAGTACCTAGTTCCTGTTCCTTGTTCCTAGCTTTTGTGCCTAGTGCCCAGTTCCTGTTTCTTGTTCCTCTGCCCGGGATTTCGGATTCTTGTGCTTAATTGATTTCTGCTCACTGGATTTCCCTTTCTGTCTTCCTCTGTCTGCAGGCAGCCTGTCTCTGTGCTTTACCCTTTAATGCTGCCCAATTCGCCTGTGTTTTCTGTTTCTTTGTTGCTGTCCTTTGCTACTGAAAAACCTGATGCTTTAGTCTTTCCCTTTATAGATTCAGCTTCCTGCCTCAAGGTTTCCTTTTGTGATATCATTTTCCCTGCTCCTGATCCTTAGTTTCTATTGGGATCCATTCCATGTTTTCCATCTCACTTCTGCATTCATTTCCCATGGATTATTAGGTGTTGGTGTTATTGTAACTAGTCCCAGTGTAAATGCCCTTTTTGTTTCCTCACTGTTTTATATCACTATTTCTACTCGCCCCTTGACTAGGGTCTTATGTATTTAGTTTCCTCCACCCATTGCTGTTATAGCCTTCAGGGTTCCTGTTTGATCAACTGGGTTCGTGAGTTTACTGACATTCAAGTGGTCTTTCCGGTCCTCGTGAGTACAGTTTCTATGTTCCTTATTCTGTATCATCCAGAGTGTCAGCTCACAGATCCTGTCCTTGCTTGCCCTCTACGTGGGTTTAGCGCTGTCAGTATCTGTAATAGCATAGTGGGTAAGGAGTTTGCCGACTTTCCTTTCAGTCATAAGGAGGTTCTAAGTGCTTACCCCACATTCCTTTTCATATATAGGTATTATTGTTTCTCCTGGGTTTTAGTATACACAAGTCTTGGGTTTTGTATGCACATATTTAGATTCAAAGTTGTACACTGTGAGATTCTGTGCACATTGCCTTCTTCCTTTCTTAACAGTAGTGAATAAATTGTGGCAATGCGCCAACATATATACATAGGAATGGATAGACTATGGATGTTCCACAACACATGATTAGCAGAGTTTGGCCCCAGTAAATAGACAGGCTTTTTCAGTGTGGCGCAGTTGGAAAACGACTTAATACTGTAGGTAGATTCAAGAAGAGCTTGGCTGGCCCAGCACCAGGAAGTCAAGGCCTCCGTGAGCTTGGATGTTCGTTCAGTAGCTACAAAACGTGTGAAAAGAACAAACTCCTGTTTGAAGTAAGTAGCAAGAACATTGACGACGTCAGAGGTTGATCATTTAATAGTATTTCAAATACCAAAAAGCTCTGAAACATGGTCTCTAGTCACGTGGATGGATGAAAATAGATACCGAGTTGGGCTGTATTGAAACCAAGAGATGTAGTATGCCTCTACTCCCTTTTATTCTCAGACACATAGAACATTTCCAAAGCCAATGTTCAAATGGCTAATTGACTGGCAGACCGCAAGAGTGATGATAGATGACCTGCTAATTAGGTGGGAAGCTATGGTTATGACCAGCCCACCAGCACCTGGGTGTCAGCCTGCGTGCTGCTAGCGTGTGTGGAATAGTACAGAGGGGTGCAAGGGTGCCAACCAATTGTAGAGGAACACGTAATAGAGAGCCCCATAGTTTGTATAACCAATGGAACTTCATGTATTTGATGACATTCGTAGTGGCCTGCACTAGAGGAGGGCTTAGTTGCCCCACCTGATGATAGAGACCCAATCACCTTCCCAACAAGTATGGAACGTATAACTAGAAGTTCCCGTTAAGCCAATCACTTTCCCAAGTAGGTTTTTGTATTTTGCAACGTAGATTGACGTCAATGATGACGAGTTTTAACTATAAATGTTGTGTTTTTTATGAAATTCGTTGAATGAGAAGATCGAGCGGATGTTCGTTGATGTTCATTGTAACTCCCTGTTTTAGTTAATTGATATTAAAACAGACATACTTTGCCAACTTCCTGAGTCAGTCTGTTTATTGATGTTTGAGTATATTCTGCATCTGCATCCATCTCAAAGTATTGCTAGCTCATCTTAAAGGGCCTAGTGTTGGGTACACGGGTTCATATGTTGGGGAGCTGTGAATGCAGGGCTTTAAGGGGGCCACACAGAGCCCTGTAGTCTCTGAAATATTCCTGAGCCTTAGATCTGCTGGCTCCTCTAAGTCCATAACTGGTATGAATGTTTTAAATTTACCAAAAAGGGATGCCCCAGAATGACTCAAGTTACTGTCAAATGCTGCTCCCACTGTCTTTCAACATTGCGAGGGGTCAGAAATGAGAGACAGACACAAAGTTGTAATGTTTGCAACATTGCCCATTTTATTAAAATAAAAGGGATTGGAAAAAGAAAAGGTCTTTCTATCCCTATCCAAATGAGAGTTTACCTAACTATGAAATAAAAACTAGGGAACAGTCTGTGTATCGTAGAACTTAAGCAAACAGTCCTTTTGTCCAAAACATATCTGACCCTCACACTAAAAATGAACAACAAAATGTGCAAGGTAAATGCCACTGTTCTAAACTTAGGAAAAAAGTGCAAAAACGAAGCATATAAATCCAACAGAACAATGTTTGGATTCAGGGGATGGTTCCCTTCCCCAGAATTGGTTCAGGTATAACCCGTTCAGTTCAAACAACAGTTCCTTTGGGAGTGGTAGAAATGTCTCTTTCTTAAAATGCAAAAACAAAGAGGTGATGGCTGGAAGGTTTAGACTGAATCTTAACTACTGGCGTTGCTCTGGGCAACCTTCCAGACCATCGTTCTTCGCCTGCCAAGCCATTACAGAAGGGGAAAAACCATATGCAAATCAGGCTTGGTCCCACCCCAAAAGGGGCAATCCAGCCCGAACTGCTAGGTTACATCCCTTCTGCACGAGACCAAAAGCATCCCCAAACATGTTTCGGCCTTGTTGGGCCTCATCAGTGAGGAGTAGCTGGGGTCTCTAGGCCCAGCAGGCACGGGACTCACGCCTGGGCATACCCGTCCCACTCGGGGTGACAAAGCAAAAACAAAGAGGTGATGGCTGGAAGGTTTAGACTGAATCTTAACCACTGGCGTTGCTCTGGGCAACCTTCCAGACCATCGTTCTTCGCCTGCCAAGCCATTACAGAAGGGGAAAAACCATATGCAAATCAGGCTTGGTCCCACCCCAAAAGGGGCAGTCCAGCCCGAACTGCTAGGTTACATCCCTTCTGCACGAGACCACAAGCATCCCCAAACATGTTTCGGCCTTGTTGGGCCTCATCAGTGAGGAGTAGCTGGGGTCTCTAGGCCCAGCAGGCACGGGACTCACGTCTGGGCATACCCGTCCCACTCGGGGCGACAAAGCAAAAACAAAGAGGTGATGGCTGGAAGGTTTAGACTGAATCTTAACCACTGGCGTTGCTCTGGGCAACCTTCCAGACCATCATTCTTCGCCTGCCAAGCCTTTACAGAAGGGGAAAACCATATGCAAATCAGGCTTGGTCCCACCCCAAAAGGGGCAGTCCAGCCCGAACTGCTAGGTTACATCCCTTCTGCACGAGACCACAAGCATCCCCAAACATGTTTTGGCCTTGTTGGGCCTCATCAGTGAGGAGTAGCTGGGGTCTCTAGGCCCAGCAGGCACGGGACTCACTTCTGGGCATACCCGTCCTACTCGGGGTGACAAAGCAAAAACAAAGAGGTGATGGCTGGAAGGTTTAGACTGAATCTTAACCACTGGCGTTGCTCTGGGCAACCTTCCAGACCATCGTTCTTTGCCTGCCAAGCCATTACAGAAGGGGAAAAAACCATATGCAAATCAGGCTTAGTCCCACCCCAAAAGGGGCAGTCCAGCCTGAACTGCTAGGTTACATCCCTTCTGCACGAGACCACAAGCATCCCCAAACATGTTTCGGCCTTGTTGGACCTCATCAGTGAGGAGTAGCTGGGGTCTCTAGGCCCAGCAGGCACGGGTCTCACGTCTGGGCATACCCGTCCCACTCGGGGTGGCAAAGCAAAAACAAAGAGGTGATGGCTGGAAGGTTTAGACTGAATCTTAACCACTGCCGTTTCTCTGGGCAACCTTCCAGACCATCGTTCTTCGCCTGCCAAGCCATTACAGAAGGGGGAAAAACCATATGCAAATCAGGCTTGGTCCCACCCCAAAAGGGGCAGTCCAGCCCGAACTGCTAGGTTACATCCCTTCTGCACGAGATCACAAGCATCCCCAAACATGTTTCGGCCTTTTTGGGCCTCATCAGTGAGGAGTAGCTGGGGTCTCTAGGCCCAGTAGGCACGGGACTCACGTCTGGGCATACCCGCCCCACTTGGGGTGACAAAGCAAAAACAAAGAGGTGATGGCTGGAAGGTTTAGACTGAATCTTAACCACTGGCGTTGCTCTGGGCAACCTTCCAGACCATCGTTCTTCGCCTGCCAAGCCATTACAGAAGGGGAAAAACCATATGCAAATCAAGCTTGGTCCCACCCCAAAAGGGGCAGTCCAGCCTGAACTGCTAGGTTACATCCCTTCTGCACGAGACCACAAGCATCCCCAAACATGTTTGGGCCTTGTTGGGCCTCATCAGTGAGGAGTAGCTGGGGTCTCTAGGCCCAGCAGGCACGGGACTCATGTCTGGGCATACCCGTCCCACTCGGGGTGACAAAGCAAAAACAAAGAGGTGATGGCTGGAAGGTTTAGACTGAATCTTAACCACTGGCGTTGCTCTGAGCAACCTTCCAGACCATCGTTCTTCGCCTGCCAAGTCATTACAGAAGGGGAAAACCCATATGCAAATCAGGCTTGGTCCCACCCCAAAAGGGGCAGTCCAGCCCGAACTGCTAGGTTACATCCCTTCTGCATGAGACCACAAGCATCCCCAAACATGTTTCGGCCTTGTTGGGCCTCATCAGTGAGGAGTAGCTGGGGTCGCTAGGCCCAGCAGGCACGGGACTAACGTCTGGGCATACCCGTCTTTCTTAAGATGAAAATGTACCTTCCCAAACAAATGATATTTCAAGCATGGTAAAGTATATCTTGTCAACTTGAGCAAGGATGTTTTTAGCACTTTCTTAGGGATGATGAAAAAATTGTCCTTCCCAAACACTGATTCCCCAAGAGTAGTGGAAATGTCTCTGTTGTGCAACACTTTCTCAAGAATGACAAAAAGTATCTTTTCAAAATAGTTTATGATTTTTGTAAGGATGGCAGAAAAAGTGTCTCCATTACTCAGCAATTAATTGATGAGGATTTCATGCTACACTCCCATGCCAAGAGCCTGTTTTACAATGTCTTTCCTGTTTATACATTTTAGCTGGTTTACCTGGTGTACTCCTGTGCCAGGTATTCCCCTTTTTGGCCTTAAGCATCCCATGGTGTACTCTCCTGCAAGGTATCTTCCCCGATTAGGCTCTTCTTTGGATTTACATTCAGGTCAAGATGGTGAGACCTAGAAGATGTTATGTGGACAACACGTGTACATAAAGAGTGAATGTCATCCTGCCTTGCAAGAAGAGGTCTTTGAGTTTTATAAGTAGAAGAATTGGTATACTGACAATATGCCATCAAGTAATCAGGGATTATAAGATCTTCTTTTTCACATGGGAGAGGACCATACTGCGTCTCTCCTGATGGGGTCACCACTTCTCCCCGACAGCTATATACTCCCATGTTATCCTCCCTCATAATACCAACCCCAGGGTCAGGATCAGGTAGCGGCTGCTGTCCACTGGCCACAAGGGAGGAGATTTTTGGCTGGGGATCAATGGTGACTCCACAGGATTCATCACAGCATACACACAGACAGGTAAGTATAAATTAGTACAAATATAAACATAACTATAATATTATGCAACATGTCGCCTGTAATGCTCAATCGCTAAATTGCTTTTTTATTTCTTGATGAATACATGTAACTTTGAAAAAGTTATTTTCATAATTTTAAACATTGTTTCCTATACATCCGTTTACATAGGAGACTTGGACTGATCCAAATAAAATTATTATTACAGATGTCCGTATCCCTATAACGAATTCATTTGAACATATCTAATTATCACAGTTATTAATTTTAAAGTATTTTTCCTGCCTTTTTTCACTACGCAAACACAGCAAATGGAAGAGCACTCATGTACTTGGAAGAAACTACATACACTGCTATAGACCCATCGGTCAGCCTACATGTATTACATAACGATTGATGGATTTTTTTCTATACTGTTGTTTGTTCTTTGAATCAGTTTATTGGCACATTCATTTTATTCTCCATGTCATATTTTATATTAGAAGGTATTATCTTCATTTTTGCTATTCAAATCTTCAAAGGTCATGTGATTTTGTCTGTGATTTTTAAAAGAAAGTTATTAGTCATTAGTGCATTGCAACCATTTTATTTATGAAATATACTCATGTGTATAATGGTTTTTGGTGAATGTTGACTGGAACACGAACTCTGTCATGGTATTTATGTATGTACAGCATAAATAAAGGAATATACAATATTGGTAAAATATGATTTTTTATACAGTTTAATATCAATATTTCCTCTACAAGCAATGGCTGGGACTGCATTACCACCATGACCACCTGGGCAAGCAGGCGAGGGAAGCCACTTGCTTCCCGCCACCGATTGGGAGGGGAGACCAACGCCACCCACCCTGGTAAGTGAAGGTCATTCTGGCCAACAACCATAGCCCCAAGTCCACCCTCCTTCCACTGTGACCCTACCAACATCATTCTAATAAAAAAAGGCCCCAACCATATATCCCCTTCCACTGCGACGCCAGCACCACCATTTTAATCATTAAAATAAGACCCAAGCCCACCCCCCTTCCACTGCCACCCAAACCCCTCCATTTAAATAAAAAAAGCCCCAAGCCCACTCCCCTTTCACTGAGACCCTAGCCCCTTCATTTTAATTAAAAAAGAAGCCCCAAACCCACCCCCTTCCACTGTAACCCCAGCCCCTCCATTTTAGTTTGAAAAAGTATCCCCAAGCGCATCCCCTTCCATCACGACCCGAGTCTCACCATTTTAATTAAAAACCAGAAACCCCAAGCCCAACCGCTTCTACTGCACTCCAGCTCCTCCATTTTAATTTAAAAAGAAACCCCAAGCCACCCCCTTCCACTGCGACCCCAGCCCCACCATTTTAATTAAAAGAAGCCCCAAGCCCCCTTCCACTTCGACCTCAGCCACTCCATTTTAATTTTAAAAAGAAGCCCAAGCCGACGCCCTTCCACTGCGACTCTAGCACCTCCATTTTAATTAAAACACAGAAGACCCAAGCCCACCCCCTTCCACTTCTGCCCTAGCCCCTGCATTTACATTTTTAGAAAAAGAAGCCCCACGCTCTCGACCCTTCCCCAGGCCCTGATTGGTGCTGCTTGGGTTCACGTGACCCAAACAGCACTCTTACAGGACCCTCCAAGGGCCTCTGGCGAAGGGCAGTGGATAAGGCGATTCCTGTTCCCCTGTCAGCCTGGCGCCCTGCAGACCCCCTATCCAGAGGACTACAGAAAAGAAGGTCAGGGACATCACACTATAATGTGGATCAATTTGTTTTCCATTGCTTTTGGAATGTAGCCACACTAGAATTGTACTCTGCTGCTTTAGAATTTAGCCACACCGGAATTGTACTGATTTAGTTAACATGCTTTAGAATTTAGCCACACTAGAACCATGCTGATTCGGCATCCACTCCTTTTGAACTTAGCTACACTAGAATTGCACTGAGTTAGCGAACTCTGCTTTTGAATTTAGCCACACTAGAACTGCACTGATTTGGCATCTGAGGTTTTTGAAGCTAGCTACACTATTATTGTAGTAACTTCATTATCAGCGCATTGATTTAGCCATAATAGAACTGTGCAAAATTGATCCCTTCTGCTTTTGAATTTAGCTACACTAGAATTGAACTGGTGTAGTTAACATTGCTGTTGAATTTATCACACAAGAACTGTACTGATTTGGCATCCACCCCTTTTGAATTTAGCCATACTAGAATGGTACTGTTTTATTTGTTTAGATTTAGTTTAGACGCGCCACTCTGCAAACCATACAACAGGACCAATTACAAGCACGGGATAACACAGAATAAAGATCTGAAAATTAAACTACTCAACACCCAGAGATCATGAGAAACCAACTAACCAACTGCATTCTCTTAGCCACACCCTCACATACTAAACATGCCCAGATAGCTAGTGAAACAACCTACCATAAAACTCACAAATCACACACCCCTCTCCAATCATACTACAAACCCAATACCTGCAAACAACAAACAACTCAGACAATGGAGGCCACTGTTATGGACACAACAAGCCCAGTGCAGGTTACTAAGCACATCCAGATAGCTCACATGCACAGATGCTATTTCCTCCTGGTTCTGCATGCATCAACAGATGAGCACACATTCTGTGCTATCCATCTCTCCCTCACTAACCAACCCTACACACTTTTCTTACAGAGCCACATGAGCACCTGGAGACCATTGAAATGGCAGTGGTGTGTGGTATAAACCAACATAACATTAACGAAGACAGCATAATTGCAAACTCCTCAGGACGAAGAGGTATGAAAAGATTTGCTTCTTTGAGACTGTTGTACGTATGTTTGAGTGCATTGCCTGCATATACAATGCCATTACATGTGTTTTGCCAGATGTTCATTTATTGGGCATTGTGAGGGGTCAGAAATGAGACGCAGACACAAAGATTTAATATGCTCATTGTCAGACATGTTTATTAAACAGAATAACTCTCTAATGCTATCCTAAGAAGAGCTTCCATGCCTAGGAAACTAAAATCAAAGATCAGTCTGTGTCAAGTCGTTAGAAACGTATAACCCGTCTTTGTGTCCAAAACATTCTAATCTGACCCTCACACCAGAAACAAACAACTAGGAAATGTCTCTGACTTACGTTTAGCAAAAAGTGTTCATCATCAAAATAAATAGATAAATCCTACGAAAGGTATTTTTACAAAGTTACTGGATTCACAAAGTTATTGGTTTCACAAAGTTATTATTCATATAATACATTCCACAATAAGCTTTCTTTAACTTCTCTTGAACTTTGGAGGATTGCATGTTGTGAACCTCTACCAGGAATCCTCTTGTGATCTCTTCAGATCTCCTTTTATACTCCCTTGCCAGGTATCTTGTCACAGTGTGAAAAGTCTTTTTACAATTCCAAGTGCCTGGTGTATCTACCTTCCAGGACATCTTTCATGTGCTTGTCTTGTCAGATTCCCTGTTTTACTTCCCTGCCAGGTATTGTGCAACATGGTTAACTTTCCTCTACAACTTTGGTGGCTCTCCTTTTATACCTCTCTGCCAGGAATCTTCTCATGGGGTCTTCAGATCCCCTGGTCTACTCAGAGACATCTTTATGGGAGGGCAAAAGGGGCACTTGCCCCAGGCCCCCACCTTGGAGGGGGCCCCAAGAAGGAGCCTTACTAAAAAAAAAGTTCTTTTCCCTAAATCAACAAAATTAAACATCACACATCAGGATTTTCTATGGTGTGCTGCTAAGGCTCACCCTAATTTCTGTCTGTTGTTGATAAGAACATTTTGTTCTGATCTTTTCATCCTGTAATGCTATGTTCACTGTGGTATACATAGTTTGCGTGGCACAACACCTGTAGCATTCTCACCTTTCTGTGGGGATTATATTGATCATGTGTAATAATAGCCAAAGTTGAAATACATATTGATACATTTGAGTGTCCTGGTGGTTCAGAGGATCGCTCAGTGTGTTAAGCACTCATTGCAGAGATATGCGTTGACGTGCAAGATTACAATACCAAATTCCAGCTAAGCCGACTTAGCATTTCCAATGTATGAAGTTGTTAAGCCTGCATGCATATGTACTTTATTCTATAGTACTCCAGGTGTTATCACCAATGTACCTGCACTAGGTAGCGGTTGCTAGAAAAACTAACATAGCGTCAGTATGGTGATGGTCTAGAAATTAGTGTGTTTAGATGGGGAGTTGTAAAACCTACGCAGGCACCTCCAATGATGACAATAAAGTGTTATAGGTGTTTATGTATCCAAATGATGGGGCTCAATGGGAATGGGGACTAATAATTACTAGCAATGGGCAATTACTGGGTCCGCCTGGGCTGGAATGCCCCCCAGGTGCTGGTAAAATCTTGACTCCGGTGGCAGCCGTGCTGGTATTTAGCGGCACGGCTACCGGCAGCGTCAACATGAGGCCCAATGAAGCTAGAATCATTCCCACTTTTAATAATATATTTTTATAATGTTTTGTTTTTTAAAATGTTTATATTGGGTTATGTGATTTTCATATTTTCCAAGTCAGTTCTGTAAAATGGGATTATTTTAGTTCAAGGTAAAAACTAGAAAATAAATTGGTAAAGAGCAGAAATTGTAGGTATGAATCCCAGCTTCCCCTTTTAATCAATGTGTGATCCTGGGTATCTCATTTAATCTTGTATTTCTTCACCTGTCAAAATTGCAAGTCGCTAAACCTTTCAAAATTGTCAGCCCTTCAGAGTGATTTCGTTCTCAGGGTATGACCTTTAAGAAAGACTCATTCATGGCTTCCCTGGCTATATATAGGGTTGCTTCCTCTATAATGATAGTGAGCATTGATATATTACACACCACAGCCACCTGTTTCTTTGCTCTCGAATGGCAACACTGCTTGAAAACCATGTCCCGATTCTAATCTAAATCTGTCTGGATACAGACACCTTCCTGGTATCTTCAAATCGTTATCTACTCTCTATGCTATGGTATGTGTAGTTTTATCCTTGCTTCCCATTGGTCGTCTGTATACATGATTGAGCACTTTTGCTGTCTCTGAGGCAGCTAATCTCAGACTATTCTGGATTATGTCTACCTGTGTCATACAATCTGTGTCCTGCAGTTATACTATGTCCAGTATAGCTTCCACATGGCTGCTATTGATGACATGTTTGCTATATCTATGCTTGAACACAAGTACCCTTGTGTAGACTGCTAATGTTGCCCTTGAAATGCTACTTGTTTATCACTCTGACTACAACATGAATGAAGTGTGTAAGGTATCTGAAAGGAAGTTAACCATGCTTATTGTGATCTCTGCGCGGCAGCATTTTAAGCTATGGGCTGTTATCGTGACACGGGGTGCGACGCACTAAATATTCTATATCCCTTAATTCCTTTGGTCCATTGGAGGGGGGGCCCCAGAGGTGTCCATGCCCCGGGTCCTCAAAGTGCTTACGATGGCCCTGGTCTACTCCCCTGCCAGGTATCCTGCCACAATGTTAGAGACTTTATACACCTTTGGTAGATTGCTTGGTATACTCCCCTGCCAGGAATCCTTCTGCGGGGTCCTGCAGATCCCCTGGAATACTTCTTTCCCCAAATGTGAACTGCCTGGTGTGTTCCTTTTACCAGGACTTCTTATTGGTTTTATTGTCCTTTCTAATATGCCAGAGTTGCATGAACTTTGTTGTCTTTTAATATGTTTACTGAGGGTAAGACTTGCTCCACCTCTTCCCCACATTGACATCTCATGGATAGATCTTTGTTCAGATTTTGCTGCTGTACTTTATCTTGTTGGTATTCAAATATTCTTCCTTTTGGGTATTGCTTTAACATTGACGGTTGCCTGTATTTAAACCGCTATTGAACATTGGCAATAATAGCATTTCACATAATTCATTCACTTGATTACATGTGTGCCGGTTCGCTGAAGCCCCCAAATGGCTCTGGGCAGACTCACCACTAGTTTGCAGCATCTGGGACTTATGGTGTGCCTCTGTGGTGCAGCTTCCTTCCTGGGACAGCTTCTGCCGCGATGCAGACGTTTCTCCAGCGTCTCCTGCAACTCTGCGTTCAGTCGCCGGCTTCCCTCTGTGGCTTGGATCGGAGAATGCTTCTTCCCACCACGACCGTATCTCCAGGAGCTCTGCTGAGGCTCCCAGTGCTAGGTCGGTCCTTCAGGTGTGCCTGCTGCGTATCACCTTCCTTCACGCCACACCGTTATGTGTGACTCGCGTTTGCGATCCAACTCATGGATGTGCCCGTTCTCTCTCTCTCTCTCTGCTTCCTCCGGCACGATTCTCTCTGGTACTGCCTTTGAATTGAATGCGGATGCCATTTTTAAATGTCCCACTCACTTGTGATTCAACCAAACAACTAGTCTGCACATTAGGTTTTGGGTTTCTCTCAATCTGCATCAACTCCTTCCTCCTTGTCTTCGTCTCAGTACTTGAGGCTTTATGGGATCTGTTATTGGATTTCTAGGATGATGTTGTTCAAATGTTTTATAAAGAGAAACATCAGAAACAGGAGATGTTATATGTGTATTGTGAATGTTAGAAGTTCAAAAAGATTTTTGTTTTGTCTAGATTGAAATAAAGGAAGGGGTTTCTGGTTTTTACAATAAGGGGGATTTGTGGGATGACAAAAAGCAATCAAGAACTTGATTATTATAAGGTCTTCAGAAGGGAGGGTAGAATACTGCGTCTCATTTAATGGAGTCACCAAACCCCCATCGACAGCCGTCTCCTCCCATTCATCCTCCCTCATATATTCACCCCCAGGGTCAGGATCAGATTGCGACTGCCATCCCATGGCCACTGCTGAGAAATCACTGTTGACTCCACCGGATTCATCACAGCCTGCTGGTATTTTTGTTTAATTAATTGTTCAATATGATCTTGTCTATTGTGAGAAATCTGAAGGTGTCTCACCTGCCAGTCTCCGGGGAGCTGTCATCAAGGTGGCCAGGACACAGCCATCGCTATTGGATCCAGTTCCTGGGGGTGGAACAGTGTGCGAGGATCACCTGGATTTGGGGGTCCTCGGGGAGTGGAAGTGGGACACCGACGGATGAGAAGTGGTGCCCCTTTCCTTTTAACACCTTTTCCCCATCCTACCTCGTAGGATATTCAGATGTTCTACCCGCCTTTTCTGATGCAAACACTGTCTAACACCACGAAAGACAATGGACTAACACCAGGGCTGTTTACCTGACATGTCCCAACACAAGGGTCAGGCAGAGTCAGGCAATTGACAATAACCACACACACCTGACGCCCCTTTCCCCTCCCCACAGGGAGAAAGGGTGGAGCACGAGAGCACACTTTGAGCAAGGCACACCGCACGAGGAGGCAGCTATGCCAGGACGGCAGTTCAAGAGGAGGAGAAAGGTGGCGAGAACCGAAAGGACGACAAGGAGGGAAGTGCCCTTGCTCTTTTCGACCCAGATCCGCAAAGGCTCTGTGAAAGGAATCATAAAGCCGGGAACAATAGCTAGTGTGTGGTGTAACAGATGTCAACTGTGCACAGAGCCCTCCTACACTGATAACCAAAGCAGGGAGAGATGCTTGCTACTGTGGTACCGTCCTTAACTCCAGAGACAAGAAATGCCAAGCAGTTCATCACAGCCGGTGAGTCGGAGGGAGAACCGAAAGTAAACCGAACTGTGTTGATTGAAGGTTGCAAATGGCAACATGATGTGAATCGGAAGAACAAAGACCTTGGGCCTCATTACAACCTGTGCGGAATGGGTTTAACGGCACCAGTAATGGTGCCGACGCCGTTAAACCCACTCCACACTATTACGAGGTCCCCTCGCGGGACCCGCTCTGGATGTCTGGTTTTACCAGACGTCCAGAGCGGGTCCCGCGAGGGGACCAGGGAGCTAACAACGGGCCGGTCGTAATCGGCCCGTTGTTAACTCCCGCACCCATTCCCGTTGAGCCCTACGGGGGCTCAAATGGGAATGGGGAAGGTCCGGGCCCGGGTTCCCTGAAGGAGGAATTACTGGGCCCTCCAAACTCGGAATGGCTCGGTAATTTCCCATTCAGGGGACCCGGACCCGATTTTGGAGGCAGCCATGGCGCCAATAGCGCCATGGCTACCTCCAAAGTCATAAAGAGGCACCTTGTGTGTTTCAGAACTGTTAAAAGCCCAGGGAGAGACCAGCTACAGAGTGGTCCAACGCCACGTGGGCACTCATTCAAAAGACTCTGGTTGGTCCCCCTTTCTCAAAACTACAGATTCTAGGAGAGCCGACATAGGAGGTCCAAGTGGTCATACAAGGGTCGAGTAAAACCCCTTGTACAATCAAAAGTCTTTGACCCGTAACCAAGAGGAAAATGAAGGGAAGTAAATCCCACACTGTGATAAAGCAAAGTGAACTGTGTAACTGGCAAATGTGAACCCGACTTAGGGATGCATGTAAAACGTTGTGAAGTGCGATAACCCCATGAACATTGCGTTGACAAGAGTGAACCCGGCTGAGGGATATCCACAGTGAAAAGCTGTTTAAAAAGACATTGAGACTCAAGAATACAACAAGTGAAAATATTTGGAGTAAAAATCCATAGTGAACTTGACGGAGGGAGACTAATATGCGAGGAGGGTCTGAGCCCAGAAGCGGCGGATCCAGGTGTGAAGGGGATCCGCCGCCGTGAAGAATACGGAAAGGAACTTTTGTTTTGTTGTTTTGATGCATCAGGCCCTCGGAGGCAAGAGACTTTGTAGAAAAGAGACTTGACCGCCGAAGATCCTGATATTGCTGAAAGGAACTGTAGCCTTGTGCTGGAGAACCCCAGGAGTGTGCTGCGCTCAGAGTTCCGCCTTGTCCCGGGCTAAAAACATGGGGAAGGGAGACCCCGGTCATAACATCCTGACTTATCATTTGTGAACACTTCTTTCTTTTCTTGTGAACATTATCCCACACTCCTTTGTAACTTAGTGGTAAGGATTGGCAATTGTTTATTTTTTAGTATAGGCCCTTTTATTTGACAAAACGCCACTAGGACTGCTTTATTGTTATCTGATGGCCATAGCTTGCTCCCATCTTAGATTTAGGTTTAGATTAGGGGGTTTTCTCACCCATTTATACAGTTTAATAAACACCCTTGAACTGTGATCACTTGTGTCTGTCTTTACTGTTGCCGCCATGAGTTCCTCACACTATCATCAACATATTGAACAAGTATAAAATCCCCTTTTCTGCACCGTTGGTATGAAAAGTCTGTACTATATCTGTGCTGTACTATAATGTATACCATCATGTATTTCTACAGGAAGATGGTGTAACAGGCGATGATCTTACGTACCGTACAAATACATACAAGGGGAATGGTTATATTGCTAGCTTTTGTGTTGTGCTTGTCCATGGTTAGTGTATGTAGTCTTGTAGAAAACAACAATATAAAACGTGAAAGATATTACTATATCTGTAAACCAAACTGCAATGTCACTATTACAACTATCAATATATTGTTTGCACTTCAATTAAGCTTTGTGGTTTATAAATAGTCGACTTCAAATCTGGTGCAACATAAAGAACCCTAAGGAGCACTGGGACAAAAGTTCTATTGAAATTATCTCTTTATGTTGCACCATTTGTAAATGTAATTACTTTAACATTATAGCTCTGTGTCTATGAATATAGTCTAGTCTTGCTATTGTGTATTTATCAAACATGTATATTAAAGCATGAAATTATTGCTTTTAAAGCAGGATGACAATGTCATGGTGAGGACTGATGATGGAGCAAACACTTGAAACACTTGTGTATAGGTGCATTATAAAAACCCAATAAATAAATATATGAATAAACACAACACAGCTATCACAGGTGTACAATTGGAAGATGGTTATTGTATTGTTTTTTGTTAATAAAATGTCAAATCAAATTGTATATTGCTTCATTATTTTGAGTTGCTATTGATAATATTTTTGAATAACATTTTGAATTGCACAGTCCACTTTGTAATTTATTTTGTAATTTGTATTTAATGTTTAATTATTTCAATGGTACTATTGTAACAGGAGATTGACACAGGCACAGGAACAGTGACTGTTTCTCAGCGGATCAAAAGAAACATGGTATGTATACAGGATTATTCTGAATACACAATTGAACAGTAATGTCTCTTTTGTGAGTTGACATCTATTTGTTTTGACGCTTAAATTGAGAACAGGTCCAAACCGTGTTTTTTTTTTCATTTTCATTAGAGGCGTAGGAAAAATATAAATAGGAAGACTCAGACCACAGCACAAACATGGCATTCTGCAAGTCAAACTATGGTAACTTGGGAGGAACTGTTGATGGATATTTCCAATTCTAGACCCAATGTTCAGATCCAGGATGCCCATGTACAGTGGCCGGAATTCGGGCTCAATGTCACCACTGAGGCATCGAAAGTAATGATGGATCATTGTTACATGACACAATGTCCACCTAAACTGGCACCCTCCACACAAGAGGCAGCAACATTCTATGTGTACCCACGAACCCTCTCAACATGTCACGTGTCCACATCAGACACACACTACTGCGCCCCTCCCAAGACACATGCAGCGCCCCCACTTACCTGCCAGTATCCTCCTTCTTGGTGCCGGTATTCCCATTGGCGTTGGTCCCCTGGGCATAGACTGGCACATCCTGGTCTTGGGGGCCGCGCTCCGGTGGGCACCGACATGTCTCCGGTACCATGCATGTGCTGTGGCCCATCTCGTGGGTTTAGCACATTTGCACTCTGGTGGCAGTGGTGCTGGTTGGCAAAATCGCCCAACCAGGAACACAGAAGCCTCTCTTTCATGCCGCAGGTTTATTTAAATCTCTGGTCATAGCTGTCAAGCGTGTCTTATCGTGCTCCAGCAGTCAACTATGTTGCTGCTGTTTTTCCCTCTCTGTCCCTACCTTGCTCTGCACCAGTTGATTTCTGATCCTTTTCTGCCTTTGTCTTACCTGTCTTTTTGCCCTGAACATACTACACTGCCTCTTAGGGTACCTTCTTGCTCTGGGGTTACCTGCTCCTTTTTTGCCTGCCTGCCAGCCGGCCTGCCAGCCTACCTGCAATCATCTCCACTCCTGCCACAGATATTCTCCGCTTCTGCTCCACTGTATTTCATCTTGAGTATGCTGCTTTTGGATTTAGCTACCCTTGCTGGGCCTCCTGTGTCAATGTTCGCACTGTCCCCACACCACGAAAGATACGGGGGAGACATCCATGTGGTGTGGGGAGTTGGTTTGGCAACACTAGGTATCATATTCCTGGGGTTTTGACAATCAGATTTACTACATCACGAATGCAACACATCTGATGGCATATTGTTGCAAAGGATCACCTCGCCAGATCAGGTACGCAACTCTGGCGGGACGCCTCCCTTGACAGAATAAGACGCCTGCAATCTCCTGACATGGAAGCCATGCAAGAACAATGTGAAGAACTACAGAATCTGCGTTTGGAAGTGGCTACATTACGGCAAGAGAATACCACGCTGAAACAAATGGTCGCTCATGGTGCTACGGCCTCATATACGGAAGGTGTGGTGTCTCATGGTTCCTCGATGAAATATGATGGGGATCCCCGTAAGCTTACAGAGTTTTGCAATCACTGCCGGATACACTTCCTTTACGGCCTGATGCATTTCCAGCAGGAAAAGGCCAAATCAGTTATATTTTGAACAACTTGACAGGTAATGCCCTTTTCTGGGCTACCCCTTATGTGACCGCCAATAGTCCCATGTCGGACAGGTTTGCTGATTTTGAAAAGGCGTTCATGGAGTTTTTTTCAATCGCCCCAACTGGTTTCCACTGCCCAGAATCAGTTGATGGATATAGGCCATGGTTCTATGAACATGGTTGCTTATGATATGATGTGGCATTTATAACACGCATATACACAGTGTTTCTAGGCGTGACAAGACAAGAGGGGGAAACAAGGGAGGACAAAATAATGATCTTACTAGGCCTTGTGTCATTCAGATCTCGCAAGTGCGGGAAGAGGGAAGGGGAGAAGTGCCAGGGGGGAGGAGAATGGGGTAGTGCAGATAACTCACAAGTGCAGCCAGCGGGTGGCTCATAAGTGCAGAAAGAAGGGACTGTAGGGTTGCAGATACAGGCCATTAAGTGCTGGGCAGCCTGGAGCCAGTGCAAGGACAACTGGGCATGCAGGAGCCTGGGGCCGAGTTCAGAGGGTGACCAGGTGACCAGTGCGCGGAGCAGTCAGGTGCATCAGCAGGGGAAAGGAAGAGAGAAAGCGGAAGCAAAAAGGAAGGTCTTGAGTTGCTTCTGGGAACTGGAGGTGGTTCTGCGAAACTCACACCCGATCGCCAATTCCCTTAGCCGGGCGTGAAAATCGTTGATTGTCTCCTTCTCCCTCTGGCGGGTTATACAGAAATTGAATCTTTCATAGTCTGGGTTCAGTTCAGGCTTGAATTTGTTTCTGAGCGCTGCTTTGGCTAAGTCATATTCATCGGCTGTCCCTCTGTTAGGAAGTGTGTTGAATAGGCGTGGTGCCGCAGCGCCAATGTTTAGCAGCAGGACCGTGCGTTTTCTCTTTCCTTCAGTAATATCTCTGGCCTGCAGGTGGAGCGCAAATTGCTGGAGCCATATGCCCCACTTGAGGGCTGCTCCTGTTGTGTATGGATCAAATGGTCTCATGAGGGTGGTCTGAGTGGTCTCCTGGCTCTCTGGCCTGAAAATGCTGTCTCTCCTCGCAGCGCTGCCGCAGCTTGCTCTGAAGGGGCTGACCTGTGGGCTTATCATGTTGGCTCACTGCACTGTGTTGGTGTGAGCCTGCTGTTTGCCTGTTGCGCGCGTTGTCATGCGCTTGTTTCGCCAGAGTCAGCGGGTGCACCCACGTGGCCTTGGTTGGTTCCCTTGCAATGGCCTTGGATTTGTGATGGAGGTGGTTGCTGAGCCTCCCATGGGCCCCCTGATGACTGGGCACAGAATGTTAGGTAGGTGGTGGAGCTGTGGGAGGTGTTCTGGGGGCTGTTCCAGGCCTTTCTGGCACATGCGTTGTGGAATGCAGGGCGGGCAGCCAGTGGCGTGTGTTATTTCAGGCAGGCAAAACAGAACGGCGTGCGGACGTTGAGGAAGCTCCTCTGGTTGTTCTGGGCCTTGCTGCCGTGCATGTTGCAGGGTGATGTGCAGGCAGCATAGCGGCATGTACACTGTTGCGCAGGAGAGCGGCATGTAAACTGTTGCAGTTTCCTCTGTCGCGTGTGAAAATTTTGTTTTCGGTTTTGTTTGTGTTTTTATTTCCTCAATGCCACATGCGGGGTGTCGGAGATCCTCGCCGCCAGTGTTGTATTGTCTATCCTGACCTCCAGTATTCCTCAGGAGGTCAGGGTACATTCATACGCCCGCAAGGGCCTCATGCATTCGGAGCACAGAACACTTGGGACTCGCTTGGTTGCTCTGTCGGAATGACATTGTTCCTGCCCAATCTTTATTTCCGCCCATGTCACGTGGCTCTGGTCTCCCCTCGTCCACGTGAGTGGTTGCAGCATGGTTACACCACACACAGGTTTAAATCCCTCATGTTGAACATGCCTGCTTGGCTCTCAACTACTCAGGCTTGCAGGTGGGGATGGCCTTAGGGTGTGGCTGCCCCCGGGCGACCCCAGGAGGTTCCACATTAGCCCACCTGCCACACCAGCTTAGGGGAGTCTTTCAAGGGCATCACCAAGCTGGCATGGTGGGTGAAGGCATGGCAGGCACCCTATTTTAATGAAATGTGCCCTGCTCGCCTGCTTGTGCTGGGCACGCCAGCAGGAGAGCAGGGTGCTCTTTTTAAAAAACAAAAAAATGTTTATTCATTTTTGTGTATATTGTGTAGTTCTTTGCAATTATGTTTTGTATATGATTTCAACTTTTCATTTAATTTCATTGCAATTGATTATGAGTATACAAGTCATTTAGTTACTATCTTAACAAACTCTTAAGAATAATAAAATAACATTAGAGCAGTTCATTACTGCGTATGATCATTTTTTTTTAAAACAATAATATTTATCACAATGGATATACCATTCCAGTTAGCCCCTGTTTAGAAGTTGCCAATATGAAAACATACAAATATAGAAACAAAGGGAAAGCTTGATATGATATCATACGATCGTTTATTTATATAGCGCCTATACACAATGTGTTTCAAAGCGCTTCAAGGCAAGAGAGGGAACAAGGGAAAATACAACGACATTCTTACATTAACTATCGTACTCGGCCTGACGACATTTCAGATAGTGCAAGAGCTAAGACATAGGGCCTCATTCCGAGTATGGCGGTAAGGGATAGCGGCCACCGGTAACGAGACCGGTGGCGGTGATCCCTTACCGCCATACTCCGAGTTCCCTTTGCGCCCTCGCCCTTAACGCCTGCTTTGAGCAGGTGTTAAAGTCGAGAGCGCAAAGGGGCCTCCAAGCCAATAACGGTGACCGTAATGAACGGTCACCGTTATTTGCATCTTCCCCATTCCCATTGAGCCCTATGGGGGCTCGTTTGGGAATGGGGAAGAGCCTTGGTGAATGGGGAATTACCGCCCCGCCAACCTTGGAATGGGGCGGTAATTCCGCCATCCACCAAGGCGCTGCCGGTCCGGGTACGGAGTCAACCAAGGCGTTAATAGCGCCATTGGTTATCGCCGTACTCGGAATGAGGCCCATAGATAAGGAAGGGAGAGGGAGAGTGGGAAGGAAATGGAAACAGACAGGCGACTACCGTACTAGGCCTGACGACATTTCTGGTAGAGCCGGAGAAAAACAAAAGGTGAGGGAGAGGGGTGCAGAAAGGGAGGGGAGGAAAAAAACAGGCGACTATCATACTAGGCCTGACGATATTTCAGATAGTGCTGGAGGCGTGGTGGGGAGGAAAAAAACAGTAATGGGAGGGTGGAGGAAACAGACGAGGTTGCTATCATATTAGGTCCAGGGACAACTCTGATAGAGTAAGTGCATAGAAGAAAGTAAGGGCAGGAGATAGGAAAAGGGAGAAGGGAAAGGAGGAGAGAAAAGAGAGTAAGCAGTCAAAAAGAGTGGAGAAGCAAGAGTGGAGAGCGAATACAATTTCAGAAGTCAGTAGTAACACATAATGTTGCAAGCCAGGATACAAGATGAAGACGGGAACAGCATTATTCAGGGCCACCATGTGTACAAGATGCAAAGGAAGTCCAGCATGTGAGTTGAGAAAGAGTGACTCACCGTGAATGAATGAAGTCCATAAAAGTCAAATCCAGCATTGGCCACAAGACAGTGATGGTGAAGGAAGGCACCAGGTGGGTCGGGGCTTGCTACGTGGTGAAAAAGAGCAGCAGGCAGGAAGGTACCAGATGGGCGGGGCTTAGGCCAGGTGACCTAGATCCACTTGCACCTGCTTCCCATCTGCAAAGGAAAAGAAGCTGGAGGGCTCCTTAAGTAGGGAAACAGAGCGGCAAGCAGGAAGGCACCAGGTGGGCGTGGCTTGCTAAGTGGTGAAAAAGAGCGGGAAGCAGGAAGGCACCAAGTGGGCGGGGCTTGCTAAGTGGTAAAAAAGAGCGGCAAGCAGGAAGGCACCAATTGGGCAGGGCTTGCTAAGTGGTGAAAAAGAGCAGCAGGCAGGAAGGCACCAGGTGGGCGGGGCTTAGGCCAGGTGACCTAGATCCACTTGCACCTACTCCCCATCTGCCTTCCACTTCCACTCAATGATATACAGACAGTTTGTGTACTGACAATTAACATAAAATATTATTTCAGCCTTTCCAAGCTTTGATACATGGTTTCAAGTTTCAGATTAATGATTGTTAAAAATCTACAAAGCGACAGGATAAGTCTTATACTGTTACCCCGCATGCAAGCTAACCAAAGCCACTCTCTTTTGAATAAATTCATGCCTACTCCTTCTGTAACAAATATTTGTAGGCGGGTTTCCTCAAAATATGGACAGAAAATGATGAGGTGTTTGGTTGATTCAATCTGCGCCCCGTCATTACAGAACCTACAGCCCAATTGACTAGCAAGTTTTAGAATTGAATGCCAGCATCCAATTCTTTCAAGGGTCAGCAGTTGGTTTAATTTGAATCAGAGATAAATTTCTCTAGCTTTATTACAGGGAAATTGAATTATATAAAGTTTATTCAGTAATCTTGTAGTGCTAAATTTAGCTGCCTCTTTATATAAGTTGAATTCAGAGATTCCATTTAAGGTCTTACACCAATCGTGATCAAATATACGAAGTTTGACATGTATTAGTCTGAATTCCAAATCTGTAAGGAAACCATGCGATCATAATATTTTGTAATAGACAGAAGGGAGGAAGCAATCAGCACCTGGCCCAATCCTCATGTAAGCAGTTAGGTGGAGGATATAACATTTTGGCTAAGTTTGACACTAGCCGCCAGTTATAGCGCGCAGACAAAGCTGTAAATCCAAGTTCCTGCCTCAATACTATGTTGGGGATAGACTTAGCTAAGCGCAGAGCCCCCTTCCATAACCATCATTGAAGTTGATCAGGAAAACTATCAATGTCTACAAGGCACATGTCTAGGGCAAACAGAAGTACTGATTCAACTTTAAGGATGTCAAATTGAATGAATGGAATTAGTGAAAATGTGCAGTACTTCACATAAACCATTCGCATTTGGGTTGCAAGGGGAGCCGCTTTTTTGTTCAATGTCTCTTTCCACATTGCCAAAGAATTTGAGTCTGAGATTGTATAGCCAAGATATATAATCAAAGGGACCACAGCAATTGGAAAATCTTCAAAAGTCCATTTATCTGAAGAATATTTCCTCTTGAGATTCCTGAATACCACAATGTTTGACTTTTCTACATTGCAATGAAGATTATGGTTGCTACAGTAAGAGGCGAATAGTGACAATTTGGCTTGAAGACCCCTAGGGATGCGGTCAAAGATCACAATATCATCAGCGAAAGCTAGTCAATGGATTTTTAAATGACCAAGTCTCGCCGGATAAGAGATCTGCTTAGCCCAGATGTTGTTTATACCACATAAGTTTAGATTGAAGAGGGTGGCTGCTAAGTTGCATCCCTGCTTCACACCAATATCAATTCTAATGGCATTAGTAGTTGCACCCGCATTGTTGAATCTTACAAGATAAGAGTTGTTTGCATGAAGTTTAGAAATTAAATGTATGATATAAGGAGATATGTTCATGGATGCCATTTTTCCCCAAAGCAGTGAACGTATCACGCAGTCAAAAGCGGATGTAAGATCTATTGATGCCATGTACAAGGGACCAGAATTCTGCACTTTTGCTTTTGCTAGAAGATGGGCCATTATTGTTGCATTAAGTGCAGTCCCCATCATAGCCGAAAACCAATTTGGAACCGTGAAAGGATTTTTAGCTGTCCGATCACGGTTTGTAGCTCGCGAAGCAGTAGAATGGCAAAAACTTTAGCAGCGGTATCAATTAAGGCAATAGGTCGGAAGTTTGAAGGGTCAGATCTTAAGTCCTTTTTATATATAGGAACGATAATGGAAGATAACCAGGAAAAGGGAATAAATCCAGTCATTAAGATGTTATCAAATTGTTTTTTAAGAATCTGAGCCCACATTGCTGGATTTCGTTAGAGGACACAGGAAGGAATGCCATCTGGGCCAGCTTCTCTGGAGTAGTTCAGTGGGTGTATCGTATTTTCAATGTCAAGTACGGATCATAACAAGAAAGAACGGGAAAGAACGGGTTACGGAACCAGTATTCCTTGATCAGCAAACACTACAGGGAGGGAGAATTTTTTTTCTAAAAATGCTTTCCAGGAATCCGCAGATATCATTGATGCCTGGTCAGTTGGTAGTGCGGTTCAACCCGCCCTGAGCATAGCCCATGTAGATCGTCTGTCTTTGTGACAAAGTGTAGCAAACATTTTTTGATTATTCAAGTTATACATGAACTGTTTGTGGTTTCTGCATTTGTTGCAATATGTATTAAGAATGTTTTTTTTTTCCCTCAGAAATTCCTCCCATGGAAGAGAAGCTTTTCTAAGTTCGCGCAGAGCCGTGTTCTTGATTTTTTTAGCTACAGAAATTGTGTTAGTATTGGAGTCTTGTGATAAAGACAAAGGAACATTACACCTCTCTCGCAAAATGATTGTTATATTAGTTATAATGTTAGATAACCTGCAGAGTTCAGCTTGCGCAGAACAGTGATAATGAGGAAATCTGTAGTGATTCAAGAGTTGTCTAGTAATCATGTCATTCATTTTATCACAAAGGTTTGTAGACCAGCGAATTGACAAACCGGGACGATCCCCTTCTAACAAAGACTGTTGCTGATCATTACCAAGCATGGCCACATCGACCTCTAGATACAACTGGATTATGAAATGGTCACTACAGCCAGGATCGTAAATCGCAATTTTACTAGATATTTGCTGTAAATTCGCTGAAATAGCAAAATAGTCAATACAGGAAGAGGCCATACCCCTCCTCCATGTATAACAACCATCACTAGCATCGAAAGGAAGAAAATCAAGTTCCCAAGGTGCTAAATAGTCTTGCCATAATTGACCTCTATACCTCGCTTGATATTGACCATCAGTAGTAACGTTGTGCATCTTCAATTTAAGCAATAGGCATTAAAATCTCCTCCCAACAGTCTTCCACAAGTTGGATATAATGCTATAACTTCATCAAAAAGATTATCAAGCTCTTGGAAGACAGTTGTTATTTTAAGTAGTGCCGTATTGTGATAGAGAGAGACAATGAGCAAGGGATCATACTGTTTTTCATTAAGTGTAACCAACAAGGCCAGTGTTGCCATGGATTTATATTCTGCCAGAATATGTATTTTTAAATTGGTATTTACACAGATGGCTATACTGCCATATGGCCTCCCAGAAAGGCCTCGTTTAGCTTTAATTTGGTAGACAGCATATCCAGGCAACAAAAGGTCCTGCTCACACATAGTTTCCTGGCATGACATAATATCACATCTAATGCCTAAGTGCACATGATTGATCCATGTAAACAAGTTTCTAAAACCACACGAATTCCATGACAAAATGGATAATACCAAAGGCTGGTTACTGGGGAATGTTGTCCATCGCTGGGTTTAAGGTAGTGGCTAAAACAGATAGCCAAGACCAATCCTTGCTAATATTTGATAGTCCTGCAAGCTGAACTATTACAACCGTGTTAATGCCACCCTGTGAATCGCCTAGATTTGCCTTTGGAGAATTTGGAGTGATGACTGGAATTGGAGTTTCATTAAAACAGATCACATCATTGATAGAATCAAAAAGATGTGGCATCAGGCCAGTAAATCGTAATTCTTCCATGTATTGCATCAACAAGTTAGTAATGATGGCTGATTGCACTTTGCACACCATACAATGATTCTGAATTGGTGGCAGAGTGACCCACTCAATGTCAGCCGTATTCAGTGTGCGTAATGCTGGAATTCTGCTAAATGCTTGCAACAAGGCAGTACGATTAAGGCGTTTAATTCCATTTTTATCTGAAATAATTTCCCAACCTATGATCGTCGTAGAGTACTTGCTCGTTTCACCCATACCATCAACTACCCCCCTTTGATGCTTTGGAGATTGGGACCATTGACCTTTCTTAGAGTTCTCCAGTGTAGGACCCTGCGAATTGGGGAAGTTGCTAGCAGACTCAGGGCAATTTTCAATATTTTGCAAGTGGGAGGGCACATCAGTAAGTACCGAAACCAATCGGGGTGCGTCGTTGGCAAGATTTGAATTACTGGCGGTGGATGTCATAACCACCGCCTTCCCTGCTTGGACAGTTTTATTCTCAAGGGGTTTGAAAAAGTTGGATAAATGAGTTTGAGAAGAGGGCTGTGATTTGCCTTCTGTATTCAAATGATTTGTTGGGGAAGGAACATGGCCATAACCGCCCAAATTTTCGACCGCCCTAGAGATTTTTTTGGGAATGGTTACACAAGGGCCAAAGCCCCCTTTAAGACCAGTCTGTTTATTTGGGCTAAGGTGTTGCAGGGCATTTTTGGATTCTACAGACATTTCCTCCAAATTAATACCTTTTTGTTCATTGGTATCTGACTGACAGTCAATGTTCATTGAAGTTGTGTTCTCATTAGACTTTGAGCTTTTTTGATTTATTTTGTTCAGCAGTGCCTGGGCAAGGCACTTGTGCTGCAATCTTCCTGTCAGCTTTTCTTTTTAGGGCTTGAAAGAAAAGTCTTTTTTCCTTCCTCGAGGTAAAATTATGCCCTGCACCTGTCGAGGGGACTTCGGTAGGTGCGGTAACAGTGCTGGCAGTAATAGAATCGGTTTGAACATTTGCATCCAACAGTTTTGTTAGGGCTGATGGACTATCAGGGTGGAAACTTTGACAATCTTCGATGTTGCCTGAGAGAGATCCCACCTTCTGTTCATCAGGTTCAGGTTGTAAGAAAAATAAAACCTGTTCTAGTTTCTCAGCATGTAGAGCGACCCCCTGGCATAGTTGTGCGTGAGTAAGAATATGACAAGATGTTTCAGCCAGAGGAGCAACTACAGTCTGGGCAAATGATTGAGGAAATGTGTAGATAACACGAGGTGCCTCCTGATCCGGTATTTCATGGACAGCAGCTGATATGACATCTGTTTGCGTAGTCACAGAAGCATAACAAGGCGCAGTCGCTTTCAGAGGCGGCTGATCACCAGGTTCACGTCTGAGACTATCTGCAAATATAAATCCCTCCAATTTATTGATTTTTAGAAGAATCTGAGTCAAGGAGGACTTGCAATCTCTGATCTCATAATGTGTGTATTCATGTCCTCTATCTAATAAATTCAATATCCTTGTTAGTACAGGATAAGAGGCTTCCAGGGATTGCATGTCCTCAGATGGCTCCAATAAATCAAAGCCCAAAGGATGATTCAGGTTTTTTTTGGTAGGTGAAAATACAAGACCTAGTGCAGGATCCAAAGCCGCAGTTGGGTTTGGAGTTGGAGAAGAAGGACAAGAACTAGAGTAGGGAAGATTCTGAGAGTTCATTTTACGAACCTCTAATGCAGGGGAGATATTGAAATCATCAGGATCAACGGCTTCCTTACAATGAATATGCACGTCGGCTCTCTTACAAGTTGGAAGTGTGACAGGAGTAGAGGGACCTATCGTGAGCCGTACCCATTTTTCAAGTGCAACAAGCACAACTGGAGCGAGAATAGAATTGTCAGAAGGAGAAGAGGCTAATTCCTCATTTAGATGGTTATCTTCAGAAAGTGGATTGTCCATGCGCATGCTAAGGAAGCTCTTGTGGGCGGGCTTTAAGGCAACATTAACATTGCTTGAAGTGGAAGTGCTAGGTGGAGAGGCATTACTGTCTGCTGCAGCCGCTTGCGCACGTGCATAAGAAAATGCTACCTCACGGCGTACCAATTCCTGATCAGTAGTGGGGCCCCACATTGCAGACAAACAAGATACCTTACTGGCAATAGGCACAGTGTCATTACCAACACGCTTAGACAGCGCCATTCGTTTCCTTAGTTGTGTTTTGGTCGTATTTGCTTTTTTTTAGAACAGGTGAGGTAAAGGCATGACCACTGCAAAGGCTAGATACCATTTATGATCAGTTCACTACAATCAACCAAAAGCAGCCTTAAACCACAAAAAATGCAACGAATTTTAGAACACAGTGTTAGTACAGAATCACAATCTTTCTTAAGCAGGACCCACCTCCTCACCCTCTCATCCTAACAGCCCAACAGCCACTTGCATGGCCACTTCGATGCGTGCGTGCGATGCGCGTGCTTCTGGTGTTTTGTAGGAAGTGAGGCAAGGCTGGGGGCTGGAGGAGGCGGACAGGAGGCGGGACCAATCCCCAGAATGTGGAAATGTGTAACAGTGTTTGAGCTAAACAATATAGTATTTAGTATTTGAGCACAGGTGGCTCAAAGTAATATAAGTAAGCACAAAAGTGATGGGTGGAAGGTTTGGAATGAATCTGAACCACTGACACTGGCAATACTCTGGGCAATAATCTGGGCAACCTTCCACACCACCATTTGTTAGCTTGTCTGCGCCATTGCAAAAGGGGTCCAGCCATATGCAAATCAGTCAGGTACTGCCATCAATGGTAGCAGCCCAGCCAGAACTGCTAGGCCAGGTTCCCTCTGCACGGAAACACAAGCAACCCCCGACATGTTTCGGCCTTGTTGGGCCTCCTCAGTGAGGTGCAGCTTGGTTCCCTATGGCGCAGCGGGCAAGGGACCAACGTCTGGGCATACCCTCTCTCACATAGTGAGAAAACCTGTAAGCACAAAAGTGATGGGTGGAAGGTTTGGAACGAATCTGAACCACTGGCAATGCTCTGGGCAACCTTCCACACCACCGTTTTTTAGCCCGTCTGCGCCATTGCAAAAGGGGTCCAGCCATATGCAAATCAGTCAGGTACTGCCACCAATGGTAGCAGCCCAGCCCGAACTGCTAGGCCAGGTCCCCTCTGCACGGAAACACAGGCAACCCCAGACATGTCTCAGCCTTGTTGGGCCTCCTCAGTGAGGTGCAGCTTGGTTTCCTATGGCGCAGCGGGCAAGGGACCCACGTCTGGGCATACCCTCTCTCACATAGTGAGAAAACCAGTAAGCACAAAAGTGATGGGTGGAAGGTTTGGAATGAATCTGAACCACTGGCAATGCTCTGGGCAACCTTCCACACCACTGTTTTTTAGCCCGTCTGCGCCATTGCAAAAGGGGTCCAGCCATATGCAAATCAGTCAGGTACTGCCACCAATGGTAGCAGCCCAGCCCGAACTGCTAGGCCAGGTCCCCTTTGCACCGAAACACAAGCAACCCCAGACATGTTTCGACCTTGTTGGGCCTCCTCAGGGAGGTGCAGCTTGGTTCCCTATGGCGCAGTGGTCAAGGGACCCACGTCTGGGCATACCCTCTCTCACATAGTGAGAAAACCTGTAAGCACAAAAGTGATGGGTGGAAGGTTTGGAATGAATCTGAACTACTGGCAATGCTCTGGGCAACCTTCCACACCACTGTTTTTTAGCCCGTCTGCGCCATTGCAAAAGGGGTCCAGCCATATGCAAATCAGTCAGGTACTGCCACCAATGGTAGCAGCCCAGCCCGAACTGCTAGGCCAGGTCCCCTCTGCATGGAAACACAAGCAACCCCAGACATGTTTCGGCCTTGTTGGGCCTTCTCAGTGAGATGCAGCTTGGTTCCCTATGGCGCAGCGGGCAAGGGACCCAAGTCTGGGCATACCCTCTCTCACATAGTGAGAAAACCTGTAAGCAGAAAAGTAATGGGTGGAAGGTTTGGAATGAATCTGAACCACTGGCAATGCTCAGACATGGGTCCCTTGCTCGCTGCGCCATAGGGAACCAGGGTGCACCTCACTGAGGAGGTCCAACAAGGCCGAAACATGTCTGGGATTGCTTGGTTTTCTGTGCAGAGGTGACCTGGCCTAGCAGTTCGGGCTGGGCTGCTACCACTGGTGGCGGCAGCTGACTGATTTGCACATGGCTGGACCCCTTTTGCAATGGCACAGACAGGCTAAAAAACGGTGGTGTGGAAGGTTGCCCAGAGCAATTGCCAGTGGTTCAGATTAATTCGAAACCTTCCACCCATCACTTTTGTGGTCACAGTTTGTCTCTCCATGCGAGAGAGGGTATGCCCAGACGTGGATCCCTTGCTCGCTGCGCCATAGGGAACCAGGCTGCACCTCACTGAGGAGGTCCAACAAGGCCGAAACATGTCTGGGGTTGCTTGGTTTTATGTGCAAAGGGGACCTGGCCTAGCAGTTCGGGCTGGGCTGCTACCACTGGTGGCAGCAGATGACTGATTTGCACATGGCTGGACCCCTTTTGCAATGCCGCAGACGGGCTAAAAAACAGTGGTGTGGAAGGTTGCCCAGAGCAATTGCCAGTGGTTCAGATTAATTCGAAACCTTCCACCCATCACTTTTGTGATCACAGTTTGTCTCTCCATGCGAGAGAGGGTATGCCCAGACGTGGGTCCCTTGCTCGCTGCGCCATAGGGAACCAGGCTGCGCCTCACTGAGGAGGTCCAAAAAGGCCGAAACATGTCTGGGGTTGCTTGGTTTTGTGTGCAGAGGGGATCTGGCCTAGCAGTTCGGCTGGGCTGCTACCACTGGTGGCGGCAGCTGACTGATTTGCACATGGCTGGACCCCTTTTGCAATGGCGCAGACGGGCTAAAAAACGGTGGTGTGGAAGGTTGCCCAGAGCAATTGCCAGTGGTTCAGATTAATTTGAAACCTTCCACCCATCACTTTTGTAGTCACACTCAAAGGTTCATTACTTGAATTCAGTCCAATGCTGCTGGAGTTTCGCCGGCAAGAAACTTCCTCTTGCAGACGGCGCGAGCAGCGAGGCAGCAGTTTGTCAGGTCCGAGCAGTTCACTGTGGAGCAGAGTTTCGGGGCAGCCCAACAGCCACTTGCATGGCCACCTCGATGCGCGCGCAATGCGCGTGCTTCTGGTGTTTTGTAGGAAGTGAGGCAAGGATGGGGGCTGGAGGAGGCGGGCGGGAGGTGGGACCAATCACCAGATTGGTTGAATTCAGTCCAATCCTGCTGGAGTTTCGCCGCAAGAAACTTCCTCTTGCAGATGGTGCGGGCAGCGAGGCAGCAGTTTGGCAGGTACGAGCAGTTCACTGTGGAGCAGAGTTTCGGGGCAGCCCAACAGCCACTTTGATGCTTCGACCCTCAGGGTGCTCTTTATTACAATACAGCACGGCTGTCAGGTTTCATAGCTGCGCTGTATTGATGTGCTTAACTCCCCACTCCTGCCTGGGAGAAGAAAACATTTGTCTCCCTCCCTCCACCCCCTGCAGGGACCCGGGTTGGTGCGCCGGGGGTCCCACATGTTGGTGACTCGCCCCAGGCGATTCAAGAGCTAAGGCCAGCCCTTGCAGCGTCCTAAAGCCTTTGTCAATAAAGAGACTGCTGCCTACACTGCGGGCATACTTGGATTGACATCCTCCCAATTTGAGGGGCTGTGGCTCAGAGACCCTCTTGGGCTTGTGCACAAAGGCCCTCGCCTTCTAATTAAGGACTGAGGCTCTCAGTCTGAAAGATGTCAGACAGCCTCCTTGTTTAAGTGGTGCTGAAACAGATACCCTACTAGTTTGAGGGTCTCAAACTGTCAAACCCTCCTTATTTGAAGCTGTCAGTCTCTGACACCCGTCCAACTAGCCCGAATATGTTTCCTAAGGCAAAATATAATGGGTTCCCTGGTTTTATCGTTGAGGTTGCGTAACACGAGCCACTCCTTGAATCCTAGATAAAGAATGCAGATTATCATGGGAAATGTGTATTATATTCTGCACACAAAACAAAGAAGGGTGGTCAGAACTGTAGCTGAACCCCGAAATTACCACTTAAGAACAGCCCCTCAATTTTTACATCTTCATCCGCAATAGACTTGGGTGTCCGTGCTCGTGCTGACGCTGTCTTAATGTATTCGTCTGTGGTTGCAAGTGCTTGTGCTGGCTCTATGTTTTAGTGTTCGGCTGTGGCTGCGAAGCCTGTGCTGACTCTGCCGTCCTATACGTGCCTGATGCGTTGAGCGGCAGTCATGTTAACTCTGCCTTCCGGTGTTGTACTGTAACTGGTGATGCTTGTGCTGTCTACGCCTTCCTGTGTTTAGCCTTGACTAACGCCGGTGTTGTATGCTATCCTGCCTCCCATGGTAGATTGTGGGAGGCAGTGTTCGGCAATCTTCGGAGTCACGCCCACTTGATGGCTCCAGCCATACATGCAGCACGAAAAGAAAAGCTAATGTCATAGCCCGCCTACAGCCCGCCCTCCAACATCTCTATTGAGGGATTGGCCAGAGCTACCAGGTGGGCGTTGTTGCAGGGCCTTCACTCTGTCATGGGAAGCCGAATATCATACAGTATGGTATAATATACGGCTTCCCATGTTTTTTTTTTTTTTTTTTTAATACTGTGGAAAGTCTGGGAGCCTAGCATTCGTTCAGTTGTATTAACCTTTCTATATTTTATTCCAACATCACACTACAGTCAAAATAAGAAAGGTTGTACTGTGACAGCACATAGGGCGCACATGTTATTATTTTAAATGGTATAATTATAAGAAAGGTTATACTGTTACAGTAGATGGTGCGCTTAAACATGTTTTATGGCATAATTAACCTTTCTATATTTTATTCCAACATCACACTACAGGCAAAATAAGAAAGGCTGTACTGTGACAGGCGCACGTATTATTTTAAATGGTATAATAATAAGAAAGTTTGTACTGTTACAGTAGATGGGGCGCTTAAACATTTTTAAATTTTTTATGGCATAATTAACCTTTCTATATTTGATTCCAACATCAAAGCACGAGGAATCACTGCCGGAGCCTCTCTTAAGGATAAAGGGGCAGGTTGGGCTCAGTCACACAACTCTGTCATAATGCAGGGGGGTGCACGGTAGGGTCTCCCTTCAGCATGTGTTATTGGGAAGGGAAGTCAACAGTATTTTACGTAATTGGTGTTAAGCTCCCTGTTCACCCGCGGCTTGGTAAACTGCACACTATTACACACTGCTGCAAGTGACTGGTATGGGCTGCGCTATGTCATGGATACAACACCACTGGGTTAATGAGGCTCAAGCCCCCTACCTAAAGTTTGGGCTGTTTGTATGGGGATGAAATGCAGACTAGTGAGAGTCTTTGTAATTCCTTTCCTTTTTTCCTCAGCAGTGCTGTTCTTCAGCATGCATTCAGCCATCACACACTACAATGGGGCATTTCCAACCGAAAGATGCCCTTCCATTTACAGCTACAACTATCAATTCTGTGTCTGCTTCCAAGACGGATCTATGTGATTACTGTGCCCCAATTACTATGACCCCCAAAATGTTGACTTTTTTATTTCAACCCCATTTTCACCTCATATATATGCTGGGAGAGACACCATCAGCACCCCTACATGTATTATGGTAATTCGCATCCCCTGTCTCCCTGGGGTTAACTCACAATGACACAAGTCGTCATCCTGTTTAACGTTTAATCTGGTCCCTACCAATGTATGGGCACCACCTACCTCCTCCCTTGACACCCCCATACCTTTTCATTGTTGGGGTGCATGATATCATGGCCTGAACGCAACTATGGTAATTCACAAAACCTGTAACACACATCCTGTTTTATGTTTACTCTGGTCCCAAATGATGTAGAGGCACCACCTAGCCCTTCCCTGGATACCTCCATACCCTTTGATTGTGGGGGTGCAAGATATCATGGCCTTAACACACCTATGGTAATTTGCATCCCCTATTTCTCTTGGGGCTATTCACACTAGCGCAAGTGGTCATCCTGTTTTATGTTTGATCTGGTCCCAACAAATGTAGAGGCACCATCTACCTCCTCCCGGAACACCCCCATACCTTTTGATTGTGGGGGGCGCAAGATATCATGTCCTGAACACACCTATGGTAATTTGCATCCCCTATTTCTCTTGGGGCTATTGACACTAGCGCAAGTGGCCATCCTGGTTTATGTTTACTGTGATCCTAACCAATGTAGAGGCGTCCCCCTAGCCCGTCCTGGAACACCGCCATACCTTTTCACTGTGGGGGGTGCAAGATATCATGGCCTGAATGCACCTATGGTAGTTCGCATCCCCTACCCCCCTGGGGTTAACTCACACTAGCGCACGTGGTCATCCGGCTGTATGTTTAATCTGGTCCCAATCAATGTAGAGGCACCATCTAACCCCTCCCTGGAGACCCCCATGCCTATTGATTGTGGGGGGTGCCAGATATCACGGCCTGAATTTACCTATGGTAATTTGCATCCCCTATTTCTCTTGGGGTAATTCACACAAGCGCAAGCGGTCGTCCTGTTTTATGTTTACTCTGGTCCTAACCAATATAGAGGCATCCCCCTAGCCCCTCCCTGGACACCCCCATAGCTTTTGATTGTGGGGGGTGCAAGGTGTCATGGCCTGAACACACCTATGGTAGTTCGCATCCCCTACCTCCCTGGGGTAAACTCACACTAGCGCATGTGGTCATCCTGTTTTATGTTTAATCTGGTCCCAATCAATGTAGATGCACCATCTAACCCCTCCCTGGAGACCCCCCATGGCTATTGATTGTGGGGGGTGCCAGATATCACGGCCTGAATTTACCTATGGTGATTTGCATCCCCTATTTCTCTTGGGGCTATTCACACTAGTGCAAGTGGTCATCCTGCTTTATGTTTACTCTGGTCCCAATCAATGTAGATGCACCATCTAACCCCTTCCCGGAGACCCCCATGCCTTTTGATTGCGGGGGGTGCAAGATAACAAGGCCTGAATGCACCTATGGTAATTTGCATCCCCTACCTCCCTGGGGTTAACTCACACTGACGCAAGTGGTCATCCTGTTTTATGTTTAATCTGGTCCCAACCAATGTAGATGCACCATCTAACCCCTCCCTGGAGACCACCATGCCTATTGATTGAGGGGGGTGCAAGATATCATGGCCTGAATGCACCTATGGTAATTTGCATCCCCTATTTCTCTTGCGGCTATTCACACTAGCGCATGTGGTCACCCTGTTTTATGTTTAATCTGGTCCCAATCAATGTAGATGCACCATCTAACCCCTCCCTGGATACCCCCATGCCTTTTGATTGTGGGGGGGTGCAAGATATCACAGCCTGAATGGACCTATGGTAATTTGCATCCCCTATTTCTCTTAGGGCTATTCACACTAGCGCAAGTGGTCATCCTGTTTTATGTTTAATCTGGTCCCAACAAATGTAGAGGCACCATCTACCCCCTCCCGGAACACCCCCATACCTTTTGATTGTGGGGGGTGCAAGATATCATGGCCTGAATGCACCTATGGTAATTTGCATCCCCTATTTCTCTTGGGGTAATTCACACAAGTGCAAGCGGGCATCCTGTTTTATGTTTACTCTGGTCCTAACCAATATAGAGGCGTCCCCCTAGCCCCTCCTGGAACACCGCCATACCTTTTCACTGTGGGGGGTGCAAGATGTCATGGCCTGAACACACCTATGGTAGTTCGCATCCCCTACCTCCCTGGGGTTAACTCACACTAGCGCATGTGGTCATCCTGTTTTATGTTTAATCTGGTCCCAATCAATGTAGATGCATCATCTAACCCCTCCCTGGAGACCCCCATGCCTTTTGATTGTGGGGGGGGTGCAAGATATCATGGCCTGAATGGACCTATGGTAATTTGCATCCCCTATTTCTCTTGGGGCTATTCACACTAGTGCATGTGGTCATCCTGTTTTATGTTTACTCTGGTCCCAGTCAATGTAGATGCACCATCTAACCCCTTCCTGGAGACCCCCATGCCTTTTGATTGTGGGGGGTGCAAGATGTCATGGCCTGAACACACCTATGGTAGATCGCATCCCCTACCTCCCTGGGGTAAACTCACACTAGCGCATGTGGTCATCCTGTTTTATGTTTAATCTGGTCCCAATCAATGTAGATGCACCATCTAACCCCTCCCTGGAGACCCCCATGCCTTTTGATTATAGGGGGTGCAAGATATCACGGCCTGAATGGACCTATGGTGATTTGCATCCCCTATTTCTCTTGGGGCTATTCACACTAGTGCAAGTGGTCATCCTGTTTTATGTTTACTCTGGTCCCAATCAATGTATATGCACCATCTAACCCCTTCCTGGAGACCCCCATGCCTTTTGATTTTGGGGGGTGCAAGATAACATGGCCTGAATGCACCTATGGTAGTTCGCATCCCCTACCTCCCTGGGGTAAACTCACACTAGCGCATGTGGTCATCCTGTTTTATGTTTAATCTGGTCCCAATCAATGTAGATGCACCATCTAACCCCTCCCTGGAGACCCCCATGCCTTTTTATTGTGGGGGGGGGGTGCAAGATATCACGGCCTGAATGGACCTATGGTAATTTGCATCCCCTATTTCTCTTGGGGCTATTCACACTAGTGCAAGTGGTCATCCTGTTTTATGTTTACTCTGGTCCCAGTCAATGTAGATGCACCATCTAACCCCTTCCTGGAGACCCCCATGCCTTTTGATTGTGGGGGGTGCAAGATGTCATGGCCTGAACACACCTATGGTAGTTCGCATCCCCTACCTCCCTGGGGTAAACTCACACTAGCGCATGTGGTCATCCTGTTTTATGTTTAATCTGGTCCCAATCAATGTAGATGCACCATCTAACCCCTCCCTGGAGACCCCCATGCCTTTTGATTATAGGGGGTGCAAGATATCACGGCCTGAATGGACCTATGGTAATTTGCATCCCCTATTTCTCTTGGGGCTATTCACACTAGTGCAAGTGGTCATCCTGTTTTATGTTTACTCTGGTCCCAATCAATGTAGATGCACCATCTAACCCCTCCCTGGAGACCCCCATGCCTTTTGATTGTGGGGGGTGCAAGATATCAGGGCCTGAATGGACCTATGGTAATTTGCATCCCCTATTTCTCTTGGGGCTATTCACACTAGTGCAAGTGGTCATCCTGTTTTATGTTTACTCTGGTCCCAGTCAATGTAGATGCACCATCTAACCCCTTCCTGGAGACCCCCATGCCTTTTGATTGTGGGGGGTGCAAGATGTCATGGCCTGAACACACCTATGGTAGTTCGCATCCCCTACCTCCCTGGGGTAAACTCACACTAGCGCATGTGCTCATCCTGTTTTATGATTAATCTGGTCCCAATCAATGTAGATGCACCATCTAACCCCTCCCTGGAGACCCCCATGCCTTTTGATTGTAGGGGGTGCAAGATATCACGGCCTGAATGGACCTATGGTAATTTGCATCCTCTATTTCTCTTGGGGCTATTCACACTAGTGCAAGTGGTCATCCTGTTTTATGTTTACTCTGGTCCCAGTCAATGTAGATGCCCCATCTAACCCCTCCCTGGAGACCCCCATGCCTTTTGATTGTGGGGGGTGCAAGATGTCATGGCCTGAACACACCTATGGTAGTTCGCATCCCCTACCTCCCTGGGGTAAACTCCACTAGCGCATGTGGTCATCCTGTTTTATGTTTAATCTGGTCCCAATCAATGTAGATGCACCATCTAACCCCTCCCTGGAGACCCCCATGCCTTTTGATTGTAGGGGGTGCAAGATATCACGGCCTGAATGGACCTATGGTAATTTGCATCCCCTATTTCTCTTGGGGCTATTCACACTAGTGCAAGTGGTCATCCTGTTTTATGTTTACTCTGGTCCCAATCAATGTAGATGCACCATTTAACCCCTTCCTGGAGACCCCCATGCCTTTTGATTGTGGGGGGTGCAAGATAACATGGCCTGAATGCACCTATGGTAGTTCGCATCCCCTACCTCCCTGGGGTAAACTCACACTAGCGCATGTGGTCATCCTGTTTTATGTTTAATCTGGTACCAATCAATGTAGATGCACCATCTAACCCCTCCCTGGAGACCCCCATGCCTTTTGATTGTGGGGGGGTGCAAGATATCACGGCCTGAATGGACCTATGGTAATTTGCATCCCCTATTTCTCTTGGGGCTATTCACACTAGTGCAAGTGGTCATCCTGTTTTATGTTTACTCTGGTCCCAGTCAATGTAGATGCACCATCTAACCCCTTCCTGGAGACCCTCATGCCTTTTGATTGTGGGGGGTGCAAGATGTCATGGCCTGAACACCTATGGTAGTTCGCATCCCCTACCTCCCTGGGGTAAACTGACACTAGCGCATGTGGTCATCCTGTTTTATGTTTAATCTGGTCCCAATCAATGTAGATGCACCATCTAACCCCTCCCTGGAGACCCCCATGCCTTTTGATTGTAGGGGGTGCAAGATATCACGGCCTGAATGGACCTATGGTAATTTGCATCCCCTATTTCTCTTGGGGCTATTCACACTAGTGCAAGTGGTCATCCTGTTTTATGTTTACTCTGGTCCCAATCAATGTAGATGCACCATCTAACCCCTTCCTGGAGACCCCCATGCCTTTTGATTGTGGGGGGTGCAAGATAACATGGCCTGAATGCACCTATGGTAGTTCGCATCCCCTACCTCCCTGGGGTAAGCTCACACTAGCGCATGTGGTCATCCTGTTTTATGTTTAACCTGGTCCTAATCAATGTAGATGCACCATCTAACCCCTCCCTGGAGACCCCCATGCCTTTTGATTGTGGGGGGGTGCAAGATATCACGGCCTGAATGGACCTATGGTAATTTGCATCCCCTATTTCTCTTGGGGCTATTCACACTAGTGCAAGTGGTCATCCTGTTTTATGTTTACTCTGGTCCCAGTCAATGTAGATGCACCATCTAACCCCTTCCTGGAGACCCCCATGCCTTTTGATTGTGAGGGGTGCAAGATGTCATGGCCTGAACACACCTATGGTAGTTTGCATCCCCTACCTCCCTGGGGTAAACTCACACTAGCGCATGTGGTCATCCTGTTTTATGTTTAATCTGGTCCCAATCAATGTAGATGCACCATCTAACCCCTCCCTGGAGACCCCCATGCCTTTTGATTGTGGGGGGGTGCAAGATATCACGGCCTGAATGGACCTATGGTAATTTGCATCCCCTATTTCTCTTGGGGCTATTCACACTAGTGCAAGTGGTCATCCTGTTTTATGTTTACTCTGGTCCCAATCAATATAGATGGACCATCTAACCCCTTCCTGGAGACCCCCATGCCTTTTGATTGTGGGGGGTGCAAGATAACATGGCCTGAATGCACCTGTGGTAGTTCGCATCCCCTACCTCCCTGGGGTAAGCTCACACTAGCGCATGTGGTCATCCTGTTTTATGTTTAACCTGGTCCTAATCAATGTAGATGCACCATCTAACCCCTCCCTGGAGACCCCCATGCCTTTTGATTGTGGGGGGGTGCAAGATATCACGGCCTGAATGGACCTATGGTAATTTGCATCCCCTATTTCTCTTGGGGCTATTCACACTAGTGCAAGTGGTCATCCTGTTTTATGTTTACTCTGGTCCCAGTCAATGTAGATGCACCATCTAACCCCTTCCTGGAGACCCCCATGCCTTTTGATTGTGAGGGGTGCAAGATGTCATGGCCTGAACACACCTATGGTAGTTTGCATCCCCTACCTCCCTGGGGTAAACTCACACTAGCGCATGTGGTCATCCTGTTTTATGTTTAATCTGGTCCCAATCAATGTAGATGCACCATCTAACCCCTTCCTGGAGACCCCCATGCCTTTTGATTGTGAGGGGTGCAAGATGTCATGGCCTGAACACACCTATGGTAGTTTGCATCCCCTACCTCCCTGGGGTAAACTCACACTAGCGCATGTGGTCATCCTGTTTTATGTTTAATCTGGTCCCAATCAATGTAGATGCACCATCTAACCCCTCCCTGGAGACCCCCATGCCTTTTGATTGTGGGGGGGTGCAAGATATCACGGCCTGAATGGACCTATGGTAATTTGCATCCCCTATTTCTCTTGGGGCTATTCACACTAGTGCAAGTGGTCATCCTGTTTTATGTTTACTCTGGTCCCAATCAATATAGATGGACCATCTAACCCCTTCCTGGAGACCCCCATGCCTTTTGATTGTGGGGGGTGCAAGATAACATGGCCTGAATGCACCTGTGGTAGTTCGCATCCCCTACCTCCCTGGGGTAAGCTCACACTAGCGCATGTGGTCATCCTGTTTTATGTTTAACCTGGTCCTAATCAATGTAGATGCACCATCTAACCCCTCCCTGGAGACCCCCATGCCTTTTGATTGTGGGGGGGTGCAAGATATCACGGCCTGAATGGACCTATGGTAATTTGCATCCCCTATTTCTCTTGGGGCTATTCACACTAGTGCAAGTGGTCATCCTGTTTTATGTTTACTCTGGTCCCAGTCAATGTAGATGCACCATCTAACCCCTTCCTGGAGACCCCCATGCCTTTTGATTGTGGGGGGTGCAAGATGTCATGGCCTGAACACACCTATGGTAGTTCGCATCCCCTACCTCCCTGGGGTAAACTCACACTAGCGCATGTGGTCATCCTGTTTTATGTTTAATTTGGTCCCAATCAATGTAGATGCACCATCTAACCCCTCCCTGGAGACCCCCATGCCTTTTGATTGTAGGGGGTGCAAGATATCACGGCCTGAATGGACCTATGGTAATTTGCATCCCCTATTTCTCTTGGGGCTATTCACACTAGTGCAAGTGGTCATCCTGTTTTATGTTTAATCTGGTCCCAATCAATGTAGATGCACAATCTAACCCCTCCCTGGACGCCCAGATACCTTTTGATAGTGGGGGTGCAAGATATCATGGCCCAAACACACCTATTTCAAATTTAATTCTATCCGCCGCTCCCCACAGGAAACCCTGTGATCTTCCGGCTAATGGCGGACGATGCCCGATCGTCCGAAACTCTGGAGACAAACTTGTTTGGATCTTTTTCAATCATCCGCACCGCTACCACGTGAGCATATGGCTCTTTAGTAACGTGCATGCAATGGATGGGGTTGCAGAATAATTCTGAGTCCAAATAATGGAACCAACTCGGGAAGATGGCAAAGGTACTGTTTTATTAACAATTATCCAAAACAGGGAGGTTACAACGAACATCAACGGACGTTCGCTCAGGCTCTTGACGATTTTCTCATAAAAACATCCTTATATGCAAAGAACACGTCAGACGTGATGTCATACTGCAAGGCAAATAATAGGAAACCTATCAAAGGCTGTGATAGGCTTAAGGGGAACAATTAAGTATACATTGCATAGGGACTAGGATTGGGATTTGCTGCCCACTGTCAGGTGGAAAACTTATGCCTACCTCTTAAAACTTGTAGAGTACACAGTTTATCATTGGTCTTCAAACTATAAGGCCCTTCACTATATGGCCCTCTACAATTGGTTCGCACGCTCGTGCCATGTCTGGAACATTCGGTTCACTTACAAGCACGTAAACTCAAACCCAGGTGCCAGGAGGTGGACTGGACATTACCTCCCCACCCAATTAGCCCAGCATCTCTCATCAACCATGGCTTCTGCCATGAAGATTGTTTTACAAATTGGCCTTGCAAAGTATCCTTGTCTGTGGGAATATATGGGAGTGCAGGCTCTCACTATCGTTGTTCTAGGACTCCAAGCTGAACTCTATTTCCATCCTAGGCTCACATGACAGGAGACCATGAATTGGCCCATTTTGCAGCAGCCAACATGACCTCTGACCCTTTCAGTACAACTCACACAAAGGGAACTGATGTATGTGTTATTATTGTGTTACAATGCAAAAATACTATCATGTCTGTGGCACTAAATCATGGATATGTACTGCAAATCATTTTAAATTCCAATCCAAAGCATATGTGATTGTGCACTTCTAACAGGCAGGGGACCTGGGTAATTGGCGTGCAGGCCAATGGTGATATGTGGGTGGGAGCATATCTATTCTCTGTCTTTGCATCAGGTGGTGTGGGTTTTCTTGACTGTGTTTGTGCTTCTTTTTGTCACTTTGGTTGGGTGCATTCTGGTACATGTAGTGATTTTCGTATTGGTGTACGGAATGGATGTTGTTACGCATGCACTGGATCATTTTCTTCAATTGAGACACACTTGTCAAGCCCCTGCACTCACGCATGCTATTACTGTGTTGCACCTTGATTTCCCCCTCTACACTTGCACGTTCAATGCACTCACTAGCAATAGTAAGTTTGTCTCCCCTTACCTTTTTTATCATTACTTGTACTATTGTAGCAATTATTGACCCTGGCTCTAATTCATGGTCTACCTTCCCCTTTACCCACCCTGTCTGCCCTCTGTGCGCTTTCAGGGTGTTTTGCTAATTGCCTGAGCGCAGAATATTTGAACAACAAATATAATGCATACACTGCGCACAGCCACTGCTGATCGGTGTTATATATGCCCATAATTCAACAGTGCACATGCCCTTGTAGTTACATTCACCCAGCATCCAGTTACACAGTCCACTGTGACGTGCCATGTACCCAGGCAGCGTGGAGTTGCGCAGCAGCGTGGAGTCGTGGGTTGAACCAGGACATCTGGCACAGCAGTGGGTGATGAGGTGGCAGGCATCACATACCATCTGCATGTTGAGTGAGTGATAGTTTTCTGTTCCGGTAGACTGCCTCCACAGCATGCCTGGCCACCAGCTCCACATGTGTTCCGGCCAATACACCTATGATATAATATGGGATTTACAAGGCGCCTATACACTAGTGTTTCAAGGCGCGATGAGGCAAGGGAGGGGAAACAAAGGGAAGACAAAGACAAAGGTCTTACTAGGCCAGGTGACATTGAGATCGCGCAAGTGCAGGGGAGGGGGTAAAGGGAAAAGTGCGGCGGAGGAGGTGGCTGTGCAATACATAGGATCAATAGTAAAAAATAAATTAAATTAAAAAAAAAAGGTAAAAGTGCAGCCATCTTGTGGCAAGTGCAGGGGTAAGTGCAGACATCAAGTGTCAAGAGCTTGTAGGGGACTTTAGGGATACAGAAACAGCCACCCAAGTGCAGCTGTTGCCTGGGAGGCAGTGCAGGTGAGCAACTGGCGGGGGAGGGGAACTGGGCCCAAGATCAGAGGGTAGCCAGGTGACCAACGCAGTTTCAGTCAGGAGTTCAGCAGGGGAAAGGGGGAGAAAAGAATCAAAGAGGAAGGTCTTGAGGTCCTTCCGGAACTGGAGATCTTTCTCCTCAAGTTTCAGGGAGGCTGTTCCAGAGGGAGGCCCCAGCCGAAGGAAGAGATTTACCACAAACTCGTTGCGTGGAGAAGCGACTGACCCTGAGGGAGTTCGAGGCGGATGAGCGAAGAGCTCGACAAGGAAGATATTTAGGAAGAGAGAGTTGAAGGTATTGAGGCCCCAAGCCTCAGAAGGCCTTGTGGACAATGCAGAGGGTTTTCAACTTAATCCTCGCAGCCACTGGGAGCCATTGCAGAGATTTCACTCCTGGAGAGATACGATCCTGGGCTTGAGGCCAAAGACAAGTCTTGCAGTCCTGTTATGGATGAGTTGCAGAGGGCGCAGAGTAAAAGCAGGCAGTTTAAGAAAGAGGCAGTAGTGCAGCCTAGAGAGAACCAGAGCTCTAGAGACAGTGAACTTCTGGAGGAAGGAGAGGAAAGGAAGAATACCTCTGAGGAGGTGCAGCTGGTAGTGTGACTTCTTAGAGATGTCAGAGATGTCAGGAGAGAAGGAGAGTGGGGAGTCGAAGATGACCCAGAGGTTTTTAGCCTCACAGCTGGGAGCAGAAAGAGGGCCAAGAGAGGCTGGCCAGAGAGCGACAGTAAAGGAGGGAGCAGGTGTGCCGATGAGGAGAATCTCCGTCTTACTGGCATTAAGGCAGATGTCGTTGGCGACGCACCACTCCTGGATAGCGGACAGTCAGTCAGAGATGAGAAAGGGAGAAGACGTGGCAGAAGGGAGCCTGAAATGAGTGTCATCCACACAGCACTGAAAGTTCGGGCAGAGAGCAGCAATGCGGTGGCCAAGAAGTGCCAGGTATTAATTGAACAGCCAGGGAGAGAGGTTAGACCCCTGGGGAACACCACAGGTAGAGATAGAGGAGAGCAAGGATCCTAGTTGGACCTGGGAGTGTCGATCGGAGAGGAGAGAGGTCATCCAAGCCAGGGCCTGATCAGTGATACACAGGTTATCACGGAGACAGTTGAGCAGGATGGCATGGTTGACCATGTCAAAGGCAGAAGAGAGATCCAGTCATGCCTGCAAGGGCACAAACACAGAGTCCCTAGTAGAACCCAAGCGCTTTTCTCCAGATTTACTTGTTGGGAATTCTTGTGTTTTGTGTACCTACCTCTGGACTGCAGCAACCACAATCTGTTGGTGGCAACTGTTGGTCTGCGCTCCTTGGAATCGCCCCCTGTGAAGGCAATTTTAGTGGCATTGACCTGGTCAGCAGTCCTGGGTAGGATGATGTGGTCTCCAACCTGAAACAGGACATGCAAAAAACAGGGTTGCACTATCCCAAGCAGTTCACTCAGTGTGTTGGTATGTGCCTGTGGCTATGAAGTGTAGCACAGACACTACCTTGAGTAAGAGGGGGGTATGGCTGTACGGATATGGATGGCCAGGAAGGGCCTACGGGTAGCGCAAAATAAACTAGAAGCACACTTGGCAGGACATACGGCCAAACCGATTATTCGTGCTAAGCAATCTTATTATGCCATGGGTAATATGGTGAATACATTTCTGGTTCATAAATTGAAGGTCATACATACAACGAATACTATAGCAGTGCTGGTAGACTCGGACATAAATATTCAGTACAGGGAATCGGCGAAAAGGAAGGTTTCTGAATGATATTTACTCACAGAATCTGCAGCAGGCCCGCCCCCCCCCCCCCATCTCTGCGACTTACGCCAGACTACCAAATCAGGCTCTCGTCTACTGGTCAGGAGACCTTAGACACTCCCGTAACCACGGAAGAGGTGGCAATAGCAATAGTTTCTCTTAAACACAGGACCCCTAGTCCGGATAGTTTCTCAGCATCGTTTATACGATTTTTCAACCACAACTACTCAAACCTTTGACTAACTTATTCAACTTGTTCCCGGAATTTAGGGAGGGTTACTCCTTCAATGGAGTCAACTACAATTTTAATACTTAAGCTGGGGAATCCCACACATGATTGTCACCCGTACAGGCCAATTTCTTTGAACCTGGATGCCAAGTTGTACTCTAAGCACTGGCGTAACAGGGGCCCCCGCAGCCCCCGCGGGGCGGGGGGCCTGCGGTGTGGGGGGCCCCACCAGCACATGGCTGGGAGGGGGCCCCAGTAAAAAAAAAAAAAAAATGAAAATTTTTTTTCTAAAAAAAAAAAGTTTCTTTTGAAATTCACTCTGCATTCATAAAGAACATTTCTGTAACAGAAATAATTTCTTTATGAAGGCAGAGTGACTGCAAAAAGAAACTTTCTTTTTGAAGTCTGAGGGCCCCGTACCCCATGACATGGAAGACCCTAGGCTGGAGGCCTCCATGTCATGGGGTGGGGGGGGCCTATGCCTTCAAAAAGAAATTGCTTGTTTTTGAAGCCACTCAGCCATCATAAAGAAATTATTTTGATTATGGTTCGGTCCTTAACTGAAATAATTTCTTAATGAAGTTATAGTGACTTAAAAAAGAAACAATGGGGCTCATTCTGACCATGCCGGTCCGGAAACAACGGTGCTGGTAAGCTTACAGGCACTGTTGTTTCCGGACCGGCATATTACGGGTCTGCCTGGTGGGGCTGCCGTGCCCGACAGGTCTGACCCTGCCAGGCACAGCAGCCACGGTATGCAGATCTGTCACGGAAGCACCGGCGCCGTTAACAATGGTGCAGGTGCTTCTGTGTCCCCATTCCCGTGGAGTCTGGGGTTTAACGAAATTACCGGCACCTGATTTCCCAGCCGCCGAACTTGAAATAGCACGGTGGCACTGGGAAGTCAGGCCATAGTAATTTTTTATGGGTCCAGCGGCAACCCGCCGGTAGCACCGGCACGGATACCGCTGGACCCGTAATGAGCCCCAATTTCTTTTTGAAGTAATAGGGCCCCCCCTCAACTCCATGAGGTGTGCGTGTATGAGTCTATGGTGAAAGGGTGCACACTCAAATGAATAGCTGGCTGCCTGTGTGTGTATGGTGAAAGGGTGCACACTTAAATGTATGGGTGGCTGTGTAGGTGTGCCTGCATGGTGAAAGGGTGCACACTTAATGTATGGGTGGCTGTGTAGGTGTGCCTGCATGGTGAAAGGGTGCACACTTAATGTATATGTGGCTACCTGTGTGAGTGTATGGTGAAAGGGTGCACACTTAAATGTGGGGATGACTGGGTGTGTATAAGGTGAATGGTGTGTGTGCTTGTGTACAGGGGCACAACAAAACCTTCATTTCGGGGGGGCTAACCCTTCAAATGTTGGGAGAGGCGCTAACTTCACATGCGGTGGGGAGGGGGAAACTTATTTGTGTGGGCACATCCAAATTATTTACGCATTTTAATGAGACTATTCTAGTGCAGATTCAATGTTACAAGCAGTTAACTCTCTCCTATAAGTCTCCTGTTCCCTCTCTACCCTTCCAATCACTCCCCTGGCATGCAAGTACTAAACCTACATCACGATTTCAATTGCCTAAACAATGTGGCATTTGAATGCAGGTACTAACAGTGCAATGCTTTACGTTGGTAATTGCTGGGTTCTTGTTAACAGCAAAACCCAGGTGCCGTTTAAAATCTGTGTCCTGTTCGGTCTGGCAACTGCTCTAAAGGTTAGCCAAGTTGAGTCAATATAGCCCAAAATGTCGGGGGGGTAGTGCTGAAGCCCAGTCAACTCAATGGTGTTGCGCTACTACTTGTGTTTAATGCCTTGCTTACTCCTAGCCCTATTCTTCCTCGTCCCAGTACTTATATATGAGGTAGTACGTGTGTTTGAGGCACTCTTCCTCATACACAAGTACTGGGAAGAGGTAGAGGTACATGGAGGTAATGCCTGATCTAGCTACCTGTAATCTTCATCACTCCTAGTCCCACTGTTCCTCATCCCAGTACTTACCTATGAGACAAGGAGCCTCATACGTAAACTCTGGGACAAGGAAGAGGGACGCAGAGGTAATTCTGGGCCAAGGAGCTGACTGCGGAGGTTGGGGTAGTGGGTGGGAGGGAGAGTGGATGTGTGGGGGGGCAGGATTGTGTGATAAATCATAATGGTTGTCCATGTCCAGGCTAAGCAGGCATGATATGTGGAATTAGTGGCTAGAGAGGCATTTTGATGCAGCCAGTCTAGTCATTGCTCAGTTTGGTATGACTTTCTTTTAACTGGACATTTCTGATAAAGTAGTCCTGCTAACTTTAATTACCTGGCTAGATTGGCATTTGGGTGCTGCCAGTCTAGCCATTTCTTACTGCGGCATTGTATATTTTTCTGGGCATCTGTGATAAAATGATATGATGTGATTCAAGTCATTTATAACGCGCCTGTACACAAGTGTACACAAGGGAGGGATGATGGAGGGAGGACAAGACAAACGATCTCACTAGGCCTTGTGTCATTGCGAGAACGAGAAGTGGAAGGGAAAAGGGAGCAGGGAAGTGCAAGTGAGAGGGGAGGGGAAAACAGGGCAGCAATGCTCTCAGTAAGTGCAGCCAGGGCAGAGCAGCTATCGGTTGTGCAAGGAGAACAATGGACTGCAGGGTTACAGTTACAGCCCCTAAGTGCATGGTAGGCCCGGAGGCAGTGCAAGGGTGACCAATCAAGAAAGAGCCTGGACTCAGAGAGACTCTAAGGGTAGCCAAGCAGCCAGTCAGTACAGCAGACAGGTAGGTCAGGTAGGTCAGCAGGGGGGGAGAGAGAGCAAAAGCAGCAGAGAAGAGGAAAGCTTTTAGCTGCTTCCGAAACTTCAGGTTGTCCGCCTCAAGTTTGAGAGGGGCAGGGAGGCCATTCCAGTTGGAGGCACCAGCAGAGGAGAGAGGTCTACCCCCACTCTCTGCCTGGAGAAGTGTCTAAGCCTTAGAGAGTTGGAGGTAGCTGAGTGAAGGGTTAGAGAAAGAAGGTATTTTGGAAGAGAGCATTGGATTTAGTGTGGGCACTGGCCCCAGAAAGCCTTGTGGGCAATGCAAAGGTTCTTGAACTTGATCCTTGCAGCCAGTGAAGAGATTTCAGGGCTGGAGAAATACAATCCCAGGGCTTGAGGCCAAGGCTAAGTCTTGCAGTCCTGTTCTGGATTATTTGCAGATGACGGAGACTAGAGGAAGACAGATTGAGAAAGTGGCTGTTGGAGTAGTCCAGCCTAGAGACAGTGAGCTTCTGGTGGAGAGTGAGAAAGGAAAGAGTCCCTTTGAGGAGGAGCAGCTTGTAGTGGGACTTCTTGGTTATGTCCGAGATGTTAGGAGAGAAAGAGAGTGTGGCGTTGAAGATGACAGCAAGGTTTTTTGCCTCACAGGAAGGCAAAGGAAGAGGGCCCAAGGTGGTGTGCTATAGTGAGAGAGGAAACGCAGTGGCAAGGGTCCCTATGAGAAGGATCTCTGTCTTACTGGCATTAAGGCAGAGATCGTTGGAGGTGCACCAATCCTGAATCGTGGATAGACAGTCAGGAATGAGCAAGAGAGGAGAGGAGGATGAGGGGAGCCTGAAGGAAAGCTGAGTCATCCGCACAACAATGAAAGTTAGAGGAGAAGGTAGAGATCAGGGAGGCCAAAGTGGCCAAGTAGAGGTTGAAAAACCAGCGTGAGAGGATAGAGCCCTGGGGAATGCCACAGGTAGAGAGAGGTGGCGGAGAGAATGGGACCACGATCGACCTGGGAGCGGAGTGGCGGTCCAAGTGGAAGTAGGTCAGTCACTCTAGGGTTTGATCTGGATGCCCAGGTTCTCACAGAGTCGATTGATCAGGATGGCGATGTTGACCCTGTCGAAAGCAGAGGAAAGATGAAGGATGAGAATAGAAGGAATGCTGGAATCAGGAATCAAGGTTAGAGAGCAGCACGGGTGTTAAGGAGAGCAGTTTCCATGCCACTGGCAGCTCTGAAGCCAGACTGATGGTCATGGAGACAACCAACAGATTCAGTGTGGAGAGTAAGCTGGGAGATGGCAAGCTTTTCCAAGAGTTTGCTCAGGAAAGGTGGAGATTGAGCGATAGTTTTCCGGGCAGGTAGGATCAGCAGACTGCTTCTTGAGGAGTGGGTGCACAAGGGAGTGCTCAAGGGGAGAGGGGAACATTGCAGTGGCGAAAGAGTGATTACAGAAATCGGCTAAGGCTGGAGCGAGGGTGTCAATATGGGCTTTGATGGTTCTGGAGGAGCAGCGGAGCACCTGTTTGGACAACACTTTCATAGATCGGACTTGTCTAGAAACCTCGTCAGGTGTTGTCAGAGAGAAAGAGGAAAAAGGAGGAGGAGAGAAGAGATGGCCAAAATGGGCCGAGAGAGGAAGAGGACATAGAGGACAGGATGTCCTGAGATTTAGCAGAGAAATGAGAGGCCAGAGCTGTACAGAGGGCATGGGAGGGAACAGAAGAGGTATAGACCACAACAGGATTGACCAGTTCCTTGCAGATTTTAAAGAGTTTGGCCATGTTGTTCGAGGCCATGGAGACACATGCTTTATTGTGTGCTCTCTTCTTGATGAGTGTTATTGCTTTGACTGGCATTTTGCTGAAAACAGTCTAGGTATGTCTAAATGTGGCCTTGCATTCTGTACTATAATGTTATTACGTGTTTACACTGGTCTACATTGTGCAGCCAGATGGAAGCATTAATGTTCCTGTGCACTGTTGGTGACTTGCATGTATTGGATTGTGTTACCCTACAAAACAATTGCAAACACTCTTTATCTCAGAAAGTGTGCTGTATATTGCATAAAAACACATATTTATATCTTTTTCCCAGTGCAGTGTGCGGCATACCCCTTCAGCAGCACGTTCATGCGTATTGTGCAAGCGTGACAGTCTAGGCCGGCCCAGAGTGTGGCGCAACCCGTGATTTGTTGCCGAGTTGAGGGGCCCCCTCAGCATGGCTCGCAGGGGGGCCCCCACATTTTGTGTTACGCCACTGATTCTACGGTGTTGGCCTCGAGGTTGGGGACGGTTCTACCCCAACTGATAAATCCGGATCAGGCTGGGTTTATTCCAAAGCGAAGCACACAAGACAACATCAGATGAGTCTTGGATATCCTTGACCTAGCCAGGAGGGGATAGTCTTGCCCTGGGAGTACTCACACTGGATGCTACTAAAGCATTTGACAGCGCACTGGCCCTACCTTTGTGAGGTTCTGCTTGCTTTTGGATTTGGCCCGTTAGCTTACTACCATTGACCTTTTACTCAAATAAGGGTTAATTGCCCCTGTCCCTATCGCTCATGGAACTAAGCAGGGTTGTCCACTGTCTCCTTTGATTTTTGCTCTTGTAATGAAGCCATTTGCGCAAAGGATCAGAGACAACTCGGCGATCACAGGGACTGAGGTAGCTTGGGTGCAACACAAAATGCCTCTTTATGCCGATGATGTCCTGCTCATGTTAACTAATATATCAACCTCCCTTGAGGCTGTCATGTCTGAATTAAGATGATTTGAACTGGCTTCTCTGTCAATGAATAGAAATCCTTGCCATAAGTGTGCAATTGCCCAAGCAAGTCATTGCCGCTGCGAGATCCACCTGTCGAATTCCGTGGACATCTGACACTGTTGAGTACCTGAGGGTGAGGATTCCTGTTTCCCCGCAGGATGTATATTGGGTCAACTTCCCAGGGTTGCTTAAGGATCTTGCTGAAGATCTTAAATGTTGGAGTAAGCAGGAAATATCACTGATGGGACAAATTGCTGCAGTAAAAATGAATCTTTTACCCAGATTCTTGTATCTTTGTCAAGCCTTGCTAGTTAAGATACCCAACCTTGAAGTACGTATGCTGAAGCGTAGCGTCCTACAATTTATCTGGGTGGGCAAAAAGCCTAGAGTTCCAAAAGCTGAGGTTTTAAGCGATGCCCGGAGGGGAGCAATGGCGGCTCTTGGACCTTCTCAGGTATTATGTGGCTGCTCGGGTTACGCACATTTTGGCTTGGAGGTCCCCTCCCAGATGGGTATCTCTTGAGCAAGCCAACTCCTCCTGCCGGTTATCTTTCTTACCCTTTATCGACAATACTAAACTCCCCGATCTGACACACACTTGAGCTCGACAAAGATCTTGCTGTATTACTGGCACGTGGCTTTTATGAAGAAGTGGGTGAATCGGGTTTCAGACCGTGCTCTCCAGTCTTTGGTAATGCAGAATTCTCCCCAGGAATCTTAGGGAATAGTTTTTCAAATTGGCATAATGGGGGTCTGCATAGCTTGCATCAGCTGTACCAGGAGGGCTCTCCTCTCTCGTGTCTGAATGTAAGGCTCAATTCTCACTAACCGAAGGCGAACGATTTAGATATGGTCATATTCGGCACTGGATTTCACAACTGTGAGGAGCCAGGTGACCCGCGAAGGTGAGAGTATTGGAATGTACCCAACAGTATGGTATAGATGGGGGTAGAATCTCGTGCTTTTATAAACTTTTGGGAGGCAACTTGCTAACCGTCAGATCCTCCTACATTGCCATTTGGAAAGTGTATGTGGGACCTCCTGTCGAGGATTTATGGGAAGAGATCTGGGCTAGAATCCACGCCTCCTCTAGATGTGTAACCAATCGAGAATGTATGTATAATCTTTGCTACAGATGGTGCCGGCCTCTGCTAACTTTACATAAAATGATTGCTGCTTTGAATTCGGCTTGCTGGAGGGGGTGCGGCCTCGGGAAGCTACTTTCATATGTCGTGGTACTGTCATGTGATCCACACTTTTTGGGTTGCTGTACTGTCTCACATTAAGGAGAGAACTGCAGTGGTCTTTCCCCTGACTCCACTAGTTGGCCTATCACGTCGCTCAGTGGAAGATGTGTACCCTAAATCGGGTTGCAGAGCACAATTGGCGACACACCAATTTTTAGCAACTAAAATATCAATAGCACGATCGTGGAAGGCTCCTATGGGGCCAGTATTGGCACAATGGTGGATGGAGGTATGGGACATCTCTGTTGACGAAAATATTACAGCACGTGTAAAACAATGCGCTGGCTTGGTATCTAGATTTCTGTCTCCCATTTGTTGACTGTTACCAGAATTTTCCCTCCCTAACTTTTAAACCGTCTCTACTTTCAAACTATTCCCTGATGTGATGTCCTTGGTGTGGTACTTTGTTATTTTAACAGGGTTATGCATTTTTGCATTAGCGCCTCTGTGGTGGGATGGCTTGTTGGACCCGGGAATGTTGTGCATTATGCATTCAGCCATATTTTACTGTCTATGTATGTCTTGTTTGAATAAAAGGTTTGGGAAAAAAGTTATAGAATTTTTATTTTATACTTAACAGATACTTCATTGTTCTGATATTGTGAAATGTGTAGGCTAATGGAGCTGCAACAAGAATGCTGTGTGACTTGACTAGTTTATATTTGTGTATGATTTTGTATTATCTGGGGAGATGGTTTATATTTATGGCCTGTACTGTTTGTCTAATTGTGCATAGGAGACTTTTAAATATTCATGTTCGTGTGCAAGGTTTGTTGGAAACCAAAGCACAAATGGAAAAATAAATAAAAAAGAATGCTAATCCATGCACTGAGAGAAATTGTTAACCCTGAGGTGCGGGCCCGTTTCTTGGCCCGGTCGAGGTGGGCAGCTGCCCGGGGCACAACCGCCAGGGGAGTTCGCAATTACCCCGCTACCCTGGAGCCTCTGGAGGGGATAAAATTCCCCAGTTTGTGGGGCGGCACATTGCCGTGGGGAAGGTTCTGTGGGTCAGGTACTGGCGCTGCCCCTTCCGACTGTAATGTCACAAGCACTACGTAACATTACAGAAGTCAGAGGCTTCCTCTGACCACTTTTGCGCCACTTGGGGTGGGGGCATAAGCACAACAATTAAAAACACTTCAGGTCCCCCTGCAGCTAAAACCAGCCCCTCCCATCACAATGCAGGCAGGAAACTGCTAATGGTGGGCCATTAGTCACTGAATGGTTTCGTGCTGACATTGTGTTGGGAGGGGAGGTAGTGTGGGGCGTAGGGCGTGCACTGTAGGCAGCTTTGCCTCTCCCAAAATAATAGTTTAAAGCGGCGCTATTTCTTTCATGCTGCTTCTTTTCCAAACTTGATATCAATTCCACTTTAAACCACTTCCATGGCACTGGTGATGAGTTACTTCATTATGCTGATAATAGTTTTGATCAGTGTTGCTGAGTAAATATTCTTTAAGCCATGACCTGGTTCATTTATTTATTTATGCAATGTTTGTCGGGTACATGGACACAGATTATTTATTTATGCAATGTTTGTCGGATACCGGTATCCGACAAACATTGCATAAATAAATAGGTACCCGACAAACATTGCATGAATAAATAGGTACCCGACAAACATTGCATGAATAAATAAATAATCCGGTTCCATGTCTCCTTATAACAAGTCAACAGTCAGACTTTACTGTATCAAAGCATACACTTGATTCCCATTGAAAGAATTTTAAAGTGATTGTTTATAGTGTTCGGGTGTCTCCTTGTCATTGCCCTTTTGGCTTAGGTTGCCTCCAAACCCCCTTCAGCATCTTGTGTTCTTTGTTGGTTGCATATACTGCAACCTGTGCCATATTCATGTTCTCTTGGTGTGCCCAGTCCTCATTATCTGCAGCCTAAGTGGGACTAGAGCATACAATTGTCTTGGTCACCAATGAGAATGTGGCCCACTGTTGCAAATGGCAATTCATTCCTTGTGTAACGGACTGTTTGACTTTGGGTAGGAGTCCCTTAATGGTGTAGTTTGGGAGTGGGGTGGGGTGGGGTGCGGTGGGGCTGGCGCGCGGGGTGCGGTGGGGCTGGCACAGGGTGCGGTGGGGCTGGTGCACGGGTTGCGGTGGGGCTGGCGCACGGGATGCGATGTGGGGGGGTGTATTCCTAGTGTTTCGCTCTGGGCACCAAATGGATTAGAAACTGCCCTGCTGAAGTGCGTTATAATGGTTTTCAAACAGGCAACATAACTGTGGAAACCATGATGACCATTCTCCGTGATAAAGAGAGTGGAATTAACATGCAAGGAGGATTCATGACAAGTGGGAATATGGCATTAATCCTGCCACAAGACTGCAGCCTACCTTGTGTTTACTTATTTACAGGCACGCCTGATGCAGACAGGTGTGAAACCATTGTTCGCTAAACACTCCTTTTGCTTGGTATAATATTTCTTTACATTAATGTTTTGGCTATAGAACAGTGATAAAAGACACATGTTATGAAATAGTTAAGTTGACATTCATCACACAATGTTGTCCATGCACGAAGCCCCCTAAAGAGACCACCTTGAGTTAAGCATTTCCATAAAACATTCAGGTGCTTCGTTTCAGCAATATGGTGATTAGCCCTCTCTTAATATGACATTCTTCCGTGTTGATGTGTCTACGTACATGGGGGAGTAAACAATGTTACGTTGCTGTCACGAAACAGAAAAGTCAAAATGTTTTTCATTTATGTGATTTTTATTATTTTTTGATCCCAGCAATTAAACCACTGTACAGGGCTTTTGTAATCCTCGGTAGCCTTTCAAATACTGTGCTTTCGTTATGTGTCGGTGCAGAAGGGTCCCTCCTTTGTTCCTGCTCAGTCCCGTGTGTGCCTCGAGCTCCTGTATTCCCCCCACAGCCCCACAGTGTAGAGATTGGTTCTACTCCATGCGACTTAATTTCTTCAAACCCCCTCTTTCGCAGTCTCCCCTTCCTCTCTCCACGGCCGCTCAGTGTTGCCAGGTCAGAAGGAAAAAATAAGTTGAATGTTCCTTCAAAACAAGCCCAAAACAAGCTGACTCCCAACCAAATAAGCTGCAAAAACAAGTGCATCTCTAAAATAAGGTGGAAAGGTCTCAGAAGTTGAAAAATAACTATAATGCAAAGAATACATACAGAGAGCTCAAACATATGTTAACAAAAAGCATTTATTAAAATTGTTATTTTCAAACAATTGGTGTCTATTTTCATTTTTTGTATGTGTGCGACTTATAAAAGCAACATTATTGGCTTTTTGGATCCTTGGCTGCTCTGGTCCTTGATTTGTTGCTCACCTCTGGTCCTTGGCTCCATTGCAGGTACCTGCCAAGTAGCCCCATGTACTTCATGACACTGAGCCAGTCCAGGCATTTCCTATTAAATGCTAGGACTGGTATTTTACTTCTTCCCATTATATGTATGGACCTAGAAAGACCAGTATGCAAAGTGAAAATCCAGGACTAGCTCATGGTGATAAGTGTGACATGCCCCCCCTCCCACTGTCGTCCTTCTGGTATTGGTAAACCTGGTTGATTGCTCTCCTCTGGTCCTTGGTTCATATAGTCCATCACCCCTCTGGTCATTGGCTCCCTTATGACTTGCTCCTCTAGTAAATCACTAGCCCACCCATTGACTGTTCATTGCCATGCTAATCCTCAACCCTGTTCTTGCCCCTCCCCACCCAAAAAACCTTGTCATGGGAACTCTTTGAGCTCTCTTTAATCAAGCCTTAACATTAAACTTTGCACTCAATGCTGACTTAATTTGAGCTGTAAATGCTACTGGTGTAATAGAAATGTCTTAACCTGGTCTGCCTTCAGCCAATCAAGTGAAAAGCACTGTGTGTGTCCTTCAGTGAAGTCATGTTAACAGTTTTTGGCTTTTGCAAACGTATCAGGCATTTGCCAGGCACTGCTATTAGATGCCCTGGTACTTGCACCATTTTGCACCTGATGCCGTTCATACAACTAAAGACAGCAGTGCCTAGCAAGGGCTTTTCCCATGCCTACACAAAACCCTAAACTATTGTCATTGTCTATGCTTGTTTCCATCATGACTAAACTACATGTTGCTATAAATACCATGTGCTTACCTCTTGGCTAGGTAATGCGTCTTCAAAGGGTCTCATGTTGAAAGAGCCCATCAATGTAAAAGAAAGGAGTACTTGCAGGTCGTTAAGGGGCTGCAGACAGCCCCGTCCAGGAGGCTGCATGGGGCTTCACATCAGGAAGGCAATCAGCCCGAGCCTCACAGCGTGTGCATAACTGCTTAGGCAGGACGACATGTTCGCCTTTCATATTCATTTTTCTTTTTTGTAAATGGGGCCAAGTCAGCCAGACTGGCAAACAAGTGGAACAATAAGCACACAATTAAGGAAAAACGTGGACAAAAACCGCGACAAGCAACCTGCTAATATTATAAGCGACTTTGGGCAAAAACAAGCCCAAAGTCACTTATAATAAGCGGACATGGCAACACTGCGGCTGCTACAAAAGAAGAACATATGAGCAGTGTTGCCAGGTCGGAAAGAAAAAATAAGCTGAATGCCCTTCCAAAAGAAGCCCAAAACAAGCTGCCTCCCATCAAAAGAAGCTGAAAAAACAAGCACACACCTAAAATGCTGTAGAAAGGTCTCAAAAGTAAGAAACTTAACACAAAAGCATAAACATACATAGAGAGAATACAGCAATAGTGTTAAGTTGTGTTAAATAGAAACAGCACAGGTTACACAATATAATGTACACCACCAGAAGGCAGGTGTCCAAACTGAACATCCCTAGTACCCTAGCTCACCACAGATGCACAAACTCAATCCTCCACACTCCTCAAACACCAGTCCGGCCTGCACTACAATCAAACAATTTACGTTAACGCAAATTGAAACACTTGTGTATAGGCGCGTTACAAATGCCGTATCATATCATATTAAATTGTCTACTGCTCCAGACAGCTCACTAAATGAATACAGAGAGTCCCGTCTTCTCATATCTGCAGTCATAAAACAGTGCTACAAAGCAACCTTGCCTGCTCCTAAATTAGCCCCATACCACTCCTCCTGTAGATCCTGAAATTCCAAGAAACCGTGACAGTGATAGACTGTATGCTATACAAGACATAGCATAACAGGGCATAGCAAAGATTCACCCATTTCCTGCTGTGGCAGTACTCTGGAAGGCTCATTTGTGACTGGCACAAAAAGGGGGGGAAATTAATGTTAGCTTTGCTCAGGCCAGTGCTGTTTACTAGAAGGGTTTATTTGCCCAGGATCACACAGTTTAAACAGTGAAGCTGGAATGTTAACCCACTGTACAGTTTGGGCAATACAACACATATATTTCATGCTGCACCTTGTAAAAAATCATTACATTTTGTATTTCAAGGCCCAAATTAGAATTGCCATACAGAGCAGAGCCCTAAACGTTTCCATTACCATTTGCGGGAAAGCCATCCAGTCCTGTTTTTGATTGGAATTCTGGGACTTGTAGTTTTCCTAAATTAAATGTGGGGGAAAACGGTCAAATAGCAGAATCCTGGACTGGATGGCTCCCTCACGCATGGGATGGTAACTGAGCGCTCTGATAATTATATTTGCAATCTACCAAAGCAACCATGTAATATATCAATTCCGAGAAATAAAATGCTCAGTCAAAAGATTTTTGGTTCAGCTTTATTTTTTGCTGAATTAATGGAAAACTGGAAGTATGACAATGCGAAGTAATGCATGTCGGAACTACATTTTCTTTTTCCACTACTGTGTTGAAATGGTTGTCAGAAACTTCTTGCTGGCTATTGTGTAAAATGCAGAACAATCCTTTTTCATGGCTTCCTTTCATAAGAGGCTTTCTGTTCTGCACATTTTCGGGCATTTGGCATTGATGGGGCACTGAGGTAAGGATCCGTGAGTGGCCTTTCAGATGCGAATGCCCCATCAGTGCCAAATGTCTAAGCATGTGTTAAAGGAGAGAGAAGCCCTCGAGGAAGACAAAGGTGTAATTGCAGGCCATTAAGGACACTACGCGGCTCCAGGGGGGTTATTACTGAACCCGCTTCACATTCCCGTGCAGGACGAGATGTGGAGCTGCGACGTGTAATGGGTTTGGCTGCCTTGCAAACAAGCCCAATTACACGCGCACATCTGCTCAAACAAGCGGACAGAAACCGCGACAAGCGACCTTCCAATATTATAAGCGACTTTAGGCAAAAAGAATCCCAAAGTCGCTTATAATAAGCGCACCTGTCAACACTGCATATGAGAACTGCTTAAATGATAGACACGGGCACTTTAGGACAGGGGTGGAGCTACGCAGATCACTGGCCAATCCCAGGAACAGAGATGTTGGAGGGCGGGCTGTAGGCGGGCTATGACATTAGCTTTTCTTTTCGTGCTGCATGTATGGCTGGAGCCATCAAGTGGGCGTGACTCCGAAGATTGCCGAACACTGCCTCCCACAATCTACCATGGGAGGCAGGATAGCATACAACACCGGATGCTGCAGGTGCTGATTCTGCCTCCATGTGCTTTACTATGGCCTGCTGGTTATCGAGCTGACTGACTTCCTTTGCCCAGCATAGGGTGGCTGCTGATGCATGTGCTGACAGCGCTCGTAAGTGTTTCTCTATGCCACTCCACGAGCGTTCTCTGTTTGTATGATTCTGTTGAGGCTTGCGCCAAGCAGTTTTTCACAGACACACCGATAATTCTACAAGTCGGTTCGTGTAAGAACTCTAATGCTTTATTTTCATAAGTGTCAGTTACGTTTACACAACTGCGGAAGTCCCAAGCTGCTTGGTGCACAACAGCTCTTTGCGACTTTGGGTTATACAACGTTCACTGTATTTGCATGACTTTTTGTCCTTGCATGAAAGCACCTTTCACTAAAGAGCCATGACGGTCTGAAGTCGTCACAGAAGACACGGAGCCACATGATAGTTGCAACTCCATGACACTCCCCCTTTCGGTTTGCTTTTGGCTGTATGTAATTACATACCTAGCCTTTCCCTCTATGTGTTGTTTTTGTTAAACAATTTCTACTGTTTTAAAACTGGAAATACGAACAGACCATATCCACATTAGTACATATAATAGATCTATTCGTGTACAGATTCATCCGCGTGTTGGTAGTATATTAAATTCAACTTTTGAATATGAGTGTCTAACTGTCTACATGCGTGGAGTGTGTATTTTATATATGAACAAGCTCCCAGCAAACGCGGTACGTGTGTGTGTTTTCTCTGCCCTCTTGTTGCAAGGGCTTTTAAAATGACTTAAGAATAAAACTTCAAAGACTTTTGACACAAACTTTGAAGCACTGAGCATTATTTTTGGGCAAGCTGAGTGCCACCTGTGCATGTTGGAGTGTATATATATATTTTTTTTTCTCTCAATGGAAAAACGTTGCTACAGGGATGTTATGGTTACAGGTAAAACCTAAAAACCCCAGAAATTCGCAAGTTATGGTACGCTACGCAACCATAACTTGCTCTACCACTGTACACTGCAAGGACTAACACCCATGACATCAAAGATGACATCATAAATGTAATTGATGACATCACTGATGACATCACAAGTCTGGCACCCTCTTTTTTAATTTAGTGAGATATGTACACTAGGTGATTTTCTTGACTAGCAGTGAGGAATTGCAAAGTGAGAAGGTACTGCATTTGTACACTTTACCGTTCTTATACTGCTTTCCTTAGGGTTCAGTGACATCATATGCTACATATATATTTGGGAAGAAGGAAGCCTGAAATGCAGCACTTAGTTCTGTGCATTAAAATAATCAGTTAGGTTATGAACACTTTGTGGTGGTACTGCTACGTTTTTGCTTACTTTATATATGCTGCTATTGGTATGCGTTGTGCTGTCTTTCTTTTTTGTGTGCAGTAGTATATTTATATAGTAACTGAGGGATTGGTAGCTGCTTACACATGTTTAACAGTCCACAAAAGTCTAACAGTAAAGCATGCATTATATCACTATGCAACCTGGGGAAAATGTGGATATTGCACCTGTATTATGTATGCTGCACACACTGCTTATGTTTGTACATGAGTTTGGTCTTGTAATGGAAAGAAATGTGTAATGCAATACTGTTTATAGCAATGCCTTGTGTAATTACCTACTTACGTAATGATAGTTCTCCCCATGATGTCTGATTGTTTTATGGCAACGTAACTAAGACAATCCCTTCTGGAGGCTTTTCATGACAGCTAGATATACATGTGATGTCATCAGTGATGTCATCAATGTCATCTTTGATGTCATGGGTGTTAGTCCTTGCAGTGCACAGTGGTAGCGCGAGTTATGGTTGCGTAGCGTACCATAACTTGCACATTTCTGGGCTTTTCAGGTTTTACCTGTAACCATAACATCCCTGTAGCAATGTTTTTCGATTTGAATTTCATAGGTTTTGTAGTGGTGCAACTTAACCATAACGTCCCTTTAACAAGGTTTTTTGTTAGTGAATTTCATAGGTTTTTAATAGTGCACTGTAACCATAACGATGCTTTAGGCTAGTTCTTTGCAATAGCAATAAAGTGGAAATGGTTGTAGTATCACAACTTAACCATAACGTCCCTTTAACAATGTTTTTTGCTAGTGAATTTCATAGGTTTTTAGTACAGCACTTTAATCATAACGTTGGTATGTTATAGTTTTTGCTGGAAAGATGATAGGGTTTAAGGTGCACAAGTGAACCATAGTGTCCCTGTAATAATTTTTCTTTCACTGAATTGCATTAGATGTGTACAGGATACGCTTAGTGTGTAAAGATGTGCTGTGCAACATACTGAAGCCGAAGGCTGTATAGTAAAAGGCACATAGGTTGGGAACCGTGCGTCCGTTTGCAGGGATTGGGTTGAGCCCAACGTGCCCAGAAAGGGAGGGAGGTTCATAAAAAGGTGTAACATTCGGCGAAGACAAAAACATATGCAAACCACTTAAAGCGTGTCAATGAAGATTCCCCTTGCTAACAGCGCAGGGAGCTCTTGATTCTATTAAAGACAAGGAGGCGAGCATTATGCTTCAACTTCATGTATTTCCTCTCTCCAGCAGTTTCAACAATAACAGCATTTCAATTTTTATATGAAATAAACTTAATTTTTTATATTTTTTTTCAAAAAACTACTTGTCCCATCAGTCGTAGGCCCCTTGTAGTCCCAGTGCCCTGGTCACATGACCTAGTCCATCTAATTCCTGTGCTTTCCTCTTCTTGACTGCTTTCCAACAGCAATTCAACCGAAAACTGAACTGGCAACTAGACCAACTACTATGATCTCTCTGTTGAGCTGATCTCCCGCATTCCAACTTGGGGTCTCGCTCGACACCACTCGCTTACGTCCAGATCAATCTCAACTGTTATTTTGATTATATCCTAATGACAAAAACAACAGTACATGTTAGGGAGGCGGATACACACCCTATTCTGGAAGGAATTAAAGTAAGCACATTGATATACATCACACAATATTGTCCTAAGTCAACTTTAATTCTCCCGTGTATCTAGGGCAGGAAAGTAATGCTCCCCTCTTTGTCTTTAATAGAATCAAGAGCTCCCTGCGCTATTAGCAGGGGTAATCTTCATTCTATGTCAAGACAGAGGCGAGCATTATGCTTGTTCAAAGCTTCTTACCACTGAATCTGCTATTGTATGAACAGTTTTAAAGTAAAACGTTGTAAAGGTGGGTGGTATCACTAGCCCAATCGGCCGTTCGTAGAATATCTTGCAAAGTCGCACTTTGTATCAGCACTTTGGAAGCCATTGCGCCCCTAACAGAATGCGCTCCAAATGTAGTCATATCTATACCTGCTAGGCCCTTAATCTCTTGGACCCATCTCGCTATGGTGGCTGTTGCTACGCCTTTGTGTGGCTTCCTACGTGCTATCAGCAATTGGGTTATCCCCATCGGTCTCAGCTCCGCTGTTCTATTCTCATATTCCTTAATGCATGCTGCTAAGCACCACTTCTGATGTTCCTGCATATATGGATAAGTTATCGTGGAAGAGTCCGGCTTCGTTCTCCTGACCAGATTAAAAGTCACTCCATCTGATCCATATATTTTCCTATCCACATCTAGCGCTCTGACATCTTCTACTCTCCTGCATGATACCATTCATAACAGCATTGCCAATTTTCTTGACTGTTGTTCTAATGACCGGTACCTGTTACTGGGCCAATCCGCTAGCAACTTTAGCACAACTGCTACATCCCATAATGAATCCTATTTCGGTTGTGGAGGTTTTCTAAATCTTATTCCTTTCAGTAGCCGAATTACTGCTACATTCTCTCCTACTGGAACCCCCTCTATGGGTGTGTGACCTGCTGATAGCACTGATCTGTACACCCCCATCGTTCTATAGGCCTTCCCATCTTGTAGAAGTTCTGCAAAAAAGTTTAGTATCTGTGATGCTGGAAATGCATTGGAGGGACAGAGCCTCCCTGTCCTTGTCCTGTAGTCCTTTTGTCATTTGTGTTCTGCATTGTTTTCTGCCCAGGAGTCCATATGGGACTCCTGGCAGTGCAACTCTTCCTGTTTTTGGTTTGGCGTACAGACCCATGAAATACCCTTATGGCACCCATGGGTGGGGGTGGAACCCTGTGCCCCTAGTGTATGTGTTTTGGCACCTGTGTGTGGCCCACAGAGAAGGGTATGGGCTGGTGGCAGCTCCATGCTGAATTTGACAGGTGCTCTGAGTATCCTCCATTTTGGGTTACCCAGGCCCTGCTATTGGAATCGGTTGATTCCTGATAGGAAACAAGATGGCCCCTGTGGCTCTTGTTTTCTATTGCCTGTTACCTTGTTTCCCAAAGTCCTGCGAAGCCCTGCCTCTGTCCCTTCTTCCTGACAGGCTGTTGGGTGGAAGTTCCATATATGGTGTTGTTGTGAAGTCCAGGCCAGACTGGCTGGAGCCTTCCCAGTGACTGTATGTTGTGGGTACACCCTGTGGGTGGGACCTGGGTGAATGGAGTGTGTGACCAATATGCACTTCTTGTTGTGGATGTCTGGTTTCTGGTGTTTGACACAATGACTGAGACAGCCCTTCCCAAAACTGGTATGAATGCAATGTGTAGTGTTGAATGGCTAGGTACTTGTCCCAATACACATTCCTTGTTGTGAGTGTCTGAGAGGGAGGAGTATGGCCTGAATACACTGTATGTCTGATTGGCTGACTGACTGCATGAATACCCTTCTGTATGATTGGCTACTGAGTGTGACCCAGCAGTGTGGATGAGAGAGAGAATAGTATATCTGGGGCCTTCTCACCACTGGAAATTGTTCAGAAGCTGAGTTGACACTTGAAGAGTAACTGGAACTGCTTATCCTTGAGGCCCAGCTGGAAGAAGAAGAACTACTGCTGCATTTGCTTCGACCCAATCCGAAAGCGGTCGAGTTCATCAAGGACTGATCTGAGAGAGGACCTGGTTAGGCGCCCTCTTCCCGTGCTCGCCAAAGCTCCCTGGAAGTTAGACCCTCGAAAGGCTGCCGACCGGAGACGGGGACTGCCGAGGAGAACGAAGTGAAGCACCCGGACATCGACGCCGTCGAAGTCCATTGCCGTCAACCAGGGTTCCTGAGTATCGCCATAACTGCTGGAGGCCCGTCAAAGCTGTGTTGCCCAGAAGAGGGGACCGCTTGACGATGTGTCACTGACAACCGGAGCCGCAAGCTCCATTGCCTAAGACTTTTGATTCACGGACGCGCTCGTCCGCACCACTGCCCGCCTTATCCCGCCGGAGAAGGCCTGGCCGTCGATGCGCCGAGGAGCATCCGCCAGTGAGTTTCCTGCCACCCGAAGACCACAAAGACTTCAACGACTCGATGCCCTTGTCGGGCCACAGTTCTTCAGAAACTCTTTGCGGTCCTGAGCTATCAAAGGCCGAGGTGCCCCGCACACCTCATCCTCGCAGGACGTCGCCAACGAGCACCGCCTGGATCAACGCTGTGGTCTCGGCACCATCGGACTTTTCATTGACGCCGTTGACGCCAAGTTCACCTTCTTCGATGCCTCTCGACGATCCGTGGCTCCGGCTTTAAAGGGAGTCACTCAAGAAGGATCCCTCGACGCCTCATCGAAGAACTCTGCTCTACCAGGAACATTGGGGGGAGGTAGAAACATTATAGAAGGAAATAAGACTTCTAGAACAATATATGGACTGGGCTTGTGATATAGCTTTACTTTACAGGTTGCCCAGGTGGGGGGGATCTCCACACAGAACTGTGTTTAACGGTAGAGGCCAGTATTCTGCCAATTGCTCTAACCAACTGCTTTCCTCCTATGTCTATTGTTGATTACCTTTATTAATTTGATTTGTGTGCCATTTAACCAGAGTACAGTTGATGCACTTTAATGAGATCTAGTAATAATTGTGGTACCACATAGAACTGTATATATCTGCCATTATAGATTTGCTGAGCACAAAGTGAGTTATTGTGATAGTGTACATAACCTTGAATATTAGTTATATAAAGACTGTGTTTTAACTAATACAGTGTGTGGACATTCCTTTGTGGGGGTTTGGGGACTACACTGTACCTAAGAACCAGCCTGCATCACCTCCCGATGAGCTAGGCCTTGACTGCTCGTCCATTACTACCACAATAGAGAATCTTGGCTGGGGTCCTCTGTGCCTCTCCTCTACCATATAGAGAGCAGAAGTACAGACAACCCCTCCAGTCTTTACAGTATCTCAACTAGAGGGGCTGAAACGGGATGAACATCTCTCCTTTTGCACCATCTCGACCACCTGTTCCAAGCTGCATCGTAGCTCTTTCTAGTCGATGGCACCCACGACTCAGCAATGAGGATTGCAGCCTGCACCGAAATTCCCAGGAGCTTCCAGCGTCTCCTGCTATCCTGCACGCCATCAGCGGGAGAATGCCTCTCACTCTCAGAGGGTGAAACGACTCAGCTGGGTCCGTGAGAAGATTCTCTTCTGGTGGTAGAATTGTCGGGTAATCTGTCACTAGCTCCATGAGTGCCGAAACCATACTTGCGATTTCCATTTCGGAGCAATTACTATCAGAGTCGCTGCTTCTCTGCGCACTTTTGTCAGCACTCTGTTCATCATCATGAAAGGTGGGAATGCGTAGTGCATCTCTCTTCTCCAGGCTTGCAGCAAAGCATCTACCCCTGCTGCTGCAGGGTCCAGCCTCCAACTGAAAAATCAATTCTTCTGAGCGTTCAGTCTGGACGCAAACAGATCTATGTGTGCTTATCCCCAGATCTCCTCTATTTATCAAAATATCTCCCTGTCCAGCATCCTTGGCTATTTCTGCTAATAATCTGGACTTCGTCCCTCCTAAATGATTTATGTACCTGACTGCTGATATGTTGTCCATTTTCAGCAGAATACATGAATTCACTTTCTCTTTCGTGAAAGCCATGATCGCAAATGATCCGGCTAACAGCTCTAGACAGTTGATGTGTAGCTTGAGTTCCTCCGAACTCCACCTTCCCCCTGTCTGCAGTTCTCCGCAGCGAGCTCCCCAGCCCGCTCTGCTGGCGTCCAACTCCATCACTATGTCGGGCCGGTCACCAAAAATGGCTCTCCCGTTCCACGCTTCCATGTTCTGTAACCACCACTCCAGTTCTATTCCGGACTCTCGATCTAGGGGTACTAGCTGGTGGTACTGCAAGCCCTGCTGTAGGTGTCTTATCTTCAGCCGCTGAAGAGCTCGGTAATGCGAGGGCCCTGGGAATATCGCTTGGATTGACGCTGCTAGTAAGCCTACTAATCGCTCCATTGCCCGGAGCGAGATAACTGGTTTGCTGAGACAGCCTCTTATCTCTCTTTTTACATCTCTTATCTTCCTGTTCGGCAGCTCCATTGCAGCCGTCCTGGTGTCAATGACGAATCCTAGGAATTCTATCCTCTTTGCTGGTCTCATCTCCGACTTTTCTCGATTCACTAGGAACCCGAGAGAGGCCAGGAGGTTTGTCACCCAGTCCGTCTGGTACCGGAGCATGTCTCTGCTGCTCGCCATCAGCAGAATGTCGTATAGGTAAATTATCATTCTTATCCCTTTCTCTCTGATTGCTGCGGTTACAGGCTTCATGAGTTTCGTGAACGCCCATGGCGCCGATGCGAATCCAAACGGCATTGTCGCAAATTGCCATAATTGCACGTCCCAGTCGAACACCAGAAAGGGACGGTTATCCTCTTGCACTGGTACCGTAAGGTAGGCATCTTCCAAATCTATCCTCGAGAGCCAGTCGCCCTGTCTGTGCGTATCCCTGACCTGGTGAGTCCCTTCCATGTAAATGGTGGTAGACCACCCAGCTGTTCATATCCTTTAAGTTTATCACCGGCCTCACTTTGTCCTTCCTGTGTACTAGGAACATACTGCTTATAAATCTCGGATTTGTTTTGCAAGGTTCTATTGCTCGCTTCACCGCTAGCGCTGTGAATAGTGGGCGGGGGGTTTGGGATGGGTCGGGGTCTCTGTAAACTCTATGCACAAGCCTTTGGCTGTCTGCAATACCCAAGCGTCGCTGGAAAGCGCGTGCCAATTTTCCCCAGAATCTCACTGTCCTCCCCCCCCCCCTACCGGCAGATATGCGGCAGCTCTCACCTGTTGGGAAGTTCTGTCCTCTTACCTGGCCTCTGCTTCGCCTTCCTCTAGGGAAACGGCCTCTTGGCGGAAAAAAGATGTCTGGTTGTTTGTTCTCCAAATAATGGGCTCTGTTGGATTGAGGCCTTCTGGAGGTTTGATAGCGACCGGTCGCTCGGCCTCTGTACCGACCGGTCCTGCCAAAAAACTCTTCCAGGGAAGATTTTCTTTATGGAGCCCGGAGTTTTCTCTAGGGAGGTATAAGTTCCCGCAAACCTTCCCATTTCATTCTTGAAGGTCTCTTCGAACAATAGACCTTGTGCTGCTTCACCTGCTTCGTAGGACGATAAGTCCCCTAGTTTAGGGTCTATCTTGAGTAGCAGCCCTCTTCTGCGCTCGGATGAGATGGCGCAGTTGGCGTTTCCTAAGAGGCATACAGCTCTCTGCGCCCAGTTCGCCAGTACTCCCGGGTCTACTTCCTCTCCTGTGTGTTTTGCGCGCTCGTCTAAATCCATGATCTTTGCCAGTGGCTCTTCTAGATCTGGGACCTTTTCCTGGCAACTTCGCCATGAGCGATCAATCCCTTTCCTGGGATCTCTGTTGGACTTGGCCATGAAGGCTAACATCTTCGGGTCCAGCTCCGGGGCCTCTGCCACTTTCCCTGGCATATCCGGCTTTGGGCACTCCGCCCTCATTCTTTGTCTCACTTCTTTCTCTAGTGCCCGGTTCATGTACTTCGAGACCCTCGAGGATGGTACCCATTCTGAAGACTTTGGATTACGGATGTCCTCTGGGTGGAACATATCTGCTGTCTCTTCATCCTCTAGATTGTTGAGCTTCCTCAACCTTTTCTTCGGCGGAGGTAGACTCTCCTCATATCCTTCTTTGTCGGCCTCCTCCTGCGAGCGAGAAAGACAGAGGGCCTCATTCCGACCCTGGCGTTAACCAAGGCGCTATTAATTAGCACCTTGGTTGACGCCGTTATCTTTCCGACTCCGCCATGGTGAATGGCATAATTACCACCCCATTTGAAGGTTGGCGGGGGCGGTAATTCCCCATTCACCATGGGCCCTTCCCCATTCCCATTTTTGGCCCATAGGGCTCAATGGGAATGGGGAAGGCGCTAATTACGGCTCCTAGGTCCCTTTGCAGGTTGGTTTTTTAACGCCTGCAAAAAGCAGGCGTTAAGTACCAACCCGCAAAGGGAACTCGAAATAGGGCGGTAAGGGTTTAACGGCACCGGTCTCGTTACCGGTGACCGTTAACCCTTACCGCCCTACTCGGAATGACCCCCAGAGACTCTTATGGGTTCCTCTTCGGGGGAATCCTTCCTCCACATCCCCCATATTATCATCCCCTGGGTAGGGGGTCTATAGGCTCCACACCCCTGACTTACCCATGAAAGCTTCTTGCAATCTATTAAATGTGTCGGTAGCCTCTGGGGCCCTTAGATCTTCCCCATCTGTCTGGCCCGGGGGGTTAGAAGAGTTCTTGCTCTTCCGGGCCTTCATACACCCCTCTGGGTCCACTGGCGTGACCCTTGTGGACGTGCTTGGTTTTGTTAGGGCGATTCTATCTTTATGGCTCAGAAATAGTTTGATCGTTTCCAATCTGTCATGTAGGGGCCTGACCCCTTGAGCCACTGCCTCAATGAGTGAGTTCCCCAGCACCTCCTTAAAACTATAGGCCAGGTCTTCTGAATAGACTGCCTCCTGTTCTTCTTCGCTCCGCTCAAAATCTGCCATGATCCTGTGCTGGTAGGTGCCTTCAAATACCTTTCCAGGTGTAGTGGCACGTCCACTGACTCACTTGGCTGTGTGGATGAGGCTTTACCCTGGTCTGCTAAGCAGGCTTCTTAATATGAGAATCTGCAATGTGTGAGCTTCAAACTGTGTAACCAGTGTTCTTTTCTTGTTAAATGTGGCCTTCGGTGCTCAAATCTGCTCCTTGACCGTGAGGGAGACTGTAATTGACATGGGCTAATTAACGCAATGATTTTGTGTACTTCGAGCGTAGTGTTCTGTTTGCCGAATGCTCCGGCCCCTCCTACCCAACAGTGGGGGCCCTACTCCTTCTCGGTGAGCTATAACCTCTGCGAAAGTGGGGGCTGCTTTCCCCGTCTCGCAGGGAGGGAAAGTTCCCGCTCGCGGGGACGCGCTCCTCCCCCACAAAGGTGAGGGGCTGTCTGCTCCTCTCTGCGCCGGGCGCGCAGAGCGCTTCCTAAGAGAGGCAGCCGGCAAGCCCCTGAGGTGCTGAAAGTATGGCACGGGGCTGCTGGTTCCTCTTTACAAATGTACCGTAAAGCTTGCAACACACTGCATGGTCCCTTCTACGTGCGCTATGGTCATTAATCAGTATCAAAGCCTATGACATCTACCCCTATACCAGTATCACTACAGAGTTATGTAATAGAGGTACTTATCTCTGGAGAGCAGGAAAGAAGAGGAAGAGCACAGGAAGTAGATGGACTAGGTCACGTGACCAGGGCACTGGGACTGCAAGGGGCCTAGGACTGATGGGACAAGTAGTTTTTTGAAAAAAAAATTAAAATGGAAGTTTATACAAATTGAAATCGTGTTAATTGTTGAAACTGCTTGAGAGAGGAAATAAATGCAGTTAAAGCATAATGCTTGCCTCCGTCTTGACATAGAATTAGAAGGGAAAATGCCATACCTATACAAAATGTGTACTTTCGCAACAAAGTGCACAAAGGCAAAAAGTATGCAGCATAAAGGAAAGCACCAACATGAAAAGTGACGTTTGCCTTCATCAATCTTACCGCACACCTGCTGCACAATCAAACATAGAAGGAAGAGGCAGAGAAGCAACCGGCAACTACGAGAACTGAACATCAGAGCAACGTGGTAAGGAGATGAAAGTTTGTGTTGAAATTGCACAGGTCCGTTAGTGTACAATATTAGAGAAGCATTATGTTTTCTGTTTGTGCGCAGCAATGGCTTCCACCCTACAGTGGCTTGAGGAGAATTTTCTGCATGAAGAAATCAATGATGGCGATAAGCCCATTGTTATCCGCCACACTGTGAATAGGGAAAGAGTTACTGGAAGGGCAAACACCCTGGTATGGCTGTAGGAAAATTTTCTGATGACCAAATGAGTGAGCATAGTAACCCCATAGGTAGGGAACGAGCTAGCAAAAAGAACACAATCGCAATGTAAAACTTAAAAGAGAACAAATGTGGTTACTTGAAATTAACAGAACATACCGGAATACAAAGCTGTACACCAGAAGCGGCACCTTTTGCACAGGAACATACGGCCACTGAAACTGAACTGAATGCTGGGCATATCAAAATTGACTGCCTGGACGCCAAAATCGAGCAGTTGCTCCTCCAATTTGCTGCCTTGAGAACATTTGTTGAAGAACATATAAGGGGCATAATAAGATATCACTGCCCAACTTGCACATCTCCCCCTTCCCCAATTCCCAGCCGCCCTTCCCCGCAAAATCAGTGGCATGAAAGACGCTTCGATGAGAGCTCAATCCCTTCTTCCCCACAGCAGAAACTTGTTGAAATGGAAACATCCCCAATATATGTATCTGTTTCTTGTCTCCCTCCCCTTTCTGAATAGTCGCTATAAATGTGCGCTAATAAATATTGCGATGTTAATTTGTACAGATTGTGTATGTCCCTTTTTCCCGTTTAACAAGGACATTGTAAGTGAGAAGGGCACAGCAGTAGTGGGGATGAATACAAGGGAGAAAAATGGAGGAGGCGGACGACCGCCACACCTGGCTGCCCTATGCAAAGTCACAATACAATCATCTGTATGACACCAGTATGGGCCGTATGTTTGCATGCACACATTACCGTCCCTTTCAAGCCTCCGTTCATCTGTGACAGATTGTGCACATACGTATATCGTGCTGTGACGCCTGGTAACACTTTCCCTGTTGAACATAACCAAATAAACGTGTGGTATAGTCGTAGTATCTGGAAGCGTACACCATCTTTCTGTGCATACTTTTCCACATAAACATCCCACCTACTCTATAGTGCTCACAGCAAGCATAGGTAGAAATGTGCAATGCATGTGAACCATATGTTTAAGTAGGCCGGGGGTGGGAAACGTATCGGTAATACAATTATGCACATGCAACTAAGTGTAACATGCAGTATACATCCGGCAGACAAGCTTGCAAATGGAGAACAATGGCAACTTCACCATAGTAATGTAGCAAAGTGGCGCGTCGTCCCTTATTTGGTGGACACAAGCCAGATCCCTACAAATCAAAAGAAAACATTTCTCTGCAATGTACGGACTGTTACAGTGATAGTGCACCCGTTCAGCAATCCTCCACTCTTCCTTCTACATGTAGATATTGTAGGGAAGGAGTTAATGGCACTTTGCAATGTCACATGCTCCACATGAGCCCTATAAAAGAGCACACCCTACAATTGCTCTGTTTGGCTTTCTATACAAGAGCACCGGTGCATTGTGCTTGGGGCAGAAATAGCTTTCTCATCAAATCTGTGCCTGCAAACAACTTCTCCAAGTAATGGCCACCAGAGCTTCTGCTACTACCTCTAACTCAGAAGCACCCACACCCTCACTACCAACACCTCCTTCTAAAAGTCCTCAGCAAATGGACAAGCATCATTATGGGGACGTACATCGAAAAGGAAACAAGAGTAAAGTAGAAGGAATCCCCATTGCCTACAGCCAGCGTCAGTCCTGGGTGTGGAAACTATTTAGGACCGTAGGAAATGTGCCTAAATCTCGTGCTAGCCAGGTGCAGTGCACTGAGTGCTCAGTCACAGGAAACCTGGCTTGTAAAGCTATGGCACCGCTTCCATGCGGCGGCCCCTTAAAGCGCATTACCAGGCAGCCATTTGGAGAGGTGTCCCTTTCCAAGCATGCAGTACGTTATTGTCCACTACAGCACCCTCTGCATCTGCTTCTACCACCACTACAGACACTCCAGTGGGCCACCGCATCCCGCAAGCAACCTTGGAGGACATACACAATACAACAGACACATACCTTTCAAAGGTCAGTGTATTGTGTATATTCTGCGATGCGGTACTGTGTAGGGGAGAACATTTTCGAAGTGCTTTTGAGTCAGCTGTCGAGGACCATGGCAAACACTGCCCCCTACCCAAGTAAGGTCCACCTTGCATCTTCTACTCTCCACTTACCATTTCTTATCCATGTGGTTGGTACGCTTTGTGAAATCTCCCTTCCACTGCTGTCTTTTCTGGTGTCTCTTATAGCAACAGGAAAAATGCTACACAGCCAGAAAGCGGGGCGAACAAAAAGGCTCTTTTCAGAGCCACCTTCCAGTGTTCAAAAATATAACTTCAAATGAAACATGCAGGTGGTGACGCAGCGCCACGTACAGAGATGGCAACAATTCGTGCCGATACGCCGTCAAAAGCACTGTACGCATTTCCACAAAAAAGTAGTGGCTCTGAAAAGAGCCTTTTTTGGTACTATTTGTATTTTAAGCATTACAATTGGGGAAGGACCACTGGGAAAATGCATAATCCTACACTTGCAGGAAGCACTTTACGGCACTTTGGATATTACAAAGATAGATCTCATTGCCAGCATCAGTCAGATGAACTCCATCTGAACGAAAAATGTTACTACTATGAAAGGTAATGTTTTCATTGTGGAAAGAGAACATGCCAATGTCGCACAGAAAAGCGCACACAGCCTTGTTCACATTGCGCCACGCTTTCTCCATTTGTGGACCACAGAAGGAAGAACGCAGCCACATCTGCCTCTGGGCAATGCGAGAAAAGATTATGTGTGTATTTGGAAACATTTCCATTAGTTGGCAAAATGTCTCCTTCATTGCAAACTGCAGTGAAATGCTGGTAACGTGCCCTAAACTGTTCCCTCTGAAATGAACAATAATAATGTCTGGATGAGGAAGCGACACCAAACTAGCACAAAAAGCACCCACATGGACCCACTGCATTCCACGTATTCCGTACCACTGCACAGCAACATTATCGAAACCAAGGTGTGCTGCTAGTGCACAACGCTCTGCGTAAAGTTGTACCCAATGTATCCACGAGTCGCCCAACAGCCATAGAGTTCGCCTACTTAATGGCACACCCGTCCCCGTAGCCATGTCCACTCTTATTGTTATGCCACAATCTGTTTCTACACACCACACCCACAAATTCATATTGAGCAATCCCAAATCCTGCATAGTCCCATTTCCATTACACCCACCCTCACAATACCCAGATGTAGCACATGCACTCCCCCAAAAGGAGTGGCTTTCGCCAACATATTGTCCTGTGTACGGGGCTACACAAACACATTTGAAGCGTAATAAAAAATCGGCACAGACAAACTGGACGTACACGGTATGACAATACCTATGTGTCAGCAAGGCATAGCACAACTACAAGCCTTAGATAACTCCATCTCCAACACAGCTGGTTTGGAGAAAATTCTAACTTTATGTGTCAACTGTAGAGTTATGCTAAAGCGTAACATTGACATAGAGCAAGGTTTAGTCAATAGAGCACTTGGTACAGTTGTTGCCTTCCACACATACCCACGTAACAGCAGCATTCAGTCTGTAAACATCAATTTTGACAAACTTTCAGAAGTCAAAAATATAGGACGCACACTGGCGCGATTTCTTCTTTTCAAAGACATGTATGTACGCAGAGAGCAGTTTTCTCTGTCGCTTCTCTTATGCAGGAACTATTCAGTCAGTCAGTCAGCAAGTTTATTCGGATTAAATATAAATCCATCAAACACATAGCAAAACAACATACAAAAGCAAATACAATTAATAAACATTGACAAAAAATAGTGCATCAAAGAGTCATTTAGGGGAGGGGAGAGGTGTGAACCCATGGATCCCATCACCCTCAATGTAACACCTCTTGATTGAGCCCAGCCCCAAAGGTGTCTGACCGATTGCGACCCAGGGGAGTGAGGTTAGCTCCGGAGAGAGGGTAAGTCCTCTGGGTCCGCCTCAGGGGGTGCTCAGGGCATAAATGTAATAGTGGGCTGATAAAAATTACACTCCTCGGGGTCCCTCCCGCCCCTACCCAGGACCATATTTGCCAATCTCCAGTCCCAAAAGGTCAATTCCACAATGTCCTCTGAATTCTGGACCGAACTGGCCAATCTGCGACATCCCGCCAAGGATTCCCTGGTCACAGAAGAACAACCTCTCACAGACCTTAGCCAGTGTATGCTTTTGTTGGCAAGAGCCTCCCTGGACTCCTGCAAGTTCCTTTTCATTTTTGGTACACCATGGAGATACACACATGCTTGTCCATTCCGACCTCGGGAAGGGGGTTGAGGTGGGCCGCCTCTAGGCCATGAGCCACCGTGGCTCCTTCCCACGATTTTGGGGTGATCGGAACCAGCTCGGCAGTGCCCACGATCCACCCCCCCCAATTTGCTGGCTGTTCTTGTTGCCCCCCACACTGGGACCTTTTCCAGGGGCCGGTTGTGCATTCCCAGACATCAGGCTGGGACTAGAAGAAATTGGGGCTATAAGCTCAGGACTCAATGGGGCTTGATTCTTGGGGAGTGCCAAAGGAATGTCAATTAGAACCTTACACGCAGCCTGGGTAAAGATGGACTCCTCCCTCTGCTCCTTTGCCTGAGTGGCTCTAAGGGCTGCGAGTAAGTTTCTGATGACAACCAGCTCAGCCAGAACTTGCTTGCACTTACACCCGCCATGTGACAAATCAGCCTCTAAAAGGGGGTTAATAGCCAACCCTACATCCAAATGTGTTATTTGGTGCTTGGACGCCCTTGATGTAGATGAGGAAAGGGGTGGGCTGGTCAGTGGGCTCGCTGTAAGGATCTGCATATTTCCGGGGCTTCTATTGCACAAGGAAGGATTGCATTCAGGGACATCAACAGATGGACTGCCCTCGGCACTCGCGCAGACCATAGCCGAGCTAGATAGGGTCTTCCCGGCCCGGCACCATTTGTAGGGGTGGGTGGCAAGGTGAGAACTGCAAAGTGATTTTCCGGGGTATAGCTCGCTGGGGGCGGGCTGCTAACTAGTTCACCCAAACCTAAAGAGCCCCCCTCGAGATGCACCTGCATCTCCGTCCCAGGGCAGAGGATTCTTTGGATGGGAAGCCCCTTGGGGGGGCTAAGGCTCGGGATCGGGGCGAGAGGACGAGGTTCTTCAGTAGAGGGTGGGCAGAACCTTCCTCCGTTAGGCGCTATGAAGGCCTGGGCCACTTGAGACTTTGCGGTTCGGTCCTCCCCATTGTGTTGATCCTCATGCAGATTACCCCGATTGAAGAGTAGTGATCCTTCCCTAGTCCCATGTTCGATGACCATGCTGCTCCCCCGTAACAGTAAAGCCCCACAGCCCCCTTCTGTCCACACTTGGGGGGGCCGGGTGGAACAGGTAGAGCACTCACCCCCAGATACTAAAACAGTTTTCTGGGCGGTCGTGACGAGGGTTTCAGCCGGCGCACCCTTTTTAACAACGGGACGAGTCCTCTGTATAACCCGTACCTTGTGCTTAGGATTATGCCCACACTCTTGGAGGGCATGCTCGGCACACACCTTGGGACATGGAGGAGGCAGATGGAGGGGTGAAAGAACTGGAGGTGCCAGGGGGGTTTTCCTTGGTGGGCCGTGGGTTTTCATAGTTCTCAGTCTCTTCAGTAAGGACATTTTGGGATCAGCAAACTTAGCAGGCTCAGCAGAGCCGAGCACGAGCAAACAGGCCTGGGCAAACAGTCCCTCCGACGTACACTCGCCTGCACTTACTTCACTTTTCCTGCTTCTCCTCCTCTCTCGCTGGCGAACCCAGGACAGGTCTCCCGCTGCCGCGCCGAACACCTGCGGCGCCAAACACCGCGCCCTTGCCCCGCCGCGGGCTTCACCGCTGTGGGGCTCCGGTGCAGAGTATAAGTCCCTGGGGGCGTGGCCAAAGCAGGAAGCTGCTGGAGGTGTGCCTGCGGTGCCAAACACCGCGCCCTTGCCCCGCCGCGGGCTTCACCGCTGCGGGGCTCCGGTGCAGAGTATAAGTCCCTGGGGGCGTGGCCAAAGCAGGAAGCTGCTGGAGGGGTGCCTGCGGCGCCAAACACCGCGCCCTTGCCCCGCACGGTAAATTGCACGGTCTCACCTTAGATCAAGCATTGATTGATATTGGCAACACAGTCTTCAAAGAAGGCATGAGTTACATAGCAATGTCACGGCAACGTACACTGGAAGGACTGTATCTAGTTAGTTTTGATGCAACTGCAGTCAGTGCAGACATTCCTTGCATCATAGAGTACAATAGACTTAGTGCACTGTACACACTCCATCTAAAAATGTACCCTATTCCTCAAAAACCAAAAGCTTTGAAAAGAAGGCTTATTCCATCTGAAGTACTAAATAATTGGGCCACAGGACAGTCAAAGAAATTCAAAGAAAGTCATACTACAGCAACTAGCAAAAGCACATACAAAAGGAGTAAAATAGACAAACCAAACCCAACTCCACTCACAAAAAAAGCCTCTGCTAAGAAACCTCGTACCCTTCCATCAAAGGGCTCAGACACAGAAGGACCTGTCCCTTTCAAATTTTCCAATACAACAGGTGTTAATTGCTATGCAAATGTAACAATAAATGTTCTATTCCAAATACCAGCAGTTGTTGAACACATTTATTCAAATGGCGCAGACCAATCGTGCTTGCAAAGGCTCATCCTTCACAGAAATGCAGTAAGCAATCCTGACACCATTTAAAGTGTCTCAGGAATAAGCCAAGAATTGGACTACAGTGCTGGAATGGTGAAATTCACTTTAAACCGACAAGAAGATCCCAAAAAATGTCTAATGTACTTACTACAAATACTGGAAAGAAAAACATACTTAGAATACAAATCTTTCACATTTCCTACATATGGAGACATGCAAGCCCTCTTTGCAACCATGCCATTGAGGAGCAAGTCCCCAAGGAATCCTTCGTGTATATACCAATACCCAACTGTGACTCCATTCCATTTCAGCAACTGGTGCAAAATGCAAACCATAGCAGGTTCTGTACGTCGTTCATTTCTGAGAATCATTCGATGCTACATATACACTCACATAGTCAACAGGCCTCATTACGAGGTGGGCGGTAAGGGATTACTGCCCTACTACGTGTTCCCTTTGCGGGTCCTTCCTTAACGCCTGTTTTTTTCAGGCGTTAAGGACGGGACCCGCAAAGGGACGCAATCTAATAACAGTACCGCAATTTGCAGTACCATTATTAGCGCCTTCCCCATTCCCATTGAGCCCTTTAAGGGCTCAATGGGAATGGGGAATGGCCCTGGTGAATGGGGAATTGCCGGTCCCGCCAACCTTGGAATGGACCGGTAATTGCTCCATTCACCAGGGCAGAGACGGAACAAGTTTGGAGGCAGCCATGGCGCTAATAGCGCCATGGCTACCTTCAACCTCGAAATGAGGCCAAATATGTGATATTAATGCTCTTAAGGTACAATGCCGACAGTAGCAAAAACAACTGCAAACTTACTGCATTCACACACAGACAGATATTACTTGGCAGGAAAACCTTCACAACTGTAGCCATAATCTACCACACAGGGGACTCCACCAATGCAGGCCCTATACTGCATACATTAGAAAGCAATCGTCATGGTGGGAATGCAATGATGCTTCCATCAATCCAAAGCACAAACTACCTGCAAATCTTGCAAATTCCTACTTAATATTCTTGAGGGCAAAATGTAATCATTAATGTACAAACCTAGTATACCTTACTCCCCAGCACCAACCAGTACCTTCGTAAGTGGACAAACATTTTTTTTCCTTCCACACTATCGACCTAAAGCAACGTACCATACATGAAGCATTGCGAAATGCACTACAGTGTATACTTGCAAATTTCATCCCCAATGATTCCAAGGAGTACAGTCACACAAACAGTACGTGTCCACAAAACACAGTACCAGTATTTTCCACTGTATACGTGGAAGTGTATTTGCTAAGTGTGAGGTTTCAAAACTATCCTCTGTAACCTCTAAAATCACCACTAACGCAAACCAGTCGCCAGCTCTCCAAGAATAGTCCTATAACTACCAACAAATATTTACATTTACATATCACCACATAAATCCGCAAATGGACAGTACCATTTCAAAATGTACAGAGATGTCCAAATAACCACAGGAATGCACAAACTTCTCTATGTACCCTTTACAAACGGGACACTGCAAACAGTTAGAATATGCCACCTGGTATCTAACTGCAACCTGAATACGACAATGTTATTTTCAGCATCACAACTACCCAACTCAACCTTCAACAACTACTCTGCTACAAACATAGCATGAAACACTTCCAAACTATCAGCAGTTACAGTACGCCAACAGGTACGTAACTACCGTGCAAATTCTGCACTAGCACGGACTCCACCAATGGAGTCCACTATACTGCATACATTAGAAAATAGTGGTCATGGTAGGAATGCAATGAAACTTCCATCAGTCCAAAGCACATACTACCTACAAATCTTGGAAAGTCTACTTAATAATCTGGAAGCCAAACTTTCCTCAGTGATGTGCAAACTTACTATACCTTACTCCCCAGCACCAAGCACTACCTTAATAAGTGGACAAAAAATATTATTCTGTATGTACCCTTTACAAACGGGACACTGTAAACAGAATAACGCCGCCTGGCATCTAACAGCAACCTGAATACGACAATGTTATTTGCAGCATCACAACTACCCAACTCAACCTTCAACAACTACTTTGCTACAAACATAGCCTCAAACACTTCCAAAGTATAAGCAGTTACAATACGCCAAAAGCTACGTAACTTCAGTCATAATACTTGTAAACCACCAGCAGAAACCAAACGCATAAAGAAACAATGGTACAAAAAGGAAGCAGTGAAATATTTACAAATCAGCACCTGCTATAGAACGCCACCCATCCTAGCAACATGTATAGTGCACACATCGTACACATTACATTTCCTCCTACTTCAACAGTACACCTTCAAAAATGCTGTAACCACTCCAAACGTCACTATCACTCACTGTGCACTATATTAGTAACTAAATTGCGATTTTTTTTTTTTTTTTTTTTTTTTTTTAAATGTTTTTTTAATCCAGCAAAAACATTTCTTCCACACAGACCCAATGATTTTGCAAAGAACCACAGGAACTGCGCTGATTGCACAGTACACAGGTTCAAAGCATAGTACTTACAAAGTGCTAGTTGTGAGGGTCACAAAATAAAGAAATGTATGCTATAGTGTACTTCAACTAGCGCTAACATATTCTGTTCTCTTTTCCCACAGATAATACAGTAACCAGTATGACAACATTTTACACTCCATACCCAAAACACAGTGCAGGGCTTCCTCAATGCAAACAGTAAGTCTTCAACGATTGCTATTATCCATCTGTACAATATCACAGTGCAATAAGTGCACTTATTTCTGCTATTCACATACCAATAGCACCACTGACAATGCCACATATTATGCAGATTGTAGCCACACCCTACATGCTTAACTACACCCTCTACATTGTAGGGCCTCCAGCCATACACTAAACAGTACACACCCTGCCTACTTTTGACGCTGCACTGCAGAACTACACATACAAACATCTATGCACGTACGACTAACCCCACACATAACACAGCCACCTATCCCTTAACCACTGCAATTTACATTGCCTACTACTTCTTCCACAGAATACATAACCTGTTTCCTACGTACACTGGTTAAGTAACCCTATCATAAGTGCACACACTGAATTAACAACACTACAGTAACCTACCTTACAATCTGCACAATTACAACAATACCACTTCATGCATGCATCCATACATCTTGCGTAACTCTCCTAACTTCTCCAACATTTGCCTCCTTGCTTTACACTGCCACCATGTACGCCATTAGACCACTTTCATTATGTACACCATTTCCAAAAAACATAGACAACCCATATTTCAGTACAGTGCATACATCATAGCTCCCAATCCACATTGCAACCACTACCGTACCTCTTTACTTTTTCAACTTCTGTTACCCTTTTTTCTTCTGTAAAGAAAACACCATTTACAGACCATAAGCGCCTTACAATGTTAAACAAACTTTCACACTAACTGCTTTCCTTTCCTAAACAGTAGCCCCAAAAAAAGGTCATGCAGTACAACACCAAACTGCGTACTATGGACCACCCACCCACGTGTTCTCAAACAGCAAACACAGTGTCACACTACCCACCGTTGCCTCGTAACACAGTGCACATCTAAGTTTTCCTTACACACTGTAAAAACACATTTGATGTATTTTGCCATCTGTGCATTCACGTGACCATTTGTACAGCACCATCATATCTACTTGTACGTTGCACTACCTTCACTGTAATGACACTACCAACATTCGTAAATAGATGTTGGTGGTAATTCCCGAATAACAAAAATCTCGAAAAAAAGGCCAAAAAAAAAAATATCGTTTTTTTTTTTTTTTTTAAATATATATATATATATGTATTTTTTGGGTCAGGTAAGTAAAAAAATAAGGGTTAAAATAGAAAAAAGGGGGATTGGGGGGGAACCACCCATTTCGAAAAAAAAACGTCATAAAAAAAAATTCGATTATTTTTTTTTTCGGCCTTTTTTTTCGTGATTTATTTTTCGAGATTTCTAATTTCGGTTTTATGCCCATAAACCATAGATGTTGCCTTCGAAACACGTTCCCGGCCAATTCCTTCCTTTATTTCCTGCCTCATCTCCGGAAATCAAAACCTAACATACCTCTCCTTAAACAGAACACACGCTCATTGTAAAACAGCCTTGAGGGGGAAGCATGTTTAGCTCCAAGATCATATATATATATATATATATATATATATATATATATATATATATATATATATATATATATATATATATATATATATATATATATATATATATATATATATATATATATATATATATAATTTTTTTTTTTTTTTTTTTTTTTTTAATTGTTTTAGTTGAAATGAATCAACCTTTCAATATTTATGTTTTTCATATTTCAAATAGCAAGTTATACAAATTAAAATGTAAAAGAAAATACTTTCTATTAGCTTAACTCATATACAACATTTTTCACATTCATTAAAACACAACTAATTTAACAACATACTCTTTTGCAATTCATAATACTTCATTAAATTATAACTATAACATGAAAAAATAAAAAAGCATAAAAAATCCTACAACCATACTGCTCTTATAACACATGTGAATATCTGCTTCTTCATCACACGAAACTCTTCTTGCAACCATCATTAATCCATGATCAGCATGAGATATTCACTTGATACTCAAAATCTGGAAGTCCCTGGAATTGAATATTAACTGCTAGGTTATAAACAAATATCATTTGGAAGTACCTTTAGTTGCAAGCAGTCTAGAAAATTGATGGTTGCAAGCTGAAGCACTAATTGTTCGTTGCCCAAAACGACAGCCCATTAAGCACTATACTGCATGTTACCCAAAAACCAGCAATGTTTGTCATAATGTATTTGCCTTAGATGGCGCAATGCCAGACATTGTGTGATCAAATGTTCTAAAGTTTCTGGGTTATTGGCATCATTACAGAACCGACACACATTTGCATGAGCTTCCAACATGCAACGTTTCACCAGGATTTCCTTTACGGGCCACAAATAAAAGCGTAAGCTTAAGATTGATTGTCTATAATGTGGCGATGGTGCTCTGATTAAATAAGGTGGCAACGTACACTTTTTTTTGGGAGGAAACCTAAAGGCATTACCATCCTTGTAAGTTACACAGCCATCACATGTATAAATTCCGTTCCATGTTGTATAACTTTCTTTTTTCTTTATCTGGATTACAAACAAGTAGGTCAATGCTAATATCATTGTTTGTTAGGATCTTACACACATAATGCACCCATTTGACCATGAAAGACTGTTTTGTTCTTAACATATAAGAGGCCAACCCTTTCAGCACGATGTTCATATCGGTAGACATTAAACATTTTCTAAACAATTAACATCTCCAATTGTATAGAGCACACAAGGAGACTAACCCCAATTCATACCTTATCTAGGTATGTGGAACACAGTTTGGCAAATATAAAATCTTCCTCCAGAATGTAATCTCCCATTTGTCGAATTGAGAAGCAGCTATAATTGGAGAAGCTTCTAAGCCATACAAAATGGCTGGAACTGCCTTCTGTTTCCAGTATGCCCATGCTGGTTTGAGAGAGAACTTCCCATAACTATGCATTATGATTTGTGTTTGACATATGGCAGTATTAATTTTCCTCTCAATACAATTAAGCTGACTCTTTGAATTTGGTAGTCCTTCAAATCATGTGCCCAAGTAATCGTATGAGGTAGCTATTTGCAATTGCACTTTATTTACCGACCATGTAAAGTGCCTCTGAGCTGCTTTCAATTGGGAATATAATACCACTTGTGTTTTGTCATGATTTATTTTAAGTTCATTATTTTGTATGTATTCCTGGAAAGCTACCAACAATTTTTGGAGGTCCATTTGTGTTTTCGAAATTAAAACAAGGTAATCTGCATAGAGAAAATGCTGTATTGATACATTGGCCAATTTGGGGGAATCTGATTGAACCTCAGAAAAAACATTTTGAAGATCCTGAATATAATAGTTAAACAGGGCTGTTCACTGGCTTTTTCTGTGTTTAAGTCCACAAGCTGTGTGGATCGGTGCAGAAACAGTACCCTGCAATGAAAGTCTAACACATAGATGTATTTGTGTGTAATGCTCGAATAATCTCAAACATGGTATGTGGGCAGTTGTCTCCAATTTCTCAAAAAACTTAACTCGTGATACGGAATCAAAGGCGGATTACAGATCCACAAAAGCGAAGAATATTGGTTGTCTTGTGGAATGACACTGGGCTTTGATTGCATTAATGCACATCAAATTGACATGCGTATCCATGCCTTGCACAAACCCATTCTGATTGGGATCACGTAAGTTGTTAGCAAGTGTCCATGCATTACGGTCATTAAGTACTAATTTAGTAAAGATTTTCCCAGGCGCATCTAAGCGCAATTGGCCGATAGATCTGTGGAGACATGCGATCACCCTTTTTAAATATTGGTATAATCAGGGAGGTCTTCCATGTCTTTGGCACTTGTTGTGTTCTTATTATGGCTTGAAAGATGTTATATAAAATCTGTGGCAAAACAGAGAGGTGATGGCTGGAAAGTTTTGAATTAATCGTAACCACGGGCAAAGCTCTGGGCAACCCTCCAGGCCATCGTTTTTCAGCCTGCCAAGCCATTACAGAATGGGAAAAACCATATGCAAATCAGGCTTCGTCCTACCCCAAAAGGGACAGTCCAGCCCGAACTGCTAGGTCACATCCCTTCTGCACAAGACCACAAGCATCCCCATACATGTTTCAGCCTTGTTGGGCGTCATCAGTGAGGAGTAGCTTGGGTCTCTAGGCCCGGCAGACTCGAGACCCACGTTTGGGCAAACCCGTCCCACTCGGGGTGACTTTGGCAAAACAGAAAGGTGATGGCTGGAAGGTTTTGAATTAATCATAACCACGGGCAAAGCTCTGGGCAACCCTCCAGACCATCGTTTTTCAGCCTGCCAAACCATTACAGAAGAGGAAAAACCATATGCAATATATAAAATCAGCTGGATTATCTTTAAACATGTGATTGGTATCCATCTGGACCAGCGGCTCTACAAGAGCTGGAATGTATAATTAGTTCTTCAATGTCTGATACCGAGAAATTCAAGTGCCAATTTGCCATTTTGAATTGTTAGTGGGGGTGCATGATGTTAAAATTATATTTGGATCATTATACAGAAAAGTATAATGTTCAATCCACTTGGCTTTGGTAATTATATTCAGTTGTGCATCAACTTGCTTATCAGAGGTTTGGCCATTTAGAAGTTGCCACATCTCGGCAGAGTTTTTATTTGCCATTGCTAATTCCATACGCTCCCCATCACGTTGCAGCAATAAATATTTGTATGATTTGAGCCAGTTCTTATATATGCTCTTAGCATTCTTCAAGGCCTGTTGACAGAACGGAAAGCCCATGACTAAGAGCTGTCTTCTGTCTCCTATATGCTGCTCGTCTAGTTGCAATTTCAGAATCATATGTGTGCTTGTGTTTTGGATGACCATTCTTCATTATAGTTAGAGTATTAGTATAAAAGGCTAAGCACTCTACATACAAAACAGGAACAGATAAAGATGTATTTATTTCCAGTTTTTGCATAAATGATGTACGTTTAGGGGCAGTCCATCTTATCCTATTCTTTGCCGTGTTCAATACTAAACCTGGGGTGATGGTATTCTCCCTATATGTTAATAGGTCACTCGTCATGGTCAAAGACAAAAGTTTTTGATCACTATATGGTAGAGTGACAATCTCCAAATGCTGTAATTGTTGGAATAGTAATTGATCGACATAAATGTAGTCAATTGTAGTTTCCAGGTTGTTATGAAACCAAGTTGTTTTTGGAGGGATATCACCCTGAATTGCCCCGTTTACCATAATATACTGCCTTTCTTCCATGAAGGAGGACCATATCTGTACTTGTTGGGGGTGGCGTTTGGTGTTCCAGCAATCCAGGTTAATATCTCCTAAAATGATGATGTATCTGATGCCACTAGCGATGTGTATGAGCTGTAACATACACCTTAGCCCTGCATAAAAGGCCTCATCATTTAAGGCAGCAGGATTCCGGTATACATTTATTAAAGCAAATTTTAGGTTGCCAATTGAAATTTTTACCAATAATATGTGATCACTTTCAGCACCCCACTCCTCAATGGATAACCCTGAATTTAAGTTCACCGCCACCAACAGTCCAGATGCAGATCTTCCTCCAGTTGGTCGAGCAGGTAATAGCACTACATCATAGCCATCCCATACAGGTGGAGATGTTAACCATGTTTCCTGTAGGGCTATGATTTGAAAAACATGTGGAAAGGATAGGATGGCAGCTTTTAAATGTAGATTGCCCCTTGAATTCCAGCAAGTAATGAATCATTTTTTATATGGAGATAGCAATAATGGTTAACGGTATGTAGCCATTTGAGCATTCATGCTTTTAATTTTGCTTGCCTCAGTACGTTGGTAGATGTTTGTTTTAGGTATATTTGTGAGAGAGTTATCATTGGCCCTAGCTCGATCTTCAGCGAATAAAAACCACCCCTGAGGGTATCCCTGAACGAACTATTGATTGATTTTTGTCAGCGATTAATTCTATATCATGGGAAGTAATATCTTGCAGAGTGTGTACATCATTAAAGATGTTCAAAAACACTCTATTTAAATCGTACGAGGGAAAACTACCCTCTCTACATTTAAATATAAATGAGTGAATGTTGTTGTCCCTTAACTGAGTTGATTTTTTTGCATTTTGTGCCAAGCCGGTAGAGTGGCTATCCACATTTTGTGAAATCAAGTTGTGTTGTGGCGCAAGATTTTTTGGCATCTCATGTCTAACTGCATCAAAACCAAGTGAAGCAGCAATACTTGACTTGGGTTGATTAGAATTGAAAGAGCCTATACTTGGCATATTTGTTCCATGAATCAAAGTATGTTGGAGCAGATAGGTCTCTATCATGTTTTTGATGGCTTCAGTTGTTTCAGAGGTTTGCCCTTTATGTTTCACTCTCTGCTCCATCTGTGTGAGATTAATGGAAACTGATTTTTTTTGGAACCTTGAGCACTCAGACCCATTGGTTGTAGATGTTCAACGTTCTGCGCATCATTCACCACCACCGGGATATTATTTTGTGATTCTGCATGTTTGATAGAATCTATCAATTGATTCATTGGGGAGTGAGGTAAAGGGGCTAACAATACGCTCACTTCCGCTGTTGGCGTGATTCCCAAAGTTATTACTTGCACAGGGCATGCTGGAGTTATTTCTTGGATGTTACTAAATATTTTAGAATTCACAGATTTCTTGAGTTTAGTTGAAGATGGACTAGTTCCACCAATTGCTTGAAAGAATGCATTGAAAGTATTTTTGGGCCCTTTGATATATGCCATATTTTTGCTATGGCACGAGGGCCTTTAATCTGGCTTTTGGCATTTTTTGTGTGCAATTGGTTATCTGCCAAACGTCGATCAATCTCAATGGTGGGCACAACCACCTCACCCAAGTCACCCGGATCGACCGAAAGATCAGTGTAAGAGGAATCTTTCTCAATGATTATAACATCAATCACTGAAGGTTCATACATCATGCAGATAACATCTTCAAAAACTGGAAGAGCAGGTACATGAGTGAGTCTTCTATTGCCTGCACATTTCAACATGTGCTCAGAGAGTAAAACCTGATTGTCATTTATTTTAGAGGCCATATTTGACAAGGTGACAGCCTGGGACACCAGCCTATGGTCAGAACCTCAAATAGTTTTACCAAAGTTATCACCAAGGTGTTGATAGCTGTTAAGGCCAATTCAACACTACGGGGGTGGTTGAAACAAATCGGCTGAAGGGAGCATCTGTCTTGATTTGTTTTATTCGGTGCACGTGGAGTAGGCAAAACAAAGGAGGGTAAACTGGAAGTAGATGGAGAAATGGAACAAGCTACCTGGTCTGTTACATTTTTTACTGTGGCCAGTTCTTCCATTATGGATATAGGGGGCTCGCACTGACTTGCATTAATTGAAATCCCTGAGCAGTCGCCATGGTCTATTGGAAAGGGAATAGGAGATAATGCAAGTGGTCTGTTAAATTTGGAGTGCACACCATGGCCTCTGAGGGAGTCTAATATAGTTTGATCCGACACTCCACAAGGTTTACAGTTCGCCATTGAGGTTGACTCAAGAGCACAGTTAAGAATGGTGCTCACAGGGGTACCTGTTATATCTTTCACAGGTCTCTGAATCTGCAGTAGAGAAGAGTCACCGGAGGTCGGTAAAATGGTTCTACCCGGGACCTCAGCAGTTATTGAAGTTGTGTGTCGGGCCACTCACAGTAGAAGCAACCTTGCACTTGATCTCGGTGAGGCACGCAGGCATCTGCGATTTTAAATTATATCTTGAGGAGGCCATATAACAGAAGTATTTAACGGCTAATCACCAAGAAACTATATCAGGTTGACACTATATTTCAATAAAAACCACACGTATATCTCGAATAACGCTTACCCAGCCAAGCTTACAAGAAATTAACTTCTATACACAGATCGCAAGTCACTCGCCTTAACCGCGCGGCCGCTTCGGCAAAGCAGTACTTATGAGTACTCGCTCGTGTGCGTGCGTGATGTGCGCGTGCAAAATGGATTATATTACAGAGCACCTTGGGAGACAGGTCGGGAGCCAATCCCCACAATCCAAGGCAGAGTCACAATGTCAATCAGCGTCTCAGTGCTAGGAAAAAAACAAACATGTGTCAAACTGCGTGTCAAACCGGGTTAATGCAACGTTAATGCGGCGGCGGCACAGAAGCTGAGAGCCAGCTGCAATGTTCACTTTACAATCACCGGCTTTCTTAATTCCTTGCAAGTCCACAGTAACAATGTCCACAATATCCACAGGGAGAAGCAGGTGGAGACGAACAGCTTACACGGCAAAGCGGTACTTACGAGTACTTGCTAGGTCATATATTGTGTAGAAGTCTAGCAAAAAACGATACATAACTTGCACTGCAGTTCCTCTGTCCATGTGCCCCAAAGGTACTCTGCAACCATCTCATACGCCGTACACTGCCATTTCACAGCCTCCCAATAGAAGGATGGAATTTGCCGAAATTATGTAAGTATACCTTTACATCACATGTGTATTACGATTAACAGTTATTTACGTGCTCCTCAGTATGCATATTTACAAACTTGCTGTACCGCTCACTTTCTCTCCATACATTACACAGAGCTTTGTGACAGCAGTACAAAAACGGTGTCACACTGCCATGTCTCCACCATTCTCAGTAACTTGCAACTGTCATTGTAATTTTTTTGCTTCCATTCTTCCCCAACCCCTCCAAATGCAGACATACAAGGCTCCACGAACATGGAACGAAAGTCATACATTAAAGCACCTCACCTTCTACGCACTCGTACACTGCTACATTTCTTGTTCTGCCCTTTGTATGCTCTTTCACACAATTACTACGTCTATGCACCCTCAGTGTAGTATAGGTTATAACCAACACAGGTGCACGCAGTGGTCAACCGGCACGCAAATATGTACAACTCACATTTCTATCACATGCTTCTTACCAAAGCAGCTACTCCATTCTCCAGCAATCCTAGGTAACCCCCATTACATTTCTTATTGTATTACTTTCTTTGTAAACACACTGACACATTGCGCCGTGGGTCCAACTACACTCGCTACCACTGTCAACTTTTGTAAAAAAGCAACACATGAAAACCTCATCTTGTCCCAACGGGTCCAACAGATTTTCTTCTGTGCAACTGTACAATCACTGTATTACCTACAAACCAGACACCAAGGCAATGAGTTCAGATATGGCGCTACGCACTAACACAGACGTCATTGTTCCTCAGCCATTCAGCTATTACCACATTAGCCTTCCCGCAAAGTTGTGTCCTGTACGCTACAACTAATACCCGCTACTTACATGTACTCTTATTCCTCTTTCTACTTGGATGTTTTGCACCCTCCTGCGCCTGCCACATCTTCCAAATTCCAATAGGTGGCTGGTGGACCAACCATTGGAAGATTACCATAAGCAACGCCTTTTCCATCATTATCTGGCCCGACCACTATGGGTCGGTATGTCCACTTGCGGTTCCTGCTATACGAAACAACCTGCAAACCTTCATTCTGTAAGTCATCCCAGAGGCACTGCATGCTACCTACGCTACCTTTCATAGACAATGTCTTCTTCCACACGTACCACCAAGCAGCACTACATACTCCTTTTCCCACTGTGCTACACGAGAACAGAAGAACATAATTGCACAGACGGCATTGGTCACTGTACTTTGTTTGCGAAATAAAAGAGCGGTGAATCCACCAACTGCGTTTACAATCTGAGGCAAAATAAAGCACTTCCAACCACTGCCTGTATTATTAGTAAAGTACCCGAAGTACCCGAAGTGGACCTCAAGTGGCTGTTAGGCTGTGATACTCGCAGCCACTCTCTACTGTGTCCCGCTGTGTCTCGTGCTGGACTGCCGTCAGGGAGAGGAAGATTGAGCTTGCTCGTAACGCAGCATCTCCTGCAGTAAAGGACTTTGCAGTAAAGTCCTCCCTACTCACTGTGGGCTCTGCCTACTGCCCTCACAGCATTCCCTACAAGCACTGTATGCTTCCCGCACCCGAAGTGGACCACAAGTGGCTGTTAGGCTGTTCGGGTGTGCGGGTGCAGCGAGCGGCTGCAGCCTTTGATTTTGATTCGTGTAAAGGCAGGTTCCATTTTCCTGCTTTGGTAACCTTCAAAAGTCCCACGTGAGCCACTCCTCCTTTCTGTTTGCGACAGATCGCTTGTTTGTGAAGGGTGGCTCCTTTGGGAGTCTGAGAAGGCATAGAAACTTGTATCCATAAAATAGTGAGTGCAGGTCATCTATTGTATGCTTTAGTGTGGGCTCACGTACTTCTTACAAACCGCTCCCAGGATATGGAGCAGTGTTCTCTTGAGCTCTGGCTGTATTTAAATTACCTGTAAAAATTGCTGAGGTTAACTCTTGGGCAGACTAACCATTTTATTAGGATAGTTAGTGAGCTTTAGGTGACTCTGCTAATCACTATTACCTCTAGAACTCTTTGACAGAAGGAAGAAGTTGGCTTTGTGCAGTCTCAGTGAATCATCACGGGCAGTTTTTAAGTTCAGCTTTTGCCCGTTTAGTCCATTGTTGTTTGTGCTTGTAGGTTACACTTCTCATACCGAGCCGGTTGTGCGGGTGGAGTGGTAGGCTCTCACAGCCTTTTACAAACATGGCAGGATCGCTGAGGAGTGGTAAACTGAGGTCTTCCATATTTATAAAAAAGAAATGCGTAAAAAAAAACAGGTGATGAAATGAATGAACGTGTATCAGACTATTTTGATGATAATAGTTTTGACCATGAGAGTGTGCCTTATGCGCTAGGCAATTCGGCAGTGGTCCTCCAAACTGCCAGTGTAGAGCTAGTGCCCAATTGCAATGTAAATATACCATCGGATGGGGGAGCGCATCCTAGCCCCCCACAACTTCTAGACAACCTGAGTTTAACGTCTCATGGAGCCGAAGAGGTTCACCCTGAAAAAGGGACTCCTATGATATTTCCCCTTAAAACGGTTCTGGACCCGGATCTGTCAGTTCATCAAAGTTTCCTTAGTGTCCGGGACAGGGAGATATCTGTTAGTCCTTTACCTCGAAAGAGCGACATCCTGACTAACCCTCCCATAGATACATCAATGATGGCTCCGGTTGTAAGTGTGGAATTGGACAGGCGGATTTGCTTTTCCCTGGGCCCTTCCACACCAATACAGTTGAGGGCAGGAGGCATAGACAATGTACATTTTCACAAGTTTGACCAGGACACTTCATTCATCCCGAGATCTGACTTCTCCAACCCACAACAGTTGGGTAATTTGCTGGACAAGTCTACTGGAAACAGAGCTAAGATTGGGATTTCATCTATGTCCGACTGAGAAGAGCCGGATTTTAGACAGAGACTGCACTCATGCTCGAGTCCACAGCACAGGTTTCCTTCTATTAATCAAAGGTTACCACAAAGTGCAACCCTCCCTCCTGTTTCATCATTCTTGAAAGAACATCAGGAAGCGGAAATATAATTTCCAGTACTGACAAGGATTTTAAATCTCTTGGACAAAGGGCACGAGCGCACCCATCAGGACATTAATGACCTGAATACGAGAGTAGTGGATGCTCTTGCAATAGTGAGTAAGCTGGAGGTCCTTAATTTTACTCAGGAACTTTTGAGGAACACGAGGTTGGTTCCTTCTACTTTGTCAGTCTCTCCTTTGATGCTGTCTAAGTGTACTCAAACTATTGATATTAGGAAAGAGAATTTGTCCCAAACAAAGTCGTCCGTGGATCTAAATGATCGAAAGTATGCTCTGGTGGTTCAATCTTCCTCTTCTAATCAGCCAATAGGAAAATCTGAAGAATTAGATTTACTGATAAAGCTGGCTAGCCAGAATTCTGATCAGTTGTCTCTCCTAGACTCTTTATACAAACAGAAGTAGTAGCAAGACAAAGTCATTCTAAAGTGTCTCCCTCATTATTGGCACCAGCAGAAACAGAGAACCCAGATAGTCCAACCCAGCTTACCAACATTATGGAGGAGGAAGCTAGAGAACTGGCCAGAGAGGCACTCAAATCAGTAGATACTCGGGTGGGGACAGAAGAAGTTACACCTAGATATTTTATCTCACGTAAGGAGAAAAGATTGTACTTTAGGGCATTAAAACGTAGATCCCGGGAAGAGCTTTTGACCAACATCAAAGGAAAAAATCCAGTTATGTGTAAAACATCTGTAAAATCAAATGGCACTCTTCAAATAAATCCTCAAACGAACACCTCTCGGGAGGAAGGTATACTGGATTTAAGTCAACTAAATGAGGCCAGCAAAAAAGCCAATGCAGGCCGGGCCTGTTCCGGCGGAAATTAATACTGAAAAGGCAAGTGTAAATATTAAGATCTTATGTCAAAGGGAGGGGAACCCAGGCCAGTGACACTCTCTCTTCTGCATTAAAATCTAAGAGTCATTCCAAAAGGATTTAAGGGCAAACACAAAATATTGCCTTCAGAGCCAATTTCAGTAAACTCCCAAAACAATCTTCTTATTTTTTTCTTTAAAAAACCCAGAGAGACACCAATTGGAAAAGAACAATTGAGCGATCATGCATCCACAACCACAGTTTTAGATAGTGGTAGATAGGTAAATGGATTTTCAACAAAGGCTCATAACCTCCCTGGGCCTCTACACATCTTAGAAACCTCAACTACTAAAGATGAAAGCCTAAGCACGCATATGGTCATAGGAAATTCCTCAGGGTATCCTCTCCATCAAGTAATAGGAGACACCGTCCCCAAACCAATGCATGACAATGGGGAGGGGGCCAGGATCTCCCAAAAATTGGTGGCGTGAGATTTAGTATCCATGACCATTCCCCATATCATTGATTCAAGGAAGGAAGAATATCTACAAATGAAACCACTTACGGCAGTAATGGAAGATTCTGCAATGAATGGATTGGGAGTGTCAAGGGTATAAAAAGAGTGAACAGAATTAGACACTGAAGCCACGGTCGGAATGATATTGAAATCATTGCTCATGGAACATGATGGGGTAACCAAAGGTCAGGAAGTGGGAAATCGAACAAGGCCCAAGTGAACATCCAACGGTGAAGGATAGTTTTCCTACAACAAAACCCTCAGTACAAAACCAAGGAGTAAATTGGACATAAGCTCTTATTAGTAGCGCTTCTGTAAATCCCCCTAAAACCGATGCATCTCGTCATCGAGCCGAGGATGACTTGGTCCGTAAAAGCAATTCATTTAATTCCTTGCTTAATTGCAATTTTTGATTAGATTCAATTGAGAAAGCCTGCTTATCCGGACTTCCCGAGTGTAGTACTTTATTATTTATTCGATCATGATGGCCCAATATCATTCACAAGGGCTAGAGTATTGGCCTTATGTAATGAAATTGAAGCTTTAAGAACTATGTCCTCAGCGGACATTAAATTGGTGGATTTTATCCATCCGGAACGTTATGATTGTGTCCGCGTGGTCTTGTATACAAGGGAAATGTACGAGGCTTTTCTGGTAGCCTCAGAGGATTTTAACAGGATGGGTTATGACATGGCAGCCTTTTTTTTGGGCACTATTTCGTTAGGTAAGAGTTCTCATGAGACAACCAGAAATGTCAGAATGGGCCAATTGGCTGACCAAACTAAGAAGATGATACAAGCTGGAGGTAGTTGGCCATGACTCTAAGAGACTCACTCATTCAGCTAAAGGACATGAAGGGCTCTCTTTAACTTGAGTGGCCTTTCGGTCATCTCATGGAATTCTAGGGGCCACTCGCATCTGCTGAATTCCTCAGATATTTGAGATCAGCTAACCCAAAACTCCATGATATGTCTGCAAGAAACCTGGTTGACTGGCACCTGCACACTGGATGGCTATGTATGTTTTCAGGAATTGGCCACACAGGGCCATCAGGGTAGTCTGTCCAGGGGACTCCTTACTGCAATTCAGACAACAGGGCCGCTGAAAGTACTTAATTTTAATCAGGTGGGCACAGGGTTCCTCTCGGTTTTTTGGATGTACTCATTCAATCAGGGAATATTCCAATGTTAGTAATCAGTATATATTGGTCTTCTAAATGTAATGTTGTAGAGGCCCTGCAACTACTGAATGATTTTGTCTCTGTTAACATGTCCAATCACTCTGGCTTACAAATTACGGTTGTAGATGATTTAAATGCTGACCTTACCAATGATTTAGACCTTATGCAGGATTCAGATTCCCACTATTTTACCCTGACACATGGATTAACGAGAGAAAATCGAAAATTGAAGCAAGGGAAAATGAGGCTTAGCTTTTTCGCAGACTGGGGATTATCATTGGCCTGTGAGAATTTTGAGCAGGAAAGGTTGACCCCAACATAGACTATATTTTTGTCTCGCAATTATTGTTAGATGCGGTGCTTAAATTTTGGATACTTAAGACTCAATATAGCGATCACAGTATACTTATGGTTGAATGGATTTTGGACAGTCAAAAGTTTTTGGTATCCAGGTTTCCTTCTAATGCTATCATAAACCCCTCGAGATCAAGAATGAAATGGCATGAGGGGAACATTTTGAAAGCCAATAGGTTCTTCTTAAAAGGTATAGATGAAACTACGGTAGAGGAAAAGTTCTCTCTTCTTAAACACAACACATTTGAAGAGTATGTTGGGTCCTCTCTGGATTTAATATTTTAAAAAAACCTTAATAATCGCCCAGACAAGGTGGTTAAACATAGCCATATCTATGACGGTCTGGTGAGAAGAAATAAAGCGCTTCTTCAAAAAGAAATTAGGTTTCTTAAGAGATCTATTTCTAACCCGAATGATCTCAAATTTAGAATTAAAAAAGCAAAACAGAATAAAAAAATTGGGTGATTAGTCCCAAACACATTCTCCATCAGTCTGACAATGAAGGGATGTTATCAGCCTTAAGGGATGGATCCTCAAGACAATTTTTTTTTAGTAATAAATAAGCTTGAATCCCTTCACCATAGTGCTCAAACAAACCCCATCTGTGAACAGGTTTGGAAGGGTAATTTCGGCCTAATATACAAACAATCCTCCTTTCCGAAAAGTTGGCATAGGACACTCTCAACATCGTGGTCATTAGATTTTAGTGTCACAGAAATAGAGTCTCAAATTTACCAGGCAAGTTCCTCGAGAGCCAGTGGACCCAACGGTCTTTCAAATGCGACGTTTAAGGGGAATCCGGGTCTGTGGATTCTAAGATATTTGCAGGGCTGGTATTGAAGGAAATGAATCTATGGATGAAACAAAAATCCATCTTGTGTCTTCAGCAATATGGATTTAGAAAATCGTCTGGGACGGAAGTGGGCGGCCTCCTCCTGACAATTTTACAAAACAGGGCATTGAAGAAGGAGGCAACACCTATTTATCTGGCTGCCATGGATTTGAGTATGGCTTTCGATTGTGTGGACATAGACATACTTTGGGGGAAATTTAAATTACTGGGTATGCTGGAGAATCTGTTATCCATTCTTATTCATCTTCATATCCACTCACTGGTTCAGATTAGGCTAAACATGGATGGCCTTCTATCTAAACCTATCAAACTCTTGAATGGATTAAGACAGGGGTGTCTCTTTGCTCCGACTCTTTTCAATCTTTATGTCTCCGATGTGGGGAACTGCCTAGAGAAAAGCGCCTTCATCCCCCCAAAAATTGGAGGCTCTATAATTTCTTGGATAGCCTATGCAGATGATTTTCTCTTGATAGATCAGTCAGCAAAGGGAATTCAGCATATGATTACGTCCTTTAATACCTATATGGTCACAAACCAACTTAGCATCAATGCAAGTAAAACTGTTACAATGACTATTTCAAATAAAAAAAGACGGAAGGAGATAGCTTGGTTTTTGAATAATGAAAAACTACAGGTAAAGCCAACAATGATTTATTTAGGTTTTCCAATTTTGAATAAGAATAATCAATGTATGTACCGACAATATCTTTTGCAGGAAGGTACACCATTAATAGCTCAACTGAAAACTGCCTAGAGAAAAGCGCCTTCATCCCCCCAAAAATTGGAGGCTCTATAATTTCTTGGATAGCCTATGCGGATGATTTTCTCTTGATAGATCAGTCAGCAAAGGGAATTCAGCATATGATAATGTCCTTTAATACCTATATGGTCACAAACCAACTTAGCATCAATGCAAGTAAAACCGTTACAATGACTCTTTCAAATAAAAGAAGACGTAAGGAGATAGCTTGGTTTTTGAATAATGAAAAACTACAGGTAAAGCCAACAATGATTTATTTAGGTTTTCCAATTCTCAATAAGAATAATCAATGCATGTACCGACAATATCTTTTGCAGGAAGGTACACAATTAATAGCTCAACTGAAAAAAGTGGACAATACTTTTGGAAAATTCTCTATAAATCCTATTTTAAGCTTAAGGTTACTCCAAAGATGGTGGATGGAATAGAATTTTTTCCTAATGCTGCATCTAATGAAATGTAGGGTGGTAATTCAGGACTCGAACATCTGTTAAAATTGGAGCACTTGAGTAAAGAAACTCTGAAATCTTTGGGTGTTGGTATTGAGACCTTGACTAATAACCCTTTACATGTAAAAAAAGCTTCTACAATGTGCTGATTGGTTCAATACCATTTTGAAGGTGGTTAGCACCAAGCTTTACTGTCAACTAGTAACTCACCAGAAGGCGGTTGGTCACCTGGAACCTTACCTGATAAAATATCCCAGTCAAGCTATTCGTAATGAGATCATGAGATTTAGGTTCAACATTTATCATATAGGAGAAATTCTTAAAATACGCTGTGGGAAAAGACAGAGAGAACCATATAGCCTGGATAGCTTGGAATTTCTATGTAGGTTCTGTCATCATTCTAAGGAAAAAGAAACATTACGGCACCTTTTGTTAGACTGTAAGTCTCTTATGGCAGAATGGATTGAAAACTTTTCCAAATTTGTAAATAATATTGAGTGGGTTCTCTCTGAGACCCTATGGTGGGAGATGTTGCATGGGTCCAGATTATCTTTAAAGATAGCTGTGATACGTTTTTTGAAGAATGTGTGCGACATTCTATAACTTGCCACAACTTCTTTTACAAGAATTGGAAATACTGAATTAAGGTCAAATAGGTAGATTCAGTGACCACTCCTACATGAGGTATGTGGTAATTTTGTGGAATTGTAATAATGTTTACATGTTTCTTATCTGTGATGCTGTTGATTTTAAATCTTTTGTAAATATGGACATTTATGTTTTTGAGGACTGTACTCCCGATCTATGTTTTATGATTGCTTGATGTTTTATTGATTTTATGTTGGAATATTATTCTCTTAAATTTTGTAAAGGTTTGTTTCAACCAAAGACAAATAAAAAAAAAAAGAAATTGGTAAGTATGGCATGATCTGGAACCGTACATTCTGTCTGCGCAAGTCTGCTTTTTCTTTTGTTTATGTTGTTCCTTTCCAGAGCTAGGTGCTCACATGACAGAGTGCGCTACGCTTGGCACGCACATAAAATAAATGCCTGAAGTGCACGCTGTGAGCAAAGATTGTCACAAGTAAAGTCACTGACGCCAGTGACTGCTGCGATGCTGTATGGGTCACACACCAGGCACAGCTAACGGAAGCGATGCACACATTACATTTGTACACACTTCAAGCTCCACCAGCTTCCTTTCGCCATCTGAAAACGTACGCCAAACAAAGGTAACAGTCAAATGACCTGCCATCCTGTATATAGCTCCACTTAACGGCGTTCGTCATGTTGTTGGCTGCAAATGTATGTGTTCGAATTTACATTCCCAATAGTGTTCATATGTAATACTTATTAACTTGTGTCATGTCGCACTGCCTTCCTTCTGTCTCAACGTATTAGGTATTATGAGAGGTGTACGATACTGTACATGAATTGTGTCATCTCAGTATGTGAATGGCAACAAGGCCAATAATGGTCACCATATTCACATGCTGTCACTTCACACCACCTCTACTAGTATGGCACCTGCAAAATGTCCTCCACAACCATGCTTTGACAGTGAGCACCCACAGTAGAGATTCATATTTACAGCCCTGTACGCTGAACTTACATATCAGTGTAAGAACTGACCCAAAGAAGGGAACATTTTTAAACCTACTTCCGAACAATGTCCACATTGTTACGTCAAATGCCCGTAGCCATCCATACACGGCAGTACGCGCTTGCTGCTCCCAACACAACATGGTACACCAATTAGAGCAATCCCTATACCATCTGGAATACACTCCCCAACCCAAATAGCCTCTCAAGGTTGTCACCTGAGCCCCTACCCCACAACTGTTTATGTGTTAGTATCTGCGTACATGTGCCATGTCGCAAACGTTACATACTAAAACAAGCCTTGCATTTCCCACTTTCTTACTGCACTCCCTGAACCAAACCTCTGTTCATGTCCACACCCTTCCGAACACAAATTATGTCTTATCTCTGCAATTCCCCTTTACGACCTGCAACATGTCCTCCACATTAATTCTGCAAAGGCGCGGATCTTGCGGCACTTACATATTTACAAGTTTATTGTATAGCACAAGGTAAGCTTATAATTTACTGCCTACAAGTATGTATAGATGCAACAACATACTCAAACAAGGCAACATTCTCTCACCTACTAACCAGTTCCCACACTGTTACAGCCAAGGGCCGTACCCATGCACACAAGCCAGTATGGGTTTTACAGGCACAAGACAACATGGCACTCTGACTACAAATATCCTCATATTGTCTCCAATGCACACCCATCCCCAAAAGGGTCTGCCTGCACTCACTAAAAAATAATAGCTGCCTCCACAACTGCCCACCAATTAACTATCTGTGTGTACCTCCATACAAGTTCCTTCCATCTGCCAATGTTTACCTGCCCTCCCTAAAGCAAGACTGTGCCCAAGCCCTACACTCTTGGGTACATATGCGAATACACTCATGCATGGAATCATGTCAGCACTTACCCTTTCTGTCCACAGGTACATATCGGTTCAGTAATGCACCCAATCAAGTCAACTTTCTGTTACCTACTTCCAACCAGTGCCCACCCTCTTATGTGCAATGGCCCCACCCATGTGCACAAGTTTGTATAGGTTTTGCAAGCACAATACAACATGCCACTAATACTGCAAATATCCTCATATTCTGTCCAAAGCAACCCCCATCCCCAATGGACTCTGCCAGCACTCACCAAAAAAATGATAGTCGCCTCCACAACTGCCCACCAATTAACTATCATTTTTTTGGTGAGTGCTGGCAGACTCCATTGGGGATGGGGGTTGCTTTGGACAGAATATGAGGAGATTTGCAGTATTAGTGGCATGTTGTATTGTGCTTGCAAAACCTATACAAACTTGTGCACATGGGTGGGGCCATTGCACATAAGAGGGTGGGCACTGGTTGGAAGTAGGTAACAGAAAGTTGACTTGATTGGGTGTATTACTGAACCGATATGTACCTGTGGACAGAAAGGGTAAGTGCTGACATGATTCCATGCATGAGTGTATTCGCATATGTACCCAAGAGTGTAGGGCTTGGGCACAGTCTTGCTTTAGGGAGGGCAGGTAAACATTGGCAGATGGAAGGAACTTGTATGGAGGTACACACAGATAGTCGCCTCCACAACTGCCCACCAATTAACTATCTGTGAGTACCTGCATACAAATTCCTTCCATCTGCCAATGTCTACCTGCCCTCCCTAAAGCAAGGCTGTAGCCAATCCCTAGGCTCTTATGCACATAGACGGAGGCCTATGGCCTCCACCCATGCACCCAATTGCCTAGTCCTACTACACACCCACTGGAAGGCAATACAGGCATGCATGCTAACATTTCCAACGGTGCTTGCCTGCCTACACGTACATATACGTACAGTAAAGGAGCAAACCAAAACAGCATTCGCACACCTACTTCCAACCAGTGGCCACACTGTTACGGCCAGAGGCCATTGCAATGCACACAAGGCAGTAGGGCCTTTGGAGGCACAACACAACATAGTACACTGACTGCTAATATCCTCATATTATCTCCAAGACACTCCCCATCCCCTATACAGTCTGCCTACAGTGACCAACATATCATACTTCCCTGTGCAACTACCCACCATTCTAGTGTATGTCAATAGCTGCGGGAGTGGTGCATATCGTGACAGTTTGCTGCCAAACAATCCTTCTTTTTCTCTGTGTCGTTATGCACTCCCTTGCAGCAATGGTGTAAGCAAACTCGCCCGCCTACCTAATCGTCAAGTGCCACATTGCTCTCCCATACATGCAGCCCTTACATTAGGGGGGGTTGTACCCAAGCCGTACGCGCTTTCTACATGGTATGGCCATGCAGTGAAAAGTCTATGGGCCTCATTACGAGGTGGGCGGTAAGGGTTACTGATACCGGTAAGGGCACCGGTGCCGGTAATCCCTTACCGCCCTACTACGAGTTCCCTTTGCAGGTCCTCCCTTAACGCCTGGTTTTTCCAGGAGTTAAGGACGGGACCCACAAAGGGACTCTGGAGCTAATAACGGTACCGCAATTTGCGGTACCGTTATTAGCGCCTTCCCCATTCCCATTGAGCCCTATTGGGGCTCAAATGGGAATGGGGAAGGGCCCCGGTGAATGGGGAATTACCGGTCCCGCCAATCTTGGAATGGAGCGGTAATTGCTCCATTCACCAGGGCAGAGTCGGAACGAGTTTGGAGGCAGCCATAGCGCTAAAAGCGCCATGGCTACCTCCAATCTCGTAATGAGGCCCAATGCCTTACCCAGACCCACAGCAAGCCAAGTAAAAGAAGCAGGGTAATATTTCCCTCAAAAAGCCACTGCAACAAAACAACTCAAACGCACAACCTCAACATAACCACAGGCAGCCATAGCCTACAGCACAAAACATTGGCAATATCTTTGCTTCCTCCTCTTTCACCCAGCCTATCCTGCAAAGCAGTCCTTCCAACGCCTTTCGGCACACCACTATCCTCCGATACACCATGGCGGCGTCTCTCAAAAACGTTGACACACAGCACGCTTCCCTCCAACCAACCACTGGACGCGTCCACTGTTCGCCGACAGCACGGCGTACCGCGACCCAATCAGACATTGGTCCGCGGAGCGAACAGGGAAATCGGCCCGCGGACCCAGATATCACAAGTTTTTTGAGACGTACATTTCAGGGTTTTGCAAAAAATGTACAGGTCCGATTTACACTGAACACTCTTAAGCACGCTTTCTGGCCCAAGCCCCCGCTCCTGGCACAAATTTGGTGAAAATCCGTCCAGTCATTCGACCTGTGGCCGTGCGCAAAGTTTTTCCCCATTCAGTCTATGGGGAAAAAAAAAATTGTGACACCCTTATAACTTTCCCCCCACACAAAACCTCGCCCAACTTGGCGATAAAAATTCAGAGCCATCCATATACTTTTTTTCAAAGTTTGGTGAGGATTCGTCCAGGGGGAGCGAAGTTATAAGCTGCCGAAAAAGTGCTCTTCCTATGAGTTTAGCAACTTAACCATAACTACACACCCGCTACCGCGGGCTGCGTAATATAAACCAACACAAAACGTTGCTACAGGGACGTTATGGTTACAGGTAAAACTGAAAAACCCTAGAAATCTGCCAGTTATGGTAAGGTATGCAACCATAACTTGAGCTACCACTGTGCACTGCAAGGGCTAATACCCATGACCTCAAAGATGACATCACAAATGTCATTGATGGCATCACTGATGCCATCACATGTCTGGCTCGCTCTTTTTTTGTTCACTGACATATGTAGAGCAGGTGGGTTTATTCACTGACGGGCAGGGAGTGAACATTCAAAAGGTACTATATTTGTAGACCTTACCCTTCTCATATGTCCTTACACTCTTTCTTAAAGGTTAAGTCACATCATGTGATACATGTACATAGGGGAAGAAGCAGGCCTGAAACACAGCAATCATTTCTGTGCACAAAGATAATCAGTAAGGTTATGAACACCTTCTGGTAATACAGCTGCTTTTTTGCTTACTTTACTTTCCCGATATGTGGGCATATTTGTGTGCGTTGTGCTCTTTTTATGGTTTTATATAAGAGTCCAAATATGTAGTAAGTGAGGTGGTACTAGGTACTTATTACATGTTTCACAGTATGCAAAACTCTGAAAATAGAGCATTCAGCATTGTACTATGTAACATGGCAAGAATTTGAATATTGGACCTCTATGGTGCATGCTGCAGACAATGCCTACGTTTCTGCATGAGGTGGTTGCTATAGTGGAACGAAGTCTGTAGTGCAATGGTGTTTATAGCAATGTATAGTATATTGAATTACGTATCTCATGATAGTTCTCCCAATGACCTCTGATAGTTTTGTGGCAATATTATATTAACAATCCCTTGTGGAGGCTTGTTATTCAAACTAAAGGCATATGTGTTGGCTTCAGTGATGTCACCAATGACATTTGTGAGGACATCTTTGAGATCATGGGTGTTAGTCCTTGCAGTGCACAGTGGTAGCGCAAGTTATGGTTGCATACCTTACTATAACTGGTGAATTTCTGGGGGTTTTCTGTTTTACCTGTAATCATAACGTCCCTGTAGCAATGTTTTTCCATTGTATTTCATAGGTTTTTTAGTAGTGCAACTTAACCATAACGTCCCTTCAACAACATTTTTTGTTGGTTCATTTCATAGGTTTTTAGTAGGGCAGTGGATCCAGAAAGTTCCTTCAGTATACATTTTTCACTGAAGTTGATAGGTTTTTAGTAGCACAACTTAACCATAACGTCCCTTTAACAACGTTTTTTCACTGAATTTCATAGGTTTTTACCAGGAAGCCATTAGTTTGTGTAGATGTACCATACAGCATACGAAATTGATGTCTCCATACCAATGAGCACAGTAACCACAAACTGTATGTCTGTGCGCATATAGCGGTTAGCATTCAAACTGCTGGAAACAGCATGAGTTCTCTTAGATACTGCTACCATTCACCAAAGTGAATAAACATGTACAAATAGCACCATGTATGTACATTGCAAGGAGAATGAAGTAAGTTAAGTGTGCAAATTCTGTACTTGTGAAACAAACAGACCAAAGGCATAGAGTATGCACCATAATGGAATGCACCAGTGCTCGAAGTGACGTGTGCGTCCAACAGTATTACCACTCTGCCACTGTACATGGAAACGAAGAAGGAAATAGCAGAGTAAGGAATGCAAAGTATTGAGAGCAGAATGTAACTGCAACGTGTAGTGTACAACAATACAATGCCAAGCACCCTAGAATGGCTGGAAGAGAACTTCCCTCTTCACTAAATGAGCAACGATAGTAACTTCATTGGCAAGCAGCACAGTCTAAAAAGTAATGTTGTTTATATGTATTGCTTTAGGTACACTTCACACATATGTTTGTGTGTAACAGGACATACTTTACATTGAAGGAATGCATCAGAAGCAGCACCTCTTCCGCAACAGCATATAGCCACACAAAATCAATGAGACGCTGTAAAAAGCAACGTACACCGCCTGTATGCAAAAATGGAACGATTGCTAAACAAATAGTACTACCCCTACCCTGTCCTAATACTAGCGATGTGTCTTACAAATTAAACATGCACACGTAAACTGTCAGTGTGTGCATTGTTGTTGCTTTGGTGCTGTAATTGTATTGTGACTCTGTAGCGCACAGTGCTGCCCGAGATGCCCGCAGGTAAGCAAAATGGAGGTTTCCTACTGAGAGTGCACCTGCTCGGCGTGTGTCCAACCACAATGAAAGTGTCCGTAGGACTACAGTACTGGTCTCATGTCCTCATCTTCTCATTCACATTTAATTAGTCGTGGCACCAGACGTCTGTTGGTTGCACAGCTATACATATGCCTATGTCATTCTCTGTCTCCTGGTAATGCCGCCCCTGTCGCCATCCCTACCAATTCATTCGACAGGCTACAGCATTTCAAACAGTCCTGCCGCCTATGGATTTCGTGTTGCAAAGCTACCAATTTATGGCTGCGTCAAGCCTGGCTGCCTGAGGCCCATTGGGAGAAAGGAGCAGGATACTCCAGTGTACACTGGGGGCCTCATTACAACCTTGGCAGAGGGCCATGGTGCTATTAGCACCATGGTCAATGCCGCTAAGGGTGCAATTCCGCCATGGTGGATGGCGGAATTACCGCCCCATTCCAAGGTGAGTGGGGCAGTAATTCCCCATTCACCAATGGCCCCTTCCCCATTCCCATTTTTGCCCCATAGGGCATAATGGGAATGGGGAAAGGCGATAATTACGGCACTGTAAATTACGGTGCCGTAATTATCGCCAAGGTCCCTTTGCGGCATGGCTTTTAACGGCTGCAAAAAGCAGCCGTTAAACAGCCATCCCGCAAAGGGAACCTTGTAATCAGGCGTTAAGGGTCGGCGCCGTTTACAGCGCCGTAAACCCCTTAACGCCCGAGTCGGGATGAGGCCCTGGGCATGTTAAATGGCCCACTGGTTTGATTGATGACCTACTTGCCCTTTCATGACCCGTGAAACTGAGACACCGTCTCTGCACTTAGCACCCTGATGTTACGTAGCAAGTTGCTCACTGTGGTTTGTACAGGTGCATATAAGATTGCATTACACATATGACAGTCCGTAGTGAGTCTGGATAATATGAACGGGGTTGCTGCTTGCTAACTCACAGACAGTTAAATGTAAGCACAGCTAAGTAAACAACAAAATCTTAGGATCTCAAAGATTATGAGTGCCGGTTGCAATGGTACTGTGGCCGCGTGCAGCTGCCTGAACACCTGTCTTGTTCCTCTGCCTAATGAACCTGTGTGTCTCCTGATGAAAAGTATTCCTATGTGGCAAAATGTACTCATCTCCATGAATGCTACAGATACGGCTAATGTCATGCCATCAAGTGACAGTACTTTTGCTTCGATGCACAGATTGCTATATTTGAAGACGTACAAATAGCAGGTTTGTGGTGTAATACATGTCATACAATATGCTGTAGATCAATATCTGCGAGAACACATTACCCGTGGTGAACCATTCAGACATATGGCAGCGCCACTGCACAAGCTGTTTAGGACTAGTGCATCAGACGTTGGATATCTACATTTGATGTAGTATTGTACTGTTCATAGCAACCTGTAGAGTAGCCCTTTGTTCACAGGCAAGAAGAAAGGAACACAGTGGGTATTGGGAGCGAGTTGCAGTCAGCGGCTTTCATTCGCAATGCGTGTCCAAATCCCTGCCCACCCTTTGCAGTAGCTATTGCAATTACCTGCTAGCAAGATTATATACAGTGCTATAATATTTCATTGGTGACTATTTTGCAAACGTTAAGCTTCCTACACATTCTTGCTCACACCACACCCAGAAGCCTTATTGCACAATCTCTTAGCTTCCATAGACCCACTTCCATGCGTGCCATTCTGCAAATGGCCCGGATGTGGCATGTGGCATCCCGAATGTAACGCGCTGTCCATGTACTTTTCGTGCTGTCTGCGGGCATGACGGAATACATTACAACCAGGACAGCAGATTTCATATGCAGTGGTGGCTCTAAAAACAGCCTTTTGTGGTTTTGTTTTTTTTAGATGCCTTTAACGAAAAACTCTTTTTGTGGTTTTTATAGAGATTTTAATTTTTCTGCACTCTACCCATTCTTACAGTAAGCTCTTCACTGCATCCTGTAGATAGAACAACAAAATACCATTGCCAATATTGGACAAAGAAATGCCATTGTCATGGAATAAGTCTGCATTTTTCGAATCAATTATGTAATTGTTGCAGAAGAACATTGCAGCAACGTACAAAAAAGTTGACGTGCTTCCATTGATGATACACCTTACACCCTCTCTCTGAACAAACTGCATTGTTTGTTCATACTCTTCATACATACTCGTCGCATACTCTTCTTAATGGTAAGGATAAGAAAAGTATTTTCCCTTTTTATAGAGATTTTTCTTTTTCTGTACTCCGCGCATTCTTACAGTAAGCTCTTCAACGCATCTTGTAGATAGAGCAACAAAATACCATTGCCAATGTTGGACAAAGAAATGCCATTATCATGGAATAAGTCTGCATTTTGAGAATCAATGATGTCATTGTTGCAGAAGAACATTGCAGAATCGCACAAAAAAGAAGCCATCCTTCCAATGATGATGCACCTTCTGCCCTCTGGCTGTGAACAAACTGCATTAGAACAGTCCCACCCTCTTCTTGGTGGTATAGATGAGAATAGAATTTTCACAGTGGGAAAAAAACACTTCATTGCTTTCATCAATCTCTTGAGTTGATGCAACACATATGAACAATGCACGTAACCCAAATGCTGAGCTCCCTACTATACCACAACAACATGAAAAGGCGCGAAAGTGACCACTTCTTTGCAAAAGTCAAGGACAATGACGACATTGCAGACATTGGCAGCGCACCACAATGCCTCCACTCCTTCCAACCTGAAATTGCCATGCAAGTCTCTTTCCTGGGCATACCTGTGCAAGTGTACCACAAATGCATCACCCAGTAACAGCACTCTGTGTCTCTCCATTACTGCCAGTCTAAGTGCTCGAAGAAATGTAATAAAATGTTACCGCCCCTTCCTGTGAAGCGGAACCTAAGCAGCTAATTGGATAATCCCCACAGTCACATTCCCATTGGCCAGCATGCCTAGAAGGGCAGCATGTTGCATGTGTGCTTTCTGAACTAGCGCAAGGTCCGCGACCTAGTGAAGCAGGAGGACTCCTTCTTCCTATTGGTGAGCTTTTCTGTGACGCACACCCTGAGCACTTGATAATACAAACCCTACAGTCCCATTTCCATATGCCCGCATGGCGAGAAGCGCAGAATGAGGCACGTGTGATTCCCGAAGTACGGTGAAGGCCGGGTCCGTGTTAAGCAGGAGTCCTTCTTCCTATTGCCGCACACCCAAATCACCTGATCGGACAATTCCCCACAGTCACATTTCAATTGGGCAACATGGTGGGAAGGGCAGATTGTGGCACGTGTGCCTCCCAAAGTACCGGGCTGCACCCCTGTAAAACTGGAGCAGTCCTTCTTCCCTTTCCACTATCTTCTCTGCAGCACTACCTTATTGGGTTACGCGTAAATAGACACACACGCATCCACCAATCACATCGAAGCCGCCATCATCCAACACTGTCACTCCTGTACAACACTTCAAATGTACTGTTACACATTTATAGTACAAGTGTCATGCAAAGCATGTCCACTGCAAACTTCAGTAAAAGTATGCACAATTTCTCCATCCGAATACATCCACATGGCCATCCAGGATGTGTGACGTGTGATCTTGAAATTACCGCGGAATCCGTTACCTTTTTGTGATAGTGAGGGGGGGTGGCGGTGGAAGCAATATCAAGCTGGGTAGGGGATTGAGTCTTTCATCGTGGAGGTATGATGTTTCTTTGTTTTTTTTACGTGCCTTTGAGCAACTTTTTTTGTTTTTTCTCTTTATATGCGTTTCTGTTTGTCTCTCCTCACACTTTTACCACATTCTGGTCAATGCTTCTTGCACAGTGTAAAAGAAAACGGCGTTGCCAATGGCGCTCAAATAAATGACATTTCTACGGAACCACTGCATATTATGCCACCTCATGATCTCATAGTGGGTGGAGAACATGCCAGCAGTCTGCATAAATTCACACATGCTTCTGTTTATAACACACCTTCCGACCTCTGGCTGAGGACAAATTGCACTGGCATGGGCCCATACTACTCTTGGTGTTATGCGTGAGTAAACGACCTTGGCAGTTGGAAAAATCTGCATCAGTGCATTCAGCAACCTCTTCAAGTGACGGATTAAACGTCCACATGACATGTAACCCAAATGAAGACTTCCATAGTGCACCAAAGTCTATGTTCGTGACGGAGGCCACATATCTGCAAAGCCGAACCATCCCGCCAAAATTGCAGTCACCCTGACAGCCCAAAAATCGTCCACTCCTTCCAACCCGAAATTACCAGCAACGCCTCCTTGCAGACAACACCTGTGCAGATGGCGCACAAAGGTATCACCGACATTAAGCACTGCGCGTCTCTCCATCTCCACCAAACTCACGAGACAGTATTGGGAAGATATGGTACCGCTACATCCTGTCAACCACACCCTAAACACCTAATTGTCTATTTTTCCCAATTCCATTTCCATGGCCAGCATGCTCATAATGCAGGATGTGCCACGTGCGCTTTCCCATCTACAATGAGGGCCACAGCCCAGTAAAGCAGACACAATACTTCTTCCCTTTACAGTGGCATTTTTGTGGGGTTCCCTCATTGGGTGCTGTCAAATGATCAAACACGCATGCAGCAATCACATACATAACCTCTGCATTGCACACTATCATTTCTGTACACCACTCCATATTTACTGTTAAGCACTGTCAGTGCACGTTCCGTTGGATTCCAATCCCCTCCACCAGAAACTTCTGCTAACGAATGCACGATTGCAGCATCACCAAAGATCCTGCCGTGCACCCAGCACACCTTTGGCCATGCACACAACATTGCAGCCCTTGCCCACCACAACACTATGGATACATGCATGCAATCATGTGGGCAACTAACATTATGCACAAACGTAACATACGTTCTGGCACTTCTACCCAACTCCCCCACACCACAGAACATCCATTCACAAAAACGTGTCACAATTAGCAGAATCCACAAACATACCACAGCCTGCACCACCCCTATCCAGTCTTGTGTTACTGGCAACCTAAGCACAACCGCTTCACAACATTGGGCCTACTTCAATAAATCTGCACACAGCACACTAACCAAGCACATATATGCTGTACTTCAACAATACCCGCTTCCATACTCACATTATATAAACACTACACCCTGTGGCCACACTGCACATTTTCTCACAGCGTCTGCAATGTGCTCCACAACCATTCCGTACAAGTCGCCACCCTCTAACTGATGCAGGGTCACCAATGCATCACTGCTGTGGGTGTGCTGAAGCCCTAGGCTCTTGAGTGCATGGACTACGGCCTATGGCCTTCGGCCCAGCACCCAATAGTCTAGGCCTTAAACACATCCACTGCAACGTAATGCCACCTTTCATGTCACCATGTCACCAAATGTGTCACAATTAGCAGAATCCATATACATACCACAGCCTGCACCACCCTTACCCACTGCCATCCACAAAGTATTATGTCACTGGCAACCTAAGCACAACAGCTTCACTACATTGGGACAACTTCAATAAATCTGCACACAGCACACTAACCAAGCACATATTAGCTGCACTTCAACCATACCCTCTTCCATACTCGCATTACATAAACACTGCAGCCTGTGTCCACACTGCAGAACTTCTCACTGCACCATCTCTTCCTGCACACCAAATACTGTAACATGTTGCAACTATCACCATAACCATGGAACACACAATAAATTCTTTTCAACTCACTTGTGCTGCTGCAGCACGTCTACAATGTGCTCCACACTCATTCTGCAAAGCTCACCACCCTGTACCTGATGCACTATCAAACCTGCATTGCTGCAGTGGGTGTGCTCCTTGCACAGATTACTCGCACCATAATGCAACCATACATGTCACCAATTACCACTATTATGCACATATGCACCACTGGCACCAGCACTTCTACCCAACCTGCGCACCGCAATGGAGCTACACAGCGTTAAATGCAACAGTTACCATATTCTACAAACATTACACTGTCTCTGGCACACCTATGCCCGTTCATTCACATAGTATGGTCTTACCCACTTCCACTCAGAAAGTATTGTGTCACTGCCAACCTAACCACAAAATGTTCACAACATTGCCCCTACTCCAAGCAATCTGCACACAGCACACTATCCAAGCACATATCAGATACACTTCAACCATACCCTCTTCCATACTGACAGTATGTAAACACTGCACCCAGTGCCCACACTGTGTGACCTTTCACTCCACCATCTCCAACCACACATGAAAAACGTTACCATGTTTTAACAGTGACCTCACCTGCGAAACCAAATGTACACTCATGGCAGCTCACTTCTGCTGCCCTATTGCGGCTGAAATGTGCTCCACACCCATTCCGTACAAGTCACCACCCTCTAACTGATGCAGAGTAGTTTTGTATCACTGGCAACCTAACCACAACAGCTTCACAACATTGGGCAACTTCAATAAATCTGCACACAGCACACCAATCAAGCACATATTAGCTGCACTCCAACCATACCCTCTTCCATACTCACATTACGTAAACACTGCACCCTGTGTCCACACTACCAACTTCTCACTGCACCATCTCCTGCCACACACCAAATACTGTAGCGATTACTCCAAAAAATACTCAAATAGAAGACAGTGCCAAATCCAGGTTTTAATAGCAAGTTGTCATTTTATTTTTGAAAAAGTTGCCCTTAATGATGACACGTGTTTCGGCTCAACTTACAGCCTTTCTGAAATCATGGCCTTGTTACTATATATTACACAATCTGTTTGCATTAATCAAAGATAGACATCAGTCCAATAACATAATACATACAACATAATCATTATGAAATGCAATGATCCATATTGATGGATTGTACCATGTATAAAATAATACGGGAGGTGTGGAATGTTGATTCACATCCATATATAAAAAATTATCCACAGAGAAACAAGGGTTGGTGAAGGGGAGGATTCATAGGGTTGAGAGAACATAATTTTGAATAAACCACAATAAAAACCAAAATGAAAAGAAAAGTATGGGGAAAAAATGTGCAAATAAGACAAAATTTAGTCCATGCATGTAAGTTTGATTTTATCCTTTAGTTGCAATTACAAATGCATAGGGTTACCTTAAATTTCATGTCCCCATTCCATTAGTTAAATGATGCTCTGCAGTAGCTGGGTTCAATCCCTGTACAATGTGTTAAACATAAATATATACGGAATAGTCAAATAGTCATGATATGATACTTCTTGTATATCATCATTGAATGCATGGGAGTACCAATTAGCTAAGCATTTAAGCTATTGAAATGGTTTCAGTCTCTACAATATACTTGCAATGGCCTCCCAGTTTTTTAATTACTTTATAAATTGTAAAATTAATTTAGACATTCCCTAATAATTCATGTTCCAGGTAGTGCGCTCTATTTGCAACTATCACACAACCATGGAACACACTATAATCACTTTTCAACTCACTTGTGCTGCTGCAGCACGTCTACAATGTGCTCCACACCCATTCTCCAAAGCTCACCACCCTGTGCCTGATGCACTGTCAAACTTGCATTGCTCAGTGGATGTGCTGCTTGCACACATTACCCGCACCATAATGCAACCATACATGTCAGCTTGTCACCACCTACCACTATGCACATATGCACCAGTGGCACCAGCACTCCTACCCAACCTTCGCACCACAATGGAGCTACACAGAGTTAAATGCAACACTTACCATATTCTTCAAACATTACACGGTTTCCAGCACACCTATGCCGTTTCATTCACATAGTATGGTCTTACCCACTTCCACTCAGAAGGTATTGTGTCACTGCTAACCTAACCACAAAATGTTCACAACATTGCACACTACCCAAGCACATATAAGCAGCACTTCAACCAAACCCTCTTCCATACTGACAGTATGCAAACACTGCACCCAGTGCCCACATTGCATGACTTTTCACTGCACCATCTCCAACCACACATGAAAAACTTTACCATGTTCTAACAGTGACCTCACCTGCGCAACCAAACGTACATGCATGCCAGCTCACTTCTGCTGCTCTGTTGCGTCTTTAAATGTGCTCCACACCCATTCCGTACAAGTCACCACCCTCTAACTGATGCAGAGTCACAAATGCATTACTGCCGTGAGTGTGCTCAAGCCCTAGGCTCTTCAGTGCATGGCCTACAGCCTACGGCCTTCGGGCATGCACCCAATAGTCTAGGCCTTAAACACAACCACCGCAACGTAATGCCACCATGCATGTCACCATGTCACCAAGTACGACAATCCACATACAGACCACTGCCACCAGCACTCCTACCCCACCTGTGCAGCGCCATGTAACTATTCATACATACTATGGCCGTACCCACTTCCATTCACAAAGTATTCTGTCACTGCCATCCTACCTACATACTGTAAGCAACATTGGCCCTACTCCAACCTATCTGCAAACACCACACTATGGAAGCACCACCATCATCCAAATTCAGAGTCAGACATGCATTGTTGCGGTGGGTGTGCTGAAGGCCTAGGCTTTTGACTGCATGCCCTACGGCCTACGACATTGGGTCATGCTTCTCATTGTTTGGTTCCCTTTAGGATTACTTTCATCATAAGGAAATATATAACGCTTCCCTTTTTGTAGGCAATGCCAACAGCGGCAGTACCCATTAAATTGTACACCGTTATAAACTAAAGCCCTTGCTGGTAAATCACAAGTGCATTTTAACAGGGCAAACCTTGAAATGAAAGGTCCATTGACATCATGAAATTCATAACCCTTTTCAAGCAACTCAAGTAACTCAAGTTCCTCATACAAATGTTGCAGAAATGACCAGATTGGAGGTTTGCCTGGGGAAATACATACCCCATAGAGCAATACTTTGTCTTTTTTTTCCTTGTGGCTATTGGCAGCTCATTTATTAACATATAAACAGGCCACATGCTTACATTTGAAGACTTGAAAATGGGTACCCCGTCTGTATTGATTGAGAATGACAAATTATTTTTGTCACTTAGAATGCCTTTTTTATACATCTCTTTGTAAAGCAGCCTGTCGTAAATATCACTAATATTTCCTACGTTTTCAGAGTAATGTTGGAATCAATGTGTTCTAACATACTCTGAAAAATCATTTCTTTTCCAGAGACTTTGCAACTGAGCAATAATTGATAGCTGTACAAAATAGGACATAGCACCAGATCCTGTCACGATTTTCCCGTAAACGTGACTAGTACATTATTGAGTACTCTTTTTAACTCTGGTATAACATGAAGAACAATAATAGTGAACTGTAGGGATCAGATTGTTAGCTAAATCCTTCTACAGTGGTACAAAGATTTGCTCATGCAGTGAACTTGAGGCAGAAGCATACCAATTACCGTTAGAATATCTGAAATTGCCTCATCTGGCACCTTAAACTTAATCAGTAGACAACAGATCATCAAAACAGCAGCCGCAAGTGATGTGGTTGTACCAGAGTGAATGTGTTCAGTTCCTGGATTAATTTCCTGAGGGACACAGGGCCTCATTACGACCCTGGCGTTAAGGGTTTAACGGCGCCGTAAAAGGGGTCAGCGCCGTTAAACCCTTAACGCCTGATTACGAGGTCCCTTTGCGGGACCCAACCTTAACGGCTGGTTTTACCAGCCGTTAAAGTAGGGTGCCGCAAAGGGACCTTGGTGCTAAGTATGGTGCCGCAATTTGCGGCACCGTACTTAGCGCCTACCCCATTCCCAATGAGCCCTATGGGGCAAAAATAGGAATGGGGAAGGGCCCATGGTGAATGGGGAATTACCGCCCCGCCAACCTTGGAATGGGGCTGTAATTCCGCCATTCACCATGGCGGACCCCGGCATGGACCATGGTGCTAATAGCACCATGGTTTAGCGCCGGGGTCGTAATGAGGCCCACAGTCAATTTCAGTTGTTTCTCCTTCTGGAAAATTGATGTCGTCCAAAATCTCTCCTTACTCACTAAATGTCATCTTCACAATCATCTACAAGCGCATCGTAATTTCTTAACTTGGATTCCATCTGGACGTTTTCAAAGAGTTCATCGTCAAAATCAATCCCGGTAGCAGGAATACCCACAAAATCCTCTGGTGCGCAAACTCCCTCATAATTTTATGCTATGCAACTATCGCCACTATTTAATTGTGAAGTAACATATTCGGAAATTGAACAGGAACTACAAGTCTCAATTGCTTCCTCGCAACCTGATGGTGCGATTTTACATGAATGGGTTTCTTCTGTAGTCGCTGATTCCGTTATTCTGGTCTTTTTTTTAATTAGGTTCAAAGTCTTTCGCACAAGATGTCCTTTGGTTCACATCTAGGAATGTTGTTTTCTGTATTTGAAAGGAAATGTAATTGAACTTTTATGATATGACCCATACATGTAATATGAAAAGGAGTGTCTGACCATTCAAAAACGTACACTTCTGCCAATAAAATTCACAAAATATGTACCCACAATTACAATTTTATTTATTGGATATGTGTAAGGCACAACAAATGGCATTTCAAAATGCCACAAGACAAAAAAGAGGGGGGGAGGGTCAAGGGAGAAAGATAACAATGTCTGACTAGGCCTTGTGACTTTCGGATTGTGCAAGTGTAGTAACAAGAAGTGTGAGGGGGCGGAGTGCCAGTTTGCGTGAAATGCGAAGTGCTAGGGTGGGAAGGGAAGTGCAGGGAAAGAGGAGAGAGTGCAGGTGAAGTGAGGGTGCAGGAGGGGAGAGGGGCAGGGGCTAGGTGAGTGACTGCAGGAAGAGCGGACTGGGGAGAGACCGAGCTGCAGGGTGTAATTTGTGTGCTGGGAGACCGATGGGCAGACATGTCGGCAGCAGTGAGAGGTAAGGAGTGAGGGCCCTATTTCGGATGTACCTAATTCATTAACAATGAGGGCATCCTCCCCCTGCCGCTCCTTGGAATCTTAGGGAGCCCCTGGACCCCTCCTGGAACATGATGGAGCTGGGGCTCATGCTGGGACTGAGACCTGATACATAGGGCACTGCCTTGAAAGTACAGATGTGGCCGCGGTGAGATGTCAAGAGGCACCCACATATGCAACAAAGTAAATGCTGAAACACACACAGGAACGTTGGAACTCTGGAGCACAGCGAACATGATGAGAACGCAGCAATGGATAAGAAGGCGCAAGCAGCAGCTTTGGTGAGAGGTGCAATTGGTGGAAGCTCACGGAACCCCTAACTGTGATGACCACACGCATGGCACACCTTGAGGACTATATCTCAAAGTAAACCCCAGTAACATGACTATTCAACGCATATAAAGGCAACTGTGAGGGCAGTTGGGCAGCGGCCAGAGGATATCGCTGGAGCACTTCAATTTATGTGCTAGATGTTGGCCAGCGACGTACTAAGGAGAGTATATGTGCTAAATATCTATAACAGCACTATACAACTAAGCCACCATTTGTACAGCCCCCGCCAAGTGCGTATAGTGGTTCTGGGCTGCAAAGACAATGACTGAGGATCTGTAGCCATCTGATGCCAGGTGACTAGGCAGCACCAGCAAGATACAAAGCATGCGTAGCTGGAGGCCCCCATACAGACCCCAGCACCGGTTGCACCAGCGCATGCAATAGTGTTGGAAAGCTGGACCCCAGCCATCTTGAACTGAGGCATATAGTGACACTGTGATGGCGTCCAAGCTGCCCAAGACAAAAGTGAAGCAACCCACAACGGAGGAATTCGCAAGGACACCACAGCCAAAGGACGGTGCTAGAAGTAACGAAAGGAACCCACAAATAGACACAACCTCAGCACGCAATGATCAGCAGATGCTGGAGGCGATTGCAGACTTGAAAGTAATGTGGGAAACTAAACTAGAGGCAGCCATGGCCGAGCTGAAGGCAACACTGGAACTCAAAGTTGGCGCAGCGCAGGTGGATGTCAACCTACTTAGACAAGACGTGCGAACAATAGCGGAACGCACAGGCGAGCTGGTGAAGGAAGTGACCTGAAACACAGCTGCATGTGCATCTCACACCGCATAGATACACATACTGAGGCAACAAGTAAGCAACCTAGAAAATAGAGCAGAGGAAGCCGAAGGGCACGCCCGGAGCAATAACATACGTATTGTGGGGCTTCCAGAGGGAGAGGAAGGACCTAACCCAACGGACTACAATGAGACTATGTTGCTGCAAGAAATAGGAGTAGGGGCGCTCACCCAAGGGTTTGCGGCGGAGAGAGCCACAGAGCCCTGAGAAGGAAACCACCGCCAGGCCCCCCCCCTCCCGAGAACAATAATTGCCAAAATAATGAATTACCGAGACAGGGAGAAAATCCTGGAACACTTCCGGAAAGGGGACACAATACAAAGGGCTTCCGCATCTATTACGGCATACCCAGACTATACACTTCTGGTACAGAGACGGCGACTGAACAATGGGACAGTGAAGAAGAGACTATGCGAGGCAGGCTATAGATACATGCTGATGTACCCGGCGAAACTGAAAGTGTTTCACAAGAACAGGGCCATGTTCTTTGAGACCCCTGAGGATGTGATGGAGTGGTTGGATGCCCAGAATTGTCTGTCAGGAACAGACAGCCAGACGGAGGGCGGAACGGATAAGTGAGGCAGCGATTCCAGAAGCCGAGGTGGTGTATAAAATGTGACATTGGGACTTGAATATAAGATAGGGCAATGTTGGCCGGAAAGAAAAATAAGCTATGTGTTGAGCATGTAGATGTGAGCCGGCATAGAGTAATGGTGCAAAATTGCAGGAGACACAATGGATTCACTCTTATACCCCTATAGATAGTTTAATTGGGTTACCGTTAGTGTGGTAATCCCCTGCTGTGTTCCTGGTACCGGCACCACCGAGAAAGGACTAAATGCGGGATAGCCTGAGATCTAGGGATGGAGCTGGGCAACAGTTGGGAATGGGAAGGATGGGGGGTAGGAGGGGAGTTGGTGTCAAGGAGTTCCCCCCCTTCTCACCTGAGTACGATCCTTGCTGGATTTGTTGGTCGATGCCTTCTTGCGGACGGATCGGGTCTTGAATAAGGCTGCACGAGTCTCTCCCGACTCCAGCGTGCGTTCAAAGTTCCGGGATGCAAAGATCCAGGAATCCGGGAAATTTACAGAGTGCGCTACTCAGCACACGAGTCCAGGAATCAAGAAAGGAAGAAAAGGGACTAGGAATGGGGTTGGCTGGGAAAGAACCAAGGGAAACAATACCGCGAGCTACGGAGCACACGTCTGGTCGCTACTTCGCAATAGCATTGAGACGCGCGGAGCCGCAGTCAATAAATGGAATACGCTACGTCCAACGTGTAGAGCAAGGAAGGTGTTTCACAGTGGACGGCCATGTTGGGAGTACCAGGGAGTGTAAGCCCCGTTGAGACAAGGACCAGGAAGTCCAAAAGGGGCGTGTTCTGTAGGTCATGACAGCATGCCTCCTCCGAAGACCCGTTCCTCTGGGTTTGCCCGAGTGTATAAGGTGAAATCTTCTGAGCAGTCGAGGGGCCTTGAGATTAGAAAGTGGTTCCCATGTTCTTTCACTAGGAGGATATCCTTTCCATTCAACCAAGTATTGAAGCTGACCCCGTTTATACCTGGAATTACCTATTCGGGATACTTCATATTCCAATTGGTTGTCAACCAGCAGAGGAGGAGGTCGGCAGGATTTCCGGGAGGATTGGGTGTAGGGTTTTAATAAGGATGTTTGAAATACTGGGTGAATTTTCTTCCAGGAGTCTGGTAGTCTGATCCGGTATGAAACTGGATTGATAATTTCCTTGATGGGAAATGGACCATAGTACCGAGGAGCCAACTTGTAAGGCCGTAGATGTCGGGGTAGTAATTTCGAGGACAACCAGACTTGATCACCAATTGCATAAGAAGGGCCTGGTCTTCTTTTGGAATCCGCATACCTCTTAGTCTGTGGTCTGGCCTTCTCTAAGTTTTCTTTGGCCTCCTGGTGTACGTTGATGAGGGTTTCTATCCAGGAGTCAACAGTAGGTACTGGTGTAGGATGAGGGAGAAGAGAGGGTAGAACCGATGGATGGAAACCTTGGCTACAATAAAAGGGACTGGTCTTAAGTGCTGAATAATCGGAATTGTTGTATGCGAATTCAGCCACGGGTATCAGGAGCGGCCAGTCATCCTGAACCTTGGTGGCGAAACAGCGAAGATACTGCTCCAAGGTCTGATTATCACGTTCTGTGGCCCCGTTGGTTTGGGGATCATAACCAGATGAGAGGGCACGTTGGATTCCCAAAATGCGACAGAGATGTTTCCAGAATTGAGAGACGTATTGAGGTCCTCGATCAGATATGATCTTGGAAGGAAGTCCATGCAAACGGAATATGTGTTCCAGGAAGATTCCAGCAAGCTCGAACGTGGATGGTAGCTTACACAGGGGTGTAAAATGAGCCATATGAGTGAACAAGTCTATGGTAACCATGATGGTCGTGTATCCTCGGGAAGGTGGTAATTCCACAATGAAGTCTGTAGCAATGAATTCCCATGGCCTTGTTGGCAGTGTAGGTTGAAGTAGAAGGCCCGCCGGTCTCTTGTTATCATGTTTATTTTGACTACAGTTAGTACAAACTTTGATGTACTGCTGTAAGTTAGCCTTCATTCCAGGCCACCAAAACTTTATTTGTATGAGACGGAGGGTATTTGTTATGCCACGATGTCCGGAGTGAAGGGTATCATGACAGAGGTTTATTATTCTTTGTTGTAATTTCTGTGTAGGAATGACCAGTACATTGTCCTTGAATAAATATCCTTCCTTAACTCTTAGGTTCCATTGATTTTTCCTTGAAATATCCTTCCAGAGATCAGAGGATTGGGTTTGCACTCAAATTTCTTCCAGGTGATTGACTGCTTGAGCTACAAAGATCGTGTAGGGAAACATCTTAGGATAGGCCCTATCTTCAGTAGTTACATAGTCAGGACGTCGAGATTAGGCGTCAGCAATCAGGTTTTGTGATCCGGGAACATGAGTGATGTGGAACTGGTACTGGGCAAAGAAGTAAGCCCAACGTGCCTGACGACTGTTCCTACACTCCAATGACTGTAAAATTTAAAGATTCCGATGGTCCGTTCGGACCTGAACTGGATATCTAGCACCCAGAAGTAGATGTCACCATTCAGTGAAGGCTTGGCGGATGGCTAACAGTTCCTTTTCGCAGTAATGTTCCTCACTGGGAGTCAGGGTTCGTGAAAGGTAAGCAATGGGGTGTTCCAGTTTGTCCTCAAGTTCCTGCTTCCAGACCACTCCTATGGCGTAGTTAGAGGCATCCGTTTCCACTAGGAATGGTCGATTTATGTCAGGTTGGGCCAAGATGGGGGCTTGCGTGAACTCTGTCTTTAAACGTTGGAATGCCTTATCTTGCGATGTAGACCAGATACAAGGGGTGTCTTTCTTCAAGAGAGCAACAATCGGCTGAACGATCTCGGAAAAGGTAGATATGAACTTCCGGTAAAAGTTGGCATGCCCCAGGAAGGATTGAACTTGTTTCACGGACGTGGGAGCGGGCCATGCCAGTATGGCTTTTACCTTTTGAAGGGTCCATACCAATTCCTTCTGGGCTAAGGATGAATCCTAGGTAGTGAACAGAAGTAACGTGAAACAAGCATTTTTCGGGTTTGGCTAAAAGTTTGTGTTCACGGAGTCGTTGTAATACTGCCTTTACATGTTCTTCATGCTTTAGGGGATCCTTGGAAAAGATCAATATGTCGTCCAGATAAACAATGACGAAGAGGAATAACATGTCAGAAAACACCCTATCCATAAAACGGTGAAAAACTGCGGGGGCATTAGCTAGTCCAAAGGGCATGACTAGATATTCATAGGGACCAAAGGGTGTTCTAAAGGCTGTTTTCCATTTGTCTCCTTCCCGGACACGGATCAAATGATAGGCACCCCGGAGATCCAACTTTGTGAATATTACGGTGCCTCTCACAGCTTCTAGGATATCCGAGATCAGAGGCAGTGGGTACCGATCTTTGAGGGTGCATTGATTTAAGCCACGATAGTCGAGGCAAGGTCTGAGTTCCTTGGTGTCCTTCTTGGGAACAAAGGACCTGCTGGAGATTTTGAGGGTATTATGGGGCCGTTTTCAAACTTGGTATCCGGATATTCTCGGAGGGCCTTTTTCTCAGGTTCGGAAAGGATGAACATTCTGCCAAAGGGAATCACTGCTGAGGGATCTGTATCTATGGCGCAGTCTTCAGGTCTGTGAGGGGGTAAGGCTTGGACTATGGAAGTTGAAAATACATCAGCAATTCCCTGATAGGCCACTGGGACTTGTATGATATTGGAAACAAAGAGGGGTGTTTGTTGGTCTCTTGGTGGTTCTTTAGGGGGTGTCGAGGAGGGATCCAGGAATAGACAGTGGGACAGACAAACCTCTGAGCCTAGGAATAGTGACCCTGCTGTCCAATTGATATACGGATTGTGCTTCTGTGACCAGGGCATACCCAATATCATGGGGTTATGAGCTAACTTAATGATGTCGAATGTAATCCGCTCTTGGTGATGGTTTATAGAAAGCTGGATCTCTTTTGTCTGCAGGCTTATGGGTCCTGAAGTGAGGGGTCTTCCGTCGATTGCTTCCACCGGCTGCATGGTGCTTCGTGTCTCGTATGGAATATGATGACTAACAACCCAATCTTGATCAATGAAAATTCCCATAGCTCTGCAGTCAACCAAGGCCAGAATGGGATAGGTCTTATTCTTGGAGGGCAATAGGAAGGCCTGTAGTATCACCAAATTGTTTTGTCCAGGAGAGTTCAAGGATGGAATTGATGTGGAGCAAACATCTCTCTCCTGAAGCTCTGCTCCATCTAGGATCGGGAGCTGGCGTTTCCTGAACGCTGAGGAGGGGCTAGAGGACACTCCCTAACCAAGTGTTTGTCTGAGGCACAATACATGCACAACCCCGTATGAATCCTTCTCATCCTTTCTGGCAGGGATATAGGTCCACGGAAGGCTCCTATCTGCATGGGTTCTGGTTCAGAGACTGAGCTTGGGTTTGTGTCCTTGGTGGTACTCTCAAAGGACACTTTCGGAGGATTACCTCTGGATTTCTTCTTCTCTGCCTTCCTTTCCTGGATACGGAAATCTATTTGCATGGCAAGGTCCATTAGTGCCTGGAATGAGTTTGGGCGAGCCACTCTGGCCAACTCATCCTTAATCTCCTCATTCATTCCTCTCCTGAAAAGGGTAAAACTCGCCTCAGGGGACCAATCCGCTTCCTTGACTAATTACTTGAATCGGGTTACATAGGTGAGCATATCCTGGGATCCTTGCTGAAAGTCTAACAGGCGTTCCTGGGCACTATAGACCTGCTCTGGACGGTCAAACATGGTCTTAAGGGCTTGTATGAACCCATCATAGTCATCTAGGAGAGTATCGCCGGAACTGACGAGGGGCATAGCCCAGGTTAAGGCGTTTCCTGAAAGGTGGGAAATTATGAACCCCACCTTAGCCCTGGGAGTCGAAAAGTAGTAGGGCTTAAAAGTAAAGTGGACCAAACATGAATCCAGGAATCCACGAAGGGTTTTTGCCGACCCATCGTATTTGTCCACTATGCCGCCCAGCAACACACTTTCTTTTGTGGCAGAATCACGGGAAAGAACTAATTGTTTGAGAGCGGCGTTTTCCGCTTTTAGATTCTGCACCTCGGTTGATAGCTCTTGCATGCCACGCATCAGGTCCTGGACGGCCGCTTCCATGTCAATATCGAGTTCGGTCGGTTGGCGTCTTAAACTGTCAAGGAGTTCCCCCCTTCTCACCTGAGTTCGATCCTTGCTGGATTTCTTGGTCGATCCCTTCTTGCGGGCGGATCGGGTCTTGAATAAGGCTGCACGGGTCTCTTCCGACTCCAGCGTGCGTTCAAAGTTCTGGGATGCAAAGATCCAGGAATCCGGGAAATTTACAGAGTGTGCTACTCAGCACACAAGTCCAGGAATCAAGAAAGGAAGGAAAGGGACTACGAATGGGGTTGGCTGGGAAAGAACCAAGGGAAACAATACCGCGAGCTACGGAGCACACGTCTGGTCGCTACTTTGCAATAGCATTGAGATGCGTGGAGCCGCGGGAGGCGTGGTCAATAAATAGAATACGCTACGTCCAACGTGTAGAGCGAGGAAGGTGTTTCACAGTGGACGGCCATGTTGGGAGTACCAGGGAGTGTAAGCCCCGTTGAGACAAGGACCAGGAAGTCCAAAAGGGGCGTGTTTTGTAGGTCATGACAGTTGGAGGGTGTGCAGTGATTTTAGTTAGGGAACGAGTTTACGTCCACACGCCGCTGCGCAAGATACAGGAGATTAAGGGGCACAGTGGCGGGACTGGGTATGGATGAAAGATGGGAGACCTTAAGATAGTTACCTGGAATGTCAGGGGGCTCAACAGCTACCTGAAGAGAAATAAGATCATGATTTACCTGAGGAGGCAGAAAATAGATATTGCTCTACTACAAGAAACCCATCTAATGAAGGAAAAACAGGAGGTGATAAGGAAGAAATGGAAAGGAACCACCGTGGGGGCAACGAATTCGGCATATGCCAGAGGGGTAATCACCTGGGTAGCACCACATGCCCCCTTTCAGTTATTACAATCTGCGAGATCGTCGGCCGGGAGGATGGTAGTGTTACGGGGACTGATAGAAAACAGAGAAGTGTGTATTATTAATACATATGCCCCTAACCAAGATACTGTGGCCGACTTTAAGACCGTATATAGTAAAATAAGTCCATACCTGGGGGGTGCGGTCATATGGGGAGGCGACTTTAACTGTACGCTGGATCCCAGGGTTGACAGGTCAGACAGGAAATTAGACAAACCCACCCCTGCAGCCAAAACCTTGAATACCCTATTGAGATACTTTAAGCTAGAAGACATGTGGAGGCTACACCACCCATATGATAGAGATTACTCACATTACTCGGCCCCACATAATTTGTACACACGGTTAGATTATATGTTGGCCCCTACTTTGTTCATTCTTACTTACCTTCTGCCTTCCGTACCTCTTGTGTATTCCTTTTGTGCTCCTTTCTGTGGACGGGTTTCCCATTTTCAGAATTAGAATTTACAACCTCGTATCCAGCGAGGTCCATTAGCATTTGCTCCACCGCTCATTATCATCCTGCCGAGCCGTTCATTTCCTGGAAGCAAGGCAGCCCCTCCGGCGACTCCAAACATTGTACTTATTACAGATCCTGTCAGGCAGGAAGGGAACAGTTTGTTTTCCTATCTGAATCAGCAGAGTTTCAACTGACTTCACGAATCTTATTGGACAGCAACATCTTGCTAGAGTCAAGTCATCGTCTCCAAGGACTAACATCTTCTATACAGGGTTTTTTCTGCCAGCCAGCTTTCTCCCTGGAATCGAGGACTGGCTCCTGGGAGGCCCCCCAGGACCAGGTTCTCTTCCTGTCACGGCGGCCTCTGGGAAGCCACGTCCTTATTTACATCATAAGAAGGATAAAAAAGGGAAGGAGACTAAGAAACTCCGAAAGTAGAAAGAAACAGAACCCGCGACAGACTTCATTGAACCCAGAGGTGAGGAGGAGTGGAGGGAAGGAAACAGTGTTATTGCTCAGTCTCACAGGAATGTTCGAAGTCACTAATTTTTCAGACGATCTCCAAGTGCACCACTGAGAAGCCACTGTGCTGACATCACTAGTGAGACCACGACCTTGCAGTGTTAGTCATAAAGAATATTTGCAGCTCTGCACAGCATTTCACAAACACACACTTGCATTTTATGTTGCACAACGACGTGATGCAGCCGAACTAGACAATGGGCATTCAACCATGGTGGGAAAACGAGCCGTTCTCCGCAAACCAGACGTCAAGTGAAACAAATGTTGCAACGGGGAGTGCATTCTCAGAGGCAAAGGTGGTCTACTACCAGATACAATTGAGACACATAGTCATTTCACATCACCTTGAAGAGGTGCACAGAGGGCTGAGAATCGAACTGGGTCCCAGACCTAGGGAGACCAGATCTAGCCAATCAAGAGACAGAAATCTAGTGGTGGATGGAAAAAGGGCAAGGACCAATGGTAAGTCTATGACCCTGCAACAATGCAATCGTTTTTTGGGGGACGGGGCAGGTCAGCCAGCTGACATGCGAGGGCCAGTAGAATAACCTCTATATGGGCTAGCTATAGGTGATACTACTCTAAGCACCCAATCAGTAGTGGGGGATAGGTTTTTGGGGGAGAGCCCCAGTGATGACGACATGTGGCATCAAAACTGGGGAACGTGCTTTTTAAAACTGAGATGTACTGGAGAATCCTGATTGCCTTGTAGGATCCCTGTCCTTTTTTTTTTCTTCATACTTTAAGACCTTTAATAACAGATGCTTGCAATTGGTTGACTTTGAAAAAAGTGGGTGAAAATTCCATACAAATTAAAAATAAGGTTGTTAAAAATCTCAGTTTGACCAGATACAAAACAATTTAAAAAACCTTTTAAAGAGGTGTATTGAGAAAAAATAGGCTTCTAAAAACATGTTTGTCATTCCCAAAAGACCTTAGGTAGAAATAATTCATGTTGCATACATAATGCAGACCGTTCTAGTTATCTGGTCAATTGTATAAAGCAAGCACTTAAGGTCTTCAGTTCGAAATCTTTGTTAATTTCTTATTGCTGGAATTTCATTCTTTTTGATGACTAAACCGGTTGATGGTTGAGATGGTAAGCCGGTATTTACTCAGCACTACCCTGCTCGGCCTCGGGAGCAGACGTGTTCTCAGCTGGAGGGTCGGCTGTTTTGGTCTCTTTGCCATCTTGTGGTTTAGGGTTATCAGGGCGTCTGCGTCTGTAGTTGAAGTTACGACGATACCAACGTTGAGGTGGTTGCTGACTCTGGGTCCCATCCCCCTGGTTTTCCTCATCTTCTTCATTTATGTCCTCTCGAGGACATAAATGACGAGGAGGGCCCCTGCGGAATCGTGGTCTATAACCCCTGAACATATTTTGTCTCACTGGTCTGCCTTGTTCTCCCGCACCCTGGTTATCAGCATCCTCTAGTAATTCCCCCTGTAAAGGATGAGCATATTGTGGTCGACGTCCATATGGCCTTCGCATGTAGTAAGGTGGGTAACGACGCCTACGAAAAGGGCGCTGTTGTTGAGGATTGCCTTCTTCAGGTGCACTCTCAGTTCCTTCACTTTTTTCTCCACTCTCGCTGTTCTGATAACTTTGTTGGTAATTGCGAGGAGGACCCCGGCGGCGGGGATGATTACGATCTGTTGCATATTTGCTGCATTGAACTGGAACTCCTCCAGGTCCTGTGACATTAGCTGCTTCTGCACCCTTTTCTCCTTCCACTACATCAAACTCCACAATCTCTCCATCCCCTACACTGCGCAGGTACTTCCTGGGGTTATTCTTCTTGATGGCAGTCTGATGTACAAACACGTATTCCTTAGTGCCATTCCTGTTGATGAAACCGTACCCATTTCGTACATTAAACCATTTAACTGTCCCCAGAACCTTTGCGATGACCTTCTTGTCCACAGTTTGAATTGCCCTTGGCTGAGTCCTCCATTATTTTGGGGCGAGGGTTGTTGGGCCCGCAGGAGCAATCCCCAAGACCTCTGGAATACCTGGTATTCTCACCAACAAATCACTAAAGGACGATGGAGACTTGTGATGCCTCTTTTCAACTTTTTCGTCGAAGAATGGTGAGACCCACTACTGGAGCGAGATCGTTTGGATGATTTTCTCAGAGGAGAGTCTCCTCTCGACTCGTCAGAAGATCATGTTTTAGATTTGGATGAAGGGGATTTTGAGGGGGTCCAACCCACCACTAGTTTCCCCTCCACGCTCTTTTAGAGCGTTACCAGTCATTGACTGAGTCGCAGTCAGCCGTTCGATGCTCTGAGGGTCAATGAGAGTCAGTGATCGACATTGTGGCACCGCAATCGTAGTATTTTTTTTAAACCTGTCTTCGACGTCGATGGAGCTGGTGATTAAGACATTTTTCTTAAGTATCGTTTTTATTCAAAAACTGAAGTGCGCTGTAATTCTCACAAAGAGAAAGCTGCGTCGGAAAAACAGAACTGAAGTCAACGTGCGCTGCAAATGCTATATATACTGGTAATGACGTCGACCTCAAGGCGGAGGCCCGAGAGGGACATTGAGTCGACGGAATTGGCGCACACTGCCCTCTAAAATTCCGAAGCAGCTGACGCTGGAAAAGATAATATCAAAAGATGAGGAATACGTGGGAGGACACAATCCACCCGAAATAGTCACATGTAAATAAAAAATAATTCACCAGCATTGGATCTTTCATAGATTAACATGCTTGAATAGAATACCAAGCAGTGAAGCATGCCATGCCCTTGACAACACAGATGAGGTCTTAACTTCCACATTAAGCAGAGCACTTTGACCCTTAAGCATGCTATTTAACCATACAAGGGTAGGAGGGAGAAATAGGCTGCTCCTACCTTACGAAAATAGATGGAGGACCGTCTGTCTGACCGCCGCCTCTCTTCTGGTGTCTTCTGCCATGTTTGGCAAACTTATGGAGTGTGCTCCAGGTGGCCGCTCTATATGATATGTCATTTATAACGCGCCAGTACACAAGTGTTTCTAGGAGCGACTAGACAATGGTGGAAGACAGAGGGAGAACAAGATAAACCGATCTTACTAGGGTTTATGGCATTAAAACTGTGTAAGTGCGACAAACCAAGTGCAGGGGGAAGGGAGAGGGCAAAGTGCCAGGGAGAGGGAAGTGCAATCAGGGCATCATTGCTCTGAGTAAGTACAGCCAGGGTAGCACGGCTCTGAGTAAGTGCAAGGAAGCAGGGGACTGTAGAGGTTACAGTTACAGCCCCTAGTGCGCAGTTGGCCCAGAGGCAGTGCAGGGGAGACTGATCAAGGAGGAGCCTGCTACCCAGTATGACTCTGATGGTAGCCAAGCTACCAGTCTGTGCAGAGACAGGTAGGTCAGCAGGGGAGGGAGGGAGAGAAGGCAGAAGGTCTTGAGCTGCTTCTGGAACTTCAGCTCATCCGGCTCAAGTTTGAGAGGGGCAAGGAGGCCATTCCAGAGGGAGGCCCCTGCAGAGGAGAGATGTACCCCCCCATTCTCTGCCTGGAGAAACGTCTGACCCTCAGTGAGCTTGAGGCAGCTGAGTGGAGGGCTCGAGAAGGAAAGGAAGGTATTTTGGAAGAGAGAATTTGGATGTAGTGCATGCTCTGGCCTCAGAAGGACTTGTGGACAATGCAGAGGGTCTTGAACTTGACCCTTGCAGCCACTGGGAGCCAGTGGAGAGATTTCAGGGCAGGACAGGTATGGTACTTGGGCTTGAGGCAGAGGATAAGTCTTGCAGTACTGTTCTGAATTAGTTGCAGAGGGCAAAGAGTAGAGGTAGGTAGATTGAGAAAGAGGTTGTTGCAGTTGTAAAGCCTAGAGAGAACCAGAGCTCTGGAGAAAGTGAGCTTCTGGAAAGCGAGAAAAGGAAGAATACTTGTGAGGAGCTGCAGCAGTGGGCCTTCTTGGCAAGGCCTGTGATGTGAGGAGAGAACGAGAGAGTGGAGTTGAAGAGGACACCAAGGTGTTTTTTATCTCCCAGGAAGGCGAAGGAAGAGGGCCCAAGGAGGACGGCCAGAGTGAGAGAGGGAAAGCGGGAGCAGGGGTCCCAATGAGAAGTTTCTCTGCCTGGCATTAAGGCAGAGATCGTTGGAGGCGCACCAATCCTGAATCAGCGATAGACAGTCAGGAATGAGCGAGAGTGGAAAGTGGGCTGAGGGGAGTCTGAAAGAGTGCTGAGTGTCATCTGCTAAACACTGAAAATTAGAGGAGAAGGTAGAGAACAGGTGGGCCAAGTAGACATTGAAAAGCCAGGGTGAGAGGATAGACCCCTGGGGAAAACCACATGTGGAAAGAGAGGTGGTGGAGAGGAAAGACCCAAACTGGACCTGGGAGGGTCAGTCCAGGAGGAAGGAAGTCAACCACTCCAGGGCCTGATCCGTGATGCCCAGGTTCACACAGAGCCGATTGATACGGGTGGCGTGATTGACTGTGTCAAAAGCAGAGGGAAGGTTGGAGTTAAGATTAGAGAGCACATCATCACAGGTTTTCAGGGGAGCAGTTTCCGTGCCTATGGCTGCTCTGAAGCAGACTGATGGTCATGGAGACAACCAACAGATTCAGTGTGGAGAGTAAGCTGGGACATGGCCAGTTTTTCCAGGAGTCATCCCAGGAAAAGAGTGATGGAGATCGGGTGATAGTTTGCCAGACAGGTAGAATCGGCAGAAGGCGTTTTAAGGAGCGAGTGCACAAGGGAGTGCTTGAGGAGGGAGGGGAAAGATCCAGTGGCGAAAGAGTGATTGCAGAAATCAGCCAAGTGTGGAGCAAGGGTGTTAATGTGGTCCTTACTGGTTCTGGAGGAGCAGGGGAGCACCTGTTTGGACAACACTTTCATAGATCGGACTGGTCTAGAAATATCATCAGTTATCAGAGAGAAAGAGGAGAAAGTAGGAGGAGAGGGAGAAGCAGCCACAGGGGGGTCGCAGGGAGTTTTAGTGATGAAGTGGGAAGCTAAAGCCTTCCAGAGGGGCTGGGAGGGTACAGGAGATGTGAAGACTGCAGACGGATTGGCCAGCTCCTTGCAGATTTGAAAGAGTTTGACCTTGTTGTTAGCAGCTGCATAGAACCGGGCTTGGATGTGGACTCTCTTCTTGGACAGGACAGAGAGTCTGTAATGCATTTGGAGTAGGCGGCAGGCCAGTTTGTCAGAGGATGCACCTGATGCCCTCCACTTCCTCTCAGCCACCCTGTACTTGCCTTTTCCGAGCTGCGATGTCGGAATCATACCAAGAGTTGCATTTGGAGGTAGACTTCAGGCAGATTCTCATGACAGGGGCAAGGATGTTGGAGAAAAATGCAGGTTAGAAAGGGCTGTGTCAGAGTATGAGTCAGCCACAGGAGGAGAAGCAGAGAAAGCAGAGACAAAGGCATCCACTGTCACATGCTTCATGGGCCGAATGACTCAGAAGGAAGGTGGCAGTGCTGGGATGGGTTTTGCCTGGGGGACAGAGAGTTTGAGGTGAGAGGACAGCAGAAAGTGGCCAGTCCAAGAGAGAGTAGTAGTGAGAGGTTTAGAGAGTCCTTTATCGCCACTGACACTGCCCCCCCTCTAGTGAAGTGTGCCATCGGTGGACCAGGAAGTGAATTGCCTCTGGATTGGTGGCCGTGGTTGATGCAATTTGACACCCAGCATGAAAGGCCTTGCTTTAATATGCATTGTCCTTTATTGCAACCTGAGAATGCCACAAAGAGTCTGGAAAAGTACGAAAATATTTACAGGCCGATTCATGGAATAATTAGCGCGGCGCAAGTGGGCAAAAACGTGCGAATCGCAGTGGAATAGCGAAAATCGCACGAAAAGCAGCGCACGTCGATTCATGGAAGTCCGTGCGCGAGAAAACCAGCGGATGTGCGATAAAAAGTGCGCCGCGCACGTTGGCGCACAGGCCATCTAACAGCGTGCGCCAGGTCACAGCGAAAATCGCACAGGCCACAGCGAAATTCGCACATAGCGCGGCGCACGCAACAAAAGTAGGCGGAACACAGGCGTAACACTTGGAATGGGGAACAACTTGCAAAAACGTGGGCGTCACGGGGGAAGTTCCACACGCGAATAGCCTGGGCGTGTGTATTTCAGGGGTGCGCGGGAAGTTCCACACGCGAATAGCCTGGGCGCGTGTATTTCAGGGGTGCGCGGGAAGTCCCACACGCGATTACAGCAGGGTACGTGTATTTCAGGGGTGCGCGGGAAGTTCCACACGCGAATAGCCTGGGCGTGTGTATTTCAGGGGTGCGCGGGAAGTTCCACACGCGAATAGCCTGGGCGCGTGTATTTCAGGGGTGCGTGGGAAGTCCCACACGCGATTACAGCAGGGTACGTGTATTTCAGGGGTGCGCGGGAAGTTCCACACGCGAATAGCCTGGGCGTGTGTATTTCAGGGGTGCGCGGGAAGTTCCACACGCGAATAGCCTGGGCGCGTGTATTTCAGGGGTGCGCGGGAAGTCCCACACGCGATTACAGCAGGGTACGTGTATTTCAGGGGTGCGCGGGAAGTTCCACACGCGAATAGCCTGGGCGCGTGTATTTCAGGGGTGCGCAGGAAGTCCCACACGCGATTACAGCAGGGTACGTGTATTTCAGGGGTGCGCGGGAAGTTCCACACGCGAATAGCCTGGGCGCGTGTATTTCAGGGCTGTGCGGGAATTATCACACGCGATTTGGCTTGGTACGTGTATTACAGGGGTGCGTGGGAAGTTACACACGCGATTAGGCTGGGTGGGTCCTCACAGGTGTTCCCTGTACACCCTCCACGGCCCCTGCAGGCAGCCCACAAAACAGGGGACTACCCTGCACACCTGCTCATGTCTCCCACCACCCCCACCCCCCCGCCACCAGGGGCACCCTCCACCAGGCCCCCACTCATGTCTCCCACCACCCCCACCCCCCCAGTCACAAGGGGCACCCTCCACCAGGCCCCCACTCATGTCTCCCACCACCCCCACCCCCCAGCATCCAGGGGCACCCTCCACCAGGCCCCCACCCATGTCTCCCACCACCCCCAGCATCCAGGGGCACCCTCCACCAGGCCCCCACCCATGTCCCCTATCACCCCCACCCCCCAGCAGTGCAGGGGCACCCTCCACCAGGCCCCCACTCATGTCTCCCACCACCCCCACCCCCCAGTCACCAGGGGCACCCTCCACCAGGCCCCCACCCATGTCCCCCACCACCCCCACCCCCCAGCAGTGCAGGGGCACCCTCCACCAGGCCCCCACTCATGTCTCCCACCACCCCCACCCCCCCAGTCACCAGGGGCACCCTCCACCAGGCCCCCACTCATGTCTCCCACCACCCCCACCCCCCCGCCACCAGGGGCACCCTCCACCAGGCCCCCACTCATGTCTCCCACCACCCCCACCCCCCGCCACCAGGGGCACCCTCCACCAGGCCCCCACTCATGTCTCCCACCACCCCCACCCCCCCAGTCACCAGGGGCAGCCTCCACCAGGCCCCCACTCATGTCTCCCACCACCCCCACCCCCCAGCAGTGCAGGGGCACCCTCCACCAGGCCCCCACTCATGTCTCCCACCACCCCCACCCCCCCAGTCACCAGGGGCAGCCTCCACCAGGCCCCCACTCATGTAACCCACCACCCCCACCCCCCACCATCCAGGGGCACCCTCCACCAGGCCCCCACCCATGTCTCCCACCACCCCCACCCCCCAGCAGTGCAGGGGCACCCTCCACCAGGCCCCCACTCATGTCTCCCACCACCCCCACCCCCCGGCCACCAGGGGCACCCTCCACCAGGCCCCCACTCATGTCTCCCACCTCCCCCACCCCCCCCAGTCACCAGGGGCACCCTCCACCAGGCCCCCACTCATGTCTCCCACCACCCCCACCCCCCCGCCACCAGGGGCACCCTCCACCAGGCCCCCACTCATGTCTCCCACCACCCCCACCCCCCCGCCACCAGGGGCACCCTCCACCAGGCCCCCACTCAAGTCTCCCACCACCCCCACCCCCCCAGTCACCAGGGGCAGCCTCCACCAGGCCCCCACTCATGTCTCCCACCACCCCCACCCCCCAGCAGTGCAGGGGCACCCTCCACCAGGCCCCCACTCATGTCTCCCACCACCCTCACCCCCCCAGTCACCAGGGGCACCCTCCACCAGGCCCCCACTCATGTCTCCCACCACCCCCACCCCCCCAGTCACCAGGGGCACCCTCCACCAGGCCCCCACTCATGTCTCCCACCACCCCCACCCCCCAGCAGTGCAGGGGCACCCTCCACCAGGCCCCCACTCATGTCTCCCACCACCCCCACCCCCCCAGTCACCAGGGGCACCCTCCACCAGGCCCCCACTCATGTCTCCCACCACCCCCACCCCCCCAGTCACCAGGGGCACCCTCCACCAGGCCCCCACTCATGTCTCCCACCACCCCCACCCCCCCAGTCACCAGGGGCACCCTCCACCAGGCACCCACTCATGTCTCCCACCACCCCCACCCCCCCGCCACCAGGGGCACCCTCCACCAGGCCCCCACTCATGTCTCCCACCACCCCCACCCCCCCAGTCACCAGGGGCAGCCTCCACCAGGCCCCCACTCATGTCTCCCACCACCCCCACCCCCCACCATCCAGGGGCACCCTCCACCAGGCCCCCACTCATGTCTCCCACCACCCCCACCCCCCAGCATCCAGGGGCAGCCTCCACCAGGCCCCCACTCATGTCTCCCACCACCCCCACCCCCCACCATCCAGGGGCACCCTCCACCAGGCCCCCACCCATGTCTCCCACCACCCCCACCCCCCAGCAGTGCAGGGGCACCCTCCACCAGGCCCCCACTCATGTCTCCCACCACCCCCACCCCCCCAGTCACCAGGGGCACCCTCCACCAGGCCCCCACTCATGTCTCCCACCCCCCACCATCCAGGGGCACCCTCCACCAGGCCCCCACTCATGTCTCCCACCACCCCCACCCCCCAGCATCCAGGGGCAGCCTCCACCAGGCCCCCACTCATGTCTCCCACCACCCCCACCCCCCACCATCCAGGGGCACCCTCCACCAGGCCCCCACCCATGTCTCCCACCACCCCCACCCCCCAGCAGTGCAGGGGCACCCTCCACCAGGCCCCCACTCATGTCTCCCACCACCCCCACCCCCCCAGTCACCAGGGGCACCCTCCACCAGGCCCCCACTCATGTCTCCCACCACCCCCACCCCCCCAGTCACCAGGGGCACCCTCCACCAGGCCCCCACTCTTGTCTCCCACCACCCCCACCCCCCCAGTCACCAGGGGCACCCTCCACCAGGCCCCCACTCATGTCTCCCACCACCCCCACCCCCCCGCCACCAGGGGCACCCTCCACCAGGCCCCCACTCATGTCTCCCACCACCCCCACCCCCCCAGTCACCAGGGGCAGCCTCCACCAGGCCCCCACCCATGTCTCCCACCACCCCCACCCCCCACCATCCAGGGGCACCCTCCACCAGGCCCCCACTCATGTCTCCCACCACCCCCACCCCCCCAGTCACCAGGGGCACCCTCCACCAGGCCCCCACTCATGTCTCCCACCACCCCCACCCCCCAGCATCCAGGGGCACCCTCCACCAGGCACCCACACATGTCCCCCTGCCCCCAGGTCCTGACGATACTCAATCATGGCAGTAATGGGCAGCATACCCAGCACAAACACCCAGGCAAGGATTGCATCCACCCACATAGTGAATGCAATTACATGATACAACCCCAATGGCAAGTATGTAAATGAACACATGTCCGTCACACACACATACACAATGGGTGCAAGTGAATGTCAAAACCCATATCATGACATGTATGAAACCAATGAGAAAATACCACAAGTGAAAGTTAAAAAAACATGTATTAAAGATGAAAAATAAGTAAAAAAATAAAACATACAACAATGGGGATAACAAAATAAATGGTCCATGTCCGAGAACAAATGTAAAAAAAAAAAAAAACAAAGTAATCCAAAAACAAATTTTGTCCAAAGCAAAATCATGTGGAAGTAAAATAATGAAAAACCATTTCCTCATGGTGAACACAATAATTAATAAAAAAAATGTTTCTTCAATAAGCAAACTATATACACGAAAATTCCAGGGTCCATGAGCCCAACACCATAAATGAAACCTACTACTACCTAATGAAAATAATATATACAAAGAAGTGGCCATTGTCCGAGCGGTCCAAAAATAAAAAAATTAATAAAGGAAACCTAACACTAACTAACTAAATAACTATATACAAAGGCAGCGGGCAAGTCCTGCGGATCACTCGGTGATGTTGCTGGCCAGGGCATCATCGAACTCCATGTCGATGTCCTGGAGGCGGGACTCTGTCCTGGCCCCGAGGTCTCGCAGGGATAACCCCATGTCCAGCTCAAACTCCCTGCGAGCTTCCTCGAGGCACTCAGCCCACCTCAACGCCCGACGCATGGAGAACTCCGCCCTGACCATGGTGAGCCGCTCCTCTTCCGCCCGCTGCCGCTCCGCACCTATCCGCTGGACCAACTGCTCCCACACGGAAGACACCACCATCCCAGGGTTGCCCTGCCCTCCGGCCGATGCCTGCCCCTCTGATCTTGAAGGCCCCGAGCCATGATGCCTCCCACGTCGAGCCTGCTGCTGCCTCGGACGCCACTGCCTCTGCCAGCACGACGGCATCCAGGCTGATGGAAACCACCGACGCCGTCGTGCACGTGCCCTGCCCGATGATGCTGTCACATCTTCCATCTGCTGGGGTCCAGTTGCTGTGTTGTCCACCCCTGCTGGACCTCCGACTCCCAACTGTGGCAGGGATGGGATCCCCACCGAGCTGGCTGCATTGGTCGGGGCAGGTCCACAGGGGGCCCTGGTGGCATCTGGGCCGGAAGACGGCAAGGAGAACGACTGGTGTATAGCCTGCACAGAGGAGGAGAGGGCCGCCAGATTGGACAACACATGCAGGAAACCCCCGAACATGGCCGATCCCAATTGGGCCACGTCGGCACGGTGCACTTCATGATGACGTGCGTCCTCCTCCCGGGAAGCATGCACGGCATCACGAATCACAGCCGTGCGCATCGCGACCCCAATCAGGACCTTCTCCACACGGCCAGGGGTTCCCACGTCCGCAGGTGGGGTGGAGTCAGGTGACATGGACATCCCCTCTACCAGCAGACGGGCCTGGGACGGGGCATCCCTGCTGGTGCATGGTGGTGCACTCACAGGGTCAGGGACAGCGACATGCACAGGCCCCTCCACGGTGACCTGTGCTGCCTCCTGCCCCTGGCCATGGACTGCACCACTTGCACCAGCAGGGATGCCCCCACCAGGCCCCATGTGTGCCCCAGTGGCGGCCTCCTCCTCCTCTGTGCAAACCACCAACCTGGATGGCTCCTCACCGTCTCCCACCGTAGCAGGCCCCTGTGGGGGCTCACCCACCCCTTCCGCTGCAGCCGTGGGGGCATCCCCGCCGCCTTGCTCCACAGCGCCGTCTCCGCCCTCTTCTTCACTAGCCGCTGCGTAGAGGGAGACAAAGAACACAAGCATCAGGGCACTGTACAATGGTCCCCTAGACAGGAAGCAATAGCAGATGAGCACCACTGTCAAAGTACACTTCCATCATGTCCCTCCACAACACATGGGTCAGTCCAGGCAAAACACACACAGTAACAGGCATGGTGCATGCCATGGACATTTCCATGCATGTCCAATGGACTCTTGAAACATTCAATGATATGTAACTCACATGCATCATGGCTCATGCCTATCACATGCACACACTTCACCTCAGTCACATCCATCTGGCCCCAAACACACCAAACACAGCGGATACAAGGGTAATTTGGCTGCTTCACTGAATCTGTGCATTGTCACACACATGTGTCATGCATCCATGGCATGCACAAGTCACAGACACGCAGGTCAGGCACACAGACATGGCTACCATATATGTACCTGGCATCAGCACCCATCCCTCACCCCCACCCATGTCCAGGTACAGAGACTGGCATGCTCTCATGTTCAAAATCTGCATAGGGCTCCCCATGCGGCATTTGAACACATGCAACAACCATGTGGGTCACACATCACTGGTCGCACATGCATTACCATGATGTCCCTGCACACATACATGCATACATGGCCTATGGCACACATACAGGCAAGTATCATAGAACCAGCACACCGCAACATGCCCTGTCTCACACAGTAATGCTTGGACACTTACCGCTCAACTCCAGACGGGCCTCCCTCTCAAGGATCTGGGAGTGGAGCGCTGGGCGTACGCGTTCCAGGACCCTCATCTGGATGGAACTCATGCTGCCCCGGCCCCCCCCCACAAGGCGCCGGCCCTTCACAAGGGTCCTGGACCTCAAGTCCTCCCAGCGCTTCTTGATCTTCAGGACGTTGCGGGTTGCCACCCCCTCCGCGTTGATGGCAACCACACAGTCGGCCCAGATCCTCTCCCGTCCTTCCTTGCTGGCGCGGGACGATCCAAAGAGGGCATCATACTGCCCCAGGACATGCTCCACCAGGACACCAACTTCGTTGTCAGTGAAGCTGGTGCCCCTCTGCCCCTCTGGCCTGGGGTTGCCACTGGTGCCAGATGTGGAAGTGCCCGACATGGCAACCCCAGAGGCAGGTGTGGGTGGGCAACTGGGTCCTGGGGCCGGACTGTGTAGCCGTGTCTGGGGCATCAGCCAGTGCCGGACGAGCACTCTTCCTCTTCCGCTTGGAAGGTGGTGGTGATCCTGAGTGTCCTGCGCCGCTCTGGACACTAGGGGCAGGAGCCCTGGTGGACTCTATATCAGGAGTGTGGGATTGCACACTCAGCATGGGAGTTGGTGCAGGCATTGGCTCTAGTGTGATGGTGTCAGGGGGAATGTCAGCAGCATGGACTAGGACCGACACTGTCCTGGCTGGGTGTGTGAGGGCTGGGGTGGATGGAGCCGCAGCTGCCCCTGCAGCCTCTCCGCCCTGCCTCCTTGGTGCAGCAGATGACCTTGCTGGCCCAGATGCACGTGGCATGGTGACATCAACGTGCACCAGCGCACGTGTCATAGGCCTGCTGACCTGGAAGTCAGCCATGGAGTCAGCCAGATCTGGTGCCACAATGGGCTGGTCCAACAAGGGCTGAGCATGGATGGTGTCAGCCACATCAGCCTCAACGGGAGGGGGGGGATTATGGGTGCCCTTGACTGGTCCTCCACACATGGGGGGACAGGCTCACCCTGCAAGTAACGACCACGTCCCCTACCGGATCCACCACGGCCACCACTTATGGCTCTTCCACCTTTGCCACCCTTACGGAATCCTTGCCTTCTAGCCATGGCACTGATGTAAATGTGCGTATGGGAGTGGCTGGAAACTATTGTCCTGGGCAATAGGGGGTCAAAGGGGTTGGGTACCAGATGGTAATTGTACCCTAGTGCTCTTGCAAGGCTGATTGTAACCCCTGGGGAAAGATGACGGGTCACGCTACGCACAGGAGCCCCAAAAAAGGGAGATGACGTGCACGCAACCCCTCCTAGACCACGTGTGCAGAAAGTAAAACCTGCACTACGCTGTGGCACCCAGTAACACAAGAATGAACGTATGCGTGTCACACGCAGCCTAGAATGACCTCTGAAGGGGTAGGCTACACACGGGGCAAGCACAGATGTTAGATACGTGCGTGACTCACCGTCTGCATGGTAAACGAGCGTGTAAAAGGAGCACGTTTGGTTGGCAACACCCCCGCCAAAAGAAGATTTCTACCCTGTCTGAGGAGACAGGACAACAGTAGAAGGGAACACTGTTTGAGGGAACAGGCCCAGGTAAACCAGTAAAAGCGAAAAAAGAGAAAAAGCTGTCAGAGGTAACAGGGAATACGAACTTGAAACGCTGTGAAGTAAATCGCGTGTGAAACGACAAGAAGTACAGAATTCACCCACTCGCGCTCCACGAAAAGCACGTACAAGGAAAACGTGTTCTACACATACCTTTTATACAGGGCCACACGTCCAGCGTCACTTACGTGGCGTGTACGCGCTAGGGCCATTTCCACCAATTACACGCTTTGTCACTTCTGCGTGTAGGGACATTTCCACCAATTACACGCTTTGTCACTTCTGCGTGTAGGGCCATTTCCACCAATCACACACGATGAGACTCTGACGTGCAGTCTTTCCACGTGTGCTCTGTCATCACGTGCTGTGTGGGAAACACCCGTGCGGGTCACGTCACAGACGCGCTTACGCGCTGAGGGCCTTTGGTCCAATAGAATCGCGTATGCGTGCTGACGCGCTTATGCGCTAAGGGCCTTTCCTCGATTTTCACGCTGACGTGCAGGATTTTCACGTGCCAAATCACTCCGTACCAAGCTGGCCACGCGTAAGCACACGGAAGACCACGCTCCTGCCCAGAAGGCCAAACTACTGCCCCCCAGAGCCCCGAGCACGCTCCCACCTACCATCTGCTGCTGCCTGCTGCCCACGTGCACTGCCATTTGCTGCCTGCACATCAGCCAGGGGTGCTGTTGCTGTGACCACCCCTGCTGGAACCGAAGACTCCCGACTGGGATTCCATCGCTCCACAGCCCAGCCCCAGGACCCAGTTGCCCACCCACTCCTGCCTCTGGGGTTGTCATGTCGGGGCAAACACCATCTGGGACCACTGACAACCCCCGGCCAGAGAGGCAGAGGGGCACCAGCTTCAGTGCCACCGAAGTTGGTGTCCTGGTGGAGCAAGTCCTGGGGCAGTATGATGCCCTCTTCGGAAGTTCCCGCGCCGACAAGGAAGGACGGACTCGGATCTGGACTGACATCGTGACTGCCATCAACGCGGAGGGGATGGCAGTCCGGGACTTACAACATGTCAGGAAGCGCTGGGAGGACTTCAGGTCCAGGACCCTGAACAAGGCCCGGCGCCTCTTGAAGGCAGCGGATGCCAAGGGGCGCCGGGGCCACTTGTCGGAAGAACAGATGGGGGTCCTGGAACGCATATCCCCTGCGCTCCACGTCCAGGTCCTGGAGAAGCAGACCCGTCTGGAGTCGAGCGGTGAGTGTACATGCATCCTGATTGTGAGCAGTGCGTATGGTGATTATTCGGTATTGTGCAGGTTGCACATCTGTTTGTATGGGGTCGAGTATGGGTGGGGGTGTGCATGGCCGTGGGGCTGACACATGCGAGGGCTGTAATGTGTGAGACATGGATGGTGCTTGTGTGTGTAGGCTTGCATGGCAAATGCAGTTGTGCGTGCACACATGTTTGTATGTATGTGTATGTAAGTAGACATGTCCGTGATGTCACGCATGTATGTTGTTTTGGGCTGCATGTATGAGCACTGTGTACATGTGCATGTGTGTGTATTTGACAAGGGTGCAACAGTGATGCAACATGGATGCATGTGACTGCGGTATGTGTAAGCCTGATTGGCAGATGTGACATGGATGCCCGTCTGAACAGTGCCACACTTGGCAGAGGTGTACACATGCATGCAAGTGTGGTGGTGTGTGTACATGTGTGGTGCACTTCCTGTGTTGCATGTGATGTCTGGGTCACCTTTGGCTGCTCATGCTGTTGTATGTGTATGGATGGTGGTGGCAGTTGCGATATGGCTGTGGTATGGCTCATGTGTGCGAGTTGCAATGACATTTGTGTTGGGGATTGTGATGACATGTCTGAGGTTTGCCAATGCCACTCATGTGCAACTGTCATGTGTGTATGTGTCCATTGTACAGTGCCCTGATCCCTGTGTTTTGTTTCTCCCTGTCTGCAGCGTCAACTGATGAAGAGGGCGGAGAAGGTGCTGTGGAGCACAGCGGCGGGGATCCGACCGCCAGCCGGAGACGCAAGGCCCGGCTCCCCTCCCGTGTTGTCACCTCGTCGGGGAGTGAGGAGTCCGGTGCCGCGTCCCAGGCCGCAGCTGCCGGGGGGAGGTCCAAGAGGCGGAGGTTGGAGTTGGACTCCTCGGCAGCAGAAGGGGCAGCTGGGACCCCACAGGGCCCAACAGGGGAAGATGGCACTGAGTCATCCAGGTTGGTGGGGGGTCTGGTGGAGGAGGAGGCCGTGCAAGCACCAGAGACGGGGTCTGGAGGTGGGGATCCCACTGGTGCTAATGGTGCAGTCCAGGACCAGCGACAGGAGGCAGCACAGGCCGCCGCGGAGGTGCCTGTGTGCAATCCTGTCCCCGATCCTGTCCCTGCATCATCTTGCACCAGCAGGGATGCCTACGTCCAGACCCGTTTCCAGGCAGGGGATGAGCTGACGTCAACTGGCCTTCCTCTGCCTGCGGACGTGGCTATCCAGGTCCGGGTTGAGCCTGTCCTGGCTGGTGTGGCGTTGCGTCAACGGGCCATGCGAGGTGACCTGCAGTCTTTTCATGGAGAGACTGCACGTCAGCCTGCTGGGACAGGTCACCCAGACCGGATTCCTCCGTCTGATGGGCCTTGTTCCGACCCCCTCCTCAACTGGACCCCCTACGCGCCAGTCGTCCTCTGTGCCATCTTCCCACCCATCAGTCACCTGGGTGCCCTGTGGAGCTGCCTCTGACAGTGCGGCCAGGCTGGTGGAGGAGGCATCCCTGCCACAGTCGGGAGTCGGACGTCCAGCAGGGGTGGCCACATCAACAACTGCACCCCAGCCGGCGGAGGATGTGCAGGCAGCAGGAGGCAGTGCACGGGCAGAGGCAGAGCAGCAGCAGCAACATGGTGGGAGCCATGAAGGCTCGGGGCCTTCGACATCGGAGGGACTGGCATCGGCCGGAGGGCAGGAGGACCCAGGACAGAGAGTGTCTTCCGTGTGGCAGCGGTTGGGCCACGCCATAGGTGCGGAGCGGCGGCGGGCGGAAGAGGCGCGGCTCACAATGGTCAGGGCGGAGAACTCCATGCGGAGGGCCCTGAGGCGGGCCGAGTGCCTCGAGGCAATCCGCAGGGGGTTGGAGGAGGACACGGCGTCGTCCCTGCGGACCCTCTGGGCCATGGAACTGGACCGCCTCCAGGACATCGAACAGGAGTTCGATGATGCCCTGGCCCGGAACACCACCGAGTGAGCCGCTGGACTTGCCCGCCGCCTTTGTATATAGTTCTTTAGTTTTAGGTTTCCTTTGTTTTTTCTTATGATTTGGAGTCGACGGACACTGCTCCACTTTTTGTATATAGTTGATATTTAGGTAGGTTTTTTAGGAGGTTTCCTTAGTTCAGTTGTGATGATGGACCCTTGTTATTTTTGTACATAGTTCTTTGTTGCATGGAGAGTTTTTACATTTCACTTTGGACAACATTTTTTGGATTTGATTTTCTACTTTTGTGTTTTTATGCGGACATGCAGCTTATTTTTTCACATTTACATTGTAGTTAGTTTTCTTTCTTTAGCATTCGTATTTTTGTCCAATACATTTTTTTTTCCATTGTTCACTGTGTGGTTTCATCTCATTGGTTTCATGCATGTCATGTTGTGTGTTTTCCCATTCAATTGGAAAATATGTGTGTGACGGACATGGGTTCATTTGCTTCATGAACATTGGGGGTGTAACATGTGTTTTCATTTCCATGTGGGTGAATGGGTTACTTGGTAGGGCTTTTTGCCTGTGGAGGCTGACCATTACGCACATGATTGGGGATTGTGAGGACCTGGTGGGGGCTGCACATGGTGGCAGGGGGGTGGGGGTGGTGGGAGACATGAGTGGGGGCCTGGTGGAGGGTGCCCCTGGATGGTGGGGGGTGGGGATGGTGGGGGACATGAGTTGGACATGGGTGGGGGCCTGCTGGCAGGTGCCCCACAGTGCTGGGGGGTGGGGGTGGTGGGGGACATGAGTTGGACATGGGCGGGGGCCTGCTGGCAGGTGCCCCACAGTGCTGGGGGGGTGGGGGTGGTGGGGGACATGAGTTGGACATGGGTGGGGGCCTGCTGGCAGGTGCCCCACAGTGCTGGGGGGTGGGGGTGGTGGGAGACATGAGTGGGGGCCTGGTGGAGGGTGCCCCTGCACTGCTGGGGGGTGGGGGTGGTGGGAGACATGAGTGGGGGCCTGGTGGAGGCTGCCCCTGCACTGCTGGGGGGTGGGGGTGCAGGGGGACATGAGCAGGGTTGCAGGGTAGTCCCCTGTTTTGTGGGCTGCCTGCAGGGGCTGTCGAGGGTGTACAGGGAACACCTGTGAGGACCCACCCAGCCTAATCGAGTGTAAAACTTCCCGCGCACCCCTGAAATACACGCGCCCAGGCTATTCGCGTGTGGAACTTCCCGCGCACCCCTGAAATACACGTACCCTGCTGAAATCGCGTGTAAAACTTCCCGCGCACCCCTGAAATACACGCGCCCAGGCTATTCGCGTGTGGAACTTCCCGCGCACCCCTGAAATACACGCGCCCAGGCTATTCGCGTGTGGAACTTCCCGCGCACCCCTGAAATACACGTAGCACGCTGGGAGACATGAGTGGGGGCCTGGTGGAGGGTGCCCCTGGATGGTGGGGGGTGGGGGTGGTGGGAGACATGAGTGGGGGCCTGGTGGAGGGTGCCCCTGGATGGTGGGGGGTGGGGGTGGTGGGGGACATGAGTTGGACATGGTCAGGGGCCTGCTGGCAGGTGCCCCACAGTGCTGGGGGGTGGGGGTGGTGGGGGACATGAGTTGGACATGGGCGAGGGCCTGCTGGCAGGTGCCCCACAGTGCTGGGGGGTGGGGGTGGTGGGGGACATGAGTTGGACATGGGCGAGGGCCTGCTGGCAGGTGCCCCACAGTGCTGGGGGGTGGGGGTGGTGGGGGACATGAGTTGGACATGGGCGGGGGCCTGCTGGCAGGTGCCCCACAGTGCTGGGGGGTGGGGGTGGTGGGGGACATGAGTTGGACATGGGCGGGGGCCTGCTGGCAGGTGCCCCACAGTGCTGGGGGGTGGGGGTGGTGGGGGACATGAGTTGGACATGGGTGGGGGCCTGCTGGCAGGTGCCCCACAGTGCTGGGGGGTGGGGGTGGTGGGAGACATGAGTGGGGGCCTGGTGGAGGGTGCCCCTGCACTGCTGGGGGGTGGGGGTGGTGGGAGACATGAGTGGGGGCCTGGTGGAGGGTGCCCCTGCACTGCTGGGGGGTGGGGGTGGTGGGAGACATGAGTGGGGGCCTGGTGGAGGCTGCCCCTGCACTGCTGCGGGGTGGGGGTGCAGGGGGACAAGAGCAGGTGTGCAGGGTAGTCCCCTGTTTTGTGGGCTGCCTGCAGGGGCTGTCGAGGGTGTACAGGGAACACCTGTGAGGACCCACCCAGCCTAATCGCGTGTGGAACTTCCCGCGCACCCCTGAAATACACGTACCCTGCTGAAATCGCGTGTAAAACTTCCCGCGCACCCCTGAAATACACGCGCCCAGGCTATTCGCGTGTGGAACTTCCCACGCACCCCTGAAATACAGGTACCCTGCTTAAATCGCGTGTAGAACTTCCCGCGCACCCCTGAAATACACGCGCCCAGGCTATTCGCGTGTGGAACTTCCCGCGCACCCCTGAAATACACGTACCCTGGCTAATCGCGTGTATAACTTCACGCGTACCCCTGATATGCACGTTACCCGCTTTGCGTTCCTTGTTTGGCAGCCCTGTAAACTGGTCCAGGGTTAGCGCAGCCCTTTGCGATGATTTAGCGATTTTGATGGCTTTTCCTTGCACGAGGGCGTTCTTGGGGGCGTTACTGGCGCTGCTGCAGGGTCGCTGCGATACTCTGCGCCACGGCTGGTTTGGGAGCCTAAAATCCATGAATACGCTGTGCGCGGAAATCGGTTTTAGCGCACGTGCCTGGCGCAGACAATTGCACGCGGACACTCTGCGCCAGCCGCTTGCGACACTTTTCTGCGAAATTCTATGAATTACCCTGTTAGTTTATTGTATGTAGAACTTCAGCGCTTGTGAGGGATCCAATGATTGAAGAGCACGCTCTGCTGCTGACGAGTGGTTGCTGAAAAACGTGGGGAGTACTATTCCCCCCCCAGAGAAAGTCATCTTAGAGACCACTTTCGGGATGAATTTGGGGTGGGGTCTGAGAATAACATGATCCTTTTGAAAGGTTACAAAAGGCGCCTCTGCAGAGAGAACTTGAAGCTCATGAATTCGCCTCGCTGATGTTATGGCTAAGAAGGTGACCTGCCAGGATAAGAAACGTAAATCACATCGATGGATAGGTTCATACGGTGCTGCCATTAAAGCAGACAACACGGTATTGAGACTCCAAGAAGTACTGGGTGTGTGCCCTAGGTAAAGTACGCAATAATCCTTTGAGAAACACCTTGACCACAGGCTCAGAGATGAGCGAACTCTGATGTGGTTTCGTGGTGTAAGCGGCTATGACGAAGAGATGTGCTTTAATGGATGATTGAGATACTCGGCTCTCAGCCACTTGGCCTACAGATACTGTTAGATGCTGTAGGTCTGATGTTGCACACCATGCGGTGAAACGCCATCCCTTTCTTGGAGTAAGTGGAGCGAGAGAACTGCGCTCTGGAAGCCCTGATAATGTCCCAGCATTCTGCAGTCAGTGTTAAGTTTTCCAGTTTTCGCTGTTCAGAAACCAGCCCTTGAGGGACAGACTCGCTGGATCATGGTGGTGAATCTTGACATTGGGCCTCATTACACGGTAGGGATTACCAGCACTGGTAAGGGCACCGGTGCCGGTAATCCCTTACCGCCCTACTACGAGGTCCCTTAGCGGGTCCCTCCCCTAATGCCTGGTTTTACGCTAAGGAACTTCAGAGCTAATAACGGTACCGTTATTAGCTCCTTCCCCATTCCCATTGAGCTCTATGGGGGCTCAAATGGGAATGGGGAATGGTTCCCGGAATGGGGACTTACCGGGTCCTCTGGGGTCGGAATGACCCGGTAAGTCCCTATTCAGGGAACACGGACCCGGAATGCGGTAAGGGGGTAGCGATGGCGCTAATCGCGCCATGGCTACCGCCTACCGCCTACCGTGTAATGAGGCCCATTGTGTTGTGTCAACAGACGCTGGTGCGGCCTGAGTCGAATGGGCGCATTTGAAGGAGGGTTGAATGCCAGACTTGTTGGGCCCATGCCGGTGCTATGAGAATCATTTGGCATGGTCGTTCCATCATCCTCAGAAGAACTTGTGCTATCAATGGTGTTGGGGAGGTGGACCCAATTTATGGAGAATACGTCCCCCAGGGATTGGTCTTCTGGGTACCTGGAGGTGAGGGCACTTTGCATCACTGTTCGTGGTGAATAAGTTGATCCGCGGCTGGCCCCATTTGCAGAAGATTCAATTCCTTGTTGTCCAGTTCGCATTCGTGGGATGAGTAACCTCTGCCGAGTTTGTCCGCTAGGACATTGTTCTTCACTGGCAAATGTTCCGCCCTCACTTGAACTCTGTGTTTGAGGGCCCAACTCCAAAGTTTCTGCACTTCTGCTGACAGAACTGGTGACCTTGTGCCTCCCTGCTTGTTGGTGTAGTGCATGGAGGTTGTATTGTCTGTTTGGACTGTGACCACATGTCCCATCAGCACCGGCAGGAAAGATTTTAGCGGCCAACCAATAGCCCTAAGTTCACGGACGCAGATTTGGAGGTGCAAGTTCTTTCAGTGAGCATGCACCCTTCACTTGAAGTTCCCCAGATGTGCTCCCAAGCCAGTGTAAGAAACCTGAAGGTGTCTCACCTGCTAGTTCCTGGAGATCTGTCACCCAGATGTCCAGGACACAGCCATCTCTTTTGGATCCAGTTCCTGGCGGGTGGACCATTGCGGGAGGATCACCTGGGTGAGGGGTCTTTGGGGAGCGGAAGTGGGACACCTGATGGCGTGACGTGGTATCCCCTTCCCTGTCACACCTTTACCCCATCCTACCAGGTAGTTTGGAACTCAACCCCACCACCCCTTCACAACACAAACACTTTCTCACAGACGGCTTGCTGTGAGAGAAAACAGACTAACACCCGAGTTGTATACCTGACATGTCCCAATACGATAGTCAGGCAGGGTCAGGCAATCACTGACCCTCTCTCTCTCTCTCTCTCTCTCTCTCTCTCTCTCTCTCTCTCTCTCTCTCTCTCTCTCTCACACACACACACACACACACACACACACACACACACACACACACACACACACACACACACACACACACACACACACACACACACACACACACACACACACACACACACACACACACACACACACACACACACACACACACACACACACACACACACACACACACACACACACACACACACACACACACACACACACACACACACACACACACACACACACACACACACACACACACACACACACACACACACACACACACACACACACACACACACACACACACACACACACACACACACACACACACACACGCCTTCCATTACAGAGCACACTCTGAGCGAGGCAAAGCACACGAGGAAGCAGTAGTTCCAAGATGGCAGTTTCATACAAGGCAAAAGATGGCAAAACATAAGGGGATCGACAGGAGGGAAGTGCCCTTGACCTTTTTGATGAGGAACCATTACTTTCACGGGACCTACAGAATAGAAAGCATAAGACCAGAAAACCAGGCTTAATAATCCTGCATTGTGTGTCGGAGGTACCCAGGGCTCTCCCGTGTCTATAATCAAGGTGGGGGGAATCCCCTGCTGCTGTGTTACTGTACTTGGCTCCTACAACAAAGCAGAGCCAGTGAAATCAACACAGCTAGGGACTTGGGGAGGCTGATAACAGACTGGTCTGTGTTGAAGCTAAGGTTGCAAGCAGCAACATTGTATGGTGAACGCTCAAGCGAACAGTGTATGAAGCACATGTGAGATACCAATGCGAGTACAATTGGACAACAGATGAGTGATTAAACTTTGAAACCAAGATACGATACCTTAGACAGATTGGTCCGGTACCACATGCATGCTCATTCGAAGGTCTCTGTAAGGTATCCAACTGAGAGGTGGCAAAAGCGAAAGAGTGACAAAGAATTGTGAATCTAAGTGGTCCTACAATGGGTCAAGCAAAATCCTGTGCACAATCGAAGGTCTTGGATATTAATAGAGTAAAGAAAGTTGATGACAAAGTAGATAAAGTTGGTCCGAGCGCGAAGGAGGGAGATCAGCTTAGAGCTTTTGGATAAAGCAAGTTTGTGTTAAAGTAAATTAAAATTGGTCGGAGCCCGTTGGAGGGAGACTGATTGAACATTGTGTTGAAACGGATCTGAGCCCGGCGGAGGGGGATCCAGGGTGAACTGTGAATCACCCAAGACATTGGATAGATGAAAATTCTACAAACATTGTGTTAAAGAGGATCTGAGCCTGGCTGAGGGGGATCCAAGGTCAATAGTGAATCACCCAAGAAATTGAGTGCGATTGAATTCCTGAAAGGAAAATTACTTATTGTTTGTCGCATGAGGCCTTCTGAAAGAAGAGACTTTGAAAGGTAAAGAGACTTGGGCATGGAAGGCCCTGATGCTAATGTTTGAACTGCACCCTCGTCTCGAGAAGCCATAGACTGTGCTAAGCTTGAGTGCGTCATCCTGTGCTGAAACCGTGGGAAAGGGATGCCAATGGCCTGAATATCCTGACTTATCATTTCATGGACACTTCTTTCTTTTACATGACATTGTTCCCCACACAAGTTGTAATTAGAAGTAAGGATTGGCAATAGTTTTTTTTAGTATATGTCCTTTTATTTTGACAAGACACGACTAGGACTGCGTTATTATTAATTGATGGTCGTAGCTTGCTCCCATCTTTCGATTTAGAAATAGATAGGCATTTTCCAAACCTTTTGTGTAAAGTTCAATAAACACCCTTGAACTGTGGTCACTTGTGTCTGTCTTACTGTTGATACCCTGCCTTCCTTACACCTGACGGCGAGGCATCCGTTCTAAGGAGCAGTGTTGACGTGGGTGACTGAAACGGCATGCCTTGGTTTAGATTTCTTCCCTTGGCCCACCACTGTAGTGCCTCGTGGAAGGATGGTGTGAGGTTTACAACATCTCCAGCGTTTCCTGGTTTGGTCTCATTCGTAACCAGCAGTTGGGAATTAGGTAACTACAGGAGGACATTATGCCCAGGAGGGATTTGAACTGGCATTGTTGAGAAACCAAGCAACCAGCCCTAGCATTGCGGTTATCCTTTCGGATGACAGACGTATCCTCTGAATGCAAGTGTTCAATTCCACTCAGAGCTAAGAGGGCGGTTTGAGACAGTATCAGCAATGATTTGGGTTTGTTGATAGAAAAATCTAGACCTTCCAGCATTGATGTTGTCTGTGCAACTGCCTTGGCTGTGACCCTTCAAGAGTTTGCTTTTATCAGCCAGTCGTCCAAGTACGGGAACACCTCTATCCCTGTTCGCGTAAGGTGTGCTGCCACTGGTGCTAGGTACTTCGTAAATACCTTTGGGGCCGATTTGGGGCTGAGGGGCAGCATGCAGAACCTTAGATACCTTTTGTGCGCTGGGTGGATCGGAATGTACACATCTTCCAGGAGTAGGGTCGCCAGGAAGTTGTCTTTGTTGTAACCATGGGAGCACCCGTTCAAGGGTCACCATCTTGAATTTTATGAACCTGATGAATTTGTTTAAGGCCCTCAGGTCTAATATTTGGCACCACTGGTGGTTCTTCTTTTTCCTCTGTTTTTCCGGGACAAGTTCTATGGCTGCCTTCTTTAGGAGCTTGTCCACTTCTACCTTTAGATGTTCCAGTAGGTAGACCCTTTCGGAGGTAGGCAAGGTGGATGACCCAGAAATTCAATTGTGTATCCTGCTTGCACCACCTGTCGAATGTTCTTTATTGTCAGTGTTGGCTTATTGGTCCTCCCACAGGGGTGCGATGTGGGTGGCGTGACGATGATTTGACAATTTTTCTTAGTGTGGGTCCTTGCTTGGCCCAACCCGCGCCTGCCTCTTTGTGTGTGGTATCTAGTTGTTGACGTTTGGTACCTGTTGCCAGTTTGGTACGATGTGGGGGATGATCCTTGGGTGTTGAAGGATCTGTTGTACCTTTTGCATCTTGCGGTGGAGTTATAAAGGGCACAAAATGTACATCACCCTTTATCCTTATCTCTGAGCGAGCTTATTGCCCTTGCTGTGTTTGTGTCAGATTTGATATGTTTGAGGTGGTCGTCTATCTTTTTGCCAAAAAGGTCTTGCCTATCATAGGGCATGTCCAGCATTTGTGCCTGCACCCCAGGCCAGAAATTGGTTGCCTTCATTCAGGCCTACCTTCTGAGTACTGTACCATGGGCCACTTGTCCGAATCCACATTCGGCCATGTCTACTGCTGTTTCAATCATATGATCGGATGAGGCTTCCCCATCTGTCACAACGGCCTTTGTCTCCTCTTGGAACTCTGCCGGCAGACATTTGGCTAGTTTAGACATTCTCAGCCATAGCTCCCAGTCGAATATAGCTGCCATTGCCAGTGCGTTAGCCATTCTTACGGGGAGTGAAGCTGCTGATGACACTTTCTTACCCAAATTTTTCAGCTTCTGATTTCTTTTGTCCAGAGGGGCTGTTAACGGGCAAGGACGGGTTTGCCAGCTTATTTCTTTCTGCAACCATGATTACAGAATCTGCCTTAGGGTGTGCCTTTAGGCAAAATTGGTCCGTATCAGGAGCCTTATATTTTTTCTCCGGCCGAACAACCAGAGCTGGGGTAGATAAAGGAGTAGCTAATATCTTCTGCGCTGCTTCCCATATCATGCCGTGGATTGGGATGTTTGTTACTGACCCCTTTCGTTTATCCCTATTCTCGTAGAGCACAAACTTCTTTTCTTTGCAGGAAACCTGAATCTCAAACAGCTCTGCTGATTTTGTTATTATGGTGTGAAACAATATGACGTCATCTGGGTCATCGTCATGTGTATCCTGATCCGAGAAATTCCTAAATGGCTCATCCCTACGGTCTGGGTCATAAGAATCCTCTTGACAGTCTGATACTGACACTGTGGAAGGTGCTATAGTGTCCCGGGTGGCGAAGGCCTTGGTGTTGCGCCTTCTGGTAGCGACCTGTCTCGGGAGCCTGCCAATGACGTTGGGGACCGCTTCCGCGGTTTACTAGGTGGAGACCTGTCTCTGGGTATTGGTGGCAATCTGCAGTAAGCCGATCACTGTTTCTGCTACCTACTCTGATTTGGTGCTCTGTGCCTGAGGAGCTGGTGGTTATCTGCTCCAAGATGATCTGTGCAGAGAGACATAATGAGTGCATCGGGAAGATCTGATTTGCTGTGGTGACTCTAGACCTACTGATGTAGGCGATCTACTCCTGTGTTGTGGTGAGACACATTCGTGTTTTGAAGTTGGTGGTGCTGTAAATTGAGCTCTCTATCATCTCTGGAATTCTTCAATGATCCTTTGCATTGATTGCATGAGTCCAGGATCAAAGGGATCTGAAGTGTCCTCTGTGGTAGGTGCCAAGGTGGGCTTTGTTTCATTGACAAGGGTGGCGCAACCCCTTCCTCAGTATTGGAAAACTGTTCCTGGAGTAAATCTGGAAGTTCTGCCATTTGCGTGATCGGTGGGAGGTTTCCAGCTGTTCCCAGGCTGCCTGAAGTTGTTGTGCTTTTCACCTGTCTACCTGCCATGGACGGGGTGATGCCTTGTAATTGACAGTTGACGACTGATCTCTTGTTGCAGATTTTATCTCTACCGTGATTTTCCCGGGACGTTCATGGAAGCTTTCCTAGACGGACTCTCAATCGAATGAGCCTCCATCAACGGTGTTCCAGCTGACAGTTCTGCAGTGGACAGCTGCATGGACAAGCAGTGCTTCGACGTTGATGATGAATGGATGTCGATGAGGCCTTCGAGGACGAAGCTTTGGTCGTGGATGACAACGTTTTAATAGTCATCATCGACGAATGACCTTCCGTTGATGACATCGGCGTCAACGGTCCACTTAGCTCCGGTGACACGCGGTCAGTCGTAGGCGGTGGCTCCGTGGACGACAACTCAGATGACGAAGGTTTAAGGAAAGGCTCCTTGCCTTTCAGACTGCGTTTTTCCTCTGAATTATTTTTAGGCCTTTTGTAAGGCCATGGATGCGCCATTGCCACTCTTCTTGTTTTTTTTTTTTTTTAAACTTTATTTTCGGTTTGCAAATCACATCACACTCGCTTCAACTTCCTTCCAACATGAAGGTACACATATCTGAACAATAATTCTCTCCCTTCCACTCCCAATTCATATGGCCACGATACATGTTTTCGTAAGTACATAGGTTCAATAACATTGGGAATACAGGATGGCAAACTTCGTGGAGGACTCAGTCGCTGTCTGAGTCCTCTGTGCCTGGTGGGGTAGTTCCCAAGTATGATCTGAACAGCGTCCAAATGTCTTTTGGTCTGCATGGTGGGGGCACCATTCCTATATAGATTTCTTTGCATTAGTTGACATATGTCAAAGCTGTAAGGAATTGTTCTGTGCGTGGGGCTTGGCTGCTTTTCCAATTTTGCAAGATGCATATCTTAGCTACTATACATGCAATATTAAACAGCTTCCTATTTTTTTCTGGGACTTTTCCTATGTCGCCGAACAGGTATCTCTGGGGATTGAGCTGCGCAGGAATTTGTGTTATATCTTCCAAGATGTTCGCCACTTCCCGCCAGAACCCAGTTATAAGGGGGCAGGCCCAGTACATGTGAAACGCGTCAGCTTGAGAGTTTTTACATTTTGGACAGTTTGCAGTTGTAGAGTCATGAATTTTGCCATTTTGACTGGGGTGTAATGGAGCTTGTTCAGTACTTTGAACTGTATGAGTCTGAGCCCCGCAATCAGCGAGACTTTCTTAGTGAGGAGACAATATCTGGACCATTTCCCTTCCTCTATTGTTATGCCCATGTCCTTTTCCCAGGAAGCCTTAATGTTGTTTGACGATTTCGTATGTGATTGGACTATTTTGTATAATGTGGAGTCACCTGTGCCTGTTTGTGAATACAGTGATTGACAGCATGCATGTTTGGGTGGTTCTGTTGGATATGTGGGCCATCGTTTCTTAAATGCTGCCTTCATACGGTGGTATTGTAAAGTAAGAAGTTGGTTACGCCCTACTGTTTCCGCAAAGTCTTCTGGGGTTACAAAACTGCTGTTTGGGAACATGGCTTTCACTGTGATTTCACATTCCGGAATCCAAGCTTTCTGTATGCTGATGTCATATGTTGGCTTGATGCCTGGAAAGTTCCATAGTGGAGCTTTTGAATCATATGGTGTGTCTATGCAGAGCCGCTTACTGATTGCAGCCAATGCTGCGATTGTACAGGATGCTGGATCAAATTTACAATCATCTGTGAGATTTTGCGAATATTATGGATCTCAGATCTGTTGGGCGGACCGAGTGTTGTTTGATAGGGACATGTGGTGTTTTTTCTGTGGGGTTCAGCCAATATTTGGCATATTGTACCTGTGCCATTTGATAGTACAACTTGAAGTCGGTGCGGCAAAGCCCCCCATTTTGTAGGGTTCCACCAGCTTGTCCCATTTCAGTCTGTTGGCTCTCCCATTCCATATGAAGGTGGTCGCCATGGAGCGTATGTTTTCAAAAAAGGGCTTGCCTGGCCATATGGGGACATTGCTGAAAATATACAGGAGCTTGGGGAGCACTACCATTTTGAGTACCGCGACTCGACCAGCAAGTGATATGGGGAGTCTGGTCCAGATTTGGAGTTTGGGGTGGATCGTCTGCAACGAGGATTCATAGTTATCTACATATAGTGATGTTTTGTCTCTAGAGACCAGGATTCCCAAGTATCTGATATGGTCTGGGGCCCATCTCAAACCGTGTGTGTGTTAGGGCAGGTAGTGTCCTGTGTCAACGGGAAGATTTCAGATTTGGCGGTATTCATTTTGTAGCCTGAATCTGCAGTGAAGTCTTCTATCACTGCCAATGTGGACTCTAGATTATTCTCTGGTTCTCGTATATACAGTAGTGCATCATCAACATGTAATGGGATGGACTGATAAACACTGGCCATCTTTATGCCTCTCAGTTCTTGCTCCAGTCTGATTGCAGCCACCACTGGTCCAATTGCAAGGGCAAACAGGATGGGGGAGAAGGGACAATCCGGTCTGGTGCCTCTGTGTAAAGTGGGATGGTTGGATAGGGTACGGTTTGTTAGGACTCTAGCTTTGGGCGAGGAATAGAGCAATCTGACACTTTGTGTAAAGTATGGGCCGAAGCCAAATTGATTAAGTACTTCGAACATGTACCTCCATGAGACGGAATCAAACGCTTTCTCAGCGTCCAGTGATATAGCCACTGCCTGTACTTTCGGGTTAATCTGTGCCATAATACTGAATAGTCTACACAAGTTTAAGGCCGTGGACCTAGTTGGAATGAAGCCACACTGGTCGGGGTGTATTAGGGTGGTCATTTTGAACAGCAATCTAGTAGCGAGTACTTTTGTGTATATCTTAGCGTCCGTATTGATTAGGGAGAGTGGCGTTAGGAGGAGCTCTCATGGGCAGGGCATCTAGGTTTTAACAAGACCGTTATGACTGCATCTGTTATTGTGTCTGGGAGTGAGCCGGAACTCATGGATTCCTCCCATACAAGGGTTAATATCAGGGCGAGTATTGTGGCATATGTTTTATATAGTTCAGAGCTCAGGCCATCTGGGCCTGGAGTTTTGCCAACTGCCAGTGATTTAATCGCTTCAGCGATCTCCTCGTTAGTTATTTTCCGCTCAAGGGCCCAGTTATCCTCTGGTGAAAGTCTAGGGAGGTCGATCTTGCTCAAGTATGTCTTTATGTTTTCCTGCGTGCGTGTGTTGTGGTTTGCATACAGATTATTGTAATATTCAGCAAATTCTGCATTTATTTCCTCCTCCCCGTGTACGGCCCCTCCTGCGTCTGTCAAGATACTTGTGATTGGGGTATGATTGTGCTCATTCCGTGATAATCGTGCCAAGTGGTTCCCTGCTCTGTTTCCTTCCCCATATCTGCGCGCCCTGATTGGGATGGACATGTATTTTTTGCTCCTGGGTTGCCAAATCATTGAATTTTTGAAGGTGTGCATTGATATCGGCCAGTGTGTGTTTACTATGTGTTGCACTGTATTCGGATTTGAGCGTTTTCAGATATGTTTCAGTTTTGTCAAGTTCAGACCTTACATTCTTAATTAGAGCAATAGATTTAGACATTAGATTGCCCCTCACCCATACCTTGAATGTTTCCCGTATGATGGACCATCTGTCCACCGACCCTTTGTTTAATTGAAAGAATTCCTCCATGTCAGTATATACATTTCTGTGCCATTTCAGCATATTACAATCAGTCCTGGGAGGGGATGGTGTCTCGTTAAGGGGTTCAGCGTGTGATACAGTGATTGCATTTGTAACATTAAAAAAGCTAGTTAACTACTTCTCATGGTGCCTAACTGGGGCTCCCAATGGGAGTAACAATGTTTTTGGACAACTAAACAGTCCCAATTTCCCTGTATCCACCCCTTCCACACCATCGAACCCAACTTGATGATGATGCCTTGTTACAACTATGTGGTTTGAACCGTGGAGGGGACGAGTGCTGCAACGCCGTCTCCCAGCCCAGCGCATCTCATCCGGCTCTCTTTTACTGTCCGAAAACAGTGATACACATTTCTACCATTTCATACTGGCTGTTGCAGGTCATTTTGATCGAATTCCTTTCTTCCAGGTGGAAGGGGGATGGAGGCCTCCACATAGGCCAGCGCCGCTGCAGGAGATTCAAAGAAGTGCGCCCATCCACCATGTTGTATGCGCAGCCTTGCTGGGAACAGAAGGGCGTACTGGACGTGTCTTAATCGCAGCCGACGCTTGATGGACTCATAGGAGCGTCTTTGGGTTTGGACTCCCGCTGAAAAATCGGGTTATATATGTATATTGTTGCCGTATTTCAGGGGCCCCTGTTCCATTGTCAATTTCAAAGCAGTGTCTCTGTCCCTGTAGTTCAAGAGTTTGATGATGAACTTGCGGGGGAGGAGGGCCCGGTTTGGATGGTGGGGCAAAGGTGCGATGTGCCTGTTCGACCGAGAATTGAGGGGAGAATGAGTCTGTACCCAGGAGAGACTGCAAGAGAGTGTCGATTTGAGTTTCCATCAGGCCTTTTGTTAGACGCTCCTCTGCACACCAGAACACTGCTAACTCCTCCACAACACCTTCCCCGGGTTCCCACACTACTACCTCCAGGTTTTGAGACTCACGTGATGTGGTTGCCCCAAAGGACCGAAAGCTCCGTACCGGTTACAATGTACGTGCCCGGTTGCAGCCCTTCCTGCATTGGCAGTTGCCATGGAGAGCATACAGCAGAAGGGGCGGCGGAACGCTTCCGCATCGATCAATCATCCGCTCACGTGATTCAGAGCGGCGTTTCCCACGTGACGATGGAGGGCGTCACATGACTCGGAAGCGCACAGTATATAACGCTTGATGCATGGAGCACTCACCGCTTCTCAGCTGTCTTTCGACTCTGTTTGGCGCTACGTTTGGACTTTGCTCTTTTGGTTTACCTGGACTTTGGATCTCTCACCTGGACTCCCATGGATTATCCTTTTGTACCTTTGTTTGGAACTGTTTACTCATTACTGAAACTCGGCTCATCCCTCACCTGCCTTCGGATCATCCCTTGGAACTTTGTTTGACTTCTGCCCTTTAGGGACTCGCGCTATGCCTCCAGCCCTAGATTCAGGTGGGCTGTCCTGTGTCCACGTGTGACTCTGGTCCCTGTTGTTCTGGGGACTACCTCTCATCTGAGTCTCGAACCTCCTTCACTAGGTCTCCCGGGTTTTCCAACCACCGGATAGGTAAGATTATTCAGATCCTGTGATTCTTGCATTCTATTGTACTTGCCTGGTACTTAACTGTGTTCTTTCTGCAGCAGCATCGGTGTTCCTGAGGTTCCGTGGATCCGGGAAGCAACATCTCCCACCTGTGGCTCCAAAGGTCGCACAGCGGGGTTCTTTTGATTCCCTGTGCGTCACTTGGGGACGGAGGTCTCAACGGTCTACACGACACTCAAGTCAGAACAGACTGAGAAGCCGTATAGTCGTGTTGAAAAATGCAGGGGTCCACGGAAGAACCCATAGCTGCTTTAGTACAGGCAATTACAGTATTAAGGGCAGATATGGCTGCCGCAAACACTGTGATTCACCAAAGGCTAGATTCCATACAGAGTGTCCAGCATTCCCTCCCTGCAGACTCTGAATTCGGGGATGCTGCCGCTCCAGTCACACCTCCTCCAGTGGCAAATACCCCAGCTCCAACCCCGGTGGTCCTTCCAGCCCCTTCTCCCCTGGCTGCTCCTGAACATTACCAAGGCGACCCCAAGAAGTTCAGGACTTTCATCAATCAGTGCAAGTTACACTTCCTGTGCAGACCTCTGGCCTTCCCCAATTCCACTGCTAAAGCGGCCTTTACCCCGTCTCACCTGGCCGGAACGGCTGCCGCTTGGGCTAATCCTTTACTGGAGAACAATAGCCCGGTTCTCTATGATTTTGACATGCTAGTTTCCGAGATGTCCCGAGTCTTCGATACCCGACACAAGGCACAATCCAGGGATCTGGAGCTGTTAGGACTAACCCAGGATAGAGGGGCCTTGATAGACTACATCACCCGCTTCAACCAATTGGTCGCTGAGACATCATGGCCAGAAAGCAAGCGGGCGGTCGTCTTCTATAGAGGGTTGAGTAATCCAATGAAGGATGCTTTATCAGTTGTCCCCTCCGTGCCCACTCAGTATCAAGAACTAGTGGATCTTGCCCTGCAGGTAGATGCACGTCGCTCAGAGCGCAGGGCTGAGTTGGGATTTTCTCACCCTACAGCAGTCAATACTCCCGCCTCCAGCACTGAGGAACCCATGCAAGTGGGAGGGTTACGTAGTCCCATCACGACATCCGAAAGAGAACGTAGGAGGGTGGATAATGCATGCTTTTATTGTGGCACCACGGGACATTATGTTAAGGAATGCCCCCGACGTCCCAAGAAGTCCCAGGTTTTTCAGACAGCTCAACCTTAGACCCGGAGACCAGGTCGAGCTTCCAGTCCTCATCTCCGGGTGCCTCTCCTGCTTTCGCTCGTATCCAGCCCATCTCTGTACAGGCCACTTTTTGTCCCTCTGCGGATATCTCCCACGCAGTCTCGATCATCATTGACTCTGGTGCCACGGGGAACTACGTAGACATTGCTTTAGCCCATTCTCTCAATCTGCCTTTAGTGGTGAAAACCCGACCCGAACCGGTTCAGGCTGTAGACGGCACTGCTCTAGTCTCTGGTCCCGTTAGGCACCAAACCGCCCCCCTCTTATTAACTATACAAGACATTCACACAGAGACTCTAAGTTTTGACCTGATTACCACACCCTAGTTCGGTATTATATTAGGAATACCCTGGTTGCGCGAGCACAATCCTCTCATTAATTGGCAAACAGGCACGGTCCTCTTTGAGTCGGATACCTGCCAGAACTATTGTCTCCCAACCCATCAGGAAACAGATACTCCGTCACGGGCTTTGGGAGCTCTCGCTCATCTCACATTGAATGACGGTGGATCAATGGTTGTGAATTCCCATACTGTTGGAGGGGTAGTTAGCGGAATTCCCCCTGAGTACAAGGCATTCGAATCAGTGTTCGATCGCGGTTCTTCCGAGGTGCTTCCTCCACACCGGTCATATGACTGCCTGATTGAACTAATCCCGGGTTCTACTGTTCCTTCGGGCAGGATCTATTCTCTGTCCCCCTCAAAAGAACAGGCTCTGAAGCAGTATGTCCAGAACGCCCTACGACTAGGCCACATCCGCTCTTCTACTTCACCAGCCGCAAGCCCTATTTTTTTTGTTCCCAAGAAAGAGGGGGATCTACGTCCTTGCGTGGATTACCGCCGCCTTAATGCCATCACGAAAAAGGACAGGTATCCAATCCCTTTGATCACCCCCCTCCTGGACTGCTTATCCCATGCCTCCGTTTTTACCAAGCTGGACCTTCGGGGCACGTACAATCTAGTGCGCGTCCGCGAGGGCGATGAGTGGAAAACTGCCTTTTGCACCCGTTACGGGTTGTACGAATATCTAGTCATGCCCTTCGGCCTATGCAACGCCCCGGCCACATTCCAGCGTTTTTTATGAATGACATATTCAGGGACATTCTGGACGTGTACATGGTTGTTTATCTGGACGACATCCTGATCTTTTCGCGAGATCTTGATGACCACGTGCAGCATGTCCGGGAGGTCTTATCTCGTCTAAGGAAATATTCGCTGTTTGCCAAACCCGAGAAATGTCAGTTCCATAAAACGTCTGTTGAGTTTCTGGGCTTCCACATCACCCTGGGGCCCTATCCATGAACAAATCCAAGGTGAGGGCGGTCCTAGAATGGCCGATTCCTCAGACACTCAAGGCCTTGCAGGCCTTCGCCAACTTCTACAGGCGCTTTATTTCATCCTTTTCCACAATTGTGGCTCCACTCACGGCCCTGACTAGCCCTCAGGTGCCCTATCAGTGGCAGAAGGAACATCAGGAATCCTTCGAGGCTCTGAAGACCGCTTTCACCACCGCACCGATTCTTCAGCACCCCAATCCCGAACTTCCATTCATAGTCGAGGCGGACGCCTCTTCCTTCGCCCTCGGTGCGGTGTTGTCTCAGCCTGTCCGACCACGGGCAAGTTGCACCCAGTGGCATACCACTCCCGCAAGTTTGCCAGTACTGAGGCCCATTATACTGTAACAGAGAAGGAACTTCTAGCTGTCATGGACGCCTTTCGTGTCTGGCGCCATCATCTCCTGGGGGCTAAGCATCCAATCACTGTCTACTCCGATCATCAGAACTTGCAGGACTTGGCCTCCCTGAAGTGCATGAACAGCAGACAGGTCCGGTGGCATCTCTTCTTTTCCTCCTTTGACTTTCACATCACTCATCGTCCTGGGGTCACTCATGGAAAAGCGGACGCCTTGTCACGCTCTCCGGGTGGGGTCTCGTGGACAACCTTCCCTGATACTGTTTTAGGCAAGAATCACGTGATCTGTCTCTGTACTCCCTCTCTCTCATTGTTGGATTCTGTGTGAGCATGGACGAGCAGTCACTCTGACCAGCTGCGAGATTGGGATCCGGTGTATTGTGACGGCTTGCCTTTCGTGCATGATCGTTTGTTTCTTCCCACGCCCGACACCCGTAACCTGGCCCTTGAATGGTCTCATGATGCCTCCTTTAACGCCCATCCCGGCCAGGAGCGTACCATGGATCTCCTAAAGCGCTGGTGGCCCTTTATGAAGCGCGACGTGGAATGTTATGTCAACTCTTGCTCTGTTTGCGCTCATGCCAAACATCGAAGAGGTCGTCCAATCGGCCTACTTCTTCCGCTACCGGTACCCCCAAGACTTTGGCACACACTGACTATGGATTTCGTGACCGATCTCCCCAGGGTGCAGGGTTTTGATACCATCTGGGTGGTGGTGGACACATTCACCAAAATGGCTCGCTTTGTCCCCTGTAAGGGGATCCCTTCGGCCCCGGTCCTGGCTGATTTGTTTTTCGATTCTGTTTTCACGTTGTTTGGGCTCCCTTCTGTAATTATCTCCGACCGAGGGTCGCAGTTCACGTCTCGTTTTTGGAGAGCTTTGACTAAACTGCTTGGCATCTATACCAGATATTCCTCGGCCTATCACCCCGAGACTGATGGGCAGACTGAAAGGACGAACCAATCTATGGAGCGTTATCTCCGGTGTCTTATCTTGCAGCAGCAGTCCTCCTGGTTGAGTGTTTTATGGCTTGCCGAGTTTGCCTACAATAACGCGGCTCACTCTGCTACGGGTCTCTCTCCTTTCTACGCCCTCTATGGCCAACACCCCAAGGTCTTGCCCGTCCCTGACGCTTCTGTCTCTTTGAATCCTGCAGCCACGGCTTGTCTTAGGGATCTGTCTGCTGTTCATGCTCGTACTCTGGTCCACCTTTCTGAAGCAAAGGCCTCCATGAAGTCCCGTGCTGATGGCAAGTGTTTGGCTGCTCCTCCCCTTGCGGTGGGTTCCCGGGTGTGGTTGTCTTCTCGTCACCTTCGCCTGGTTGGTTGTCGGAAACCCCTGGCTCGCTTTGTTGGGCCGTATGTGATCTCCCAGGTTGTGAATCCAGTGGCTTTTCGTCTGGTTCTCCCGAGCTCTTGGCGAATCCATCCTGTTTTTCATGTCTCCCTTGTCAAACCTTGCCCTGATTCCTCCCGTCTCCGTGCCCCGGTGTCCCCGGTGACCCTGGCCTCCCCTGATGTCTTTCAGGTGTCAGCTATTTTGGGTTCCCGTTGGTTTAGGGGTGGGCTCCAGTATTTGGTGGATTGGACGGGTTATGGCCCGGAGGAGCGCTCTTGGGTTTTCGCCCTGGATGTTAACGCTCCTCGGTTGGTGGCCCAGTTCCATCGGGATCACCCGTCCTGCCCATGGGGTCGTGGGCCATTGGGGGGGCTATGTTAGACGCTCCTCTGCACACCAGAACACTGCTAACACCTCCACAACACCTTCCCCGGGTTCCCACACTACTCCCTCCAGGTTTCGAGACTCACGTGATGTGGTTGCCCCAAAGGACCGAAAGCTCCGTACCGGTTACAATGTACATGCCCGGTTGCAGCCCTTCTTGCATTGGCAGTTGCCATGGAGAGCATACAGCAGAAGGGGCGGCGGAACGCTTCCGCATCGATCAATCATCCGCTCACGCGATTCAGAGCGGCGTTTCCCACGTGACGATGGAGGGCGTCACATGACTCGGAAGTGGACAGTATATAACGCTTGATGCACGGAGCACTCGCCGCTTCTCAGCTGTCTTTCGACTCTGTTTGGCGCTACGTTTGAACTTTGCTCTTTTGGTTTACCTGGACTTTGGATCTCTCACCTGGACTCCCTCGGATTATCCTTTTGTACCTTTGTTTGGATCTGTTTACTCATTACTGAACCTTAGCTCGTCCCTCACCTGCCTTCAGATCATCCCTTGGAACTTTGTTTGACTTCTGCCCTTTGGGGACTCACGCTACGCCTCCAGCCCTAGATTCAGGTGGGCTGTCCTGTGTCCACGTGTGACTCCGGTCCCAGTTGTTCTGGGGACTACCTCTCATCTGAGTCTCGAACCTCCTTCACTAGGTCTCCCGGGTTTTCCAACCACCGGCTAGGTAAGATTATTCAGATCCTGTGATTCTTGCATTCTATTGTATTTGCCTGGTACTTAACTCCATTCTTTCTGCAGCAGCATTGGTGTTCCTGAGGTTCCGTGGATCCGGGAAGCAACATCTCCCACCTGTGGCTCCAAAGGTCGCACAGCGGGGTTCTTTTGATTCCCCTGTGCGTCACTTGGGGACGGAGGTCTCAACGGTCTACACGACACTCAAGTCAGAACACCTTTGCAGAAGGATTCTGAGAGGCCAACTATACGTATGTTGTTTCTTCTCGATCTTGACTCCAAGTCATCACACTTATCACAGAGCTTATTCATTTCCCCTTTCAGGAGGGCAATGTCATGAGTATTTTGGTGGGTTGAGTCTTCATTCGCACTGATTCTGTTTGCGGCATACGTGATCCTGGCGCTCTCTTTGTCCACTCGGGCTTTGAGGGAACCTATTGTTGAGACAATGGGCCTCATTACACGGTAGGCAGTAAGGAATTAATGATACCGGTAAGGGATTACCGGTATCGTTAAATTCCCATGCTGATTATGACCCGGCCAACCGCTATTAGCGGCACCGCTAAAAACGGTGCCACTAATAGCGGCTAGTCCTCGGGCGCACGACCCCTCATCCCGTAAATAGCGGCATGGCGCTATTAGCACCCAATCACAAGCCATGCTGACGTGCTAATAGCGGCATGGATCAGCCCCCAAAATCCCATACCGGCATGGTGTAAATACCGCCATCGCGAACCAACCGTTAAGAGAACTGAGCAGTGTTCCCACATGCCACAGGTGGACACAATCAGCACAGGTGGAGGCAATGGAGACTGTGGCAGCACAAAAGGAGCACACCACACCCCTTCACACACCAAGATGGTTCCAATACTAGCAGCATTACATGGGCTGGAGGACAAGATTGCATTGCAGCACCAACAACAACAGGCAGCACAGAGGAGACGCAGGAGGAGGAGGAGGGCGAGACAGGCGCAACAAGCACCACCAGGGCACCTAGTAATACCACAGAGGCAGCCACCAATCCCCAGGATCCGAGCCAGTCCATTCAACCTAACCCCTGAGCAGATACACACCCTGTACCGTCTGGACCGGGATACCATCACCAGCATCGTGGACATGATACACAACGACATTGTGAGCCTCATAGACATCCGAACTGCCATCCCCCCTCTACTGAAGGTGGTGACTGTGCTCCACTTCCTGGCCACAGGCACCTACCAGCATACAGTAGGGCAGATGCATGGCATCTCACAACCAGTATTCTCACGCACGCTGACCCAGGTGCTCGATGCCCTCCTGAAGCACACAAGTGAACACATATCCCTGCCACGGACTGCCCAGGAGATCGCAAACACCAAAGTTGGCTCCTATTCACTGGCATGCATCCAAAGTTGCATTGGGCCCATCGACTGTACCCATGTGGAATTGGTGGTCCCACATCACAATGAAGTAGTCTACCGAAATAGTAAGCAATTCCACTCCATCAATGTCCAAATGGTATGTGACTCAAACAAGATAATCACACATTGTTGTACCCGATATCTCGGATCAACCCATGATTCAATGGTCCTGCGGAATTCCACCATACCACGCTACATGGAGCGACAAGCCGGACAACGTCCGTGGCTATTTGGTGAGTAGCAGGGCAAGCACATGGCAGTGTCATGTGGGGTGTGATTTGCGGGGGGAGATGCATACTCCAACTGGGTGTGGACTGTCATCCGTAGAACAAATGGACATACAGCCGTATGCCAATGTCCATCAAGGAAGGCACACATTACTGGAAAAGAACGCACATGCAATTTGAAGCTGCACAACATTGAAAACAATCCAAGATGCCAAACATGACACATCATCCACATGCACATTGCACATCATGCCACACCACATATGACACAAATCAGCAACATGGTGTCAATGTAGCGCTGCACAACACCCACACAGCAATGTGCCCTTGAGTGCATGCAAAGGGATCACCCCTAGCCGTTGCACTGAACCACACCCCTACACCACCACTGAAGTGACGCTTCATGATGGCCTTTGGCATTGTCAGGGTATCCGGGATGCTTTGGTGTGGGACTGGTGTTGAAACAGGTCCTGCGGGCAGAGGATGGCAATGGATTGTGTTTTTAAAGATGGGTGCCGTGCTCTTTCCCGTTCCTGTGCGATGACGCTATTTCCGTTTCCGCTATTTTATGGTGACTGCTATTTGCATATTGTCGAAGTGCTGTGAGCGCTTTCGTCGGTGCCGCTAAGGGTATTTACGGGGTCTTTAGCGCCATGGCGGTAGTGTCATTACTGGCATGGCGCTATGCTCGAGTCCGTGTACTCGTAATGGCATACAATTAGCGACGTCTTGAGAAGGCGGACACGCTGATAGCGCCATACCGGTAAGGGCGGTATTTTACCGCCTACCGTGTAATGAGGCCCAATGTCTTCTGACTTAACATTAATTGCCAAGGACCCGTTTTGCACTGTTGTTAGGAGATGATCGAACTTGGAGTCATCTGTAACAGAGGATGTGGCGGCTGTCGCTGGGTCCAGGGTCTCAGAGGTTGTTTGCGAGTCTGTAAAGGAATCCATCGGTCCGGTCTTCCTGCTTTTGAGTACATTTTTTCCAGGCATCACAGGGATGTTTGATTTGGTTAATCTGATTGAAGTGATGGGTATGGATGTCTGCTTAGATTCGGATCTTCTTGTATCAATATGCAGGGCTATGCCCACGCCAGCCAACAGGTAGTATGATCTTGCAGTCGATTATTGCACGGTTCTGGTTCTTTATCTCTTACATGTCCCTTTATTCTTCGGTGGTTGGTTGACCGAACTTCCTGCAGTCCCGTCCACAGACTGAGATGTCCAGAGTAGTATGGGCAGCAAGATCAGATGTGCCGGGAAGTGCTGTCTCTTTTATGTTGGCCAGAGTCAGGGGTTTGTTGAGATGGTCCCACCAGTGCTCCCCGGAATGGACTGTGTCCTCCCACGTGTCCGCGTTTTATCAGGATTCTGTTCACATGGGGAGCGGTAGTGAAACCTCTCGTATAGTGGGTTCAATAGCAAATTGATTCTGGATTGTGCGGTCTACGGTGGTGGAGTGGATGTCAGGAAATCAGGCGCTAGGGGCTCCTCTTCCAAGGGTTTCCCTCATGCTAAGCGTGTTGTCCCCAAATCACGCACATCTCCTGCAATTCCAAGCTCTGTCCGGCCCTTATTGCATAAACCCACACCTAAACGCACCGTTTCCCCACGTTTCGAATCACTGAAACGACGCTGGGGGCTGTCATGGAAACGGTGGGTGCCTGTTTACCTACGTGCTAGGTTAAGGCGTTCACAGCATCCCGTCAAGAGATCACGTGACATCTATAAAGCCCCTCCCGCTACAACGGAACGCTGCTTCTGATTTTCGTCTGGAGCTTCATGCATCAAGGATTTATTGTGTTTATTATGCTTTTGACCCTTTTTTGCCCACTACGGATTGCCTTTGCTTAACCCTTGGCTCTGGTAAACGGATTCTGACCTGAACATTGCTTGACCACGGAATGCTTTAACTACACCTCTCATGCTCTACGTTTTTGCTGCATCTTGAAAGAACTTGCTGAATGCTGGATTGTTACGCCACCCCTTCTGAACTCTACGTTACCTGGCTCATGGTTATTCACAGAACTTTGGTTAATCCTCATTTTGCACCTTGAACAGTTCTACACGGATTTGGAGACAAACTTGGGATCTTCCATAATAACTTTATTGTGTGGATTAGAGACTGCCTTGCACACATTAGGCGTCCGCGTGCCGGCGGGCAGGTTTGTTAGTTGGATTGTCTCAAGTGTTTTGGACCACATGTTCACGGACAGCTCGTATACAGGCGGAACATCACCTAAGCTTTCTTGTTTTACAGGGTAAGCTCTTGGTCAACACTGTCTTTGACTACTTCCCATTTCCATATTGCCCTTATCTTAAATTTCCTTTTTTGTGGTTGTGTTTTGCTGCAGGATCATGCCCCAAACTCATTTGAAATACCCTGTCAGAAGGTTTCCTATTACGTGAGTTATTAGGGATTTCTGGGAATTGCTATATTGAGTTATTCCTTTGTTACTGAAACTTGACACTGTCTTCCTTTTCGTGCAGCCAGCGGTATTCCAGGGATTTACCGTCTTCCAGGCAATCCCCCTTCCAAACAGTCCATTGGTACTATTGGAAGAAGGATTGTCAGGAAGAAATCTACAGCTACAATACGCGATCAACTGGCAACTGTCGTTTAACGCCAGGTCTCATATAGAAATCCTTACATAATCTGAAGCCTTTTCTTTCCAATACCATGGAATCAGCCGATGACCCATTGGCAGCCTTGGTCCAGTTGGTAGCTGGTTTATGTGCAGACATGACAGATGCTCATGACGCCACCCAACGTCGGATTGACACCTTACAGGCAAATCTGCAAGCTGCAGGTGGTGCCACTGCCCACCCATCAGGTTCTGCTTCAGATGGAGCGCTCCCCCGGCAAGAAAACGCTCTAGTTTACATGACGGCGCAGTTTCCCTTGGCCCCTCCGGAACGGTTCTTGGGGGATCCCAAAATGTTTTGAACGTTTATTAATCAATGTAGGCTCCATTTTTTATGTCGCCCTACATCGTTCCCTGATGCCAGCACTAAGGCAGCCTTTGTCTTGTCGTACTTGGGTGGGACAGCAGCAGTCTGGGCTAACCCTTTATTGGAACAGGGTAGCCACCTCCTGTACGACTGACACCCTCATCTCCGCTATGTCACGTGTTTTTGATACTCGGTACAAATCCCAGGCATCAGATTTGGAGTTGCTTTCTTTACAGCAAAAGGATATGACCCTCCTAGCCTATTTGGCCAAATTCAACCAACTAGTGGCTGAGACATGGTGGCCTGAGGAAAAGAAGGGGGCTCTTTTCTATAAAGGCCTGTCTGATCCTCTGAAGGATGGATTATCCACTGTTCCAGTAGTCCCAACTGCCTTTACTGAGTTGGTGGACCTGGTCCTGCAGGTTGATGCACGAATGGGCCGAACGTAAAGTGGAAAAGAGGGTGGTTCCTTTCATGACTCCTGCTCCTAATGAACAGTCCCCTAGTACACCAGAACCTATGCAGATAGGTACTCTCAGGGGTCCTGTTACTCCCGAAGAAAGAGGGAATCGCAGGAAAAATAATTTGTTATTACTGTGGTTCATCTGAGCATTTTCTGAGACAGTGTCCCAAGAAACCACGTAAACAGGGAAACTCCAAAGCACGGCAATAGAGAGAGCCCCTTTGCCGAGTCAACCTACTATGGGCTCTGAAACTATGGTCTTGTTTTCAATTCCGGTCAACATCTCCATTCCTTCTACATTCTCCTGTTCTGTCAATGCTGTCTTGTATTCGGAGGCAACTGGTAATTATGTGGACGATCAGTTCATCCGGGACCACTGGATTCCTTTGATTCCCAAGTCATGTCCGGAATTGGTTAATGCTGTTGATGGCACAACCCTACTGTCTGGGCTTGTAACTGAGCAGACAGTATATCTCATCATGACCATCATCTTGCCATACCGAGATTATATCTTTTGATGTTATTGCTGCACCCCAATTCCAGCTTATTCTAGGCCTGCCATGGTTAAAGAAACACAATCCTGTGGTGGATTGGGAGGCTGGGATGCTATTTTTCTCCTCCGATCTCTGCACTACATCTTGTCTGGTGGGTAGGTCCACTCCATTGGGGCCTTGTACACCCCTTTTGGACTCTGCCATGGTGATTGGGGCTGTTACTGCTACGTTACTACCCAGGGAATACAAGGGGTACGAGGATGTTTTTGACAAGAAAGAGGCGGAGATCCTTCCTCCCCATCATCAGTATGATTGCCCCATTGACCTAATTCCGAATGCTGTCATACCCTCTGGTCGTGTTTACTCCTTGACACAGATGGAAGACGCTGTGATAAAGGAATATCTAGATAAATCCTTGGCCTCGGGTTTTATCAGACCTTCGCGTTCTCCTGCTGCATTGCCTCTTTTCTTTGTTCCGAAAAAAGAAGGCGATTTACGCCCTTGTATCGATTACCACGCATTAAATGCGATTACCATTCATGACCAGTACCCGTTTCCACTCATCTCAGTTCTACTAGACCAGTTGGGCTCATCTGCTCTCTTCACTAAGCTGGACTTACAAGGCGCATACAACTTGATTAGAATGCGGAAGGGTGACGAATGGAAGACGACCTTCAAGACCAAGTACTGTCTTTTTGAATACTTGGTTATGCCATTTGGCTTAAGTAATGCCCCAGCCACATTCCAGTATTTTATCAACAACGTTTTCAGTGATCTACTCGATCAATATGTCATCGTGTATCTCGACGACATACTGGTTTATTCTCCTAACTATGACTCTCATGTCCAGCATGTATCTACTGTACTACAAAGGTTGCAAGACCATTGTCTTCATGCTAAATTGGAGAAATGTACATTTCATGCTACGCACGTTGAGTTCTTAGGCTATATCACATCACAAATCAGGGAGTCGGTATGAGCAGTTCTAAGGTAAGAGCGGTATTAGAGTGGCCTGCTCCCACGTCTGTTAAGTCATAACAGTCCTTTTTAGGATTCGCAAATTTGTACAGATGTTTTATACGCTCATTTTCAGCCATTGTGGTGCCATTGACTTCCCTTACTAGCCCTAAGAATTATTTCAGGTGGACTGAGGAAGCCCAGACCGCCTTTGACAATCTGAAAACAGCCTTTACCTCTGCACCGGTTCTCCAACACCCTGATCCTGCTCAACCATTCTATGTGGAGGCCGATGCTTCTGATCAGGCGGTCGGTGCGGTATTGTCGCAGTTTTACACAGACACTGAATTTTTACACCCTGTCCACTTCCATTGCAGGAAGCTCACCAAATACAAAGTTAATTATACTGTCACGGAATGGGAATTATTATTGGTGTGTAATGCTTTCAAGGTATGGCAACATCACCTCTTGGGAACGGATACTCCAGTCCAGGTCTATTCTGACCATCGAAATCTGCTTGCCTTACAGTCCGTAAAATGTACCACAGCCAGACATGCCAGGTGGCATGAGTTTTTCTCACAATTCAACTTCGTGATCACCTATCGACCTGGATCCTTGCATTCAAAAGCTAATGCGCTTTCAAGGATGTACGGTGAAAAAGCTACACATTCTGATTTTGGCAATCTGGTGCTACCCAGTCAAGTTGTTTGTACGTGCACTCTGAAACCTTCATTGAAGAATACCATAAAAGAGTGGGTTTTGGGGAATCCCTCAGAAATTGATACGTAAAAGATGGAGATAGTTAACTCTATGCCTTACGTCAACGGTCGTCTGTTTCTTCAGGATGTGGAGTCTAGACAGACCGCTTTGAGTTGGTGTCATGATTCCTTGGTTGCAGCCCATCCTGGTCTGCGCAAAACACTAGAACAGCTGAAGAGATGGTGTTGGTGGCCTTCGATGTATGCCCTCTCCCGATTCCAAGTAAACCATGGACTATGATCTCTATGGATTTTATAGTAGAACTACCATCCGTCCGGGGTTACAACACCATATGGGTAGTTGTTGATTCTTTTACTAAGGTCACGATTTTTGTTCCATGCAAGGGTTTGCCTACTGCTCCCACCTTGGTGAAACTGTTTCTTCACCACATATTTCGTTACTTTGGTTTACCCGAGATTATGATCTCCGACAGAGGCTCGCAGTTCACCTCCTGTTTTTGGCAGCATCTCACTACCTCCTTGGGAGTGGATGGACGATATTCCAGTGCATACCATCCGGAAACAGATGGTCAAACGGAGCATTTAAATGCTACGCTCGAACAATATCTCCGTTGTTTGAGTATGCACCATCAAGAGTCTTGGTTGTCGGTATTGGTGGCGGCTGAGTTTGCACACAATAACTTGGTCCATACTTCTACATGTTCAACTCCGTTCTTTGCATTATATGGTTATCACCCATGGTCATTACCTGTTGATCTTCCAGTAACTTCTGACAATCTGGCAGTTCAGTACAGTCTTAGAGATATCGCTACCTTACACCATCAAGTCCAGTGCCGTTTGAAGGAGGCTCAGGAACACTAGAAGAAGTATGCAGATCAGCATAGGTCTCCTGCTCTCGGGTATCATCCCGGCATGTTGGTGTGGCTATCCACAAAAAATCTTTGAATCCCCATAAGGGGTTGTTTGAAGCCCAGGTTTGTGGAACCTTATCCTATCAAGGAGGTTATAAACCCGTCGGCGGTCAGACTGGAATTACCAAAATCATGGAAGATCCATCCTGTCTTTCATGTGTCCCTTTTGAAGCCGTGTTCTGATGGTAGTAGGTTTCCCGTCCATCCTCCTCCCGTCCAAGTGCAAGGTGAGGTCGAGTATGAGGTCCATGCCATCCTTGATACTAAGGTCTCCCGGGGGGTTTGTTTTTTTCTAATTGACTGGAAGGGTTACGGGCCAGAAGACAGGACTTGGGAGCCTGAATCCAATCTGCATGCTCCAGTTCTTTTGGCCCCTTTTCTCGCATCTAGCGGGGGGAATGCATCTTTGGGGGAGGATACTGTCAGGAAATCAGGCGCTAGGGGCTCCTCTTCCAAGGGTTTCCCTCATGCTAAGCGTGTTGTCCCCAAATCACGCACACCTCTGGCAATTCCAAGCTCTGTCCGGCCCTTATTGCATAAACCCACACCTAAACACACAGTTTCCCCACATTTCCAATCACAAACGACGCTGGGGGCTGTCATGGAAACGGTGGGTGCCTGTTTACCTACGTGCTAGGTTACGGCGTTCACAGCATCCCGTCAAGAGATCACGTGACATCTATAAAGCCCCACCCGCTACAACTGAACGCCGCTTCTGATTTTCGTCTGGAGCTTCATGCATCAAGGATTTATTGTGTTTATTGTGCTTTTGACCCTTTTTTGCCCACTATGGATTGTCTTTGCTTGACCCTTGGCTCTGGTAAATGGATTCTGACCTGAGCGTTGCTTGACCACAGAACGCTTATACTACACCTCTCATGCTCTACGTTTTTGCTGCATCTTGAAATGGAACTTGCCGAATGCTGGTTTGTTACGCCACCGCTTCTGAAATCTACGTTACCTGGCTCATGGTTATTCATTGAACTTTTGTTAATCCTCGTTTTGCACCTCTACACGGATTTGGAGACGAACTTGGGATTTTCCATATTAACTTTATTGTGTTGGCAAGAGACTGCCTTGCACACATTAGGTGTCTGCGTGCCGGCGGGGGCAGGTTTGTTAGTTGGATTGTCTCAAGTGTTTTGGATCACATCTTCACGGACAGCTTGTCGTAAACAAGCAGAACATCACCTACGCTTTCTTGTTTTACAGGGTAAGCTCTTGGTCAACACTGTCTTTGACTACTTCCCATTTCCATATTGCCCTTATCTTAAGTTCCCTTTTTTGTGGTTGTGTTTTGCTGCAGGATCACGCCCCAAACTCATTTGAAATACCCTGTCAGAAGTTTCCCATTACGTGAGTTATTAGGGATTTCTGTGAATTGCTATATTGAGTTATTCCTTTGTTACTGAAACTTGACACTGTCTTCCTTTTTGTGCAGCCAGCGGTATTCCGGGGATTTACCGTCTTCCAGGCAATCCCCCTTCCAAACAGTCCATTGGTACTATTGGAAGTTGGATTGTCAGGAAGAAATCTACAGCTACACTACCCGCTCAACTGGCAGCTGACGTGTAATGCCAGGTCTCATATAGAGATCCTTAAAGTGGACCAGATGTGTCATGAGACTGCAGATGCCGGTGGGACCAGTGGACAGGAGTCTTTTTCGCCCCTGTGTGGGTGTCGGCCGAGGAGGGCACTGTGTCTTTGGACAAATGCACCGGGTACTTGCTCTGTGTTGTCGTGTCGGGATATGCTGAGCCTGACTGAGCTAAGGGACGGGCTAGACAAGGCTCTCTCCACTTCTACTCAACTAAATTTATGGAGCACTTGCCTTTGGAAGGTGTTGTGCCCCGCAGGCTCTGTGTTCCGCAGATTACAGGAGTCTGTCGTACGGTTGGTGCGTGCTTGCTTGGTGTATAATGTAGATATCCTTCATACCAGGTGGGATATTCTTCCGCGACCTTTCATCTGCTAGCCTGTGTTTATTGTTAAAGGTGTCCGTTCAATAGGGTCTAGGTTGCATATTTCAGTTATTAGCCCCAAGACGCTGTTTAAAGCTGAGCCGTGTGTGCGATGGACATGGGTGTTATCCCTTCGTTCGTCGCTGCGGGCGGCCGGCCCGGAGGAGTTGGGTCTGGCCAGCCGCATTCTGGGCTCTGTTGTCGCTTGCTGCGCGGCAGGCCACCCCTCTCCGTATGGCATGGGCTGGGGTGGCTCTCGCGGCTCCAGGCCGCACAGGGGACGCGTGCAGCGCTCTATGCCAGAAGGCGGGCAAGGATGTGATACCTATGACTCGCTTGGAGAGCAGGGAAGGGCAGCGCTGCTCCTACCAGAGATGCCTCTGACTCCGTCTCGTGGCCAACGTCTGCCGGTGTTTGGAGCAGCCCGGATTATTGATGCTGCCGCCTTCAGCACGTGTCGCCCACAGTGCCTGCTCTGCCCACGAAAAGGCGCGCACACATTCAGGAGCCGCGACTCCCGCGTTGATACTTCTGGAGCCGTGAAGCGGCCCGGAGCTTCCCGTCCGTGACCCTGCCTGTATTTGGGCACACAGAGTCCGTTTTCTTCTGTTCTTTTTGCTGGTGGGTTCCGGATAAGTCCTGCGATCAACGCAGCTGTTTTCGTGGTTCAGGGGTACCCAGTTGTAGGATATATTTATAGAGGATTTCTCGCCGGAGAGGAGCGTCACTTTTAGGCGGCCATCTTGTTGCGCAACAGCGCCCCCTTATCCACTCTTCTTGGTTTTTAATGGGGTGGAGAGCCTGCCCTTTCAACTGAAGAAGCTAGAAGCTCTTCTCTTTGAAGCTTGCTTCTCAGTATTCTTGTGTGAACTGGTAGGGACTTTCTTGGATGATTCCTCATCTGAAGATAGTTGTTTGCTTTCCAGATGAAGCAGGAGCCTCCAGTGTCTGTCCTACAATGTCTTTTGAGAGAAAGGCTTGCAGATATGACATGCTTGGATATCATGAGGTTAGATGCAGTGTTCATACTGGTCCCCCGCAAAGATGACCCTTTTATAGCATTTACTGCAGTCCTTGAACACGTTTTTCTCCTTTGCTGGCTCCATGACTGCCTTTGCCATGAGGTGCCTTGAGGAAACCTTTCAATTGAGGATTACAAGGTGATATAGTCTCCTGAGGCCAGGCAACTCTCAAAAGGAAAAGGACCTCATTCTGATTGAAATAGTCCACAATGTGACTGGTTTTAAAAGATTTTTTTCAAAAACAGATGAAAGCTCAGAGAGATGAAGAGGATTCCCCTGTCAAACCGACTACGGTGAAATATCTGAAGATGGCTTCCTGGAGTGGAGCTTAAGTCCTGGCTGGGGTCAGATAGGACAAAAGTGAGGTGAAGGGGCTACACAAGTGAGTGCCGGTTCAGGCAGAATAGGCAGTTTGTATTGCTTTTTTTCCAATGGAAAAATCATATATATAACTCATTTTAAATTACAGAGGATTTCTAGTATGACAGCAGTGACTATTCAAGCATGTGAATCTATGAAAGCTGCAATGCTGGGGAAGTCTGTGTACCTTTCCTACAATTGCCAAATGTGACAAAGACTTGAACATGCCCTTAGGTTCTTTGTTCTTTCAAGATAAAATGTAAGTGCTCACCTAATGTCTAGATTATGGGAGACTTGCTCTGAAAAAGATGATGGTCCAGGAGAGAATATCAGAAAGGACATTTCTTGATTGATATCAAATCTGTTTCTTCCTTCAATAAAAAGGATTCATGAGCTTGAAGTATGATAAAGCAAAACAAAGCAGTGATAGCTGGAAGATTTAAAATTAATCTTAAACCTCTAGCAATTGCTGTGGGTAGCCCTCCAGACGATTGTTCTTCACCTGCCAAGCCATTACAGAAATGGGAATGACCATATGCAAATCAAGCTTGGTCCCACACCCATAGAGTCAGTCTAGCCCGAACTGCTAGGTCACATCCTTTCTGCACGGGACCACAAGCATCCCCAGACATGTTTCGGTCTCATTTGGCATCATCATTGAGAAGTAGCTTGGGTCAGCAAGCACAGGACCCACGTCTGGGCATACCCGCCCCACTTTGGGTGACAAAGCAAAACAAAGCAGTGATAGCTGGAAGATTTAGAATTAATCTTAAACCTCTGGCAATTGCTCTGGGCATCCCTCCAGACCATCATTCTTCACCTGCAAAGCCATTACAGAAAGGGGAAATAACATATGCAAATCAGGCTTGGTCCCACCCCCAAAGGGGTTATCCAGTCCAAACAGCTATGTCACATCCCTTCTGCATGAGCTGCACTGATGGTCCGGATATAGGCACTCAAGGCAGAGGTTATGGGAATCTGCCACTGAGTAGTGACGCCCGCAGGACAAACACGATGTAAACCCTTTATGCTCTGGCATGGTATCCGGTCATTTTTCAAAAACGTATTTTCGAAACACCATTTTGTCGAAAACATTTTGGAGAACGTTTTTTTCTTCGAATGCATTCTTTTTTTATTTTGTTTTTTTTTTGTTTCGTAAGTAAAAAAAAGTGTTTTTAAAAAAGGGAGTTTGGGGGAAACCCCCCATTTAAAAAAAAAAATTAAAAAAGCATTAAAAAAAAAAAAATCGGCAAAATTGTGTCGAGAAAATGGCATTTGAAAATATGCCATTCGAAAAAATCACTATAAACCCTCTGGCATAGGTGGAGGGAAAAGGCTGAACGTATCAAGCGGGTAGGAAGAAAGAACAGAACAAGAAAAAAAGGCAGTAAAAAATCCTGCAGATGCTACGTCGAAACCGTGAAAAGAAGAGGACTGAAGATGTGTTGGTGGTATAAATGTGCTCCGGTCCCATCCCAAAGGACAGAATGTCTCAAAAGTACAGAGGAAAGGGGACAGGACGTAGGAGAACATTATGTTTCAAGAGTATGCAAATACCTCTACTAACCTCCAGTTTAAGCCTACATTAATGTAGGCTCAATTACTGGGTTACAAGTGTCTGAATCATTTGGCACCAGCTTACCAGTGTAGAAGAGCAAACGGTGCACTCCATCCGGCCCACTAGAGTCTTCACAAGATATCACTATGGCTGTCCCTAGATATGAAATTTATTCAGGAGAAGGTACCTTGTCCTCAGTGTAAGTGGGCCAACACTGAGCATCAAACCTCCTGACATCAGAAGTTCTAAGTCCCTTATGACCTTGTGTGGGAGCGAGGGGCCAACAGGCCCCTCTCTGCCGTCACTTCTCAGTACAAAACTTGGACCAAGTGCCTCCAGTAGTGGGTTCACCCCTCGCCCTTATGCAATGTTAACTTTAGGTTACATTTGCGTAGATGGGACCACTGAGCAGGTCTCAGATCCTGTAGGTTTATCACTCACACTTTCCTTACCACTAGCCCACTCCTCACCTGATGATTCTGTGTGGGTCTTTACGGATTTGTCTGATGAGCTTTCCGGCTTTTCCCTCCAGGCTGTTTTTGTCTTTGTCCTGACGATCTTATTCTTCTGTTTGACGAAATAGGAGCGAGCTCCCCCGGAGGCCACTTTGCCTATAAGCAATTAGCCCGGCAGCGGGGACTCCGGGGAGCCCACCCCAAACCAGGGAAAAGCCTTGCCGAAAAACCCTGGAAGATTGTGTAGCTGTAGTTGGCAGGAAGTTGTTGGCATGCATCCGCACTTCAATAACCAGCATGCACTGGTAAGTGTTCTTAGTAGATAAGGAAATAACGATCCAGTGCGGAACAGCACAAACAGTACAGTACTCCAAAGAACTTGGACAACAAAGTGTTCCCAGCAAAGAACGACTGATGGCAGGTGAGACGCTGAAGCAGGAGTGAGCTAGAAGGCAGCGCAGAGCGCGGCACAACAGCGGAAGCAGAAAACAAACAGGTAAGGGGAATAAACGGGAGGGGGAAACCGCGATCAGCGTTAACGGAAAGACACAGGCAGACAAACAGGGAAGGAAGGCATGGGAAACACAGAGAAACAACTGAAGGCAGAGCACAAGCGTAGTGAACTCACGTAGGCAGCAAGAAAGTTGCAACGCACAGGTGTTCTCCATTTTCAGGTACTTGTAGGTAGTACAACAGAAAGACTAGGCCGCACCTTGCAGTGACTCGGAGTCTAGTCCTTCTTCCATATTGCCCATCTGCTCCATACTTTCCATGGGCGATGTATGACCCCCTTCTCAGCGGTCCTCCTCCCGGTTTACCTGGGTGTAGTCGATGAAACCTTTGGATAAGTTGGGCTGCAGAGATGTGACTGACCGGTTCCCATGAACTCTCTGACCTTGGGTATCCTTTCCATAGTACCAGATACTGTAAGGTGCCTTTCTTGTACCTTGAATCCAATAATCTGGATACTTCATACTCCTTCGATGTTTCAATGGGTAGGTTACCGGTTCCTCTCTTCCTTCTGATACGTGGATCTTCCACATATTCCTTTAGTAAAGAGGTGTAAAACACTGGATGTATCCTTTGGAGCTTTGCAGGAAGAGCCAAGCGAAAGGCAACCGGATTGATTTTGGCAGTAATCTTGAAAGGTCCGATAAAACGGGGAGAAAACTTTCCTTGATGTACCCATCTGGGCAAAAACCTGGTGGATAACCATACCTTGGTACCAATGTCCCCTTGCGGATTGGGTCTTCGCTTGAGATCAGCCCACCTCTTGTTCTCTAGACGGGAGGTTTCAAGATTAGACCTGGTTCTTTTGTGAAGGGTCTGAAGGGTGTACAAAAGATGGTCCACGGAGGGAATGTTAGTAGACACCGGACCAAACAGAGGAATGTGTCTAGGATGAAAACCGTAGGTACAGGAAAAGGGACTCATGCCTGTCGAGGAATGTCTTGTATTATTATAAGAGAATTCTGCCATGGGAAGTAGGTGAAACCAATCGTTTTGCTCCTGATTACAGAAGCACCTAATGTATTGTTCCAATGTTACATTAAGACGTTCAGTTTGCCCATTGCTCTCAGGGTGGAATCCTGATGACAGTGATCTTTTTATACCCAAGGCCTTGTACAAGGCAGTCCAAAACTTCGAGGTGAATTGTGAGCCTCTATCCGAGACTATGGATTGCGGAAGACCACGTAACCTGACCACGTCTTTCAGAAACACCTCCGCAGAGATACTTGCTGTCGGTAGACCTTTCAATGGTGAAAAATGCGCTAGTTTACTGAATGAATACACAGTGACCATCATGGCCGTATGTCCATTGGAAACTGGTAGGTCTACAATAAAGTCTGTGGAAATGTGTTGCCACGGCCCATCTGGTAGAGCGTCCTGTTGAAGTAAGCCTAATGGCTTACAGTAAGCATATTTATTCTGAGCACATATGGGACACCTAGCCACATATTCTTTGATGTCTTTTTTCATGGTAGGCCACCAAAACTGTCTGTCTAGACACGAGTTCCAAGGTGGCAAGTTGAACTTTGCGTTCCGCTGATGGGATATCGTGGCACCAAGCCATGGCCTGTTCTTGTAGATCCTGAGTGGGTAAGAATAAAGCCTCTTTCATAAACCTCAGATCTCCTCTTTGGGTCATTCCATAGTCGTCTATCTTCCTGTTATTCTTTTGGGCTTTCTGTACTTGTTGAAGAAACGTATTAACCATATTGATGTACCTTTTCCCTGCTAGAAGAATTTCTGGACCTTGATATCCTCCACAGTCATTCCCTTGACTGCGGGAAAGGGCATCTGCTAATGAGTTATCCTTTCCTGGTAAATAGGTGATTACGAAATCAAATTGAGAAAAAAAATAAGCCCATCTGGCATGTCTGGAATTTCGGCATTCCATTTTCTGTAACACCTTTAAATTCTGGTGATCTGTACGAACTTGGAAAGGACAAACAGCTCCTTGTAATAAGTGCCTCCACTCCTCACAGGCCTGTCTTATGGCCAGGAGTTCTCTTTCCAGTACTGAGTAATTTCGTTCACTGGGACTAAGGGTTCTGGAATAATAAGCTATAGGGTGTTCCAACCCATCCTCTTTCTTTTGTAACAAAGCAGCTCCAATCGCTCCTCCTGAAGCATCGGTCTCCACAATAAATGGTAAGGATTGATCCGGTTGTCTCAGGATAGGAGCTGTCACAAATGCTTCCTTAAGCCTTTGGAATGCCTGATCCGTCTTCTGGTCCCAGAGAAACTTGACTCCTTTTTTAAGGAGATTTGTAATAGGAAGGATGATGTCCGAAAGGTTTGGTATAAACTTACGATAAAAGTTTGCGAGTCCCAAAAACCTTTGTATATCCTTAACTGAGTTGGGTATGGACCACTGTGTTATAGCCTGAGTTTTGGCTGGATCCATTTGTACGCGATCTTCGGAGAGGATGAATCTTAAGTATGGTACCGTAGTAACTTCAAAAACACATTTTTCAGGTTTGGCCAATAGACTATTGTGTCTTAACCTGTGGAGAATTTCTTTGACGTGTTGACGATGTTCAGTCAGAGTGTTTGAGAATATGAGAATGTCGTCCAAATAAACCACAACTGTGGAATACAACATATCTGCGAATATCTTGTCCATGAAGCGTTTAAACTGGGACGGTGCATTTACCAAACCAAAGGGCATAACCTTGTACTCGTAGTGTCCCAGGGGAGTCCTGAAAGCTGTCTTCCATTCGTCCCCTTCACGAATACGAAGTAGGTGATAGGCCCCTCGAAGATCTAATTTGGTAAAGAGATGTGCTCCTTGGACTGCCTCAATAATGTCTTTCATTAAGGGCATAGGATACCTGTCTCGTATAGTCAGACTGTTCAAACCCCGGTAATCTATGCAGGGTCTTAGTTCTGTGGTTCCTTTTTTCGAGATAAAAAAAAGAGAGGCCCCCGCTGACGATGAGGATTCCCGTATGAGGCCATTTTGTAGGTTGGTTGACAAGTATTCCCTCAATGCCTCTTTTTCAGGTAGAGATAAAGGGAACATCCTTCCAAAGGGTACTTCAGCCTCCGGAATAAGTTCGATTTTGCAGTCTTCTTTCCGATGAGGAGGAAGATTCCTCGGTTGGGTGTCTAAGAACATGTCCTCATATTCCTGGTACTGGATGGGAATTGTATTAACACTGAGGACGGTATTTTGTATTGTTGGAAGCACACAGGACAAAGCGGGTTCATTAGTCAAACACTGTTGAGAGCAATACGTGGATCTGAACTCTACTGTGTTAAGTTGCCAGTCAATTGCCGGGTTGTGTTTTCTGAGCCGTGGTATGCCCAATATGACTGGAAAATGAGCCGCTCGAATGAGATCGAAAGATAGGTACTCAGAATGATTTGACACTCTGACCTGTAGTTCCTGTGTTTCCTGACAAATGGGCCCGGATGTCAAAGGTGTGCCGTCGACGCCTTCTACTGGAATCGGTTTGATTTTAGGGCGTCGAGGCAGGTGGTGTTAATTAGCCCACTTATCATCTACAAAGTTGCCCGCAGCTCCACAGTCCAGCATAGCCAAACATTCAATGGGTTTGGTAGAGTGCCAGTCTAACGTAATCTTAACCACCATCAGTGTGTTATTGCTGATCAAAGCTGGCTGAGCATTAGCACAGGGATGCATAGATGTCTCCCATTCCTTATCCCTGTTCAAGGTTGGGGTCTTTCGTTTCCCTGCTTTCTGGGAGGGACTTCTGGGCAATCTCGCAGCAAATGTGTGTTGGACCCACAATACATGCAAAGTCCAAGATCCTTGCGTCTCTTCCATTCGTTGGCTGTAAGTGGTCCTCTAGCAGTTCCTATCTGCTTTGGTTGTTCGTGTTGAACCCTTTCAGGGACTGAGGGTAGGCTAGTGAAAGGTACTAAAGACCGGGGCTTCTTCTTCTCAGCTTTCCTTTCCAACATGCAGAATTCTATCTGTAATGCCAATGACACGAGTTCCAGAAATGAAGCAGGTCTGGCTACTCTGGCCAGTTCGTCCTTTATGTCTTCATGCAGACCCCGACGGAAAATAGCCTGCTGCGCCGTTTCCGGCCAACCTGCTTCACTTGCCACCTTCTGAAAACAGGTAACATATGTCTGTATGTCGGAGTTTCCTTGGCGTATGTCTAACAGGTTTTCAAAGGTGGAGAATAAGACTTCAGGTCTCTCGAATCTTTCTTTGAAACGTGTTACAAAGGCACCATAGTTATTTAAAGTTGGGTCTGAGTTTGTCACTAGTGGGGTGGCCCAGGCTAGGGCATTACCAGCTAAATTCGAAATTAGAAAACCCACTTTTGTTCGATCCAACTCGTATGTCTTGGGCCGAAAAGTATAGTGTATTGTGCAGGTATCCAGAAACTCCTTTAATTTCCTGGGGTTTCCCTCAAATTTACCGCAAGGTAGGGATAAAGTAGGTAGTTCTCCTCTGGAATCTTCTCTCTGTTGGACTTGTTGCCTCAATGCGGCATTATAAGTCTTTAGGGTTTGTACTTCAACCCTCAGAGCTTGTATGGCGTTAACCATCTCCTGGTACTGTTCAAGACTAGCCATCTTCTCTTGGCGTTGCAATCTCTCAGATCCTGTTGGTTTATCACTCACACTTTCCTTACCACTAGCCCACTCCTCACCTGATGATTCTGTGTGGGTCTTTACGGATTCGTCTGATGAGCTTTCCGGCTTTTCCCTCCAGGCTGTCTTTGTCCTGACGATCTTATTCTTCTGTTTGACGAAATAGGAGCGAGCTCCCCCGGAGGCCACTTTGCCTATAAGCAATTAGCCCGGCAGCCGGGACTCCGGGGAGCCCACCCCAAACCAGGGAAAAGCCTTGCCGAAAAACCCTGGAAGATTGTGTAGCTGTAGTTGGCAGGAAGTTGTCGGCATGCATCCGCACTTCAATAACCAGCATGCACTGGTAAGTGTTCTTAGTAGATAAGGAAATAACGATCCAGTGCGGAACAGCACAAACAGTACAGTACTCCAAAGAACTTGGACAACAAAGTGTTCCCAGCAAAGAGCGACTGATGGCAGGTGAGACGCTGAAGCAGGAGTGAGTACTAGAAGGCAGCGCAGAGCGCGGCACAACAGCGGAAGCAGAAAACAAACAGGTAAGCGGAATAAACGGGAGGGGGAAACCGCGAACAGCGGTAACGGAAAGACACGGGCAGACGAACAGGGAAGAAAGGCATGGGAAACGCAGAGAAACAACTGAAGGCAGAGCACAAGCGTAGTGAACTCACGTAGGCAGCAAGAAAGTTGCAACGCACAGGTGTTCTCCATTTTCAGGTACTTGTAGGTAGTACAACAGAAAGACTAGACCGCACCTTGCAGTGACTCGGAGTCTAGTCCTTCTTCCATATCGCCCATCTGCTCCATACTTTCCATGGGCGATACATGACAGCAGGACACAGGGCATCCATTTTTATACCGCCTTTCGACTCCATCTTGGTGACCAGGCCTCACTGCGATAGTACAAAATGCCTCTCTCCCTTTCCCCGCCGCAGCAGCTCGGAGCACATGGCCCCCACCCTTGTTCCCACTCTGACTGGAAAACTCTGCAGCTCCATTCTCACACTGAAGCCGGAGATGCTTGCAACAAATAATAACTGTAACACATCTCTTTTCTTCTGAGATCACTGTCCTGCATGTGAACCAACATGAGCTAAGCACATAGCTCGTCCATCTCCACAAAAGTGTCCTTGCCCTTTTACCCTCGCCAGTTAAAACGTATTGCCATTCTAACCCTGTGTCCCTGCAAGATATTCATTTCATGTGCCAGACCGCTGACCATGCTATGAAGCCCACCCAACAGACCCCCAGCTAACATTAGACCCCTGCTGCAGTATATCGTGCCTAATACTAACAAATGCCACATACCTGAGATTTTTGTGAGACTAACCCCACAGTTCAATGAGAGTATTATGGTGGTCAAGACCCTTAAACCTGTGACCTGTGTAACCCAAATGTTATAGATGATATAGACACCTGTGTGATTTGTATAGTGACATGATAAACTACTGAGGGTCTTTTGATCAACCATTATTTAGTGCATGCATTATTTAGAATGTATTCATTAGCTTAGAAAGATAGTGACCACCGTGTTTCACAGCAACCTGACCTTCACCCATCCGGTGCACAGATGTCTGACGTTAATCCCCCCGCCAACCAAGCAACCAACCCGGAGGAAGAGATGCCACCCACACCTGAGACAGTGTGCAACTGACCAATCTGGAATCGACATAGTATCCTATGTTAATTGCGTCACACTACTGTATAAAAATGCAGTGTAACGATAATTTGTCAGAGCGCTCTTAGAGATCTAGATAAACTTTTCCTTGAACTCTCGCAGCCTGCTCTTTTGTGCCTTATTCCCTGTCCAGGGAGTGTCTGTTTTATTCATTTTACACGTGTAAGTCAGGGAGGGCACAAACATTTGGTGACCCCCTGCGACGTGATCGGAGAGGTGCCTCGAGGCCGGCGCCGTGCCGAGATCCGTGACGCCCCCAGCAAAACCATCGCCTCCGCGGCCGACCAACCTGTGCGCACTACGAAGGGTCAAGGGTTCCCGGTTGACGAATACCCGACTGAAAAGCTGCTCGCCGAGGCGGGCCACGGCTTGGTTGGGGTGCGGACCTAACTGGGGTCGGACTGCGACCGGTGACCCTCGAGTCACCTGACTGAACACGTGAGTGCCGGTTGCGAAGGTTACCAAGGAAAGGTAAGGGGGAAACAGGAGGGAACAGGTGGTCATGGGTTATAGGGAACAGTAGGGCCTGTGTGAGTGATGATGAGGCTTTTCTGATCTGTCCTTTATATGGCCATTAGGTTTTTGTGAGAAGTGAAGAGAAGAGGTATCCTAGCCCGAATGGGGTAGAAGGCGGCGCTGCGTAGCATTGTCTCGTCCAGTGCAGAATAAATAAGTGAAGATACAGAGAAAATAGTAGGAGTCTCGTATGTTGAGTAGACTCGGAGTAGTTATTTAGAACATTCTTTTTCTGGGTACGAAAGAATTCTTGGAAAAGAGTAAGAGGGCGTAAGAGGTGGGGAGTGAATGAGAAGAGTAGGCGAAACGGGGAAGGGGTGGTAACAAGGATACACGGGAAGTAAAAGCGTGCAGGTAGTGCATGTGCATGATGTGTTATGTCTTTTGTGTTCTGTCCATTTTTGTCAAGGATATCCAAGTACTGGGATTGATTTGTGGGTAAAGTGGCAAAATATGCAAAAGTGAACTGTTGAATTTTAACATGCAACAATCATAAGGATAACATTGAAAATTGATTTATATATATATTGATAAACATATGTGCCTATAAACTACAAGTAATTGAGAAGATTCATGGTATATTGTCAAGCTAGAAGAAAAGAAAGGCGAGTGGAGAAGTGATTAGAGGGAAAGAGAGAGTGAAGGGCAAGTACAGGGAAAAATATCGTCATGGGGGGGAGTAACACCACTAGCTCATATTTGTCAGCACCTTCTGTTATACAGTGAGAAGATACAAAAATACCACGATCAGTGGTTGACAGAGATAAAAGGAGACAGTGTGACGCCAATTTGGCCAGAAGGTGGGTCATTTGATAAAAGGGTGTTAGATTTAGTGTCCATACACTTGCAGGCAAGGTATAAGGGGAAACAGTTACAGAATAGAAGAGAAGTACTAGACCTGTGGCGAATGTTTGAAGAAGTTACGCCTACAGCAGAGGTAAGTAAAGAAAGAACGAACGAAAACCAGAAAACGCAGGAAGAGGTAAGCGGAACGCCAAAGGGCCACTACAGCTGAGGGTGATACAACGAAAATATATCCCTAAATGTCAAGGCCAGCAGTAGGATACAGCGAGCCCCTGTGCACCCCAGCATGTCCCACCCCCACACCCTCAACCGGAGCAGTCGCTACGGCACCGCCGCCCTATGATAAAGGAGGTTTGTATTGTCCGACAAGTGCACCCCTGTGAATTTGGCACACTTAACCGGAGAATTAGACCGCCAGCTAGCGCATGCGCAGATGGAAATAACGCGGCTAAGAGCATTGTGCGATAGAGGCCAAATGCTGCCAGGGGGAGTAGAAGGGCCACCGTTATCCATGGCCGATCTCACGCCATTATTAAGCACAGCATGGGAAGTGGCGCCAGCAATCACAGAGCCAGCGCGATCAATATCATCGCAAGGGGCACGCATACCACAAGGACGAGAGAAAGAGTGGCAGTCAGGGGAGTTCCTGTTTCATCTAAATGACAAACCCGTGAGGATTATACGCCCACCCACCCCAGAAAGTGAGAAAGGGAAGGACGTGAAGAAAACAATGAGCAACAATCAGAAATAGAAGAGGTATGGAGTGACTTAGTCGAATATGAAGAGCCAGCTGCCGAGGCCGGGTCCCCACTGCCAAACCGCCGTTACCCAGATACACCATCGCCACCACTATGGCAGGGTAGATTAAGACAGCGAGGAGGGAATATGATGGTAAGTAAAATAAAGAAAGGTGCGGTAAGTAAGGTAGGAAAGAAACACAAGTTACAAATGCCATTAATACATAAAGGTAGGCCCACTACATCCCGTGGGCACAGATGGATAAAAACAACTTGCTGAAAGTTCTCCCCCCCATTATCGGGAGGGTCTGGGAAATGGATACATGCTTTTGAGAAGAACACAGCAGGAGTGCCACTAGCAATAGGGGATGTGAAAAGTTTATTCGTGTCAGCAATTGGTGACCAAGCAGACGCAGTGTGGGAAAAGGCCAGATTCCCCAGAGTAACAATGAGTTGTGACCGCCAGGATGGGTCGGCGTTCAACAACGTTCAAGCACAAGTGTGGGATGCATTGCGGCGCACGTTTCCAGATTTACATTTAGTGATGCAGTGTACAATGGAGGAGAACGAGGATCCTACGCAATTCATACTGCGGGTACAGGATTTGTGGAGAAGCGAAACTGGTACGGCGTGGCACCAGTCCACCGCCTTGTTCGATTTTATCATCAAAAAGGGGCTCCCGAAGGAGGTACAGAAGGCCTTGGATAAAATAGCTGGGATAGAAGCCAAGGGTTGGCCTGAAATACAGAGTATAATTGTGCACCACTGCAGGAGGATCAAAGAGAGAGAAAAGGATATAGCACAAAAAAGGCTGGCAGACGAGGCGAAGCTGGTACAGAACCAAATTAGTGAAGGTCGCTGCCATCAACGCCAGCGTGGCCACAGATAGAGAAAACGAAGGGGATGAAGGAGCGGGTAACAGACCAGTCACAATAGCGGCACTGCGGGCAACAGGAGGACAAGGACCGTGGAACGGAGAAGGGCAATACGGCGGACAACAGTGGCAAGAAAGACCAGCAAGACGAAGAGGTGGGTACCATGGCCAGAGAAGGGGGTTTGGAGGTATGGGGAATAGAGGTTTTGGTGGTCAAGGAATGAGAGGCGGACCACAAGGGTCATGCTGGAATTGTGGGAGGTGGGGACACTATTCAAGAGATTGTAGAATGCGGCCTTCAGGGTATTTCCAAGGGCAACAGGCCATAGAGAACGAACAAGGCTGGGGGTGCCCACACCCAGGTAGCCCCTATGGACTACTGATGGGAGGAGGGAGACAGCAGGACCAGTGCTATAACGAACCTCAAATGCAGCAAGCACCGCCACAACCTATGGCAAGACAAAACGCGGTAGGAAACGCAAACAATAATTGTTTTGCAACAGCTGCAAACGGTGCGCCTGCACCATACCGTGGCGTGACAGTGGTTGGAGACAATATCTTTTCAGTACCAGGACAAGAAAGACATTCAGATTAGGACAGCCCACAGGGAACACTTGCGTGTCCAGTCCTATCTACCACCCTACGTGCAGAAGAGGAACCACTAGCGGGGGCAGAGATAGGAAACAAATAGTTTATCTTCATGGTAGACTCAGGAGCAGAGAAGTCATGTCTTATGGAAGGGCGTTTTCCGCTCTCAGGCAGGAATTTGGAAACGCAGGGGTTCTCTGGGGATGTTTTAAAAGTTCCTTACAATAAAGATCTTGATATCACGGTGGGGGGAAAAACCGTGCGCGCACCCTTACTGTACCACGAAGACGCGCCAATCAATTTGCTGGGGAGAGATTTGTTAAGTAATTAAATATGACCATCTCGTTTACAGAACGAGGAATAGTATGTTCAACCCCGGGAGTGTGCCCAGTACAAGCCATGTTGATGATCAGCACAGTGATGAATGAAGTTGTGGTGCGAGGAATACCCATTGATATAGGCATGTTTATTTATGGCATCAAGGTATTAGCACGAGTGGTACCAGAGATAACGAGAAAAGAATGGAGAACAGCATCAGATTTTATATTCCGCCCAATTGCACACACAGATGTCGTGCCAGGCACGATCATGTCCATAGACATCAAGGCAGTTCAGGTATCCAGTAAACGTATTGTGGTCATAGGACTGGACGTGCATGGGTGCGAGTGGAGAACTGTGTTATGCATAGACCCAAACGTAATGCTAAGAGACATAACAGACGAGGAATTATTCACTGATAGTGAAGATGACAGAGAAATAATAATGGAAATAAGTATACCATGTGATATTATGATCCAGTACAGAGAGGTACACAACCCACTCATGGCTAGCGTTAATGCCCTACCGACTATATTTGAGGAAGACATGGCAAAGGTAGCACCTGAAATTTGGACCACAGGGCCCCACGATGTAGGGTTACTATATGAGGTGACACCAATAAAAATAAAACTCAAGCCGGGTGCCATACCGCCGAGGGTAAAACAATATCCCATATCGAGAGAAGCAGAGGAGGGAATTAGGGAAACCATAAATGCACTCCTAAAACAAGGTATCGTAGTGCCATCAAACTCCCCATGTAATAAGGCAATTTTCCCGATCAAAAAAGCAAAAGGAGGGGCGTGGAGGATGATCCAAGATCTCTGCCCACTCAATGACGTCATTCAAAAAGAGTTCCCATTAGTGCCCAACCCGGCATCAATATTGTGCAGCATACCGAAAGAATCAACATGTTTTACTGTAATTGATTTGAAGAATGCTTTCTTCTCTATACCACTCGAACCAGGATCTCAATAACTGACAGCGTTCACATTAGGGAACAACAGGTATGAACATCGCAGACTTCCACAAGGGTATTGTGAGAGGCTCAGCATTTTTAACAGAGTACTAAATGAAGACATTGGAAATATAAATGTAGAGAGCACCATTATTCAATACATAGACGATTTACTCGTCTGCAGCCACACAGAAGAGAAATGCAGAGAAGATTCGATAGCACTGCTAAATGTGTTAGCTACCAAGGGGTACAAGGTGGACAAAAGAAAATTGCAATACTGCCTCGCCGAGGTTGTATACCTCGGACAGTTAATATCAAAAGATGGGAAACGAATACTCCCAGACAGAGCAGCTGCCATACGCAACATAATCATCCCAAATACTGTGAAAGACATGCAAACGTTTCTTGGCATTTGTAACTATTACCGAGCCTGGATCCTTGATTACGCGGCATACACACGTCCCTTACTACAAGCGTTAAAAGAGGCACAGAAAAATAGAGCAGCGATAAAATGGACACAAGAAATGATGACACAGTATTTTAAATTAAAGGACCTCATTGCTGATGTCCCAGTCCTCGCGAACCCAGATTATGAGAGGGAATTTTTCTTGTTTTCACACTGTAATGGAACACTGATGACGGCAGTACTGACACAAAAAACATCATTAGGTCACAAACAGTTGGCTTTTTACAATGGGACACTAGATCCAGTAATGCAAGGCCATTTCGCGTGCGAACAGGCTCTCGCAGCTGCGGCCTTCGCGATTGAAAAGAGTGCCATCATTGTCATGGGATGTTCAGTAACGCTATATGCGGAGCATTCCCTATTCGCCATTCTTGAGCGATCAAAATCAACATTACCAACACAGAGAGCAACAGCATATGAGATAATAATTTCGAGCCCCAACGTACACGTTGTTAGGTGCAAGACCGTGAACCCAGCAATATTCATCACAGAGCCATGCATAACAGAGGACACACAGGAACACGATTGTGCCACATATGAGGTGGAAGGTGATGACATTCCAAAAGCAAGTTAAAATGCCCTGAAGGAGGGAGAAATATATTTCATAGATGGGTCAGCATCAATAAACCCAGAAACAGGGGAAAACACGTAGGGATGGCGGTAGTGCGCATGAAGGAAGATGGCTATGAAACGATTGTGAAAAAGTGCCTCCCATCCCATTACCCTGCACAGGCAGCCAAACTAACTGCACTGATCGAAGCACTGCACACAGCTAAGGGATGTTCAGTGACAATATACTCAGACTCAGCATATGCAACTACCACAGTCCACTCAGGGTTGTCAGGGTGGCGTAGACGGTTCTCCAGTACAGCATGCAACATTGTTGAATGAGTTAATAGATGCATTAGCAGTACCATCGGTAGTGGCAGTGGTGAAATGCCAAGCCCCTTACCAACAACACAGATGCAATCTCATTGGGAAACGTGGCAGCCAATGCAGCGGCGAAGGAGGCCTCGTATTTCAATGTAACACCAATACTAGAATGCCTTGTAAAGGCAACCATTACAGAACCACTAGAAGAAGCCTACAGTAATACACCAATAGCGCAGATAATAGTTACAAAGAAGAGCACCACAGGAGGAGCAAGAATTGTGGAACAAACGGGGATGTAAACAATAAGCCACAGACCTCATTTGGAGGCAGGAGACAACAGGGAAGGTAGTAATGCCCGTAGTATTACTAGAAATAGCATTCCAACAGCTGCATTTCCCCGGCCATGTAGCAAAACAACACATTGCAGCAGACATCCAGGAACATTGGTTTGTCCCCAATTTGCAAGAGCACCTGTCAAAATTAATCGTAGAATGCATATAATGCCAAACATATAATTCAGGGATGACATTGAGAACACTGCGCGGTACCCTGCCCCGACTAACAGGGCCATTTAGAGAGCTCCATATAGACTATGCTGATATGGGAGAGCGGTGTAATGGAGCAAGATATTTGATTGTGATGGTATGCCCCTTTTCAAGATGGGTGGAAGAGGGCCCATGTCCCCACCCAGACGCGAAGTGTGCGGCAATGTTCCTTGTTCGGGAAGTGTTTTCCCGATGGGGAATATGTGATGCGATAAGATCAGACAACGGTACACACTTCGTGAATGCCCTCTTTAAGGAAGTAACGTCGCTCTTGGGGGTAAAACACAAGCTATGCTAAATTTATCATCCGATGGCGATTGGGATGGTAGAAAAGATCAACAGATTGCTGAAGAGTAAGCTATCCAAGTTGTGTAATACACTGAAGAAGAACTGGGTGTATTGCTTGCCACTAGCACAGTTCCAAATCAGGACGCAACCATGTAAAGACCACCATCTGAGCCCCCATGAAATTGTAACTGGGAGGCGAATACACACGCCAGTATCTCCGATTAGGAGAGCATCGGATGCGCACAGGGCTGCCACAGTGCTGGGGGAAGAGTTCAAGGAATACCTAACCGAGTTGACACACGCAGTGCACAGCATAGCACGACAAATAGCACCGCCTTTTACTGAAAATGTGGCGACTGATACTACCACACCAGCCACAGACAGCCCAAGTGGGCCACTGATGCCAGGAGCACAATTGTACGTTTGTAGCTTTGTAAGGAGGTGGAATTCACCTAGATTTCATGGCTCTTACGAGGTCATCTATAGTACACCCACTGCAGTGAAGGTGAAGGTATTGAAGTATTGGGTGCACTTATCAGATGTGAGGAGGGCTTGCGATAGTACAATCCCCCCAGGGTGAGCAAGATGGTGCCACTGGTACCACAGATGAGGTTGAAAAGGGATAACAAAATTGTCGGTAAACAGAACCTGCAGAGATAAAAGTTATGATATGCATCTTGTTCTGCATGACTTATCTCCTACTTTCTTCTTTACCGTTCTTCCTTTTTGATTTGTTGATATCCTCTCTGTATCTCTCTCTCTTCTTTCTCTCGATTATTGTTCCACGCTTTTCTCCATCACTCTTTCACTCTCCTCCTCTCCATAGTAAAAATGAATGTGTAATGGAGAGAATGAGCAAACATGAATAAAAATGATGATTAAATATGAAGTTGAACAAGAAATGTAAATACATGTATATATTGTAGTGGCTTAACGAATTTATATCGCCCCTCCAGGTGACAAATGGCCCAACGAACAATCGCGGAGAACAGATTAATGTTAGATAGTGATAGGGATGCCATTAGGGCTAATTGGTTCAGTAATGTTGAATGTGTTTTAAAATGTGCTGCAGTTTTGTTCTCAGTAATGTTGTTCTTTATGGCTTGGTATTATACCCTTCTATCTTTGGTTAATGACATGCACAAGGGGGGGAGCGGGGCTAACTTGATACGAGAAGGGTCGCACTTGATATGGACTGGGGTAAAGACAATGTGGAGAGAAACATATGATATTAATGCCAATGGTACAATTGTAATGCAACCTTCAGAACACGCCACCGCAGCCCCAACAAGCGTCTCCTTGCTACTTCCTAATATAAATATGAGTAATGATTATGAACTCAATGAATACGATGGTGATTATTACTGGCCAAATGACTTAACTAACACTAGTACACGTTCACAGACAACCATACACCCTACCTGACATGACACTGCTGCTACTGATGAAGATACACATGCCATATTGAATAGCAATGATACAACCTGGGCTGGAATGTTTCCAATACATTACAAAAAGGTGAGAAACAATAACAAGGAAGGGAGAAGGAGGAGAAAAAGGGGGCGGGAGGGAAAATATACGACATTTATCATGGCCTGGGATTAAACAAAATAGAAGATCCCTGCCACCCTGATCAATCAAACAAGTGGTATTCAGACATGAGTACCACGGCGAAGCAGGCAACAAATGAAAGCTGCTACGTCTGTTCACTCATTCCGCATGCATCAGGAACACCGAAGATGTTAATACCCCAGGAAGTGCCCTTTTCGGAGGCCCAATGTTTAATTCATCTAGTTCTGTGCAGGATAAAAAGCACCTTCCAAGCACACACCGTCACAATGGAAAAACTGGAAAATGAGAGAACATGCACAAGCAGACGCCAAGGAGTAATTTGCCTTAAAGATGCCATTTCTTGTCATCAAGGGAACGAGATATGCAGAAAATAAGTGGCACGAAGAAACTATCGAATGCAAAGCAGAAGCACTTTGAGGACTATCCAATGACACCTTCCAATGGATATAGGAGGTGTGTGGCTCCATCTGGTCGCAGCATGTCACAAAGTTAATGTGGGTCACAGCGTTGGAAAAACCTATCAAAATACAGAAAGAGGTGCCACATGAACTGTGTTTCCATGGGGAAGGAAGAGTGAACATGGGGGAAACAAAGAAATGCAACAAGACGGTAATAATACCCGACATGAAGAGAGGCACCGCTGCACTCATGGACATGTACTGGATTTGCGGCAAACAAGCCTATCTACACCTCCCAACAGTATGGAAAGGTACACGTGCCTTAGCCACCCTCCACACAGCCATGATGGTAATACCTGAAAGTCATATCCAAGGGACAACAGGAATATCGGCTGGCATATCGGCAGCAGGGCAATCGGCTGACCAATCGACAGCGCCCCAACAAATGACAACAGAAGCTCCAGCGTATGAACTATTGTCAGAATATGAACTGAAGAAAAGGTTAGCACGAAGTAAAAGGTCCTCCAATTACATCTCATCCGAATCATCGAAACTCCTTGCTGAGATCCTGCAGAAATACAAGCTCTTTTGATCAGCAGAGACATTTTTCACCTCACTTCTTGTTCCGGGACTGCAAGCACGAATAAACGCCAAATGGTTGCAGATAGTGCGCTGGGAGCTCATCCAACTGGCTAACGACACTGAAGAAGGGTTCAACGTGATTAAAATAGAGCTCCGCGCACTGCGCCTGATGACGATGCAAAACAGATATGTTCTAGATTGCCTCACGGCGATGTGCGGTGGTGTTTGCTGAAAAATTGGGGGGGTTTGTTGCACATTCGTGCAAACTGAAGATGCTGATAACGGGACACTCTTACATGTGATAACAGCAGTACACAATCTAGGAAAGAGGATGAGAACAGAAGGAGGCGCAGAGGAAAGCACGTGGTTCGACAATCTGTTCAGTTGGATACCGTCATGGGTAAACTTGGCAATGAAAATACTCATCCCCATCATCGCCTTTGTGCTCTTATTCTTCTGTGTGCGCCAACTGGGACTGCGGTGTTGTGAAAAAAGCATGCCTACCTCAGCTATGATGATGGTAACAATGGGCCGACTGACAACGGTAGCTACCATGATAGATGCACAAATACAAACAGGGGAATACACCACACCGCAGTACAGGATGACAGCCATTTACAGGCAATATGGGGACAGGGTTGATAATTTACACCACACAACAATAAAGGAACCAACGGAGCTGCAATGGTACAGAGAAGTATGGGTGGACTTAGATGGACATGGTGGGATTTACTTAATGTGTACACCAGACGAATATGCCAGAAGAGGGAATAGCTTAAGAAGTGTATTAAGGGCGTGGATGCCAATAAAAGGCACCCCCGCGTGGGACGAGGCTTTGGCAGAGGCTGAGTACTACTGAAAGGAGAATGAAAAGAATAAAAAATAAAAAGTATTTGTTACTTTAGATGTAACGAAAGGGGGGAATGTGTGGGAGCGAGGGGCCAACAGGCCTCTCTCTGCCGTCACTTCTCAGTACAAAACTTGGACCAAGTGCCTCCAGTAGTGGTTTCGCCCCTCGCCCTTATGCGATGTTAACTTTGGGTTACATTTGCGTAGATGGGACCACTGAGCAGGACACAGGGCATACATTTTTGTACCCCCTTTCAACTCCATCTTGGTGACCAGGCCTCCCTGCGAATAGTACAAAATGCCTCTATCCCTTTGCCCGCTGCAGCAGCTCAGAGCACATTGCCCCCACCCTTGTTCCCACTCTGACTGGAAACTCTGGAGCTCCATTCTCACGCTGAAGCCGGAGATGCTTGCAACAAATAATAAATGTAACACATCTCTTTTCCTCTGAGATCACTGTCCTGCATGTGAACCAACATGAGCTAAGCACATAGCTCGTCCATCTCCACAAAAGTGTCCTTGCCCTCTTACCCTTGCCAGTTAAAATATATTGCCATTCTAACCCTGTGTCCCTGCAAGAGATTCCTTTCATGTGCCAGACCGCTGACCATGCTCTGAAGCCCACCCAACAGACCCCCAACTAACATTAGACCCCTGCTGCAGTATACCGTGCCTAATACTAACAAATGCCACATACCTGAGATTTTTGTGAGACTAACCCCACAGTTCAATGAGAGTATTATAGTGGTCAAGACCCTTAAACCTGTGACCTGTGTAACCCAAATGTTATAGGTGATATAGACACCTGTGTGATTTGTATAGTGACATGATAAACTACTGAGGGTCTTTTGATCAACCATTATTTAGTGCATGCATTATTTAGAATGTATTCATTAGCTTAGATAGATAGTGACCACCGTGTTTCACAGCAACCTGACCTTCACCCATCCAGTGCACAGATGTCTGACGTCAATCCCCCCGCCAACCAAGCAACCAACCCGGAGGAAGATATGCCACCCACACCTGAGACAGTGTGCAACTGACCAATCCGGAATCGACATAGTATCCTATGTTAATTGCGTCACACTACTGCATAAAAATGCAATGTAACGATAATTTGTCAGAGCGCTCTCAGAGATCTAGATAAACTTTTCCTTGAACTCTCGCAGCCTGCTCTTTTTTGCCTTATTCCCTATCCAGGGAGTGTCTGTTTTATTCATTTTACATGTGTAAGTCAGGGAGGGCACAAACAACCTTTCACCTATGCCAAAGAACTAGGTCTTCAAAAAGTTCCAACCTCAACAACCTGACTCCCCCTGTAAGGAACTCATGATGGCAACAGTAAAGACAGACAGAAGTGATCAGAGTTCAAGGGTGTTTATTAAACTGTATAAATGGGTGAGAAAAACACCTAATCTAAACCTAAATCTCAGATGGGAGCAAGCTTCGACCATCAAATAATAATGAGGCAGTCCTAGTGGCGTATTGGCAAATAAAAAGGACCTATACTGAAAAAAAAACTGTTGCTAATCCTTCAGAGCTAAGTTTCAAAAATAGTGTGCGACAGAGTTCACAAGAAAAGAAAGACGTTTTCACAAAAATGATGCTATGATTTAGCACGAGACTAGGCAGGCCTCTTAAGCACAGCACACAACTGGGCTTTTCCAGCACGAGGCTACTGTTCTTCTCAGCGATATCAGGCTCTTTGGCGCTCAAGCCTCTTTACACAAAGTCTCTTGCCCCGAGAGCCTGATGTATCAAAATAACCAAGTTCCTCTTCGTAATCTTTTACAATAGGTGATGACTCTTCAACCCAGGATCCCCCTCTACCGATTCTTCTTGACTGTTAGCCTCCCTCCGCCGGTTTCACTACGGCTTCTTTACTCCTAATAATTTCACTTGTAGTACTCAGGAGTTGTAATGTCTTTTTAAACAATCTTTCACTGTGGGCTTCCCTCAACCGAGTTTACTCTTGCCAACCCAATGGCCCTCATTCTGAGTTTGATGGTAGTCATGGCGCTATTTGCGCCATGACTGCCACCAATAACGGTACCGTGTCCAGATTGGTGCAATGGGGACTTACCGGTCTAGTCCGACCTTGGCGGGACCGGTAAGTCCCCATTCACCAAACCATTCCCCATCCCAATCTGAGCCCCCATAGGGCTCAATGGGAATGGGGAGGGAGCAAATAACGGGCTCGCGAATGTCAAGCCCGTTATTTGCGCCCTGGTCCCTTAACGGGTCCCATCCATAACGCCAGGTCAGACCAGGCGTTAAAGGAGGGACCTGCTAAGGGACCTTTTAGTAGGGTGGTAAGGGATTACCGGCACCGGCCTCCTTACCGTTTCCCGATATCCCTTACCGCCAACCTTTGTCATGACCCACAGAACACGCCCCTTCTGGACTTCCTGGTCCTTGTCACGGCGGGGCTTGCATTCATTGTTTCTCCCAACATGGCCGTATCACGTGACACGCCTCGCACCAGCCTTCACGGTGGACGTAGTACGTTCCATAAATATGCCACGCCCCCGCGGCTCTCAATGCTATTGCGAAGTAGCGACCAGGCGTGTGCTCCGTAGCTCGCGGTATTGTTTCCCTTGCTTCTTCCACCCTAACCCAATTCTAGTCCCTTTCCTTCCTTTCTTGATTCCTGGACTCGTGTGCTAGTTGCGTGCCCTGTTTATTTCCCGGATTCCTGCATCCCGGTACTTGAACGCACGCTGGAGTCGGAAGAGACTTGTGCAGCCTTATTCAAGACTCGATCAGTACGCAAGAAGGCATCGATCAAGAAATCCAGCAAAGATCGAACTCAGGTGAGAAGGGGGGAACTCCTTGACAGTTTGAGACGCCAACCGACCGAACTCGATATGGACATGGAAGCGGCCGTCCAGGACCTGATGCGTGGCCTGCAAGAGCTATCAACCGAGGTGCAGAATCTAAAGGCGGAAAAACGCCGCTCTCAAACAACTAGTTCTATCCCGTGATTCTGCCACAAAAGAAAGTGTATTGCTGGGCGGAATAGTGGACAAATACGATGGCTCAGCAAAAACCCTTCGAGGATTCCTGGATTCATGTTTGGTTCACTTTACTTTTAAGCCCTACTACTTTTCAACTCCCAGGGCTAAAGTGAGCTTCATAATTTCCCACCTTTCAGGAAACGCCTTAACCTGGGCCACGCCCCTCATTAATTCCAGCGACATTCTTCTAGATGACTATGATGGCTTCATACAAGCCCTTAAGACCATGTTTGACCGTCCAGAACAGGTCTATAGTGCCCAGGAACGCCTGTTAGACTTTCAACAAGGATCCCAGGATATGCTCACCTATGTTACCCGATTCAAACAATTAGTCAAGGAAGCTGATTGGTCCCCGGAGGCGAGTTTTACCCTTTTCAGGAGAGGACTGAATGAGGAGATTAAGGACGAGTTCGCCAGAGTGGCTCGCCCAAACTCCTTCCAGGCTCTAATGGACCTTGCCATGCAAATAGATTTTCGTATCCAGGAAAGGAAGGCAGAGAAGAAGAAATCCAGAGCTAATCCTCTGAAGCCGTCTTTTGAGAGTACCACCAAGGTGGACACAAACCCAGGCTCAATCTCTGAACCAGAACCCATGCAGATAGGAGCCTTCCGTGGACATATATCCCCGCAAGAAAGAATGAGAAGGATTCATACAGGGTTGTGCATGTATTGTGCCTCAGACAAACACCTGGTTAGGGAGTGTCCTCTAGCCCCTCCTCGGCGTTCGGGAAATGCCAGCTCCCGATCCAAGATGGAGCAGAGCTTCAGGAGAGAGATGTTTGCTCCACATCAATTCCATCATTGAACTCTCCTGGGCAAAACAATTTGGTGATACTACAGGCCTTCCTGTCGCCCTCCAAGAATAAGACCTATCCCATTCTGGCCTTGGTGGACTGCGGAGCTATGGGAATTTTCATTGATCAAGACTGGGTTGTTAGTCATCATATTCCGTACGAGACACGAAGCACCATGCAGTCGGTGGAAGCAATCGACGGAAGACCCCTCTCTTCAGGACCCATAAGCCTGCAGACAAAAGAGATCCAACTTTCCATAAACCATCACAAAGAGCGGATTACATTCGACATCATTAAGTCAGCCCATTACCCCATGGTATTGGGTATGCCCTGGTTACAGAAGCACAATCCGTATATCAATTGGACAGCTGGATCACTATTCCTAGGCTCAGAGTTTTGTATGTCCCACTGTCTAATCCTGGATCCCTCCTCGACACCCCCTAAAGAACCAAGAGACCAGAAAACACCACTCATGGTTTCCAATATCATACAAGTCCCAGAGGCCTATCAGGGATATGCTGATGTATTTTCAACTGCCATAGTCCAGGCCTTACACCCTCACAGACCTGAAGACTGTGCCGTAGATGAACAAGTTACTTTCTTACCTGGTAACGTTCTTTTGATGGGATGGTCCGACGACGTATTCCATATCTATGACAGGTAATGTCCACAGCTGTGCTGCTTCGGAAAATCTTCAGCGTCTGCGTCCTGCATCGGTGAAGTCGATGCGGCGTCCCCGAGGACCTCCTCCGACGGCCGACGTCACCCAATGTGATAAGTAGGACGAACGACGCCCGTAGCCTCAGTTGTAGTTTTTTCCCCAGAATGTGTGCCACCAGTTTTCTGCCAGTCACGACACACAAGGCCTTGCGGAACGCAAGCTGCAATCGCAAAAGAAATTCTGCAGCAGGGAAGGTAGGGAGGGAGCGATATGGAATATGTCGTCGCACCATCCCATCGAAAGAACGTCACCAGGTAAGAAAGTAACTTGTTCTTCGAGGGGATTGGGTCCTCAGACGTATTCCATATCTATGACAGACTACCAAAGCAGTACCAAGCAAGGAGGTGGGCAAAGAATTTAGAACACAAATTTAGCTTGCCCAATCAAATTGCGGAATAAAGGACTGCCTTGCCAAAGGCCAGATCCTGCCCTCAGATGGAATCGAGGGAGTAGTGACGTACATAAGTATGTACTGGAGCCCAGGTGGCTGCATCACAGATGTGACGAATAGGAACACCCCTCTTCAGGGCAGTAGACGCAGCCACTCCCCTGGTAGAATGGGCCCGCAAGCCAGCCGGAGGGTCCTTACCCGCCAAGCGGTAACACTCGGAGATAGCTAAAATAATCCAACGAGACAAAGTCTGTTTCGTCACAGCTTGTCCCAAACGCTTTCCAGCGTAACCAATGAAAAGTTGATCGTCCACTCTGACCCGGGACATGCGCGAAATATAAAAGCTCAACGCTCTCCTAGGATCAAGCCTTTGGAGCCTCTCCTCTTCCTTACCAGGATGTGGAGGAGGTTAGACCGCCGGAAGAACAACCTTCTGGCTCAAATGAAATTCCGAAACCACCTTCAGAAGAAAGGAAGGACGAACTCTAAGGACAACCCTGTCCTTATGAAACATGGTGAAGGGTGGCTTAACTGAAAGTGCCTGTAACTCACTCACTCTGCGAGCGGAAGTAACCACAACCAAAAACACAGTTTTCAGAGTTAACAGTCTCAAAGGGCAAGAATGCAAAGGCTCAAACGGAGCACCCATAAGAAACTTAAGAACAAGGTTCAAATCCCAACCGGGCACCAGACAAGGTGACGGAGGAAACACATTAGTGAGCCCTTTCAAAAACTGAGAAATTAAAGGAATCTTAAAATAGGAACATTCTTCAGACGAGTGCTTAAATATGGACAGCGCCGCCAGGTAACCTTTAATGGTCTCCACTTGCAAGCCCTTGTGGGCCAAGGAAAGCAAAAAAGACAGAACCATGGGAATGTCGCACTCAAAAGGATCCACATTCTTAACTCTGCACCAGTCGCAGAACTTTCTCCAACGGCAACGGTACAGAGACTTTGTTGCCAGCCGCCTGGCCGAGAGCAACACCTCCATCACGTCTTCAGGGAGGTCCCAATCCTTATACCTCAACCTTTCAGAAGCCAAGCGTGAAGGTTGAGGGATCTGACCTCTGGATGGAGAACCTGACACCCCTCCCGTGAGAGCAGATCTTCTCGGTAGGGAAGACGACGTGGAGGGCAGATGGACAAGTTGAGAAGGTCCGGGTACCATGTCCTCCGGGCCCACGCCGGAGCAATGAGGATAATCCGGGAACCGAACCTCCGTAACCTCTGCAGTACTTGCGGGATGACGGGGACTGGAGGAAACGTGTACAGCAGTGGGAATGACCACTCCACCCCGCACGCGTCATCTAAGGCTCCTTTGGAGGAAATTCCCGCGAGCAGAACCGTTTGCACTTCCGGTTGACACTGGAGGCGAAGAGATCCACTTGAGGGGTTCCCCAAAGGGCAAAGATCTCCAGGAGAATCTCCTGAGCCAGCTCCCACTCGTGAGAGATCGTGTTCTGCCTGCTCAGAGCATCCGCTGTCTCGTTGTCGTCTCTAGCCAGATGAACAGCCGAGATCGAAACTTCCTGCTGGATGGCCCAGAACTCGAGCTGCATCGCCTCCCTGCACAGAGGAAGTGACCCTGCCCCCCCTTTTTGTTGAGGTAGTGCACGGCCACCGTGTTGTCCGTTAGAATCAGGACACTCTTTCCTCGCACAGTCCGCAGAAAAGCCTTCAGGGCAAGCCTGACGGCCCTCAGCTCCAACATATTGATATGGAGTCTGGACTCTGACGGAGACCAACGAGCGCCGACGGTCAACTCATTGGCATGAGCTCCCCATGGAAGGATGCGTCCATCACGATCGTCACCTCCGGCCAGGGCAGCCAAAATGGGGCCCCCTTCATCAGAATGCCTTCGACGGACCACCACAGAAGGTCCTGGGCGACCGAGGGCGGCACCTGAACAGGGTCTGACAGCCTGCCGGAGGACTGAGACCACTGGAGCTTGAGTGCCCACTACAAAGATATCATCCGCAGAAGAGCCTCTGGCACCAGAAGAATGCAGGATGCCATGAGGCCGAGCAGTCTCAAGAACTCAGACGCTGGGAGATTCTGGGCAAGTTGAAACATGTGCACCATCTGCTGAATGTGAAGAGCCCTCACCTGGGGAGGAAAACACTGCCCCAGGTATGTTTCGAGCACTGCTCCGATGTACTGGAGCCGCTGTGTTGGTGTCAAATGGGACTTCTTCAAATTGAGGGAGAAGCCCAGCTTGTGAAGGGAGTGGCAGGTGACGGACAGAGGATCCAGGACTTGCTCGGGAGACTTGCCCCTGATCAACCAATTGTCCAGGTAGGGGTAGAGGTGAATCCCCCCCTTTCCTGAGATGCGCTGCCACCACCACCATGAGCTTGGTGAAAACCCTCGGGCGGAGGTCAATCCGAACAGCAGGACCCAAAACTGAAAGTACGAGTCGCCAACCGCGAACCTCAGGTACTTCTTGTGCTTGGGATGGATCGGCACATGGAAGTAAGCATCCTTGAGGTCGAGAGACACCAACCAATCCTGAAGTTGAAGGGCCTGGAGGACTTGAGAGAGAGTAACCATCTTGAACTTGTCCTTCCTGAGGAGTTTGTTCAAACCGCGCAAGTCCATGATGGGTCTCAATCCCCCGTCTTTCTTCGAAATCAAAAAATAAGGGGAATACCATCCCTTGTTCTTCTCCGCTACAGGCACCAGTTCTATGGCGCCTTTCTCCAGCAGGGCTTGAATTTCCTGCGCAAGGAGCGGATCCGGACTCTTCAAAGAGAGGTTCCCAGGTGGATTGTCGTGAGGCCCCTGCCGAAAGGGAAGACAGTAGCCGTGGTTTATGATCTCCAGAACCCACACATCTGAAGTAATGGCACGCCACTCTACAAGATGCTGCGCCAGCCTTCCCCCAACCGGCAAACCATGGGACCTGGCCTCATGACTGAGTGGTAGCGGCTGCGGCGTTGCCAGAGGGCAAAGAGGCAACTGCCCGAGTGGCCTTGGCACTTCGAGTACCCTGTTTTCCACCTCTGGCACTCTTACGGTGGCCTCTTTGACTGCTAGCTCCTCTCGCTTTACTGAAGGATGAGTAGTAGCGAAAGGAACCTCCCCTCCGTTGTTGTCCCCTAGGACGAAATGGCAAAGGTTGTCGAACTGCAGCGCCCAACGACTTCGCTGCAGCTTTGGAGGTCTGTAACCTCTCAAGGCTCTCGTCAGCCTTGCTGCCAAAAATATGTTCACCGTCAAAGGGCATGTTGAGGAGCCGGGACTGCACATCAGGAGCGAACCCATACTTCCGCAACCACGCAAACCTGCGTATTACGGTGCTCGCCACCATGGACCGGCTGACACAATCTGCCATGTCCAAACCCGACTGAACGGCCTCACACATGGCATCCTTGCCATCCTGAACCATAGCAAGGAAACCATCCCGTTCGTCCCCTTCGGGAATATGCTAATGCAACACAGTTCCACGGAGTTTGTGTGAAACGAGACAAGGCACATATGGAGTTGGCCGCCTGAAGCGCCCTACCCCCTGAAGAAAACACTGGGCCTCATTCCGAGTACGGCGCTAACCAATGGCGCTATTAACGCCTTGGTTGACGCCGTACCCGGACCGGCAGCGCCTTGGTGGATGGCGGAATTACCGCCCCATTCCAAGATTGGCGGGGCGGTAATTCCCCAATCCCCATTTACCCTTCCCCATTCCCATTCTTGCCCCATAGGGCATAATGGGAGTGGGGAAGGCGTTAATTACGCCACCGTAAATTACGGTGGCGTAATTAACATCAAGGTCCCTTAGCGCCATGGTTTTTAACACCTGCTAAAAGCAGGTGTTAAAACCTCCATGGCGCAAAGGGAACTCGGAGTATGGCGGTAAGGGATTACCGCCACCGCTCTCGTTAGCGGTGGCCGCTATCCCTTACCGCCATACTCGGAATGAGGCCCACTTTCTTCGCCCATCTGTCAAAACGTTTGTCGCCCCTATCCGGAGGGATGGTAGGATACGACGCCTGCTTTGCCGGGGCCGTAGCCACCTGCACCACCAAACTCTCCAGAGTGGGGTGCCTGGACAAGTAGCAGGGGTCGCTACAGGCTGGACGGTATTTTCGCGACAAAGACTTGCCCACTGCCGGGAGACTCTCCGGAGCAGTCCAAGCCGCTGCCACCCTTCTCTGCAGAGCCATATGAAACGGCAGCACCAGGTCAGTGGGGGGACCAAGATCAAGGATGTCCGTGAGATCATCCTGAACGAACTCCCCTGGGGGAGCCGACCATCCCAAGTACTCAGTGACCCGAGACATAAGGTGCCGGTATGAAGAATCGGCATGAGTGCCAGGCTCCGGCCTACAAAACTCCACCTCCGGAGAGGTGTCCAGTCCACTGGCATCATGCAGTGACTGCCTCAGGTCATCAAACTGGCAATGGCCCGAGAGAAGCTCATCTGGTACCGTAACCGGAACCAATCCGTCATCAGAGCCTTCATCACCCTCTGAAATGTACTCCAGGCGGTGAGAGGAAGACACCTGAGGACCAAAGCTATGCCTGACCATTTGCCAGATCCTTTCTATGGGCTAACCCCGTGCCACGGGCCCCCTCCGACACCACCGCCTCGAAAGGCGTTGAGGGCGCCAAACTAGTCGGCGCCGGCGTCATCGGCATCGACGTCAGCTGCAGCACGGCCAGCATCGACGGCGTCGACACAGGCCTCGAAGCTGGAGCTCCGAGTGTGTCTCTCGACAACCTAGGCGCCGACAGCGTTGACGACCCCCTCAGAGGCGGAGCCTCAAGAGAAATTGTCGACGACCTCGGCACCACAGGCGTTGACGTCTTCTTTGAAGACGGCACAGGATCACGCGATCTCGAGCGCGTAGAGGACTGGGACCTGGAACGGTCATGGCGAGAACGGCTACCCTTGTCTGAGCGGGACCTTTCCCGCGAGCCATACCGACCACCCGAGCCCGAAGGCGTACAAGCGGTGTCTCTCGACCGGTGCCTACCGACCCCACTCAGAGGCGCAGACGGACCGGTGCCCTGCAATTCAAGAATCGCTAACATCTGCTTCCCGAAGGAAGCCCATTCCTCCGGTGTCGCTTGCATGGTGGGATAAGCGACCTGCCGACGGGCGGAGTCCTCAGAAGAGGACGGGGAAGGCGACCGATGCCAGCGCTTCCTGGAATGCCTCGAAGAGGCAGAGGAGTGGCGAGACCGACTCCTGGAAGGAGACCCACTGGACTTCCGACGATGACACGGAGAGTCGCCTCTCAAGTCATCCGTCGAAAGCCCCGTAGACCTCGACTTCCGGGGCTTAGACACCCGACCTACCGACAGCTTCTTCTTGCGTTCCTGCATGGCCTTGGCCGTGAGCGACTGGCAGTCGACACAGTCGTCCGTATCGTGGGCCTCCCCGAGGGACCAGAGGCAGGTGTCGTGCGAGTCCATGACCGACATCTTGGACCCACAGTCCCCACATTTCTTGAAGCCCGGACGCGGGGTTGAAGATGAAGTAGACATCGCCACAAACAGGTCTTCAAAAAAACCGAACAGGTTCAACGAACCGAGAAGAATACAGCAAACTCCAAAGAGTCGAGGCGTACCGAGATTCATGAAGCGAACATGTTCGCGGAAAAAACGGAACTGAGGCTACGGGCGTTGTGCGTCCTACTTATCACATTGGGTGACGTCAGCCGTCGGAGGAGGTCCTCGGGGACGGCGCATCGACGTCATCGACACAGGACGCAGACGCCAAAGATTTTCCGAAGCAGCACAGCTGTGGACATTACCTGTCATAGATATGGAATACGTCAGAGGACCCAATCCCCTCGAAACAGATCCCTCAGCAGTGATTCCTTTTGGCAGAATGTTCATTCTTTCCGAACAAGAGAAAAAGGCCCTCAGAGAATACCTGGATACCAACCTTGAAAACGGCACCATAAGACCCTCAAAATCTCCATTGGGTGCTTCGTTGTTCTTTGTTCCCAAGAAGGACACCAAGGAACTCAGACCTTGCCTTGACTATCGTGGCTTAAATCAATGCACCCTCAAAGATCGGTACCCACTGCCCCTGATCTCGGATATCCTGGAAGCTGTGAGAGACACCGTAATATTCACGAAGTTGGATCTCCGGGGTGCCTATCATTTGATCCGTGTCCGGGAAGGAGACGAATGGAAAACAGCCTTTAGAACACCCTTTGGTCACTATGAATATCTAGTCATGCCCTTTGGACTAGCTAATGCCCCCACAGTTTTTCAACGTTTTATGGATAGGGTGTTTTCTGACATGTTCTTCCTTTTCGTCATTGTCTATCTGGATGACATATTGATCTTTTCCAAGGATCCTCTAAAGCATGAAGAACATGTAAAGGCAGTATTATAACAACTCCGTGAACACAAACTTTTAGCCAAACCCGAAAAATGCTTGTTTCACGTTACTTCTGTTCACTACCTGGGATTCATCCTTAGCCCAGAAGGAATTGGTATGGACCCTTCAAAGGTAAAGGCCATACTGGCATGGCCTGCTCCCACGTCCGTGAAACAAGTTCAATCCTTCCTGGGGCTTGACAACTTCTACCGGAAGTTCATTTCTACCTTTTCCGAGATCGTTCAGCCGATCGTTGCTCTCTTGAAGAAAGACACCCCCTTTATCTGGTCTACACCACAAGACAAAGCATTCCAACGATTGAAGACAGTGTTCACGCAAGCCCCCATCCTGGCCCAATCAGGAAATCACCCATTCCTAGTGGAAACAGATGCCTCTAACTACGCCATAGGAGCGGTCTTGAAACAGGAAGTTGAGGATAAACTGGAACACCCCATTGCTTACCTCTCACGAACCCTGACTCCCAGTGAGAGACACTATTCCGTCCTGGAAAAGGAACTGTTAGCCATCCACCAGGCCTTCACTGAATGGCAACATCTACTTCTGGGTGCTAGATATCCAGTTCAGATCCGCACGGACCATCGGAATCTTTAAATTCTACAGTCGTTGGAGTGCAGGAACAGTCATCAGGCGCGTTGGGCCTACTTCTTTGCCCATTACCAATTCCAAATCACTCATGTTCCCGGATCACAAAACATGATTGCAGACGCCTTATCTCGACGTCCTGACTATGTAACTACTGAAGACAAGGCCTATCCTAAGATGTTTCCCCACACGATCTTTGTAGCTCAAGCAGTCAACCTCCTGGAAGAAATGCGAGTGCAAACCCAATCCTCTGACCTCTGGAAGGATATTTCAAGGAAGAATCCACGGAACCTAAGACTTAAGGAAGGATACTTATTCAAGGACAATGCACTGGTCATTCCTACACAGAAATTACAACAAAGAATGATAAACCTCTGTCACGATACCCTTCACTCCGGACATCGTGGCATAACCAACACCCTCCGTCTTATACAAAGACAGTTTTGGTGGCCAGGAATGAAGACCGACGTACAGCAGTACATCAAAGCTTGTGCTGTCTGCAGTCAAAACAAACATGATAACAAGAGACCGGCGGGTCTTCTAATGCAACCATCGCTGCCAACAAGGCCATGGGAATTCATTGCTACAGACTTGATTGTGGAATTACCACCTTCCCGATGGTACACGACCATCATGGTTACCATAGACTTGTTCAGTCATATGGCTCATTTTACACCCCTGTGTAAGCTACCATCCTCGTCCGAGCTTGCTGGAATCTTCCTCGAACACATATTTTGTTTACATGGACTCCCTTCCAAGATCATATCTGATCGAGGACCTCAATACGTCTCTCAATTCTGGAAACATCTCTGTCGCATTTTGGGAATCCAACGCGCCCTCTCGTCTGGTTATCATCCCCAGACCAACGGGGACACAGAACGTGCTAATTCGACCCTGGAACAGTATCTTCGATGTTTCGCCACCAAGGTTCAGGATGACTGGTCACTCCTGATACCCGTGGCTGAATTCGCCTACAACAATTCTGACCATTCAGCAATTAAGACCAGTCCCTTTTATTGTAGCTAAGGTTTCCATCCATCGGTTCTACCCTCTGTTCTCCCTCATCCTACACCAGTACCTACTGTCGACTCCTGGATTGAAACCCTCATCAATGTACACCAAGAGGCCAAAGAAAATTTAGAGAGGGCCAGAACACACACTAAGAGGTATGCAGATTTAAAAAGGAGACCAGGCCCTTCTTATGCAATCGGTGATCAAGTCTGGTTGTCTTCGAAATTACTACTCCGGCATCTACGGCCAAACAAGTTGGCCCCTCGGTACTATGGTCCATTTCCCATCAAGGAAATTATCAATCCAGTTTCATATCGGATTAGACTACCAGACTCTTGGAAGAAAATTCACCCAGTATTCCACACATCCTTATGAAAACCCTACCACCAATCCTCCCGGAAATCCTGCCAACCTCCTCCTCTACTGGTCGACAACCAATTGGAATATGAAGTATCTCGAATATGTGACTCCAGGTATAAACGGGGTCAGCTTCAATACCTGGTTGAATGGAAAGGATATCCTCCTAGTGAAAGAACCTGGGAACCACTTTCTAATCTCAAGGCCCCTCGACTACTCAGAAGATTTCACCTTATACACCCGGGCAAACCTGGTGGAACAGGTTTTCGGAGGAGGCATGCTGTCATGACCCACAGAATATGCCCCTTCTGGACTTCCTGGTCCTTGTCACGGCGGGGCTTGCATTCATTGTTTCTCCTAACATGGCCATATCACGTGACACGCCTCGCACCAGCCTTCACGGTGGACGTAGTACGTTCCATAAATATGCCACACTCCCGCGCGTCTCAATGCTATTGCGAAGTAGCGACCAGACGTGTGCTCCGTAGCTCGCGGTATTGTTTCCCTTGCTTCTTCCACCCTAACCCAATTCTAGTCCCTTTCCTTCCTTCCTTTCTTGATTGATCAAGAAATCCAGCAAAGATCGAACTCAGGTGAGAAGGGGGGAACTCCTTGACAACCTCAGAATGAGGGCCAATGTTCACAGGTTACTGTTTTCCACCTCACCTTGTAGGCATCCCTCAGCCGGGTTCACACTTGCCAGCTACACAGTTCAGTTACCCTCCCTTGGGCAGGCTCAGACCATCAATTCACTGTAAACATCCCTTGATCGAGTTGTTCCTGGCCATTCTAACACAGTTCATGATCTTCTCATCTCATTAGAAAAGTGGGGTTTCTTTCCCCTGGCTTTATTTCTGCATCCCTCCATCGGGTTCACACTTGCCACAGTTTTTATTCACTTTACTCAAGCTGGATTTTAGCCCCCAGTCAGGCTTTCCTTTAGGTTGTGTGTCAAAGACATTCGACTGTACAAGGGGTTTTTACACAAACCCTTGGATGACCACCTTGACCTCTTACCATGGGCTCTCTTAGAGCCCTCTGGTATTTGCAAAAGGGGACTAAGCAGAATGTTTTGATTGAGCACCCACGTGGCGCCGCACCACTCTGCATCTGGCCTTTCCTTGCATTGTTAACAGTTCTGAAACACAAACAGGGCCTCATTATATGTGTGTCTGTCCGGAAACAACAGTGCCGGTAAGCTTATCGAACCGGCACACTACAATTCTGCTGGGCGGGTGTCCTCCCACCCGGCAGGTCAGACCTGCTGGGCGTGACGGCACCCGCCCGCTGAGTTTTCACGGAAGCATCGGCACCATTAATGGAGACTTACAATTTGCCGGCGCCTGACTTTCCGGTCTGCCAGGGTTGTAATCCCCTGATGTTACCGGGAAGCCAGGGGGCCAGTAAATATTTACGGATTCGGCGGCAACCCGTCAGTATCACCGGCACGGTTACTGCCAGACCTGTAATGAGGCCCACAGTCTTTGTTCTTTAATTCACCTGATGTTGTCATTTTGCAACCTTCGCACAGCATAGTTTGCTTTACTATCGGTTCTCCCTCCGACTCACCAGCTCTGATGAACTGCTTGGCTTTTCTTGTCTCTGGAGTCGAGGACGATACCATGGTAGCTAGCGTCTCTTTCTGCCTTGGTTATCAATCTAGAAGGACTCCGTGCACCATTGACATCTGCTACGCCACAAGCTGACTGTTATTCCCGGTCTTATGATTCCTTGCAGAAGATTCACAGGTTTGGGTCAAAAAGGGCAAGGGCACTTCTCTCCTCGTCATCCTTTCGGTTCTAACTGCCTTTCTCCTCCTCTTGAACTGCCGTCCTGGAATAGCTGACTCGTTGTGTGGTCTGCCTTGCTCGTAGTGTGCTCTCGTGCTCCATCTTGTATCCCTGTGGGGAAGGGAAAGGGCCGTCAGATGTGTGTGATTATTATCAAGTGCCTGACTCTGCCTGACTGTTCTGTTAGGACATGTCCGGTAAACGGATCTGATGTTAGTACGTTGTTTTTCATGGTTTAAGAAAGTGCTAATGTCGGAAAAGGGGTGAGGGGTAAAGTTTCTGAATATCCTACGAGGTAGGATGGGGAAAAGGTGTTATAATGAAGGGGCTAGCACGTCTCACCCGTCAGCGTCCCACCTCCACTCCCCAAGGACGCCTCATCCGTGATCCTCCAGCACTGGTCCAACCCCCAGGAACTGGATCCAAAAGCGATGGCCATGTCCTGGCCACCTGCATGACAGATCCCTGGGGACTAGTCGGTGAGACACCTTCAGGATTATCACACCTACTACCCATTCCTATATAAATGTGACAAATCAACCAATGAGCTTTTGTCAAAGAATTGTGCATACAATCGAAAACAGAATGAATCGGAAAATGTAATGAATAGCTGCAACGTTGTATGAATGGGATTGCTGCACAAGCTGACACACCAAAATCATAATCTTAAAGTAGTTGCTTCAAGACCATATACAAGTATAAAAGCAACTTTGCCGTTTTGTGCTGGGCAATGCCTCCTTTCTGAAAGACAGCTGGTTTACAGACCCAGTAGTAAAGGGAAGCAGATTGCTAGAAAAATGCAATTTCCATAATCAGTGCAAGACTATCATACACGAGAGCCAGTTACAAATTAACAGCTTTAAAATTCCAGCTTTCTCTTTGTGACACACTGGGCCTCATTACACGTTGTGCGTTAAGGGATTAATGTTAGCGGTAATGGAATACCGGTATCGTTAAATCCCAACCCCAATTACGACCCGGGTTACCGATATTAGCGGCACCGCTAAGTACGGTGCCACTAATAGCGGCTAGTTCGCGGGTGCGCGACCCTTCATCCCATAAATAGCGGCATGTCGCTAATAGCACACCATCACAAGCCATGCGGGCATGCAAATAGCGGCATGATAAAGCCACAAAAACCCCTTACCGTCATGGCGCTAATACCGGCACCGCGAACCACCCGTTAAGAGAACTGAGCAGTGTTCCCACCTGCCACAGGTGGACACAATCAGCACAGGTGGAGGCAATGGAGACTGTGCCAGCGCAAACGGAGCACACCGCACCCCTTCACACACCCCTTTCCACACCAAGATGGTTCCAATACTAGCAGCATTACATGGGCTGGAGGACATGATTGCAGTGCAGCAGCAACAACAACAGGCAGCACAGAGGAGACGCAGGAGGATGAGGAGGAGGAGGGCAAGACAGGTGCAGCAACCACCACCAGGGCACCTAGTAATACCACAGAGGCAGCCACCAATCCCCAGGATCCGAGCCAGTCCATTTAACCTAACTCCTGAGCAGATACACACCCTGTACCGTCTGGACCGGGATTCCATCACCAGCATCGTGGACATGATACATGACGACATTGTGAGCCTCATAGACATCAGAGCTACCATCCCCCCTCTACTGAAGGTGGTGACCGTGCTCCACTTCCTGGCCACAGGCACCTACCAGCATACAGTGGGGCAGATGCATGGCATCTCACAACCAGTATTCTCACGCATGCTGAACCAGGTACTCGATGCCCTCCTGAAGCATGCACGTGAACACATATTCCTGCCACGGACTGCCCAGGAGATCGCAAACACCAAAGTTGGATTCTATTCACAGGCAGGCATCCCAAGTTGCATCGGGGCCATCGACTGTACACATGTGGAATTGGTGGTCCCAAATCACAATGAAGTAGTCTACCGAAACAGAAAGCAATTCCACTCTATCACTGTCCAAATGGTATGTGACGCAAACAAGATAATCACACATTGGTGTGCCCGATTTCCCAGATCAACCCATGATTCAATGGTCCTGTGGAACTCAACCATACCACGCTACATGGAGCGACAGGCCGGACAACGTTCGTGGCTACTTGTTGAGTAGCAGGGCAAGCACATGGCAGTGTGATTTGGGGGGGGGTAGATACATACTCCAACTGGGTGTGATTGGGGGGGAGAGATACATACTCCAACTGGGTGTAGACAGCCGTCCGTAGGACAAATGGACATACAGATGTACGCCAATGTCCATCAGGGAAGGCCACAATGTACTTGAGAAGAACCCACATGCAATTTGAAGCTGCACAACATTGAGAACAATCCAGGTTTCCAAATATCACACATCCATCCACATCGCACATCATGCCACACCACATAATAAACAAATCAGCAACATGGCGTCAAGATAGTTATACAGAATTAGTGCAGCACAACATCAATAAAGCAATGTGCCCTGCAATGCATGCAAAGGGATCACCACTAGCCATAGCATTGAACCACGTATCTATAGCACCACTGAAGTGATGCTTCACAGCATGGCAACATCGATGTCGGAATGGCAGTACACTAGCAGTGTGGTACCAATTTTGCCTGGGCCCAGGGACACCTAAGACCTGGCCTCACCCAGGACATGTCAATTACTGTCGGAGGCATGAATCGGGCATGTCCACTTGCAGCGTCGAGCTCACCTTTGCACATTGCAGTCACACAGATCGTCTGCATGCATGCTGGTAATCGTGGATTTCAATCACAATGCAAAGTCGATTTGTGTGATATGTACAGGCCGCTCTTGAGGTGAACAGTAACAGGTCCCCATTCTTCCCCCCATACAGGGGATGCCGGCTATCCCCTGAAGAGGTGGCTCCTTACCCCTGTACGGAACCCACAGAACAGGCACGAAGAGGACTACAATCGTGCACATACCCGTACCCGCGTCGTGATTGAGCAGACTTTTGGCCTTTTGAAGACACGGTTTAGGTGCATTAGCAGGTCTGGTGGTGCTTGCCTGTACGGCCATGAGAAGGTGGCCAAGATCACCATGGCATGTGTCATGCTGCACAATATGTGTATCAGACGGAATGTGCCACTGCCCCCTGACATTGAAATACAAGCACCTGATGAGGATGATGATGGTGATGAGGACGGAGGTGACGGGGATGCAGGTCATCCAAGAGGCGATGGCCAGGAGGGACGTGATGTGAGACAGCATCTGATCAACCAAATATTCTGAGTAACATGGTTTCACTCTGTAGGATGGATATGGGTAGTAATGCACTGGTGTCTGTGTTGAAGCGCACAATGGACCCTGTCACCAATAAATAACACCTACACAATGAAGAAGTCCAAGCCTGTATTTTGAGTAATCACCAGTGTATTAAGGAATATTGAGATGTAAAAGTGCATGTCCCCAACTATCCCACCAACCTTCCCCCCTCCCCTCACAACAGTCCCGAAACACCCTTCCCCCTCCCCCCACAACAGTCCCGAAACACCCTTTACCCCCTCCCCCCGACAACAACCCCTTATGTGTCTTGCACAATGTTGTTGTCCTGCTGCACACGTGGAAGGTTGACCCTGCAGTCCCTATTCCCCATTGCCACCACCAGCATTAGGAGGCAGGTTGACGTCCGCCTCGTGGTGCGCGTGGAGCGGCGGAGGGGGCTTGTCTGCCTCAAACTAGCAGATGATGATGTGGCTGTCTGTCCCTGTGGTGGTGGTGGGAACTTGCTGTCCATCGCGTCCGCTATACTTGTGAGGACCAATGTTCCCTCTAATTATTTTTCTCTATGTGCAGAACTGGTTGGCTGTTGTGCGCTCATTATTTTCCATGTGCGCAACTGACTAATGAGGTAAGAAGCTTTGTGAGCTGCCGTTGCAGAAGAGAGTCGAGAAAGGAATTTCCTCTTCCCAGCCACTGCAATTCTTTACAAATCTTACAACACTTTTCTCAAACAGATAGGCTAAAATAAAATATGTCATATGTGATTATAGAGAAAACATCTCAACCAGTCCAAGACTTCAACATCTGCCACAGTACCTTGCAAAGATGCTTCTGTGCAGAGAAAAAGGTATGTTTTATGTCACCAGAAAATCACTCATGTCTATTACAAAACACATATCTGTTGGCATAACTGATGTGGTTGTCAAGAAATTCAGACAGAATAAAACATTTGCTGATGGATTAATGGCAATTAAAAGCAATGTGTCAAAAAACATGTTGATAGGAGCTCAAGTGCTACTTTAATGAAGTTTTCAAGGGCCAGGAGAACATGCTTTAAATAATTTGTGTAAGGATGATAATTGCATTAAAATAACTGCCCCTCAGAATATGAGGATCAAAAATTCCTGTGCCTCTGCTTACTATCCACATTACGTTCTCCTGTGTGTAGTGGTAACACCAGCCTTACAGCTAAGAGACATATGGCCCATACATTTTTACTCCCTAAAAAGGAAAATGTGCTTAACAAAAATGAGAAACAATGCACGTAGCATGGCTTAAACCCACAAAGCTCCACTGATATTTTTTCGAATTAGTGACCAGTAGAGCAGTGGCATTGGAAGGAACTCTAATAATATTAATGCCCATCTCAAGAGGAATTTAAAGGGGACAGGGCATCTTTTAATGAGCAGAAAGTATCCCTATTGGCAAAGCTTATTACTTTTTTACTCCCAGAAAAATCATTTGACTCCAAGAAGGGAGTACAATCTGATTAGAGCCCTGCCTGTACCCCTACATAGGAAGTGAAATGACAGGGCACATAATAAAGTGTATAGTTTTGCCCACCCTTCCTCACCACAGCCTCGATACAATCAGACAAGTGCCTTACTGAAGAACATCACATCTATATGCCTTTTAAGGTAATAGAATCATTTCATCAGAGATACAATTGATTGAGTGATTTCTTCTGTAACTATGGATCCCTCTTCTGTAATTCTTTGTGACAAGTTAAATAAGATACAGGGAGCTGCTAGAGATGATACACACAGAACACATGGATATATTGAAAAGCCCTCAGCAGCTGAGCATAGATAGACAACTAAGGTGCTGTTGTCTAGACTGGTATGTGAATTTCCTATCCTTTAGCAAACAAGCAACACATGTCCTTCAGTGTACTGCCCAAACATCTGCCTTGGTTTTTGAAATGTGCTGCTTTGATCATCACCCACAAGGAGTGATGGCCTAGGCTCTTCCACCCATACCCTTCCACGGCCCTTGTGCTTTCCAATACTAGTTGATAGAGCACTGTGAAAAGTGATGGATTTTAGCAGTAAACCCTCACTTGGATATTTTCAGACCCACAATACTTGCAAGCAAGGCATATATAATGCCTCAACATATTATGTGCATTTTAAGAATGTCATGCATGTACACAATCCTTTTGCAGTGCATACAAGATTGTTGTCAACATACCCCACCCTTATATCATTGTGTAGGATTTCATAAGTGCTAAGTGAAACGGTTTTTGTATAGAAGCGAGTTGCCACACAATGTGTGAAGGTCTATGCCCAAAGGAACTCTGGACACTTGGAAACAATGCAGATTGTGTGAAAAGCATTCTCCTGTCTGAATATATGGTGCCCGGATACTATGGGCGAGTAGCCCCAGGCACAGTCCATACCCATTATCCCTTGTAGGCTAAGTAAATGAAATTGCAATGTTGCTCTCCACTTATAGGGTAATGTTAGTAATGCTAAAATAGGAGACACTGAGCATCACATTTGTCATCTCAAAATCTTTAGAGGGCAAATTATTATTTGATTTTTAGAATGTTAGGAAGCGTTAAATTGCAAGGGGGCCACTTCAAGGCATTTACGTGACATATGTAAAAAAAAGAGGAAGTATGGGATAAGGTTAAACATCCAAGTAGCCTGCTTACTCGCAGTCAGTATCTGTTATTTGAGCTGATAGTTCGATTATATAGTGTGGGTGACGCTTTTGGTAAGGCGCAATGAGTAACAAATGGTGAGGCGTGAACATTATTCATGTTACAACAAACATAAAAGAAGTGGATGTAGGTTCAAGTCTGCTAACCTTTCGCAGAGCCAAGAGAGAAAGAGTCAAAGTTGTCTGGTAGTATCTTAATGTGTTCTGGGGCCAAAGTTAGAGTCATAAGGTAAAAGTGTGGTGGAGTCAGGTTTAGGTGTCATGTGTGGGGAGGGAACATTATTTGGTTAATGTGTGCAGGCATATCTTGGTTAGATTCTTCTGTTCATGGAGCCAGTTTTTCATATTCGTTTTTAACCTCTTGTGTGTGTATTTTGCTGTTAGGGATTTTAGGTGTTTACTGTCACCCTTGCATAGTAGTCTAATGCAAATGAGCAGGATATCAAGATTAGTTGGTTAATTCAAAAGAAAGATAATTGCAGGTAATTGCTGTGGCTTGTGCCTTATTTAAACTTTTTGAATAGCTAAGAATTGTCTGTGTGCGCTGCTAAAAATCTTCTGAGCGGCACCCAGAAGGAAGTTGGGCAAGCGCACATGCGCACAGCTTAGAGGGAACATTGGTGAGGACCTGCCTGAGTTGGCCAATCTCCACGCACAGCCTGTTGGTACAGGCTTCAATCGCCTCCCTCGAGTGCCTGGCAGTCTGTTATCTCCCCCTGAGACAGGCAGCCTCTTCCACATGCTGCCCAACCAGCACAGCAATGTCCTCCTGGCGCTGCCTGATGCTGGCCAGGTCAAGGGCACTGTGGCGTGCTCTAGGTGTGGCTGCTGCGCCTTCCTCTGCATCCAGGACATCTGGTGAAGCCACCGGTGGGCTACTGCACCCTCATGTGTTGTCCACGCCAGACTGGCCATGGACACTGGACCCTGGTGTTTGCTGTGGAGTTGCCTCTGGGGTTCCTGGGGGGGTTGGGGTGTGCATTTCCATGGAGAACTCTATCGGGTCCTCCACATCTGAGAGCGGCGCTGTGGCTGCCGCCTCACCTGTGGAACTTGTGGCAGCGGAGGGTGGGCCCTCCGTGGCTGGAATCTGTGGTGGGGGGGTTCACATCTGAAGGTGTGGCAGTTGTTGCTGATGTGGACTGCGGTATGGTAGCAGTGGCGCTCCGACGATGTTTGGCACTCTGCATGGGAACACTTCTCCCTTTGCGCCTTGATGTAGTGGGGGTGTCCCCTGTGTCCTGTGGCCTGGGTTTTTTCTTGGCAGGTGGTGCCTTAGTCACAGTGCCAGGTTCTTCACTGTCTGTATGTGAGCCTGTGGGGGACAAAGAGGGGGATGGCATTGGTGATGGTTCAATGTACTTCATGCAGAATACGTTAATCATGCTGCAGTGTGCATTGGGACTTCATTGGTAGGGATGCAGGTGATGTGTCTGTTGAGTGGGTCATCCATGCATGGTTTTGTGTGGCACTTGTCTGTGGTGATGCGTGCATGTGTGTGTGTTTGGGTTTGGCACTGACATGGCCAGGGTTGTATGCATGTATGGATGTTGGCGCATCCATGAGGTGAATCTGGGCTCACATTTGGGGGGCACCTCAACATTCACAGTGCATAGTTTCATGTGTACACTCACCTCCATCAGATGTAGTGGCCACACCATGCTCCATGCTCCCGTCTCCCTCGATTGATTCAACACCAATCGTGTTGGCGCAGGTCTCCTCCCACTCCTTCAATTGTTTGGCGAATCGGCTCCACCTCCTGTGGCCATGGCCATGTTGCGGTTCGCAGACAGGATGCTGCGGACCAGGAGGCGGAGATCGTCCCACCGCTTTTTGCACGCCCGGACAGTGCGGTTGGTGATGCCCACCGCACTCACTTTCAGGGGAACCTCTGCCCAGATAGCCTTCTTCCGGATCAGGGTCTCCCGCCGCATGTCATTGGAAAATACCACGTTGGCATTCCTTGCAAGGGTCTCAGTCAGCATTGTTAGCTCCTCATTGGTGAACTTCTCCTTGCGCTGGCGGTTGGTTGTTTTTTTATGGCCTTAGGCATGGCGAGGGAATCCTTGTGGCTTTGGAATGGCACAGTTCTCGACACAGGTCCAGGGGGCAGAGGATGGCAATGGATTGTGTTTTTAAAGATGGCCGCCATGCTCTTTCCCGTTCCTGTGCGATGACGCTATTTCCGGTTCCGCTATTTAACGGTGACCGCTAATTGCGATGGTCGCTATTAGCAGTGACCGCTGTTTTCATGTTGCGGGAGGTCGGAAGTGCTATCAGCGCTTTCATCGGTGCCACTAAGGGTCTTTTTGGGGTCTTTAGCGGCATGGTGGTAGGGTCATTACCGACATGGCGCTATGCTCGTGTCCGCGTACTCGTAATGGTACGCTATTAGCGCCTCTTGCCAAGGCGGACACGTTAATAGCGCCATGCCGGTAAATGTTGATTTTTACCGCACAAAGTGTAATGAGGCCCACAGTTTATTTATTTTCTATGACAATGGGCCTCATCACGAGTACAGCGGTAGGGGGTTAACGGCACCAGTAAGGATGCTGGTACTGTTAACCCCCTACCGCCGCATTCCGATGTCCCTTAGTGGATCTCACTAGGGCCGGCTGGTTTTACCAGCTTCCCTTAGTGGGACCCGCTAAGGGACCAGGGAGCTAATAACAGGCCCGCTATTTGCTTCTTCCCCATTCCCATTGAGCCCTATGGGGGCTCGAATGGGAATGGGGAATGGTTTTCAGAATGGGGACTTGCCGGGTCCTCCAAGGTTGGAATGACCTGGTAAATCCCCATTCCGTCTACCCGGACGCGGACCCGGGTTTGGAGGCAGCCATGGTGCTAATAACTCCATGGCTACCACCAAACTCGTAATGAGGCCCATAATGTTCATTTGTAAACCACGCCTGTGTTGCTTTCTATGTAACAAGGCTGGGATTTCTTTGTATTTATGAAAAATGAACACTGCTTTTCTCCCTTTAATGGCTATATAAAGATTGTGGAAGAATACCAAAGGGCCTCATTCCGAGTTTGGAGGCAGCCATGGAGCTACTTGCGCCATGACTGCCTCCAAACCCGGGACCGTGTCCAGTCTGCTTGAATGGGGACTTAATGGGACATTCCGACCTGTGCGGACCCGGTAAATCCCCATTCAACCAACCATTCCCCATTCCCATTGAGGACCCATAGGGCACAATGGGAATGGGGAAGGCGCTAATTACGGGCCTGTAATTTACAGGCCCGTTATTAGCGCCCTGGTCCATTAGTGAGACCCTCAAAGGACGTGTGGTCAGACCACGCAGCCTTTGCAGGTCCCGCTAAGGGACCTCGGAATTGGGCGGTAAGAGTTTAACGACACTGGTCTCCTTACTGGTGACCGTTAACCCTTACTGCCCAACTTGGAATGAGGCCCACAGTTACTCACCATAGTGACTACCTTACTCCTAGTCCATAGTCCCCACCCCTCCATACTTTTGGGACATTCTGTCCTTCGGGACGGGACCGCAGCACTTTGAAGCATCAAAAAACTACTTATGTCCTTCTTTTATTTTTACGCAGGGTCAACACACATGGCTTTAACCCCGCCTTCCTGAGCTCTGTCCCGCACATCGCCATTTAGTCCTTTTCCATCGACAAAATTGAAGCAACATTAGCAAATAGATGAAACTTTTTAGAGGTGAAGGTAGGCAGGCATATGGAGGAAAGGGGAATATGGACTAGGAGTAAGGTAGTCACTACGGTGAGTAACTTAGTTATATTCCTACGTCGTGTCCCCTTTCCTCCATACTTTTCTCAGAGATTCCCAAGCACTAACCAATGAAACGGAGAATAGAAATGTCCCCTACTGGAACAGGTTTTTAAGAACTGCCTGGCCAAACTGGGCATCCACCTGGGAGCTCAGGTCAAGACAATAGTGTCTACAAAAAGCAGAGGGTGAAGCCCACGCAGAAGCCTTGGCTATGGACTCCCAAGGGATATATTTCTGGAAGGCAACAGCAGCAGATTTGCCTCTTACCAAATGTGCACAAATGCCCTTTGGGGCCTGAAGGCCTTGTACTGTATAAGCCTCTGAGATACACAAACAAATCCATCGTGAAATGGAAGCTTTCGAGGCTGGTTTCCCTTTTGGGTCCCTGAAAGTCAGAAAGAGCTGTGGGGAGCTTCTGAAATCGCATGTTGTTTGACGATAAAACCTCAGAGCTCTTCTGACGGCCAGGTTATGGAGCACACTCTCAGCATCCGAGACCGGGTTCAGAAAAAAAACCGTGAGGGAGATTGACTGATTTATATGGAACTCTGAGACAATTTTTGGAAGGAAAGAAGGACAACCTTATCCTTGTGAAAGGTCAAGAAAGGGTGTTTGACAGAGAGAGCTTGAAGCTTGCTTATTCTTCTAGGAGATGTAACTGCAATTAAGAAGGCCACTTTCCAGGAGAGAAACAAGAGCTTAGTAGTGGCCAGTGGTTCAAATGGCTTGCGACAGAGCAGTAAGGACCACGTTTAGATCCCATTTTGGGTGAGGAGGCCTGATCGGCGGAAAGAGGTGGAGACCTGCGAAATGCCTCTTGATTACTGGTTTTGCTAGTGAAAAAGAGCAATTATCTGTTGAAAGATAAGCTGCAATGGCTGATAGATAAGTTCTGCATGATAAGACTTGGATCAAACAAGTTTGCCTAGTGCACACCTTTTAGTTTAAGTGAGGTGAGAGTATTACGATACTTAGTGGGGTGCAGGGGAGAATATCAACCCTGACACTGGGTTGTACCAAATTATGTGAAAACAGCAGGTGTCCACAACCTTTGTGGACCACTCCCGTCCCCTGCACACCCTTGTAGTTGAAAATACAACCAAATTCTCTTAAGTAATTTCAAAAATAAATCTTTATAAAGGGATGATATCGTCATCCAAGAATTGTGTGCCCCTCATGGGGTTAGTTTAGACAAATAATAATTCAACATGCAATTTGTCACAGTTTATAATCAACATATAAAATCTAAAGTAAACTGATTTTTACAATACATGGTATTCACAGTAACTATTTTTCATAGTCCAGATAACTGAATATTAATATTTGTAGTTCCAATGACTTATAGTAGACAATTTGTACTTGATTTGAACTCCCAATCCAATGTGTGTTAGTAGGCAGAGTCCAAGTTTTCAAGGTACTGTATGCTTTACGCGTTTCGGGGCGAATAGAACCCCTTCTTCAGAAGATGTCTACTAAACGTGTTTTTCTTCAATTTATCTGTATTAACAGTAAAAAGTATATTGTTATTTAAATCATAATGATACATCATAGTCCCTGTCTGTCATGACTGGATTTTTCTTAATATATAATCACCTGTTCATTTCTTAGTGTGGTCTCAGTTGGAGATACAAATTCCATCTTGATCGGTATATCTTTGTCAATCCTAAAAAAATATTTAAAAAAATATACAAAAGGGGGTTGTGAGTCCCTATCATTATGAGAAGTGAAGATGTAAAATAACTGTAATCATGTTTGCATTCTCAAACATGTCCATTAGAGAAAGGGTATAGATGTTTACCTGATCAGTAGGTCGTAGTCGGGATTTTGGGTAATCTCCCGCTTTGTTAATGCTCTACGCTCCTATGGTGGATCTTAGAAACACGGTCAATGACAACATGGGCCCTGTAAAGCGGAAAGAGGTTTATTAAGGGCTATCTTTATCAATTACCGAAATACTATAAGATAATTCTATGTGGTGAGTGTGAAGTTCTAATTTAGCTTACCTCAAAGAGGGACGTCTTTGTGCATGTATCGTATGTTGAAAATCATACGCACGGTAACTGAACAAAAATGGCCGTTCTGATGTTTATATAGCGTGATGACGTCAATGCGTGTCAACGTCGTGACGTCACAATGTTTACTTTTGGCGCGATAGAATGTGTGGTATAAGCAGAATAGGATAGAGTCTTCAGTGCGTGTCGACGTCGTGACGTCACAATGTTTACTTTTGACGCGATGCAATGTGTGGTATAAGCAGAATAGGGTAGAGTCTTCAATGCTAAGATAGAATCTATATTTTGAACATATATGCTGGTCAGTAATGTGGGTTCCTTGTTTTTTAACATAAATCTAGAATAATATTGAGAATTATCGTCGACTAGTGGTTAGAGGAAAAATCCAGCCTGCTCACAGTCTATCTGTTGTTGAAACTGAATGTCTTTCCTTTATGTCAATTATTTACAAACGTGTAACATTAATGTGGATGTGTGTATACATTTCATTATTTCAAAACCCAAAAAAAATAAAACAATGAAAATATAAGTCCCATCAAATATTGGTGGTGTTCAGGACACAAACAATTTAATAGTCTAGATATATTTACTACAAGAGAGACTATTCCTTAGATGATAAGGGAGCTATGATTGTGTTGGTTATTTAAAAGCATCAATTCAAAAAATTTTTGTGTTAGTACCGCTGGTCATCAAAAAAAACATTTGAAAGTATAGCAATTAGCTCATAAGGAAGCTTATAAGAAAACACCCAAATTAAATTCTTCATTCATACCGTTGGGGGAAAGACTATTCAATTTTTCAATCCAATGTAATTCTCTCTGCCCCATTCTTCTGTCGTGGTCTCCCCCTCTAGGTAATTTTTTCACTTCCTCCAAAATGATTACTTTAAGTTGAGCTACTGTGTGTTTATTCAAAGAGAAGTGTCTAGCGACAGGAGATTTAGTACTGTTGGTTCGGATATTACTCTTGTGTTCATTCCATCTTTCTTTAGCTTTCCTGATGGTTTGACCTACGTAAAAAATACCGCAGGGGCAACTGAGCCCATAGATTACTGATTTGGTATCACATGTGGTGTAATGATTCAATCGAATTTTTTGTCCACTGTTGGGGTGCCTCACATAGCTCCCCTTCATCACATTGTTACAGTTCCCGCAGTTTAAGCATGGGAATGTGCCTGTCATCTTCGTCTTCAAAGTCCTTTGTTTGTCTTGTTTGATCTTTTCTGCTTTCACTAGTTCGTCTTTAAAGTTCCTTCCCCTCTTGTATGCAATTAGGGGAGGTTTTGGGAATAGTCTGTCCAGTTGTGGATCCATTTTGATGATGTTCCAGTTTTTCTTAATAATCCTGGTAATGTGATGACTTTGTGCAGAGTATCTCAAGGTATGGAGAAATGGAATGTCCTTTGATTTGTTCTTATTAATAAGGAGATCCTTTCTTTCAAGTCTATCGACTTTATCTTTAGCCTTTTCAATGATGTCGCTAGGGTAGCCTCTTTGTCTATACTTCTCGGTCAGTAACTGATTTTCTTGTTGTAATGTCGTAGTGTCTGACGTTATTCTTTTAAGCCGTAAGAACTGGCTATATGGTAAGTTATTCTTTAGATTATCTGGATGATGGCTTAAGTAGTGTAATGAGTTGTTCACATCTGTCGGTTTGTGATAAACATTCGTAATAATTACTCCATCTTGTCCAATCCACAATTCAACGTCTAAAAAGTGTAGTTTGGGTTCTCCCACCTCCATTGTGAATTTAATCCGATTGTGAAGGTGATTAATGAATGTCAAAAAGGTTTGTAAGTCCTCTTTTGAACCTCTCCATATGACGAAGATGTCGTCTATGTAGCGTTTCCATGTTATAAGGTTCTGTTGCCATTGTTGTGCATTAAGTATCTGTTTGCTCTCTAAATGAAACATAAACAGATTAGCATACACTGGGGCCATCGAAGAACCCATAGATGTGCCTGATGCTTGTAAATAGAATTGTGATTTATTTCTGAAATAATTATTAACCAGTATAATCTTACTGAGTTCCAGGATAAAAGTTTTGTTGGCTTCACATTTGTTGTTCAGCAATGCCCACTCTAATGCTTCCAGTCCGTCCTGATGCAGAATCGATGTATATAGGCTCTGTACATCAAAGGAGACTAGTGTGTCGTCCGCCTTGATGGTTGTAAGTGTAGCGAGATGGTTGAGAAAATCCGTAGTGTCCTTCAAATAGGTGCTAGTACTCTGTACTATGGGTTGCAAGGCTTTATCCACATAGGTTGCAAGGGGGTTGAAGACGCTATTCGTTCCCGCAACAATGGGTCTCATCGGTGGAGTTTGTAGTACCATATGTATTTTAGGGAGTCCATAGAAGACAGGAGTGATAGGATGCTCGTTAGTTAGAAATGTTCTAGTTTTCTCAGAGATCCATTCATTTTCCAAGGCTTGATCCAATACAGTTTTCAACATAGCTGTGATGTCTTTAATAGGATCCTGGTCGATTTTAATGTATGTATCTTGATCTGACAATAATTCATTGATTTTAATGTCGTAATAAGTGGTATCCATAATGACTATTGCACCTCCCTTGTCTGCCGGTTTTAAAGTCAGACTTCGATCATCTGCTATTTCTTTTATGATTGAGCTTTGTCGTCTCCTGATATTGTAGTACTTGGATTTTGTAAAGATTACCCTTCTGAAATCCTTAAGTACTTGTTCTTCAAAAATCTTGATGGTCAAATTATTAGTTTGTGGATCAAAAGAACTCTTTGGTTTGATTTCCAAATATTTATGTTCCTTCTGTGGATATTCCATACCTGTCTGTGTATCGAAAAATACCTTCAATCTCATTTTCCGTGCAAGTCTATGTAAGTTGATGACGATATCATCCCTTTATAAAGATTTATTTTTGAAATTACTTAAGAGAATTTGGTTGTATTTTCAATTACAAGGGTGTGCAGGGGACGGGAGTGTTCCACAAAGGTTGTGGACACCTGCTGTTTTCACATAATTTGGTACAACCCAGTGTCAGGGTTGATATTCTCCCCTGCACCCCACTAAGTATCGTAATACTCTCACCTCACTTAAACTAAAAGGTGTGCACTAGGCAAACTTGTTTGAGCTTTTGATAGGTCCTCTATGTTTAGAGTGTGACACAAAAGCCGTAGTTGCACCCATCTGTAATATTGTGGTATAGTAATGTCATTTTCTAAAATCAATACGTTAACAGAGAAACATGCATCCACATTTGCATTTGATGAAGATGAAGCGAATCGTATATTAGGACTCATTAAAGATATAGAAAGCAGCACACCTGTAACAACTAGTCCAGATAAACTAATATCTCAATTAGAGAAAGTAATCAGACGGGAGATATCACAGAAACTACACGCTACCACCTTGGCACAATACTATCGAGCCCAACGGATACCAAGAGGTCTCAGGGTCTATTTAAGACCCACACTATGCAAGGACAACCCAGATTTCGTAAAGAAGTGGGAACAAATATTAAATAAATGTTCCCTAGATTTGATACTATTGACCTTAGAAGAATTATCGAAATCAATAAACAAATTGGATAAAGAAATAGAAGAATTATCAGAACAATTAGCATTGTTTAAAACCAAAGAGGAATTAACAAGTTTGATCGAAGAAGTGAACCGGACCCTAGAGAACTACAAGAGGGACATTGAACAACGGAAAGTTCGCAAATTCCGCCGAGATAGCTTGGACTACCAACAAGGTATAGTTTACACTTGGCAAGAACACTATTCCCAAAATAGACCAGATTTTAACAACAAAAAACCACCCTGTAAACCCAGAACTCAAGAACCAAGAACAAGTGACCCCAGCAGTGAGATCCCAACAAGTGGAGACGAAACTATCGACACAAGAATCAATCAACCTTCTACTACTATAATACATACATCTCAAGAAGCAACTACATCTAACACCCCACCAATTCTTTTTTTAGAAAAAAGGCAAAGAGAAGAGGCCTCAAGAAATCTAAGACCAAGACACAAACCGAACAGCTAATTGTGAATATTTCACAGAAAAATCTTACAAATGATCAAATAAACACACTGAATCTTGGTTTATCTTTTGTACCTACTCAAAACTCAAATCTGTTGGAAGAAAAAATCAACTTACATAGACTTGCACGGAAAATGAGATTGAAGATATTTTTCGATACACAGACAGGTATGGAATATCCACAGAAGGAACATAAATATTTGGAAATCAAACCAAAGAGTTCTTTTGATCCACAAACTAATAATTTGAGCATCAAGATTTTTGAAGAACAAGTACTTAAGGATTTCAGAAGGGTAATCTTTACAAAATCCAAGTACTACAATATCAGGAGACGACAAAGCTCAATCATAAAAGAAATAGCAGATGATTGAAGTCTGACTTTAAAACCGGCAGTCAAGGGAGGTGCAATAGTCATTATGGATACCACTTATTACGACATTAAAATCAATGAATTATTGTCAGATCAAGATACATACATTAAAATCGACCAGGATCCTATTAAAGACATCACAGCTATGTTGAAAACTGTATTGGATCAAGCCTTGGAAAATGAATGGATCTCTGAGAAAACTAGAACATTTCTAACTAACGAGCATCCTATCACTCCTGTCTTCTATGGACTCCCTAAAATACATAAGGTACTACAAACTCCACCGATGAGACCCATTGTTGCAGGAACGAATAGCGTCTTCAACCCCCTTGCAACCTATGTGGATAAAGCCTTGCAACCCATAGTACAGAGTACTAGCACCTATTTGAAGGACACTACGGATTTTCTCAACCATCTCGCTACACTTACAACCATCAAGGCGGACGACACACTAGTCTCCTTTGATGTACAGAGCCTATATACATCGATTCCGCATCAGGACGGACTGGAAGCATTAGAGTGGGCATTGCTGAACAACAATTGTGAAGCCAACAAAACTTTTATCCTGGAACTCAGTAAGATTATACTGGTTAATAATTATTTCATAAATAAATCACAATTCTATTTACAAGCATCAGGCACATCTATGGGTTATGGGTTCTTCGATGGCCCCAGCGTATGCTAATCTGTTTATGTTTCATTTAGAGAGCAAACAGATACTTAATGCACAACAATGGCAACAGAACCTTATAACATGGAAACGCTACATAGACGACATCTTCGTCATATGGAGAGGTTCAAAAGAGGACTTACAAACCTTTTTGACATTCATTAATCACCTTCACAATCGGATTAAATTCACAATGGAGGTGGGAGAACCCAAACTACACTTTTTAGACGTTGAATTGTGGATTGGACAAGATGGAGTAATTATTACGAATGTTTATCACAAACCGACAGATGTGAACAACTCATTACACTACTTAAGCCATCATCCAGATCATCTAAAGAATAACTTACCATATAGCCAGTTCTTACGGCTTAAAAGAATAACGTCAGACACTACGACATTACAACAAGAAAATCAGTTACTGACCGAGAAGTATAGACAAAGAGGCTACCCTAGCGACATCATTGAAAAGGCTAAAGATAAAGTCGATAGACTTGAAAGAAAGGATCTCCTTATTAATAAGAACAAATCAAAGGACATTCCATTTCTCCATACCTTGAGATACTCTGCACAAAGTCATCACATTACCAGGATTATTAAGAAAAACTGGAACATCATCAAAATGGATCCACAACTGGACAGACTATTCCCAAAACCTCGCCTAATTGCATACAAGAGGGGAAGGAACTTTAAAGACGAACTAGTGAAAGCAGAAAAGATCAAACAAGACAAACAACGGACTTTGAAAGACGAAGATGACAGGCACATTCCCATGCTTAAACTGCGGGAACTGTAACAATGTGATGAAGGGAAGCTATGTGAGGCACCCCAACAGTGGACAAAAAATTTGATTGAATCATTACACCACATGTGATACCAAATCAGTAATCTATGGGCTTAGTTGCCCTGCGGTATTTTTTACCTAGGTCAAACCATCAGGAAAGCTAAAGAAAGATGGAATGAACACAAGAGTAATATCCGAACCAACAGTACTAAATCTCCTGTCGCTAGACACTTCTCTTTGAATAAACACACAGTAGCTCAACTTAAAGTAATCATTTTGGAGGAAGTGAAAAAATTACCTAGAGGGGGAGACCACGACAGAAGAATGGGGCAGAGAGAATTACATTGGATTGAAAAATTGAATAGTCTTTCCCCCAACGGTATGAATGAAGAATTTAATTTGGGTGTTTTCTTATAAGCTTCCTTATGAGCTAATTGCTATACTTTCGAATGTTTTTTTTGATGACCAGCGGTACTAACACAAAACATTTTTGAATTGATGCTTTTAAATAACCAACACAAGCATAGCTCCCTTATCATCTAAGGAATAGTCTCTCTTGTAGTAAATATATCTAGACTATTAAATTGTTTGTGTCCTGAAAACCACCAATATTTGATGGGACTTATATTTTCATTGTTTTATTTTTTTTGGGTCTTGAAATAATGAAATGTATACACACATCCACATTAATGTTACACATTTGTAAATAATTGACATAAAGGAAAGACATTCAGTTTCAACAACAGATAGACTGTGAGCAGGCTGGATTTTTCCTCTAATCACTAGTCGACGATAATTCTCAATATTATTCTAGATTTATGTTAAAAAACAAGGAACCCACATTACTGACCAGCATATATGTTCAAAATATAGATTCTATCTTAGCATTGAAGACTCTACCCTATTCTGCTTATACCACACATTGCATCGCGTCAAAAGTAAACATTGTGACGTCACGACGTCGACATGCACTGAAGACGCTATCCTATTCTGCTTATACCACACATTCTATCGCGCCAAAAGTAAACATTGTGACGTCACGACGTTGACACGCATTGACGTCATCACGCTATATAAACATCAGAACGGCCATTTTTGTTCAGTTACCGTGCGTATGATTTTCAACATACGATACATGCACAAAGACGTCCCTCTTTGAGGTAAGCTAAATTAGAACTTCACACTCACCACATAGAATTATCTTATAGTATTTCGGTAATTGATAAAGATAGCCCTTAATAAACCTCTTTCCGCTTTACAGGGCCCATGTTGTCATTGACCGCGTTTCTAAGATCCACCATAGGAGCGTAGAGCATTAACAAAGCGGGAGATTACCCAAAATCCCGACTACGACCTACTGATCAGGTAAACATCTATACCCTTTCTCTAATGGACATGTTTGAGAATGCAAACATGATTACAGTTATTTTACATCTTCACTTCTCATAATGATAGGGACTCACAACCCCCTTTTGTATATTTTTTTTAATATTTTTTTAGGATTGACAAAGATATACCGATCAAGATGGAATTTGTATCTCCAACTGAGACCACACTAAGAAATGAACAGGTGATTATATATTAAGAAAAATCCAGTCATGACAGACAAGGGACTATGATGTATCATTATGATTTAAATAACAATATACTTTTTACTGTTAATACAGATAAATTGAAGAAAAACACGTTTAGTAGACATCTTCTGAAGAAGGGGTTCTATTCGCCCCGAAACGCGTAAAGCATACAGTACCTTGAAAACTTGGACTCTGCCTACTAACACACATTGGATCGGGAGTTCAAATCAAGTACAAATTGTCTACTATAAGTCATTGGAACTACAAATATTAATATTCAGTTGTCTGGACTATGAAAAATAGTTACTGTGAATACCATGTATTGTAAAAATCAGTTTACTTTAGATTTTATATGTTGATTATAAACTGTGAAAAATTACATGTTGAATTATTATTTGTCTAAACTAACCCCATGAGGGGCACACAATTCTTGGATGACGATATCATCCCTTTATAAAGATTTATTTTTGAAATTACTTAAGAGAATTTGGTTGTATTTTCAACTACAAGGGTGTGCAGGGGACGGGAGTGTTCCACAAAGGTTGTGGACACCTGCTGTTTTCACATGATAAGACTTGGATGCCAGAGGCCGCAAGGTCTGATACGAATGACAGGGCACAGTCAATAGAAGCATGCCGAGGATCAAGCTGTTTAGTAAGACACCAATGACAAAAACGAAGCAATTCACTTTTGTTCTGCGCTCTTGTAGAAGATTTACATGCTGCCTGGATTATTCACATGTTATCCTCTGCAAGGTTAAACTGCGCTAATGACTTGAACTCAGGCACCAGGCCGCCAAGTTGAAGGATTGTGGGGAGGGGTGCCACACCTGGTTATTGCTCTGGCAGAGGAGACTGGGGATTTGCGGTAACCTGATTGGGTTGTATATTGATAGGTGCTGAAGCTCCGAGAACCAGAACCTGGCTGGCCATCAAGGAGCTATGAACAGGAGAGTGCAGCTGGAGGCACTCCTGAGCTTCCAGAGTGAACAATGAATCAATGGAAGAGGAGGGAAGGCATAGGACTTCATGTTATCCCACGGAAACTCAAGCGCATCCCCTAAGGAAGATGCTCTGAGGCGGTCCCTGGAAGCATAGAATGGCAGTTTCCTGTTGGCTGCAGTCGCAAAGAGGGCCACTGTTGGAGTGCCCCATAGCTGAAAAAGTTTGCCAAGAACCTTGCTGTTCATTTCCTACTCATGGTTCGCCATAGACTGGCAGCTCAGGGAATCCGCCACAACATTGTTCCATCCCGGAATGTGCACGGCCTGTAGCCAGACATTGGGCCTCATTACAAATCAGGCGGTCTGGAAATAACGGTGGCGGTAAACTCGCCGCCACCGTTGTTTCCGGACAGCCAGATCCCGGCTCATGCAGGCGGGAAGTGATGTTCCCGCCAGGTTTAAACTGGCGGGTTTAACACCGGCAGCATTACGAGATGCTGCCGGTGTTTCCATGATCCCCATTCCCATTGAGTCCTATAGGACTCAATGGGAATGGGGATTAACACCATTCCGCCTCCGTGATTCCCGGAAAACCGAGGTTGTAATGCCCCGGTAATTCCGGCAATCACGGAGGCGGAATGGTAATACGAGTCTGGCAGTAACCAGGCGGTTTTACCGCCTCGGTTACCGCCGGACTCGTAATGAGGCCCATTTTGTTGAACTGCCCAATTCCAAATGTGGACAGCTAGATCCACAGAGGAGGAGCCCTGGTGCCCCCCCGTTTGTTCATGTAGAAAATAGCCACAGAATTGTCTGTGCAAATTCACACTACCTTGTTGTTGATGGAAGGCCAGAGGCAAAGCTAGAACACATGAGGCGTCTTTGGAACCACTAGGCTGACCTGTATGAGGAGCTTAGAAAAAGATGGCAGGTGGTTGCCAAATCCGCAATCCTGTCCTCTGTTAGGGAAACCCTTGCACTGATAGTATCCCAATGGAAACCTAGGAATATCGGGTCTTGAGCTACCGTCATGGACGATTTCCACCAGTTTACTGACAGCCCTAGTTGGAACAGGAGCTGGGGAAGAGACTGAAGATTGACTGCTGCAGTCTGGGGGCAAGCACTCAGCAGAAGCCAATCGCCTACATATGGATAGACATGAACTCCCTGCAGCCTGAGGAACGCAGCAATGACAGCCATCATCTTTGTAAAGACTCGCTGTGCTGAGCTAAGACCAAACACTAGCACTTGATATTGGAAATGTTCTGTTCCCACAGAAACCCAAAGGTATTTCGATCTGGGGCCCCAATTACAATGTGCATGTAAGCGTCCTGAAGATCTACCACGCTGAGCCAATTGCCCTTCACGAGAGAAGACCTTATCTGGCTGGGTGTAATCATCTTGAATTTCTCCTGGGAAGGGAAAAGGTTGATACTGGAGAGGCCTAGGATAGTGCGTAGGCCAGCCTGGTTGGGTACTGTAAACAGACGGGAGTAATAGCCCTCCCCTTGCTCCCTCAATGGAACAGGTTGCACTGCCCTGAGGTTCAAATGTTTTTGTACCTCAGCTCTGAGAGAAGGCGACCCAATCTGCTGAAGAGGAGGGTGAGAGGGTGGGGTATGAGGCAGGGGTAGCCAAAAGCCCAGACAACACCCATCAGTCTTCTGCTATGGTCTTCCACACCTACAGATGAGACGATATACATCCTCCCACCGGAGTCTTGTGTGATCGATGGAAAGCACAATTTTGATGATTTATCAAGGGCGAAAGCTCCAGCTGCAGAAGACCGAGAGAAAAACCGGCCGCCCAGTCTCTGCTCCTTGCACCGTGGCCCATCGGAGAAGCCTTCTGCTTGGCACGCTTGACCCTCTTGGAAACCTCTGAAACCCGAAAAGTATCTTGGTTGGGTCTCCAACCTTTGTGTATAGGTCGCTTTAGCTGGAGGCTGCTTTGCTAGGACTGACAAAGATTTAGCAGTCAACGTGCTTGCTTATGTCTTGTTGAGTTCCTCGTTGGTGGAGGAGTAGAAAAGCTCTTTCCCTTCAAAGGGGAGGTCGCAGACTTTGGGCTTCATTATGACCCTGGCGCTGATGGAATGAAGGGGGCCGGTACGGGACCGGCCCCCTTCATTCCATCAGGGCCGATTACGAGGTTCCCTTTGCGGGAACCGGATCAGGCATTTTTTCCGGGTCCCGCGAGGGGAAGAGGGAGGTAACAACGGGACACTTGTAATGTGCCCTTTGTTACCTCCATCCCCATTGAGCCCTATGGGAGCTCAAATGGGAATGGTTCCTGCAAGGAGGAATTACCGGGTCCTCCTGTGTCGGAATGACCCAGTTATTTCTCATTGCAGGAACCCGGTAATGGAGCCCGGTTTGGAGGCAGCCATGGAGCTAATTGCTCCATGGCTGCCTCCAAACTCGTAATGAGGCCCTTTGTCTTGAACCTCCTTTGAGAACTTTTTTCCCCGATGCCATCCAGAATTGTGTTCCCCTTGGATAGGACCTGTGAGGCAGCCGTGGAGGAGGTGGAAGAAGGTTTAGCCTGGAGTGTAGCTGCTGCTACTACCATTGATCAGGAAGTGGGCAGGTCTTGCTTTCAAGATGAGCACGTTGCCCCTGAGCTATCCTCCTGAGACGCAGCATGTGGCAGCGAAAACCTTGCACGCCAGTTAGTTGGCGACTGAAAAGGTTTCTATTATCCAGATTTGGTTGAAAACGCTGTTTGACCCCAAACGTAGGCCCTCCTGTCCCTTTAGTTGAAAAAGTTGGTTTGGAGGAGCTCGTCAAAATGGCCACCTCTGGCCGTGTGAGTTGGGCCGGTATTTTGTCACTGCATAAAGTGATCTGCTTCACACGTTTCTGTGAGGCCATTGTCACCACAGAAATTGTAGGAGCTTTGGAGTCATTTGTAGCCCTCTGACAGGGAGCCTCAGCAGAGCCGGTATTGGAAGACCTGGTGCATTGTTCAGCCCATTTAGCTTCAGAAACAGTGTTAGACCTCAGGAGGGAGCCTCAGCAGGGCCGGTGCTTAAAGACCTAGGGCCTTTGCCCTCCCTTCTTTGCCCCCCTCAGCAGTACTTGTACGATCACAAGCCTCTTTGTGGGAAAGCTTAGGTTGACACCCGGTAGCCAAACTCCCACAATGGGACCCCTCGATCCTGCTGGTCTTGTTTATAGCCCCTATGTGGGGATCCTCAGTAGTGATCCCAGTATTTTAGTCACTTTACAGGAAACCTTGAGACTAGCCACGGTATGTTTAGTCCTAGACTGGGAAGCCTCAGGAATACCGCCAGTCGAGGTTGCCCCGGAAATCCTGAGCTTAATTTTAGCCCGTTTAGATGGAACCTCGGAGGAGACTATGGCAGTTTTAGCCACCTGACGGGGAACCGCACAGGAAACTCTGGTATCCAGGTTAGATCCCTTATGGGATACCTCAGGGAGAATCCCGGTACAAGAGCCACATGGACCGCTCCCGGACCCAGAAGACTCCAGGAGGGAGTCCCCTGCCCAAGGTGCCATAACAAAGAAGGAACTTACTGGACGATTCCTTTTTTCATTGATGAACTGTTGTAAATGAGGAGGAAGTAGCCGTAGGAACACTTCCTCCACCTGACAAACCTACGCTGGAGTGCCCGGATGCAGAGTGATTGGCAGAAGAGAGAAGAGTTCCATCGATGTTCCGAGGCCCAAACACTGCATGCTGGCCTAATTATGAAAAATCTAACACCTATTGCAGAGGCTGGTAACAAAATTATAAATTACTCACTGTAGTGACTAACATACTCTTAGTCCCATTTCCTCCATACTGCATGGGTGTTCCTTCCAAGGGACGGGAGACGGAGCTTTTTTCACCAGAAAAAACCTTGTTCCCCTTTAAATTTAGAGGTGTGCGGGGTGCGGCCTAGGGAGCAAACACTGCCCTGACTCCGCCCTCCGGCGCCACACCTCAGTCCCCATTGACACGTCGACAATAGATTTAACATTGCCTAATGACACCAGTATTATTAGGGGGGGAGGTTGGTGGGACGTATGGAGGAAAGGCAACTACGTTAGTCACTACGGTGAGTAACTTATAATTACTCTTATGTCCCGTCCCCTTTCCTCCATACTGCATGGGCGATTACAACTGAATGTAGCCCCAGGGTGGAGAGGAGACCCTTGTTAAGCAAATAGGTTTCTAAGAACCGCCTGTCTGAAAGATGCATCAGATCTAGAGCCGGCATCCAAACAGTAATGCTTCAGAAAGCAGAGGGTGTGGCCCAAGTGGCTGCCCTGCTTATGACTTGCCAAGGGACATGTCGCTGGAATGCGATGGCCGTTGCCTTGGCCCTGACAGCGTGGGCATGCATGTTGGCTGGGAGCGGCTTGTGCCGGCCCTCGTACGCTTCTTTGATGGCAGAGACCATACAGCTGGATCTGGAAGCCTTGGGGCCTGATAGCCTGGTCTCGACTTCCGAAAGTGACATACAGAGCATCCGATTTGCGGAACCCTTGGTCCTCTTCAAGTAAAATTTCAGGGCACGCCTGACATCCAGGCCGTGCAGCACTCTCTGTGCTTCGTCTTTGGGATCGGGAAAAAACGTAGGAAGGATTATTTCTTCGTTCAAGTGGAACGCAGACGGCACCATGGGCAGAAATGCTGAGTGTGTCCGCAGGACTACTTTGTCCTTGTGAAAGGCTGTCTTGATGGTGACCAGCCTGATGTCCTTAGACGCCATTGGCTCGAACAGTTTGTGCGCTAGGGTGCCCAAGACTATGTCAAGGTCCCACACAAGGTGCAGCCTCTTGACGGGCAGGTAGAGCCTTGCGAGTTCCGTCAGATGTTTCTTGACGATAGGATTGGAGGAGGAGAAGATGCCCTCCTCTGAGTTCCTGGAAGCTCTGATGGCTGCAAGGTAAGTGCAGCAGGTGTCAACCTGCATGTCAGAATGGGCGAGGTGTGCCAAGAAGGAGAGCACGTTGTCCAAAGTGCACGCCAGGGGATCGATTTCTTTGGAGTCTGTCCAGTGGCAGAATCTGGTCCATTTGCTTTTGTACTGGGCCCTGGTAGCCTTGCTCCTAGCGCCCTGTATGATCTCCAGATTAGCCTGAGAGGCTGAGGTGCTGCAGCGTTACCTGCTCAGGTACCACACTGCGAGGGCTAGTTTCTGTGGCGCGGGGTGGATGACTCTGCCCCCCTGTTGTGCCAGAAGATGAGCTTGGCCCGTCGGGAGGTGAATCGGAGGCATCTCTGAGAGGTTGAGCAGCACCAAAAGCCATGGCCTGGCCGGCCAACACAGAGCTATTAGAATGATGTGGAGTTGGAGAGACTCCTTGATTTTGCAAATTATTCTGTGAATCAGCGGTGAGGGTGGAAAGGCGTAGGCCCTCATGCCGTTCCACCGGAGGTGAAATGCATTGCCCAGGGATCTGGGGCCCTGTCCCTGCCAAGAGGCGAACTGGGGGCACTTCTTGTTGTGCCAAGTGGCAAAGATCCGCCTGGGGATGACCCACCTGCTGAAGATCTCCTGAATAATGAAGTAGTTTAGCTGCCACTCGTAATTGTCGACTCCCAGCCTGCTGAGTCTGTCCGCTTCCAGGTTGGCTTCCCCTGGGAGGTGGACTGCTGTTATGCAGATGTCGTTTTCCAGGGCCCACTCTCACATGCTGATTGCTAGTCTGCACAAAGAAGGGGATCTGGTGCCTCCCTGCTTGTTGACGTAGTTCATGCTGGTCGAGTTGTCCGTCTGGTTGAGGACACACTTGCCCCTGAGAAGTGGTAGCAATGCCCTGAGAGATAGCCAGATGGTGTTCAGCTCTAACTAATTAATGTGGTATTCCTGCTCCTGTCGAGTCCAGGTACCGTGGACCGGGAGATCGTCCAGGGTGGCTCCCCAGCCCTCGAGCGAGGAATCCGTGGTGATGGTGGCCTGCGGAGTGGGAGGCCGGAAGGGCTTGCTCGTCCGTAGGTTGCAGTCTCGGGACCACCAAGTTAGGTCTGGGTGGAGAGATGGAGGAACGTTGATAATTTCGGAATTGAGAGCCCCGCTCCTGGTTCCATGAGGCTGCGAACTGCCGCTGGATCCTCCTCATCCTTAGTCTTGTGTGCGCGACGGCTAACAGGACCGCTGCCAGTAGACCCAGGAGATGTTGGTACCACCATGCCTCGGTCACTTCTCTGCTGAGGAAGTGGGTGGTGGCCCTCTTGATAGCCGACACCTTGTCCTCCGACAGAAATACCTTCTCAGAGCACATGTCCCAGATGAGGCCTATGAATGTCAGTCTGCGTGGGCAGCAGTTGCGATTTCTTGAGATTGAGCGAGAAGCCCAGATTGTGCAGTGTATTGATAAGGGCATGGGAAGAGTGGTGAACCGCTTCCGGAGATGTAGCCCTGACGAGCCAGTCGTTGAGGTACAGGGTAGATGATGGGGCCCTGCGCTCTGAGGAGGGCTGCCCCCACATTCATGAGCCTGGTTAAGACCCTGGGGGCCGGGTTGAGGCCAAAAGGAAGGATCTTGTATTGAAAATGGTAGCCCAGGTGCCTGAATCGTAGCAAAGAACGATGGGGCTGCCAAACCAGGACGTGTAGGTGTGCGTCCTTCAGATCCAGGGAGCACATCCAGTCTCCCTTGTCCAATGTCTACGCTACAAAAGCTGGTGTAACCATCTTGAATTGTTGCAGGGGTAAGGAGAGGTTAAGGGTGGAAAGATCCAGCACAACTCTCAGGCCTGCCTGGTTCTTCTTCTGAATGGCGAAAAATCCTGGAGTAAAAGCCAAAGCCTTGCTGGGAGGCTGGGACTTCCTCCACTGCCTGGCTCTCTACGAGCAACTGGATCTCCGCCAAAAGAGTTGCTGTCCCAACCTGTGGGAGTGGATGGGAGGAGGGAGGAAAGGCTGGAATAGGGAGGCAGTACCCCGTGGATACTACGGAAAGAATCCAGCGGTCCGCAAAATTCTGATGCCAGAAATGTGCATGGAGAGCAAGCCTGCCCCCCACCGGACGGGCGTGTCATGTCTTCTTTCCCTCGGAGGCTGTCACAGAGGAGGAGGACTGGAAAAAGCCCTTGCTCCACCCCCTTTTTGTTGCTTGCACCAGTTCTGAGACGGCGAGCGGTCTGGCTGCCTGGATCTCTGTTCCTGGAAGCCGCGGAACCCTCCGTATGTACGACCCCTGTCGGAGCACTGCTGAGATTGGGTGTACGATTTGGGTGTGGTCTTTGTAAGGATGGATAAAGACTTGGCCGTTTGTGAGCTGTTTTTCTTTTTGTCCAGCTCTTCGTCCGTGGAGGAGTGGAAAAGGCCCCCCCAATGGTAGATCTAATATGCGTTCCTGGACGTCCGGGTTGAATTTTGTTGCCCAGAGCCGGGCTGTCTTTCTCATGTCTGTGGCAATACAGATGGCACGGCCAGAGGTGTCAATATGAGCCACAGTGGATTCCATGAGGTCCTACGCCACCAGCTTGTCCTCGGCTAGCCACACCTTAAAGCGTGATTGGCTCTGAGCGGGGAGTTCTGGGGGGAAGTTTGCAATTTCCCGCCATAATCTTTGGTTGGTGGCAGCCAGCATGGCATCGGCGTTGGCCTGACGAAGATGCAAGGATGCGTTGGAATAGAGCTTCTTGCCTTACCCCTCCAAGATCTTCTCCCCCTTGCCTAGCAGCGCAGCAGAGGAGGAGGCTGAGGACGACTGAGGCTTGGAGTATGGTGATGCTGTAGCGATCACCGAGGAGTGTGGATGAGGATGGGCCGAGAGCAAGAGTGTATCCCCCTCCATCTGCCTGTACTTGGCATCCAGGCGTCGATTGACCGGCTGGGCCGAGGGGTTTGAGTCAGCCCTTCTTGGCCAGGGAGACTACATTGGTTTGCAGAGGAATCCCCGATTTAGCAGAGGGGCGTCACGTGAGGGCTTCCGCCAGGAACCCCTCTGCTGGTTGCTCGACCTCGGGTTGGGGTAGGCCCAGATACTCCGCCAGCCCAGCAAGACGTTTGTGGAAGGCCCTGGCTGAGGATGGCGTATCCGGATCCTTCTCCTCGTCCGTATCCTGCAGATCAGGGGGTCCTGTGGAGGAGGAGTAGTTGGCGCCAGAGGCTGGGGTACAGGGACTGCGGCCGGAGGCTGAGGAGCCGGAGGAGGCGTCTGTGGTGCCGCTAGCATTGCGGGGAGCACTTCCCTGACTGCGTCCATGAGTCCGAGGTGACTTCGTGAGGCCAAGAAACCTCTCCAAGAAAGCCTCCTCACTGGCCGAGGAGATGGCAGGGGGTGCTGACAGGGAGCTGCTGGAGCCGCTGCGTACCCTGCCCATATGGACGCAAAGGAAATCTGCCCTGCGCAGAAGAGGGATAGGCCATAGGCCACGTACCTGGTTGAGGCCAGTCCCACCTTGACACTCGTTCCTCGCCAAATTCCTGGAATGGCTTTGGATGGGTGCCTCTGTCTGGTGCGGCGCCCATCTTGTTGAGCTGCCTGCCACGTGCCTGCGAAGTGTTGCTCGGCCCACTGGGCCTGGCCTCCTCCAAGACTCTTGCGTGTGGATCACGAGGCCTACCCTGCTCCTCGGGCCTAGGCCCGGTAGGTGTGACACCCTCGACTCGGGGGTCGGTAGACCTTGGTTTAGGCGCCCCCCTCTAACGTATTTCCGGTACTAGGATGTAGCCTCTCTGCCATGATGCGGTACAAGAGCGGAGCCCCTCAGGTGAAGACCCAGTAAAAGAACCTTCCGGTCCCTCAACACTGTCACCGGGAAGATCCGAGGATACCTCTGCCCGAAGGCCGGTAGCTGTAGCAGCTTTGGTGCACGTGCTGGTAGAAGAACCTGACCGGTCCCTCCCAAGCGGGAGAGTCCTTGGGAAGGAGTCTCCCTTGCGGGGTGCGATGGAGAATATCGGCCCTACCTTGGGTTTGGTTCGATGTTTGACAAATTTCTTGAGGTCCTGCAGAGGCGACTTCTGTTAGAGCTCCCTCCACCTGGCTAGTCTGTTCCTCAGCACTTTCGAGGACAGCGAGCCACACGCTGAACAAGCTTGCCAAACCGTGGTCTGGGCCAAGGCAACGTAGGCAGAGGGCGTGGGGGTCTGAAGTTGGGAAGTGGAAGAGCCCGTTGCAGGATGGACACCTGCTGAACCCTGTGGAAGTCGACATGCGCCAGTGAGGAGAGTGACGCCTGAGGACAGAGTACCTGAATGATAAAAAGACAAAAAAAGACAAAGATAAGAAGTATCCGTGCGTGGAATTACATGGCCGAAGCCAAAACCTGGAGCGCTGGTGAATTCGGCTCGTTTCCGTCGACGTGGTAAAGGGGACTGAGGTGTGGCACCAGAGGGCGAGATCAGGGCAGCGCATGCTCCCTGGGTCGCACCTCCACGTGCCTCTAAATTTAAAGGGGAAGAAGGTTTTTTCTGGTGAAAAAGGTTCCGTCTCCCGTCCCTTGGAAGGGACGCCCATCTAGTATGGAGGAAAGGGGATGCGGCGTAAGAGTACAAGAGTTTATAAATAATGTTTTTTCAAGTACAGACTCTCAATATGATGCTGTGTTGCTTTGAGTGGGTGGTGTAAGGAGATGTGTTATGCATTATGAGGATTAATTTCCTTTGAATTACCTTTGTATCTATACAAGCATATTACCTCACACGGATCTATGTGATCACTGCGACCCCCATAATTGCGACGGCCGAAAATTATGATTTTTTTTATTACCCCCCTCTACACCACATAGATATGCAAGGGGAAACCCCCCGCGACCACCCTTATCACTAAATATCACATATGCCTCACCCACCCGGCCGTCGCAATTATGAGGGTGACTTTTTGGCCCATTACCCCTCACACTAGTAATGGAACACAGTCCTTACAAAAACATATAACACACTTGCACCAGCTTGAATAGCTCTGTGGCTACTAGACCAGACAAGAGATCATTTCTGCATCATGATCATCCGGTCATTAACAGAATGCTTTAGACAACTGCCTGTACCTGCGATGTCAGATGGTTGACTAGTGCCTAAATAAGAGATATGAGAATCTTCCGAATCCTCTGCAATCCTGTTCATTTGGACACCAAAAGTCACAACTTGCCAGAAAAAAAATATTTCAGAACATCTTAGTTTTGCGTGAGGCCTAGACGACTGGCGATGTGCTAACGTTCAGAAGAGTTTGTGTATAATTTCACCTTTATTTTTGCAAAAAGATTCACAAAGCATTTGTCTCTGAAACAATAACTTTCATTTTTTGCATTTTTAACAATACTAGCTTCAGTTAAAACACTTAATAGTAATTATAAACGTTTTCCTTCTCGATCATGAGCTACAGTATACACAAATATAAAATATCGACACCACAGTTCACAGTTGAAAAGAACATCATAGAACTTTGTTATGAATAAAAAAATTATTTGAGCTAAAGTTAAGGAAGACTAGAAAATAAAAACACCAGAATTAACACAGCAGAAGTGTACAGAGAAAGCACACAGTATACATGTAAATAACAGTCCTCGTATATTTGGTCATATGGTGATCACAACAGTTGGTTGAAGCAGTCATTTTAGGAGCGGCTGTTACCACTGGCAGAAGCAGTTAAAGGCAGGCCCGACACCAGGTGAAGAAGTAGGCTACATGCGCTTTATAAATACACTTTGGCAATGGCAATCACTGAATGCATCCCACTTTAAGTTCAAAGAAACCCAGGCACAACACAGAAAGCTTAACAATACTTTCTTCACTTCCCTGCGTTCACTCTACTTACACCACCAACAACAATGCAGTTTCTTCATTTATTATTTCCTTGGAAACTCAGAATGGGAAATTGCCCTCCACTGCATCATGGTCTCTTCACAAAGGTGAGACCACTGACATAGGGATGTAAAATAATAAGTATTGCAATAAGTAAGTCTTAGTTTTAATATATTGCAGTTAAACTTTAAAGGCCATGGTAAAATCATTTTGAGTCATTGTAATACATGATGCACAAATTAAAAACACATCAACAATATCAGCTATATGCAGTGATGGTCCAGGCAATTACAAAAATCGGTTAAATAAACTTTACAAATAAGACACTCTGTTCTGGTTGCGTAAACCTCCCTGTAAAGAATAATAATAACAGTTGTAGATTTTGAACTTGTTAACTTTGCTAAAAGATAAATACATCTCTACTCTTAAAGGCATGATGCGAGGACACATTAACTGCATTCTCTTCTTGTAATACCCTACGAATGCCATCAATATGACTTGTGTTTAGCTATGGACTCTTAGAGGTAGGATTCAGGGAATATGTGGACATGATGCTAATATCACATCTAAAATGAATGACATGACAGCATTCTCAACAAGTGTATAATAAGAGTAGTCTTAAAGAACAAAGTGGCAGGGAATTGTTAAGATCTAAAATGGGCAAGAGTCTTTCAATCAAATCTCTTTCACTGACCGCTCTCTTAAAAGTTGCATTAAGATCCCCCAGCAATGCATGTTGAATAGGCTTACATGCATTAGCCTTGGTGAAGAAGTGGAGTTGTCAGGGAAGTCAACCCACAATAAAAACATAAAATACGGATATGGTGAAAGAAAAGCTGCAATCTTTTAGGTTTGACGTAATTACTTATTTTTGCTATAATAAGAATCGTCTCTCCTTTGCACCTTCCCAGTGGGCAGAGATGTGCGAATGCCCACTCAGCATTTCTCAGCCAACTAAGAGACAGATCTCAAGTGATATTGACTATCATTTCAACAATTAGCTTGGTGGCAACACTTTGTGAGGGCCTGCTGATTTCCAGGCGCCAAGGAATGCAGATTTACACCACCCTGTATCTTCTGTAAAAAACGTGTTAACTGCTTAATATCACCAGTCCTTGGTGAAAGATCAGTAAAGAAAATGGGGGAGGAGGGATCAAAATGTTCTTCATTCAGCACACATGATTTCATATTATCAATTTACCCGAATGAATGCTTTTGCAACTAATTGCTATATTCACTAGAGGGGACAAGGATGGTGGGATGGGTAAACAAACATTTAACCCATAGCAAGGGTGCAAAGTGGGGAATCAGAAAGGTTCTTCAAATCCACTGACCAACGTTACATAGCCCACCCTGGCCAGGCCATTGCAGACATTAAACATTGTCTCATCCTCACAACCAATTGTAAATAGCTTGCATGCCTTCCCAGGCATCAAGGATTGTTCCATCCTCACAACTAGTTACAGGCCTTCCTCAGAAATCCGACACCATCAGCAGATGATCACTGACGAGCCACAGGAACTGGCCCCTCGTCATTGTCACATCATGCAACCTTTCACTCTGGATAGGTTTCTTGCACTAGCTACACATCTGAGCAAATTAGTGTTGCAAAAAACATGCCACATGACTCTAGCTGCAATAGATGTATGAAAGAGATAGAACAAAACGTCACTAATACCAAAATATTAATGGTCTTATGAACAGAAATCCCAGTCTGATTTTTGTGTATACTTAAAAATGAGCAATGATGGAGAAATAAAACTACAAAAGGTCTAGAGAACAGACCAGTGGTCTTCCAAGCATTAAATGCAAGGACACTTTCTACAAAGCAAAAAAAGAAAAGCTGTTTTACTCATGGTTCTTCTGTGCAAAATGTAATTATTTTTTAGATAGAGGTGAATGGAAATGGATTGGGGGACACATATCTAAGCGGATGATTTACATTAATTCTGATCATTCACAGGCCTTGGTAAATTCTGGGGTTTAATGTGGACTGTGGTCTAGGCAACCTGCCGAAGACTACCAGCTGGTAACCTGGGGACAGTTGAGGCAAGAGGTCATTGCTATTATCACTCCAATCTAGTGGTGTTGGCAAGGGCTCCAAAGGAGGAGTGCTTTAGGGAAAACCTGCCTGAAGGGGTGTGTTTTTGGTTATCTTTGACATTGCGTGGTTTTCTTCAGTTCTTTTTGTGAACAGCAGAATATTCCAGAGATCACTTTACAACCTAATTTCTTTAGTGGGATATCTGGTGGCTCATACCTTTTGATGTAGCTGCGGGGCACATGACTAGGTACGATCTGTGCAAAGTACAGAGGAGTTGGAATTCAGTTTGTTAATCCGATGTCAACCAATGCAGCTTTCTGAAGGCCGGGGTGATGTGGTTACTAGATCTGAGCCTCAAGATCAGTCTCACCTCCTTGTTCTGAATAAGCGCAGTTAGTGGATTAGATGCTTTTGGATACCACTGTACAGGAGGTCCCAGATAAGATAGTAGATGTAGATAACAAATCACCATGTCTCAGTAGAGATCATTGGCATGTCTATTACCTTGGTATGTACATCCTGTTGTAATTCAGAGGCTCTTAGCAAGGCCTGCCTCCTGGTCAACACCCCAACATCTATACTTCTTCCTCATCTTTTTCACCTCCGACAAACCCTGAAGCAAACATAGCCTGTAAATCATTAGCCAAATGTGTGAGTCCAACTGTTGAGAACAAACAAGCCCATATAACATGCTCTATGGCATGGCGCTCATTTCGGGGGCGGGGGGGTCTACATACATGTCCTATGTATCTGTACCATACCAATGAAGAAATATGAATTGCCATATCAGTCTGGGCCTGCCTACAAGGACAGTTCAACAGTGAAATGTCAGGTCATTCTCCTCTAAGAGTACCAGTAGCAACCCCAGACATGTGTCTGCCTTGTTTTGATGTGCATCTGGGATACAGCGTCTGTTTATCTGCATGTGCAATTTTAATTAGCATGCATACATCTTTTGAAGTTGCAGGTTTACAGCTGCTAGAATTATACACTGGCTGGCATGATGCATGTATAATGAGCTGTTTGAATACACTTTACTCTACCTAGGCTATCTAGGTATTTGTCTTCCTCATCTAGTGGTGAAACAGTTGATGATGCTACAGTTTCCGTCCTTCCAACTGCTGCGGATACCACTAACGACTACTGGTGAATAACACAATATGTTCTATGTGAATAACAAGCACATATAAATATCTTCTATGTAGGTAGCAATTTATATTTAATGTCCAACATTTTATTTGTGGGAATGCAAGAATCAGGGTTTTTGCCAAATCAGTTGAGATGTATTAATTACCTAATGCTGTATGCCGGTGCTTGATCTTTTTCAGACAGTTTGTGCAGAAAAAAAGTGATCCTTTAGACGAGTCCTTTCAATTTTTCAAACTTAACCAACAAAGACGTGATATGGTTTCACAAGTTTGGTTCTTCTTTTTTCTCTAGAACTGTGCCCTTAAAGTACTGGAATCAGGTACAGGTGTACCTGGTCCAGCCGGTACAGAAGCCTGAGGTGGATCAGATGTTTTTGATGGTGAAATCTTTGCACCTGCGGATGTCTACTTGTCACTTGAGTGCCTCTCGCAGGGAATTTGCAGAGATGACTTACCCCTAATCCTCATTACTCCTAATCCTTCTCTTCATCATCACAGTTCTTACAAAGTGAGGTGAATACCACCTCTGAGAAAGAAACTTGTGTTGCTTTTTAAATATTTTCTCAATATTTTAAGGGCCAGCACTGCCTTCTCCTGTGGTATAAAAGAGCTGGATTACCCAGAAACGACCTCAGTATTTCCCAAGCCTGTCCATTCTGGACAGGACACCCACACACAGGAAAATAAATCAAGCTAAGGGATTAGTCTACATTTATGACCTCAGGGGCCATCTACATCATAAAATGCCTATGCGGCTTACTCTGTGTGGGACAGACATCGAGGATGGCAAGAGATAGACGGACAGAACATAAATCGAATGTCCGCACGGGCAACATGAAATCACCAGTGGCTCTTCATTTTAAGGAAAAACATCACACAATTGACCAAATGCAATTCAAAATAGTGGAAGTAGTTAAAGCACTCACAAGAGGGGGACATTATAAAAACTGCCTACTTCAAAGGGAGCTGTTTTGGATACACTTGTTAGACATGGCCCATCCAAAGGGCATGAATGAGGATTTCTGTTTGTATTGTTTCATTTAAGATGTTCCGACTCATTTCTGCACTTGAAAGTACATTCAAGTAGACATTATATGTCTCTGTATGTTAATGATATACAACGTTGGAGAACGTTTTAGTCTTAACTCCACAATTAGTATTTCCCAATCTTGACAAACTTTTTACCTATCTTGACACAAACTCATTTTAGTAGTACTGTATGTCATCTAATGTTAATGAGAAACTATGTTTGAAGATGCATTGTCTATAATATCTAGTTCCTTGTTTTGAAATCTGCTTGAAATGGCCTCAACAGATATAGACGGAAAGCTACGTAGTGGGGAGGTGTCAATATGCCTTGTGGGCAGGGTCATAATATTAAGTGCTTAGAGCTATGCTTAATGCGACAGTGAGATAATCTGTTCGGTGCTGTGTACACTGATGTAACAATATTATTTACATTAGAGGGCCTTATATATATGGCCATACTGGAGTCACTCATCACTTCATTAATCTAGGCTAGTCTTTATGGCTATTGGGTTATCTCTAATTTTATAGGTTAACAGTATAGGATTGGTTACACCCACAAGAGTTTGGGTTTTTCACATTTTAGATAAGACTTATTTTGGATGCAGGAGGTTTTTTACCTCATTACATATATGCGTTAACTCCACATGACAGTTCAAGTCCATGACCTAGATTGGGATCATGGATTTACATGTAGGGGTTTACTCCATAGTTTGTAGAACCTCGTCCTAGGTACACTATACACTATACGTGCCCTCTTTAAGATGGCTGCTGCTTTCACCATGCTGCTGTGCAACACAAGTTATCAGAAATGGGGGACACGTGATGTTCACATCGCTAACATATTTTCCGGAAGTAATCCGCGCCGGCACTGTCATTTCACGAAAAATTCCTTCACCGAGGGGGAGACCTTGTTGGAGCCGCTGGAGGTAAAATTAGGATTTATTTAACATTATTTTGTCACGGCTCTAGTCTGTGGGCCTCATCACGACTTCGGCGGTAACCCTTAAATCCGGCAGTAGCGCTATTACCGCCGGATTTAAGGGTCCGCCAAAGCAGGACTTCGGCGGATTTCTCCCCAGCTCTGAGCTGGGGGGAAACCCGCCGAAAATTCGCGCTATTACCGCCGGCGGGAAATCCGCCGGCGGTATTAGCGCGAAATTTCCCCATTGAGCCCAATGGGGAATGGGGCATTCCCGAATGGGCTCAATGGCGATTGACATTACCGCCAAACTCGTGATCCGGCGCTATTAGCTCCGGGGAGTTTGGCGGTAGGGCTAATACCGCCCGCGCTAATAGCGTTACCGTTACCGCCCAAGTCGTGATGAGGCCCTGTGACTTGAATCTGAGATGGACTGTTAACACGGACCAATATGTTGATTTTTTAGACACCGGCTGCAGTGGTGCTCTTGAGGTTTTGTGCATTCATATTCTTGTGAGAAAAAGAGCCACACGTTAAGGTAGGCTTTTTTCAGGAATCAGGTAATTCTGTTTGCCGGCTTGTGTTCTTTCCACACATGGCTTGATTCATTTATTTGTTTTTGTAGTGTCGTGGATTGAGGTATTCTGCGCTTTTTGTTGCTAAGTGATCAGTTTATTATTACACACAATCATATGGACCTAGAAACAGGTAGGAATACAAACAGTTGAAGATTGCACCGTTTGTGTGGCCCATGTTGTAGTTGCACCCCGGATGGTATCCTGGGGCGCATCTAGAGCTGCACACAATTGGTGAGTATGGATACATCACTTTCAAGATTCACTGTTAACCAGAATAACCAAGTTACTCACCATAGTGACTATCTTACTCCTAGTCCATACTCCCGTTTCCTTCATACTTTTGGGACATTCCGTCCAGTGGGACGGGACCGGAGCACTTTTGTAAAAAAGCACCAAATTGAAAAATCTGTCTTTCTTCTCTTTTTACATGGGGTACCACACATGGCCGTAACCCCGCCCTCCTGAGCTCCGCCTCACGCCTCTCTCTTCAGTCCTTTTCTATCGCCAGGCTTGAGACCTTTAAAGCAATAATAGAGGATACTTATTAGAGGAGACGGTGGGCGTATGGAGGAAAGGGGACTATGGACTACGAGTAAGATAGTCACTATGGTGAGTAACTTTGTTATACTCCTACGTCCCGTCCCCTTTCCTCCATACTTTTGGGAGATTACCAAGCACGCCTCACAGGAAAAACGGGTGGATGGAACTCCATTACTGAAAGAGGTTCTTAAAAACAGCCTGGCCGAAATGAGCATCGGCTCTGGAGCTCAGGTCGAAGCAGTAATGCTTACCAAAAGCTGATGGGAAAACCCACGTAGCTGGTTTGGCAATGGTTCAATGGGCTTACAGAGAGACCAATAGATAGAAGGCAATGAGGGGAAAGCATAACCTTTCATATTGACCCACAAGCTGCAAAGAGGACCACCTCTGTCATGCCCCATTGCTGGAAAGGTTGGAGATGATATTGCTGTTCATCTCACACTCGTAACCGATGCCGACTGGCGACTGAATTAATCTGCAGTCACACTGAGGTGACCCGGGATGTGTGGAGCCTGGAGTCAAACAATTTATTGTATGGCCCAGCCCAAATTGATAAGGCAAGATCCACAAGGAGAGGAGTGTCTGCGTTGCCCTGCTTGTTGATGTAAAACCTTGCTTTAAGGGAGGTATTCAAAATGGCCGCCGTGGCCCGCGGAGGTTGGGCCGCCATTATCACATACCAGGGGCTAACTGCGTCACAGGAGCAAGTAGAGCAATAGTCTCCCCAGGGGAGTCAGGGGCCCTGCGTGGCGTGCCATCCTAGCCTTGAAACAAGGAACCTCGGCAGAGCCGGTTCTGGAAGATCTAGGGTGTTTACTCGACATGTCAGGGGCTTCCCCAGAATTAGCCTCAAGTGGAGAATCCTCGTCACAGCCGGTACTGGAAGGTCTGTGGTGTGTGACCGCCTTCTTTCGCCGCCTCAAAAGACCTGGGGCCTCATTACGCCATGGCTGCCTCCAAAATCGGGCCCGGGTTCCCTGAATGGGGAATTACTGGGCCGTTCGGAAGGCCCGGTAATTCCTCCTACAGGGATCCCGGGCCCGGACCTTCCCCATTCCCATTCGAGCCCTCGTAGGGCTCAATGGGAATGGGTGCGGGAGCTAACAACGGGCCGATTACGACCAGCCCGTTGTTAGCTCCCTGGTCCCCTCGCAGGACCTGCGATGGACGTCCAGATCGTGTCTCGCGAGTGGGACTCGTAATATTGCAGAATGGGTTTAACGGCGCCGCCACCATTAGCAGCGCCTGTTAACCCATTCCGCAATAGTTATAATGAGGCCCCTGGTATCACCACGGCCACGCGCGCGGAAAGAAGGCTTAGATATACCTTACAGACAGGACCCTCGATGAGGGACTCTCAATTCTGTCGGTGACCGATTTAGTCCAAGCAGGGGAACCACAGGTTTAACCCTCGTCTTATAGCCACCTCGAGAGGGGCCTCGAGCCAAGACTCGGTACAATTAGCTTCAAATGGAGAAGCCTCAGGGCGAACCTGGTACACAAAGCCACAGCAGAAATGGGGTCAGACTTAGCCCCAAATGGGGAACCTTGGAAGAAGATCCGGTATTGGGAGACCACTGCAGGGCCCCTCAGAGGTGTTTCTTGTGCGCCTCGCTGAGTCGAGACCAAAAGGAGTACCCGAATCTGAAGTGTTCTGCTCCCACGGAGAACCACAGATATTTCATATGCAGGCTCCAAGTCAGAATGTGCATTAACGCATCCTGGAAGACCACCACACTGAGCCAACCACCCTTCCGAAGAGAGGTCTTTATTTGGCAGGGCGTGATCAACTTGAATCTCTCGGAAAGACCGAAGACAGTGCGCAGGCCAGCCTGGTTGAGCACTGTGAAAGGACAGCAGTACTAGCCGCTCCCTTGCTCCATGAGGAGAACAGGTTCCACCGCTCTCAGGTATAGAGGTTTCTGTATCTCTGCTCTGATGGAGGGAATCCTGATCTGTTGGAAGAGAGGTTTGAAGGGTGGGGTAGGAGGAAAGAGCAAGCGAAAACCCACCTAAATGATGGACAACCCCACCAGTCTTTGGTGATGGTTTGCCATGCCTCCAGATGAGACGAGATTCGTCCTCCCACCGAAGTGTAGTGTGACCGACAAAAATATAATTTGCCGATTTGTCCGCAGGGAGATTACCTGCCCCTGTAGAGGAGGCTGATGGCCGAGAGAAAAACCAACCACCTTGCCGCAGCCGCTTAAGGCGGGGGCTACCAACAGGAGTTTCAGATCGGTGCGCACGGTGACCCTGAAAGACCCTGATCCCAGAGAAGGACCGAGTCTGGGACCCTGACGTCTGTGTACAAGGGGCCTTAGCCGAAGCTGTCGCCAGGACCGACAAACAGGTCTTTGTTATCCACATAGCGTGGAAAAGCTGCTCAGCCCCAAAAGGAATGCTCCCAGCCCCAGTCATCATGAAAGTTGGTGTAAGGGAGGTATCCAAAATGGCTGCTGTGGACCAAGAAGGTTGGGCCGCCATTTAGTCAACACCTGAAGAGAACATAGGAGAAAATGAGGCAACTGTCCCCTAAGGGGAGTCAGCAGACTTAATAAACACTTAGCCTTGAAACAAGGATCCTCGGCCGAGCCGGTGCGGGCAGATCTAGGATGTTTAGTGGACAACCTAGAAAGTGACCCAGAAGGCTTGTTGCCCCCTCGACAGAATCGGTACCGCCACAACTCTGTTGTTACTGTATTTAGAGGAACCTTGGGTTTTAACCCGGGACATATAGCTCCCTAAAGAGGGGCCTCGAGCCGTGGCTCGATGTGACAAGCACCAGAAACTGAGACCTCAGGGAAACCCTGGTATCTAGAGCCACAGACGAACTGAGCTGAAACTTAGCACCCAAATGGTGAACCTCTGGGCCAAGTCCAGTTTTGGCAGGTCCTCTGAGGGACCCTCAGAGAACACTCTGGTGCACCTATTAGACCCTTGAGGCACCTCAGGGGAATCCCTGGTAATAAAGATACACAAGCTCCTCCCGTTCATGGAATGCTCTCACTGAGCGGGGCTGCTCATCGCCGTCCTCATCCGCTTAAGGCTCATTCCAACGAGTCGGGAACAGAAGACTGGTCCTCCACGCCTACCGTCTCAGGTTTTTAAATAAAAACTGAATCGGAGGGGCCGGGGCGGTATAGGAGTGAAAAGACGCTTGAAATATGTCCTCATAGGGTCAGACTGCATGAGCATCTGAAACGTCCCAAAAAACTCATCCTCAGCCGAGGACTTAGGTGTCGAAGAGGAAGAAACCGCTCGTAAGGGACCTACCCCCCCAACGCAAGGAGGATGGTTGCCAGGAGAGTCCACCACCAGCTGGGTCCACATAGATCAGTGGAGCAAAAGCAGGAGGGAGCGAGACATTATGAGGCAGCGGAGCCCACGCACGAAGAAGGGCGCAACGGGTTACTATTGCCGAAAGGAATGCTCCCAGCACCAGACGTTGCGAACGTAGGTGTAAGGGAGGCATCCAAAATGGCCACCGTAGGCCACGCAGGTTGGGCCCCATTTTGTTGCCACCTGAAGAGAACTGCATCACATGCATAGCTGAGGCAATTGCCTCCTCAGTAGAGTCAGGGGACCTAAGTAACACTTTAGCCTTACACAGATTCTCGGCAGAGCCAGTACTGGGTGGTCTCGGATGTTAAGTCGACATCTTCGAACCAGTCTCAAAATTAGCCTCCAACAGAGGAACCTCGGTCAAGCCGGTACCAGAGGGAATGCGGTCCGTGACCACCTTCATTGACCCCCCCCGACAGAACCGGTACCACCACAACCCTGAGCGTGGGACGGTTGAGGACAATACCTCACTGACAAGACCCTCTGAGAAGGCCTCTCGGATCTGTCGATATAGACTTAAGCCTCCACAAGAGGAACCTCAGGTTTCAACCTGGTACGTAAAGCTCCCTTAAAAGGACTTTAGCCTCCACAAGAGAATCCTCAGGTTTCCACCTAGTCACAGAGGGGGAAGCTCCAGAAACGGAGACCTCAAGGTGAACCCTGGTATCCCAGTACCCAGCCGGACTGGGCTTGACTTTAGCACCATGATGGTGAACCTCAGAACAATGTCTGGTACTGGCAGGTCCGTCAGAACCCTCGGAGGAATCTCCGGTACGCCTGTTAGGCCCTTGGGGCACTTCAGGCAGCGGAAAACCTTGTGACAGAGCTACAAGAAAGGCACTTAAAAGTACTCCCTCATGAGGTCAGAGTGCATAAATCTCTGAAACCTCCCAAAAAAGGCATCCTCTGATGAAGATTTAGACAATCGGGTGGGCAGAGGCCGCTCATAAGGGCATATCCCCATGAACGTAATGAGGAAGGCTGCCAGGAAGCGAGACCGTATGCGGTAGTGGCATCCAAGCACGGCAGTCATAAGAAGGGCAGAACGGATTCGCACTTACCCGTGGAAACGGTTGTTAAAAAAAAAGAAGTTTGCCAGCACCCGCCATCGATAGCGCGGGTGTAAGGGAAGAATCCAAAATGACCGCCGTAGACCACGAGGGAAGGCCCGCCATTTTGTCCACACCTGAAGAGAACTGCATCACATGTGTGGATGAGGCAGGTATCTCCACAGGATGGTCAGGGTACTTGATCGAAACTTTTGCCTCAACACAAGGATTCTCGGGAGAGCCGGTACTGAGGGGCCTTGGATGTTTACTGGACATCCTGAAGGGGCCCATTGAATTATCCTCCAAGAGAAGAACCTTGGCAAAGCCGGTAACAGAGGAGATACGGTCAGCTACCTCTCCCTGTGCCCCTTCAACAGAACTGGTATCACTGCAAGCGCGGGAATGTTGAGGAATCCACCTCACAGACAAGACCTTGACGGGTCTCTCAGTTCTGTCGGTACACACCTTAGCCTCAATGAGATGAACCTCAGAATGGAGTCCGGTCTGTATAGCTCCCCCGAGAGGGGCCTCGAACCGTGGTTCGGTACAGAAAGCCTCAACGGAGGCCTCAGGGCGCAACCCAGTGTCTGTATGGGAAACTCCAGACAAGGAGACCTTGGAGCGAACTTCGGTACCAAAAGACTCAGCACAACTGGGCTGGCTATTAGCACCTGATTGGTGAACCTCGGATCGTAATCTGGTGTTGGCAGGCCCCTTGTGGGAACCCTCAGAGAAAACCTGTGGTACGCCTATTAGGCCTGCGAGGCACCTCAGGGGTAACCCTGGTAGCAGAGCTCTTGAAGCCTCTCCCGGAGCTGGAGGACCCCGGGAAGGAGTCCCCCGGCCGGGGTGCCCTAAAAAGTAAGGAACTTACCGGGCATCTGTTCTTTTCGTCTATGAAGAGTTGAAAATGCAGTGGAGGAACTCGCTGGAAGATCTCCTCCCACCGGCGAGGATGACGCTGAAGTGCCGGACCGAAAGGGAGTCGCTGTGGAAACACGAGTCCCAACGGTGATCCGGTCCCAGACACTCCAAACAGAAAGAATGGGGATCCGCACTAGCGAAGCCATGTTCGCAAGAGGAACAAGAGACAAATCCCAAACGATCCGGCATAGACGGAGGACTACGCGACCGCAAAACCGGAGCAGGAGAGAAGGTCAACGGGAAACAAGAAAACATTTCTTCCGGGTGATGCAAGTGCGTCCAGCCCCGACCGCGCGGAGAAAAGGACTGAAGGGCGATGCGCGGGGAGGAGCTCAGCAGGGCAGGGTTACGGCCATGTGGGGTACCCCACGTAAAAAGAGAAGAAGGACCCATTTTTCAATTTGATGCTTTTTTACAAAAGTGCTCCGGTCCTGTCCCACTGGACGGAATGCCCCAAATGTATGGAGGAAAGGGGGCGGGACAGGACGTAGGAGTATGTATTTTTCTTTGGAGATTGAGATGGGACATGAGGTGACTCCTTTCTTTTAAGTTACAGGTCACTGCCTTTTGATTGAACAAATGAGTGACTCTGGTGATAGCACAGTAGGATGTGAACCCATGGCATGTTGGCCGTTTTATACACTATTGGTGGTGGCGGTTAACTGATGTTGTCTGTGAACAATGTAATACATATGGATCTATCTTTTATTGTCCCCGGCTCCTGAAGAAGGGGACCAATTCCCCGAAATGCGTAGAGCAACGTCTACAATTGGGCTTCGGCTGTACATTATTGTTCCAGTTATGCAGCAAAATAAATATATGGTTGTTGATTTGAATCACAATGAACTGTATTTTTCAAAAATAATATGTCCATTTGTTGATACAAACATAATTAGCCAGTGATCTGGCAAAAGGGTGTGCAGGGGACGGGAGGGCCTTTAGATTGGGCTCTTCTCCTATACATACTGGACCGAAGTCAGAAATTCTTAGGAAGGGTGGGCGGGGATATAAGGACTGTGACAAATAAGAGTAGAACAAGCCTGCCCCTCTTCCTCGTCAAAGTCCTTACTAAGAGAGGCATCACAAAACAAAAAGGCTCCAGACGAGTCAAACAGAAATACTGCAATGTTGCTACATGTATGAGTTTATTAATGAATAATCAAATAATAAGCTGATATAAAGAGGGTGGTTTGTTGACAGTCTACAAAGTTCTCACTGGATGTGGAGGACAAGATTCTGAGCCTGCCATTCAGAGCCACAGAGCTCTTCCTCAGCAGTACCAATGAAGAGCTCACAAAAAAGAAAACTTCTGCTTTCACCACCAAATCTTTAGCCATCTTGATGAAGCCATTGCAGAACCCTTTTCAGTACACATCTAGTTCCAGACAGGACTTCACAACCAGATCCTCACGAGGTTTCAAATGTATTGTGTCCTCCCACGTATTCCTCATTTTATGATACATCTTCCAACTTCAGAATTTTTTTGACAGAGTGCGCTGTGCGTCGATGCGGTCAACTCGATGTCCCTCGAGGGCTTCTATCCCCGAGTCGACATCATCGTCGGTATATAGAGCACGTGCAGCCTCTGTTGGCTTTAGTTTTGTTTTTCTGCGATAGCTAACGCTTCAAAGAATTACGACGAACTTCAGTCTTTTATGTGAGAAAACTTAATTCTAGTACAATGGCCTCGTCTTCAGCACCTTCAACCCAGAAGACCGGGTTCAAAAGTGCTACAACTGCAGTGCCAAGATGTCCCTCACAGACTCTCATCGGGCGTGTCTGTGGTGCCTTGGCGTCAAGTATAGGACAGCAGATTGTGAATCCTGTCAGTCGAAGACCAGTAAGACTCGGAAAGAGTGTAAAGGGAAACTAGCGGCGGGTAGGCCCCCTACTAAATCCCCTTCAATGACTCTATCGAGGATACAATCATCGACAAGTCGTGAGGTGACTTTCCTCGAAGGAAAAGGTTAAAAAAAAAACACTCATGCTCCAGGAGCGGGTGTCATCATTCCTCGTCATCTTCGAGGGAGTCGAAGAAAAGGCAATATGATTTGGCCAGTTTGAGTTCATCCAATCCCTCCCCGGAGAGGAATATAACCTGTCCCACTAAATCCTCTACTCCAGCACAGTGGGAAATATTCAGACAGGAAATGCTGAAAATCTTCGAGAGAGAGGATCCGACTCCCTCGAAGGAGAAAGTAAAAATCCAAGCTTCTTTCGAGCATGTAAGGCAGACAAGGAAAGGCCCAAGGCTACATTCCGCTGAGGCCCTGAAGCCTGGGATGTAAGATGGAGACCCCTCGAGATTTCGACACAACCAGAAATCGTCAAAGACTCTTTCAAGTTGAGGGTCAAGCCCTTCGAGGGCTCAGTCGAAGACAAGATAGATGGAAAAATCATCTAATTCGTCGACACTGTTAGTTTCGAGATCATCGCCACCTTTGGCCAAACCATCGACACCTTTACCTTCTAAGTCTAAGGAAATTCAGAAATCTTACAAACCACTACCAAAGAAAGATTTCTTTAAATCTTTATCCTCAATTCATGAACCCTCAGACCATGATACTCCACCATTTGCATTGGAATTAAGCACACCTAATGTCCCAAAAAGCCTTGTTTCAGAAGGATTTATAAAGGATTTATATGAAAATTTGCAGTCAGCTAGTGGGGTTGACACTTCACCTGAGATGGAATTTGGCAAGCCGGATCCAGCAGACCATCCTGATGCCTCTTATAGGCACCTGATGACTAGAGTAATTGACTTTCTGGGATGGGGCAGATCTGCTGCACTGTTTGAGCAAGATGACCTAACAGATATTCTGGATAAAAGGCCACAAAAGGATTCCATGCTTCCTTTTCATGTAGCTCTCCAGAAAAGGGTTATGGAAAATTGGGAGGTTCCTTAGTCGAGCCCAGTGGTAAACAAAAAACCTCACCAAAAAATATAGACCATCTAGTAGCGACCCCTGGCTACCTGCCAAAAAACCTGACACCTGAAAGCCTAGTTGTTCAGGCAGCGATGTCAACCTCGAAACAGACTGCATACCCTACCATCCCACCAAATAGGGATATGCGTGTCCATGCTTGGGCAAGAAAGGTATTTTCTGCCGGAAGCATGACGCTCAAGTCTGCAAATTCCACTTGCGCTTTAGCTAAATTCACAATCACCTTGCGGCACTGTGTAGCTATGGTGGCTGACCATATTACCGATGGGGAAGAGAGAGACGGTTTCCCGAGCATTGTAAGAGATGGCAAGGAGGCTATGTGTGAGTCTCTGCAATCAGGATTAGACTCAGCTGATAACATCAGCAGAGGCATGGCGGCAAGCACAGTAATACATAGATTTGCGTGGTTGAGAAAGTCAGGTTTTGCACTGGACATGCAGTCCAGACTCCTCAACATGCCCTTTGACGGCACCCAGCTGTTTGACGAAAGTTTAGAGAAGCTGCAGACCTCAAAGGCAGCAGCCAAGTCCCTTGGAGCCGCCATCAGTCAGCCACAATCCTCTCATCCCTGTGGATCACTTTGGAGGGGTAAGTCCTTTTGCTTCTACTCCTCAGCTGGAAGAGCGAGAGTGTCATAAATCTCCCCCGTCTCACCTGTGATCGCGATCTCCCTTGTTCGGCCGCAGGACTCTTCCTGTGGGTGGTTCGGGTCTTGAATAGGCTCACCCGAGCCTCGGCAGGTTGCAGAGCGCGTTCAGAGTTCCGGGCAGTTCGTGGTTCCAGGGTGTCCAGGATTAGCGATAAACTAGCAATGTAGGGGGGAAGTCCAGGAACAGGAAAAAAGGCAAGGAAGGAAGTATGAGGATCAAGGAAGCAAATGTAGAGAGCAAACACACGTCGGGTCACTATCGAAGATAGCGTTGAGACGCGCAGACCCGCAAGGGCGTGACCAATTTATAGTACGTGCTACGACGTGAAAGCTAGTGCGTAGCACGGAGCTTGGTACGGCCATGTTGGGAGGAACAAGGAGTACAAGCCCTTTGTGACAACGACCATGAGGTCCAGAAGGGGCAATATCGCTGGGTCATGACAGCATGCCCCCTCCGAAGACTGGTTCCTCCAGGCTTGCATGGGTGAATAAGATGGAATCTTCTGAGCAAACGAGGGGTCTTTAAATTAGAAACTGGTTCCCATGTTCTCTCGCTAGAGGGGTAGCCTTTCCACTCGACCAGATATTGTAATCGACCCCTTCTATACCTGGAATCACATATCCTGGACACCTCATATTCCAACTGGTCGTCCACAACAACAGGTGTGGGTTTGAAGGGTTTTTGAGTAGAACTAACGTAAGGTTTCAACAGGGAAGTATGGAAGACTGGATTTATCTTCTTCCAGGAATCCGGGAGCTTAAGTCGGAAGGAGACAGGATTGATGATCTCCTTTATAGAAAATGGACCATAATAGCGAGGAGCCAATTTGTTTGGTCGTAGATGTCGAGGTAACAGTTTCGAGGCTAGCCAGACTTGATCGCCAACTGAATAGGAAGGTGATGGTCTTCTCTTAGAGTCCGCATATCTTTTGGTTCGAGTCTGGGCCTGTTCTAACTGATCCTTGGCCTCTCTTTGTAAGTTGATCAGCGTCTGAATCCAAGAGTAGGTACCGGAGTAGATTCTGGAAGAACTGATGGTAAAACAGACGGATGATAACCTTGACTGCAATAGAAAGGGCTGATCTTGAGAGCAGAATGATCTGAGTTATTGTAGGAGAATTCGGCTAAAGGTATAATGAGAGACCAATCGTCTTGAACCTTGGTGGCAAAACAACAAAGATATTGTTCCAGGGTTTGATTTACTCGTTCCGTTGCCCCATTTGTTTGTGGATGATAGTCTGAAGAAAGGGCACGTTGGATTCCTAGAACACGACAGAGATGTTTCCAGAATTGTGAAATATATTGAGGTCCCCGATCCGAAATAATCTTGTAAGGGAGGCCATGAAGACGAAAAATATGTTCCAGGAAAATTCCAGCAAGTTCTGAGGAAGATGGTAGTTTATACAATGGTGTAAAATGAGCTAGATGGGTGAACAAGTCAATGGTTACCATGATGGTTGTATATCCTCGGGAAAGTGGTAATTCAACAATGAAGTCAGTGGCAATAACTTCCCAGGGTCTGGTTGGCAACGTAGGTTGTAGAAGCAGACCCGCCGGCCTCTGATTATTGTATTTGTTCTGACTACAAACTGCACAGGTCTTGATGTATTGAACTACACTGGACTTCATCCCTGGCCACCAGAACTGTCTTTGTATAAGACGGAAGATGTTGGTTACCACTTGATGTCCGGAGTGAAGAGTATCATGGCATAGATTCATTACCTTCTGTTGAAGTTCTTTTGTCGGAATGACCACTGAATTGTTCTTGAATAAATATCCTTCCTTGATTGTCAAACGCCAGGGATTTTTCTCGGATATGTCCTTCCAGAGTTCAGATGATTGAGTCTGTACTCTGATTTCTTCCAGGAGATTGATCGCTTGAGCTACAAAGATTGTAGGTGGAAACATTTTAGGATAGATCTTATCCTCCAAGGGAACGTAGACGGGACGCCGAGAAAGGACATCGGCAATCATGTTTTGCGGTCCAGGAACATGTGAGATTTGAAATTGATATTGAGCAAAGAAGTAGGCCCATCGAGCTTGTCTACTGTTCCTGCACTCCATGGATTGTAGGACCTGAAGATTTCGATGATCAGTACGGACTTGAACTGGATATATCGCACCCAGGAGTAGATGTCTCCATTCAGTGAAGGCATGACGAATGGCCAAAAACTTCTTCTCCAGAACTGACTAGTGAGTCTCACTGGTAGTCAGGGTCCGTGAAAGGTAAGCAATGGGATGTTCCAACTTATCATCGGATTCTTGTTTTAAAACTGCTCCTATGGTGTAATTGGAGGCATCTGTTTCCACTAGAAAAGGACGATTTATGTCAGGTTGGGCCAGGATGGGGGCCTGAGTGAATTCTTTTTTCAAGCGTTGGAATGCCTTGTCTTGTGGTATAGACCAGTTGAATGGAATGTCTTTCTTCAGGAGATCAACAATGGGTTGAACAATCTCAGAAAAGGTGGGAATGAATTTCCGGTAGAGGTTGGCAAGCCCCAGGAAGGACTGTATTTGCTTTACAGATGTTGGGGCGGGCCAAGCCAGTATGGCCTTCACCTTTGAAGGATCCATACTAATTCCTTCTGAACTAAGGACAAAGCCCAGATAGTGAACTGATGCAGCATGAAACAAACATTTTTCTGGTTTGGCTAAGAGTTGATTTTCACAGAGACGTTGAAGTACTGCCTTTACATGTTGTTCATGTTTCAAGGAATCCTTTGAGAAGATCAATATGTCATCCAGGTAGACGATAACATTGAGAAATAACATGTCAGAGAACACCCTATCCATAAAACGCTGGAAGACTGTGGAAGCATTAGTCAGACCAAAGGGCATGACTAGGTATTCAAAGTGACCAAAGGGTGTTCTAAAGGCTGTTTTCCATTCATCTCCTTCCCGGATACGGATCAAATGGTAAGCACCTCGGAGATCCAGTTTCGTGAATATCACTGCACCTCTCACAGCTTCAAGGATATCCGAGATCAGGGGTAGTGGGTATCTGTCTTTCAGGGTGTGTTGATTTAGGACCCGATAGTCCAGGCAAGGTCTGAGCTCTTTGGTATCCTTTTTAGGAACGAAGAACAATGAAGCACCAGCTGGTGATTTTGAAGGTCTTATGGTGCCATTCTCAAGATTAGTGTCTAGGTATTCCCGGAGGGCTCTTTTTTCTGGTTCTGAAAGGATAAACATCCTGCCAAAGGGAATCACTGCTGAGGATTCAGTATCTATGGCACAGTCTTCGGGTCTATGTGGAGGTAAGGCTTGAACGATGGCAATAGAGAATACATCAGCATACCCTTGATAGATCTCTGGAACTTGTACAATATTGGAAACCATGAGTGGTGTCTCTGGACACCTTGGTGGACCATTAGGGGCTGTGACTGAGGTATCCAGGTTTAAACAATGGTTTATACAGAACTCCGAGCCCAGGAATAAGGATCCGGCCGTCCAGTTGATATATGGATTGTGCCTTTGTAACCAGGGCATGCCCAAAACCAAAGGGTAATGGGCTGATTTTATAATGTCAAACACAATTCTTTCTTGCTGATGATTTATGGAAAGATGGATCTCCCTTGTTTGCAGACTTATGGGTCCTGATGAAAGAGGTCTTCCGTCAATCGCTTCCACTGGCTGTGAAAAACTTCTTGCTTCATACGGAATGTTATGACTTCTGACCCAATCTTGATCAATGAAGACTCCCATTGCTCTGCAATCCACCAAGGCCAGTATGGGGTAGACCTTGTCCTTGGATAGCGATAATAAAGCCTGTAATATCACCAATTTGTTTTGTCCAGGAGAGTTCAAGGATGGAATTGATATGGAGCAAACATCGCTCTCCCGAAACCTTGCTCCATTTAGGATCGGGAGCTGGCGTTTCCCGAGCGTCGGGGAGGAGCCAGAGGACATTCTTTAACTAGATGTTTATCCAAGGCACAATACATGCATAAGCCTGTGTGTATTCTTAACCTTTCCTGCGGGGAAATTGGTCCACGAAAGGCTCCAAGTTGCATGGGTTCAGAATCAGTGCTCGGACTCTTGGCAGATTCTGTCCTTGTAGTATTCTCTAGGGAGTATCTTTGAATTGATACTTTATTCTTTTTGGCCTTTCTTTCTTGGATTCTAAAGTCTATTTGCATAGACAAGTCCAGGAGGGCCTGGAATGAACTAGGATGTGCCACCCTGGCTAGCTCGTCCTTAATCTCTTCATTTAGACCTCTGCGAAACAAAGTAAAACTGGCTTCCAGGGGCCAGTCCGCCTCTTTGGCTAGCTGTTTGAATCTGGTAACATAGGTCAACATGTCTTGGGATCCTTGTTGGAAGTCAAGTAGCTTTTCTTGACAACTGTGAACCAGCTCTGGTCGTTCGAACATGGTCTTGAGTTACGCGATGAACCCTTCATAATCATCCAGGAGAGCATCCCCTGAATTGAGTAATGGAGTGGCCCATGTAAGGGCATTACCGGAAAGATGCGATATTATGAAGTCCACCTTAGCCCTAGGAGTTGTGAAATAGTAGGGCTTAAAGGTAAAATGTACCAAACAAGAATCCAGGAATCCACGTAAGGTCTTTGTTGAACCGTCGTATTTATCAACCACTCCTCCCAATAATATGCTGTCCTTGTTCGCGGAGCCGCGTGACAAGGCGAGCTGTCTTAGCGCCGCATTCTTGGCTTTTATATTCTGCATTTCTGTGGAAAGTTCTTGCATTCCGCGCATCAGGTCCTGAATAGCATTCTCCATGGTAGAATCCGTTTTGATCGTGGCACGTCTCAAACTGTCATAAATCTCCCCCCGTCTCACCTGTGATCGGGGATCTCCCTTGTTCGGCCGCAGGACTCTTCCTGTGGGTGGTTCGGGTCTTGAATAGGCTTGCCCGAGCCTCGTCAGGTCGCAGACCGTGTTCAGAGTTCCGGGAAGTCCGTGGTTCCAGGGTGTCCAGGATTAGCGATAAACAAGCAATGTAGGGGGGAAGTCCACGAACAGGAAAAAAGTCAAGGAAGGAAGTATGAGGATCAAGCAAGCAAATGTAGAGAGCAAACACACGTCGGGTCACTATCGAAGATAGCGTTGAGACGCGCTGACCCGCAGGGGCGTGACCAATTTATAGTACGTGCTACGACGTGAAAGCTAGTGCGTAGCACGGAGCTTGGTACGGCCATGTTGGGAGGAACAAGGAATACAAGCCCTTCGTGACAATGACCATGAGGTCCAGAAGGGGCAATATCGCCGGGTCATGACAGAGAGGACTTGCTAGTCAAAGGGGTCAGAGAAGATTCCCTTGTGGTGGACGAGGGAGAAGTGCAAAGCCCGCCAAGCAATGGCTACTTTACCATCTGCTGCCTCAAAACCTCTCTGAGGCCTTAACTCACAAGACCCCGGTGGCAGGAAGACTCTTATTGCATCTGAAATAATGGAGCGGCCATAATTCAGATGCATAGGCATTAGAAACAGTAGCCATGGGTTACTACCTTCCCTCTCTAAAGAGGCCTCAGGACCATCCACCGGAAAGAAACTCATTCAAAGTTCCAGATCTGTTTCTTGTGCAGAAATGTTGAGCCTGTTGGAGTAAGGCGCTATGGAACCAGCACCTGTGATGGGGAGAAAAAAAGGGTGGTACTCTCCCTATTTCCTAATCCCCAAGAAGGACGGAGGATTGAGACCCTTTTTGGACTTGAGATGCTTGAACAAGATCCCCAGGAAGGACAAGTTCAAAATGGTCACACTTTCACAGATCCTTCAGGCCCTCCAGCTTCAGGTTTGGTTGATGTCATTGGACCTTCAGGATGCTTACTTTCATGTGCCGATCCATCACAAACACAGAAAGTACCAGAGGTTCGCAGTTGGCGGCTCCCATTATCAGTTTTGAGTTCTGCCATTTGGGATGAACTCCACCCGAGGGTGTTCACCAAGTTGATGGTTGTGATAGCAGCCAGTCTCAGGAGGCGTCTTCTGGCCTTTGACTTTTTGAGGTTGCTGCGTCATGGCACCCTCATTTTCCTGCTGCCAGAGGTTCGCTCTCAGGACACAGTGGTCCAATTTCTAGCACACGTTGTCAGACCCACTTCATGTTCCAAACAGGGTCACGTAGGATCTTCTGTGGTGGGCCTGCGAGGGCAATATTCTGAAGGGAGAACCTTGTTGGCAACCATGGTCAGAGATAACAGTAGCTGTGGATGCCTCACTCATGGGTTGGGAAGCCCATGCCAGCGACCTGACAGTCAGCGGTTGTTGGTCTCCATCAAAATCCAAACTACACATTAACCTTTTAGAGCTGAAGCCAGTAAGACTAGCGCTGAAGGCCTTTCTGCCCTCTGTACGGGGAAACAATGTCCTGATAATGACAATGTACTACAAAGTGTAGGGTCACTAACACTATGCAGAGAGGCAGTGCAGCTCTGGTTCTGGGCAACTCAAGAAGGAGTCTCCCTGAGAACAAAGCGGTGGATGCTCTGAGCAAGCAGAGCACAGTCTCCCACAAGTGGGAACTAGCTTATAAAAGTCCTTCAAAAGATCTTCACACTTTGGGGAACCCTTCAAGTAAATCTGTTTGCGTCCAGTGTCATCTGGAAGTGCAAACTGTTCTGCTCCAGGGAATTTCCCCCAAGAGGAGCTCTAGGAGACGCGTTCATAATGGACTGGGAGTTTCCACTCCTGTGCATGTTTCCTCCAATCCCCGTCATTCCTCACGTGATCAGGAGGTTGAGAAAATTCAGGAACTCCATTATCCTAATTGCACGGGATTGGGCCAGGAGGCCCTCCAATACGTCTTCCACAAAGAGAGGACCTTCTCTCGCGAGAAGTGGGTCAGCTTCTCCAACCAGAGGTCAAGACACTCAACCTTCATGCATGGTTTCTGAGAGGTTGAGATGAACAAGTTACTTCTTACCTTGTAACGTTATTTCAATGGGATGTTCCTCCGACGTATTCCTTATCTTGATAGATTCACTTCCAGCTTGCTGGCCTCGGAATTTTTTTTCAGTAGAGGGCGCTGCGTGTCGACGTCCCTCGAGTTGGTGTCCCTCGACAGCCTCCGTATCAGCACCGACGTCATTATGCGTATAAATAGACTTGCGCAGCATCCGTTGCTCAGTTCCGTTTTGAAGCTTGAAATTAGCTGTGCATGAATTGGTTATTGACCTTGAAGGAGTGTAAGCTGCAACCACAAGGGTAATTTTACTGAGGGGATGGATGGGAGGGGCGATAAGGAATATGTCGGAGGAACATCCCATCGAAAGAACGTTACCAGGTAAGAAGTAACTTGTTCTTCGAAGGGATTGTGTCCTCCGACGTATTCCTTATCTTGATAGACTCCCATAGCATAGCAGTGGTGTGTAAACGGAGGTGGGAGTAAAATTGTCATATTCCCCTTTAAGAGTGAACAGAGTGTAACACAGCTTTGCCAAATCTAGTCTCTTGGCTAGAGGAGGATCCAGATTGTAGAATTTTGTAAAGGTATGTGCGGATGACCATATGGCAGCCGCACATATGTCTCGAATCGGTACCCCTCTTTGGAGGGCCGAAGAGGCTGCGATACCCCTGGTTGAATGAGCCCTAAGATTTTGCAAGTTTGTAGCATTCTAGAATGGCTAAAATAATCCATCCGGAAATTGTCTGTTTTGTGATTGGCAATCCTAATTTGTGCCCTGTGTAACCTATGACCAGTTGGTCTGCTTGCCTAATCCTAGCAAGTCTGCTGATATAAAAACTCAAGGCTCGCCTTGGATCCAGCCTATGTAGCCTCTCTTCCTCTTTCCCTGGATGGGGAGGAGGATAGAATGAGGGTAAGGTTATCTTCTGAGTGACGTGGAATTCAGAAACCTCCTTTGGGAGGAAATTAGGCTTCACTTGCAGGACAACTTTGTCTTTGTTAAAAATTGTATGAGGGGGTTTACAAGACAGTGCTTGTAATTTGGTCACCCCCCTGGCAGATGTCAAAGCCACTAATAAGACAGTTTCAAGGGTGAGAAATCTTAACGACAAAGAGAGGAGTGGTTCAAAAGGAGTACCCATCAGGAAATTTAAGACTAAATTTAAGTCCCATGAGGGAACTTGGAACGGTCTTGGGGGATAGACATTAGTTAACCCCTTCAGAAATTGTATTACTAAGGGTAATTTGAAATATGATGGCTCCTCTGCAGTGCGCTTGAAGATCGATAGCGCTGCGAGGTAGCCCTTGATCATACCAACTTGAAGACCTGAATTCGCCAAATAGAGTAGAAAGGATAACACCATTGGTGTACCACATGAAAAGGGTTCAATATTCTTTTCTCTACACCAGCTGCAACATTTGTTCCAACGGCAGCGGTATAAAGTCTTTGTTGCTGGCCTTCTGGCTGAAAGCAACACCTCCATGACGTCATCTGGGAGGTCCCAATCCTTGTATCTCAACCTTTCAGAAACCAAGCGTGAAGGTTGAGGGCTCTGATGTCTGGATGGAGAACCTGACCTCCCTTCTGTGAGAGAAGATCCTCCCTGTGCTTAAGACGAATCGGAGAGCAGATGGACTCCGGGTACCACGTTCTCCTGGCCCAGTCTGGGCAATTAGGATCATAGTCTTCCGGAATCTTCTCAACCTCCTGATCATCTGAGGAACGACAGAGACAGGAGGAAACGCGTACAGAAGTGGAAACTCCCAGTCCACTACGAACACGTCCCCTAGAGCTCCTCTCGGGGGAAATTCCCTTGAACAAAACTGATCGCACCTCCTGTTGATACTGGTGGCGAACAGATCCACTTGAGGGGTTCCCCAAAGGGCGAAGATCTCTTGAAAGACTTCCTGAGCTATTTCCGTCTCGTGAGAGACTGTGCTGTGCCTGCTCAGAGGGTCCGCTGTCAAGTTCTTCTCTCCGACTAAGTGAACTGCCGATAGAGAGATTCCTTCTTGAATTGCCAAAAACCAGAGCTGCATCGCCTCTCTGCACAGTGGTAGTGATCCTACGCCTCCTCTTTTGTTGAGGTAGTGCATGGCCACTGTATTGTCCGTCATTATTAGGAAATGTTTCCCTTGTACAGATGGCAGAAAAGCCTTCAGCGCTAGTCTGATAGCTCTCAGCTCCAACAGGTTGATATGTAGTATGGACTCCGATCGAGACCAACGAACGCTGATGGGCAAGTCATTGGCATGGGCTCCCCACCCCGTGAGTGAGGCATCCGTGACTACTGTTATCTCTGGCCATGGTTGCCAAAACAGTTCTCCTTTCAAAATGTTCTCCCGACAGGCCCACCACTGAAGGTCTCGAGCCACTTTGTCCGGAACCTGAAGGAGATCTGTCATTTTTCCTGAGAATTGCAACCACTGAGTTCTTAGTGCCCACTGGAGAGATCTCAATCTCAGGCGAGCCTCTGGCACAAGGAAGATGCAGGATGCCATGAGGCCTAGCAACCTCAAAAAGTCGAAGGCTGGGAGACGTTGGGCATTTTGAAAATTGGTGACCATCTGCAGAATATCTTGAGCCCTCACCTCTGGTGGCGAGGCTTTCCCCAGGGAAGTGTCCAGGACCGCTCCGATGAACTGGAGTCTCTATGATGGTATCATCTGTGACTTCTTTAAATTGAGGGAGAAGCCCAGTTTGTGAAGGAAGTGGCAGACATAATCTAGTTGGATCTGAGCTTGTTCCGAAGATACTGCTCTGATCAACCAATCGTCTAGGTAGGGGTAGACGTGGATCCTTTCCCTCCTTAAACTTGCAGCCACTACCGACATTAGCTTGGTGAAGACCCTCGGGGCGGAGGTCAGCCCAAATGGCAGAACTCGAAATTGATAGTGAGAGTTGCCAATTGCGAACCTAAGGTATTTCCTGGGTTTGAGATGGATTGGCACATGGAAATAAGCATACTGAAGGTATAGAGATACCAGCCAGTCCTGAAGCTGGAGGGCCTGAAGGATCTCAGAGAGAGTTACCATCTTGAACTTGTCCTTCCTGAGGAATTTGTTCAATTCTCGTCTCAGTCCTCCGTCCTTCTTCGGTATCAAGAAGTAGGGGGAATACCAACCCTTGTTCCTCTCTGCTACAGGTACCGTTTCTATGGCACCTTTTTCCAGCAGGTCTAGAATCTCCTGCAAAAGGAGCGGATCTGGAAACTTCAAAGAGTTGTTCCCCAGTGGATGACTCTGAGGGGTGCGTAGAAAAGGCAGGAAGTAACCTTGGGCAACTGTCTCCAATGCCCACGCATCTGACGTAATAGCCTTCCATTCCATCAGATGTTGAGTTAACCTGCCCCCTACTAGTGTCTTGTGAGGAGAGTCCTCAGAGTGGTTTAGAGGCGGCTGATGCAGATGCCGAGGGTAAAGAGGCACCTGCTGCTGCTCTGGCTTTTGTACTTTTAACCCATCCACCTCGGGTGAATTTCTTTTGGCCTCTTTGAGCCGGCTGTCCTCTGCCTTTTCCGAATGCGGAATAAAAATGAAAGGACCTACCTCTCCAAAAGGTTCCTGAGGGGCGACAGGGAGCTTGACGGATTGCAGCTCCAAGGGATTTTGCTGCTGCCTTGGATGTTTGTAACTTCTCTAGGCTGTCATCAGCCTTCTTACCAAATAAAGAAGAGCGTCAAAGGGCATATTCAAAAGTCTGGCCTGTACACCTGGAGCAAAACCAGACTTTCGCAACCACGCAAATCTGCGGATTGTAGTACTTGACGCCATGGCGCTCCTGATACTGTCAGCAGAATCAATGCAAGTTTGAAGGGATTCGCACATTGCGTCTTTACCATCTTTAATGATGTTCAGAAAAGCTTCCCTTTCTTCTCCTTCTGGGAGGCAGTCAGCCGCTGATGAAGCACACTGACAAAGTGTATGGCTGAATCTTGCGAGCGTACAAGAAGCATTAATGGATTTAAGTGCCATGCTAGACGCAGAAAATACCTTTTTTGACATAGCGTCAAATCTCTTATCATTCGTCTTGTGCAACAGTAGGGTATGCAGATCTACTGTTCGATAAAGTTGCTGCTCTGGAGTTGGATGTTTGGACAAATATTCAGGGTCAGAAGCAGATACCCTATATTTTGCAGATAGTTTTTTGTTAACTGCCTGGATAACCTCAGGAGTTTCCCAGTTGGTCGATATTTTCCTCTGTAATGCAGTATGGAATGGAACCACAGGATCTTCCTGTGGGCCTTTAATTGAGATGTCTGTAAGATCATCTTGTTGAAAAGCAGGCAAAGGTGTAGACCAACCCATGAATTCTATTATTCTGGCCATTAAAGTTCTATAAGGGGTCCCAGCATGTTCCCCTGGGTCTGGTTTGGCAAATTCTACTTCTGGGGAAGTATCTAACCCACTTACATCATGCAAGGACTCTTCAAGGTCCTTCAACCTATTTTCTTCAGAGATAAATTCCTCTGGTACAGGTGTTAGTTCTCTGCAACCCAAAAGGTCTTTCCTGATGAGAATCCTCACCTTCTTCATAAATAGAGGACAAGGCTCTGAAATAATCTGACCTTGGAAAAGGCTTAAAACCCATTTCTAAAGCAGAAGGGGTCAAGCTTGTAGTAACCGGTTGAGAAAACGTTGACGTTGTCGATGCAGAAGTCAACGGCTTCGAAGAAACCGAAAAAGGCGCTGAAAAGGTATGAAGCAAACTCGAAGAACTCGAGGATCGGAATCCTACTCGGAGTCGTCGAGGTTATCGACGACATTCTCGAGGTCATGGTGGAAGCCCTCGGTATGACTACTGACTGTGAGGTAGTGACAGCCATAGGTTTCTCCTTTATCGGCGTCGACATCGGCATCGATTCGACCGATCTATGCGTCGATGTGCCCTTCGATAATGGCGTCGATGATGCAGATTTATGAGTCAAAGGGGCCTTTGATGAAGGCGTCGATGACGTGGTTTTACTGCCTTTGCTCGAGGGTTTGTGAGGCTCTCGAGCAGTTTCTTTCATCGGGTGCAACGACTCGCGGCGTTTTGATTTTTTTGGGTCTTTCACCCAGGGTATCGCCTTTAGCCGTCTCTGAAGGGGTCGAGGCCGCTTTCTCGAAAACGCAAAGCATCTTTTTACGGAATTCCTCCCACTTAGCTGGAGAGCTGTGTTTTGTGGGGCAGGTCACCCTTTGAGGGGAAACAGAAGAAGACAAAGAAGAGGGAGATCTTTGATGCCTCTTTTTCGAATGTTTGGATCTCTAAGAGTGATGGGAACTTCTTCGAGACCTCGAACGAGAATGTTTCCTGTGACGGCGAGGAGGCGAATGTCTCGACTCTGCCGAGGAAACTTTCGAAGGAGTAGAGGTTTTAACAGTCTTACCTCTTTCGAGCTTCCCCTTATGCTCCTTCAAGGCTTTCGTCGTCATGGACATGCAGTCCTCGCATTCTGAACAATGGTGCTCTGATCCCAGGCACCACAAACAGATCCTGTGAGGATCCGTCAATGACATTTTTTTCCACAATCTCGACACTTTTTGAAGCCGGACCGTGGGTTCGACGGTTCAGATGAGGAAGCCATCAAAAAGAGTAAGATATACTCGAGGAATAAGTAGAATCTACTTGATTAACAAACTGAGCAACACGATTCTGAGGCCCACGAAGCGCGGAAAAACGGAACTGAGCAACGGACGCTGCGCAAGTCTATTTATACGCATGATGATGTCGGCGCCGATACGGAGGCTGTCGAGGGACACCAACTCGAGGGACGTCGACGCGCAGCGTCCTCTACTGAAAAAAACTTCCGAGGCCAGCAAGCTGGAAGTGAATCTATCAAGATAAGGAATACGTCGGAGGACACAATCCCTTCGAAATAAGTATTGGGATCTCCCGGACGACGTAATGGAGATCTTATTTTCGGCCAGAAGGCGAGCAAAGAATACTTATACCGCTGCCATTGCAACAAGTTGTGCAGCAGGTGTAGGGAAAATGATGTGGACCCTTTTCAATGCAAAACACCAATGGTGTTGTCTTTTTTGTTACATTTGGCTAATCTGGGGCTCCAGATTGGGACCATTAAAAGATACTTGGCAGCGCTTTCAATCTTGAAGCGCACCTTGGAAGAGTTATCATATTTCAAAATACCATTGATTATACCATTGCTAAATGAGGCATATGAGAAAGGGAGACTGCCGGAATCTCTGAGAAAGGCGGTAATCATTCCCCTCCTTAAACCGGATAAGCCCAGCGTAGATTGCAGCTCGCATAGACAATTATCCATGCTGAACCAAGACAGCAAAATCCTTATGGCAGCACTCGCGAATAGACTTAAGCCGGTGATAAATAAACTAATACACCACGACCAAACTGGGTACGTCCGGGGCAGGAGTATATCTGATAACCATAGAAGGCTCCACCACATTATAGAGCAGACAGAGGGCGACCCAGATGAAATAGGAGTAGTCTCGCTAGATGCAGTTAAGGCCTTTGATTCGGTTTTGTGGCCATGGCTGTTGGCCGCCTTAAAGGAATATGGGATGGGACCCGGGTACCTGCGGGGGGTGAAAATGTTGTATAGCTCCCGCATAGCCAGAGTAAAAATGGGGGCAATCATTTTGGAGAGGTGGCAACTAAGTAGAGGCACGAGACAAGGTTGCCCTTGGTCTCCGATGCTGTACATTCTTGCACTCGAGCCACTAGCAATCCATCTAAGGCAGCAATACAGCGAAGTGGGGGTGCGCACCAGAGGGGGACCGCACCTGATATCACTGTATGCAGATGCCATGCTCCTATACTTGCGTAACCCGGAGGAGAACCTGCAGTACATCCTAGAAGTGATGGAGCAATATGCGGCTTTATCCGGGATAACGGTCAACCCCAAAAAATTGAGGATGTTCCCCCTGGGTAGATGTAAAGGTATACCGCAGGCGAGCCTACCCACCCTGCAGATAGCCTGGCAGACCAAAAAGTTCAGATACTTGGGGATCAACATCTACCATACAGCGGCGGCGGAGCACAAGTACAATACAGAGAAAGCAGTGGAGGGCATCAAGAATAGCATGGTGTTTTGGACAAAGCTCCCCCTGGCCATGGTGGGGAGGGCGGCCCTGCTAAAAATGGTGGTCCTACCTAGGCTACTGAATTTCTTTGCAAACATCCCACACATGGTGCCCAGGCGCTTCTTTACTAAATTACACAGCCTTTGCAGGGGTTTCCTGTGGCATAACACAAATTACAGAATGCGTATGACAGAGGGAGGATAAATGTACCGAACTTTGAGATATACCACCTAGCAGCGCAATTACAATATGTTGCCAGGTGGCTGGCAGAGGAGACAGCAGAATCCAGGCTGCTGCGGGATGAGAGTGCCCCATACGTCCTACGAGAACTAATATGGCTACCCAAGGCAGAGATGCAGGGTAGGCAGAAACTGTTGACACTGGGCTGGGAGGTCTGGCACAAAGCGCCACAGATCCTGGTCCTCGTTGGATAGGGCTGGGGATCTGGTGCCCCCTTGCTTCCGTATGTAGAACATCGTGGTGGTGTTGTCGGTGAAGATCCTCACCACTTTGTCCTTGAGGGACGGAAGGAACGACTTGAGCGCCCAGAACACTGCTCGGAGCTCCAGAATGTTGATGTGGAGAGTCCTCTCCTCCGGGAGCCAAAGGCCTCTTGCGTGGAGATCTCCGGTGTGGGCCCCCCAACCCCCGAGAGAGGCGTCCGTCGTCACCGTCTCCTGAAACGCCAGGCTTTGAAAGTCACGGTACCCCACCATAGGATCGCCCGACGGAACTCCTCGTCGAGAGGGATTCTGTCCTCGAAGCAGCCCGTCGCCTGAAACCAACGGGCGTCGAGGAACTCCTGTAGCTGACGCATCCGAAGTCTGCAAAGGGGTACAAGATAGATGCATGAGGACATCATCCCGAGAAGGGACTTGATGGACTTCACCCTGGCCACGTCTGTGGCTAACAGGCGCCGCACCTTGCCCAGGATGGTCTTGGTCCTCTCCTCCGACGGGGAGGCCAATCGCCCCACTGTATCAGGCTTCGCTCCCAGAAACAGTGCCACTTGCGATGGAACTAGGTGGGATTTGGGGTAGTTGATGGCGAACCCCAGTTCTGTGAGCAACCGGACAGTCCTCGCTGTATGTTCGACGGCGAGTTCCCTTGTCCTTGCCCGGATTAGCCAGTCGTCCAGGTAGGGGTAGACGTGGATCCCCTGCAGGCGCAGCCGCGCCGCCACTGGTGCCAGGCACTTGGTGAATACCCTGGGTGCCGACTTTAATCTGAACGGAAGGGCTCTGAATTGGTAGTGGTGTCCCTGAACCATGAACATGAGAAACTTCCTGTGCCCTTTTAGAATGGGGATATGGAAGTAAGCATCCTCCAGGTCCAACGACGATAGGAAGTCGCCTTCCTCCAGCTGTACCAGCACGTGCTGGAGGGTGACCATCCTGAACTTCTGCGCCTTGATGTATTTGTTTAACCGACGCAGGTCCAGGATGGGGCGCCAACCGCCTGTCTTCTTTCTGACGAGGAAGTACCTTGAGTACACTCCAGAGCCCCGGAGCCTCCTGGGGACGTGTTCGATGGCACCTTTCTTGAGCATCGCCCTTACCTCTAACAGCAGTTGAGGGACGTGATTCTCCTTCCTGGCCACGGGAGGAATGCGAGGGCACTTCTTTTGGAATTCCAGCGAATGCCCGTTGGCCAGGGTGTCCAACACCCAACGGTCGGTGGAGATGGACTCCCACACGCTGATGAACTTCGTCAGCCGGCCTCCCACCGGGGTGCTTCGGTGGGGGCCCGACAACACGGCCGGGTCAGTCTTGCTTGGAGGCGGCCTTGCCGCCACGGCTTCCTTGGCGACGACGGCGGGATCCCCCTTGCTTGCCGCGACCTCTGTAGGCCTCCTGGGAAGAGGAGCAGGCCGCCTGGCGGTAAGTGGAGGAGCCACCGCTGGATCCTTTGGAGGCACCCTGTCTGCCTCCGGAGCTCCGAAAGGACCGTCGCTGTTGAAGCACCCCTAGGGCCCGGGCCGTCTCCGAGTCGGTCTTGATGGCCTGTAGAGACTCGTCCACCGCCTTACCAAAAAGGTTGTTGCCGTTGAACGGCATGTCCAACACTCTGGTCTGGACGTCCTGGCGAAAGTCTGTCGCCTTGAGCCATCCTCGTCGTCGGAGGCAAACTCTGTTGCCCAGTTGGCAAAATCCGGTATCGGCAATGTCCGTTGCCACCGTTATGGCGTGATCCAATGCCACCTCGCCTTCCTGCAGAATTTCTAGGGCCTCCGCCCTCTTGTCGTCAGGTAGGAAGTCTAGCAGGGGAGCTAACTTGAACCAGAGCTCCCTGTCGTAGCAGGCCACGATCGCTAAGGCATTGGCCGCCTTAATTGTCGTTGCCGCCGACGAGATGACTTGTCGTCCCATGGAGTCCAACTTCTTGCCCTCGCTGTCTTGCGGGGAAGTGGAAGTTGAAGCTGCCGCACCCGCTGCTTTCTTCTTAGCCGCTGCCGAGACGACAGAGTCTGGGGTGGGCTGGGCCCTGAGGCACAAGGGGGCGGCATCGGGGACTCGGTACTTCTTCTCGTACCTGTCCCTCTTGGCGGGTGCTGTGGAAGGGTTCTTGAGGACAGCAAGCCCCTCGTCCCAGATGTCGTCGAGCAAAGGCACCGCGAGGACCGTCTTCCTCTTGGCCTCTCGTCGTTGGTAAAGAAACCCTTCCTTTTTCTGTTCTTCAGGGCAGAGCTGGAAGAGCTCGGATGCCCTGGTTATCATGGCGTGGAAGGAGCCAATTTCGTCGGCTGGAGAAGCCCGCAGGGGTTGGGGGGTGATGTCGGGATGTTCGCTGTGTCATCACTGCCGTCGTCGTCCGTCCCCGTATCCTCTCTAGGGTCCACAGGCCTCGCGGGCACGAAGGGCGGAGAGGGGTCGACTCTCCTCCGCTTGTTCGGAGGGTTTCCGGACGGGCCTGGTTCTGGATCCTCCGTCGGGGTCCGTGGTAATCTCGTCCTTATCTCGGTACATAAGGATTGGATCGCCAACAAAATGGCCGCCGAGCTATCCTGGGGCTCGGGCAATGGCTGCGACGGATGGGATGGCCGCTCCACTAGGCCCTCTTCGTCGTCATCGTCGCTATCTTCGATCACGTCAGCGGGGACCGCCCCCTGGGATCAAACCTTCTCGAACCTCTCGTTGAGGCCTATGAACCTCTCGTTGAGGCCCTTCTCGGTTTCCACTAGCTCCTCCTCAGAGGCTGATTCCGAGTCTGTAATGGCCACCGCCCGCCCCCTCTTTTTCCACTGGGGACTTCACGGAGGTCTTAGCGATGGGCTGGAAAGAGGATTCCCTCCGCGGTGGCAGGGATACTCTGGGCCCAAAGGCCGTTTCCACTGGCGTAGTCTCAGCCGGCTTCGCCAGGGTCGCAGCGACCACTTCGATAGAGGCCTTTGCCGGCTGGATCAAAGCCCTTACCACCTTAGGTGCGTCCTGGGCCTTCGCCTTGGGGGGAGGGTCAACGCCTCGCTCCCCTTTCGAGATCGACCGGGGGCCGCTCCAGCAGCTTACCCGGGTTCTCGGACTTCCTCTTTCCCGAACCAGAGCGCTGGCTCGTGGTTGAACGTGCCGGGGAAGTCACGCCCTGCTTGGCCTTCTGTTGGGCCCCCGTCGCCGGGGCGCCCTCACAGGACTTAGAATCCCGCTCAGACTTTTTCTTTGCCTTCTCACCTGCTGTGCCCTTCTCCAGCCAGACGGCGAGGCGGGAACGACGATCTTGTTTGGTCCGTTCCGAAAAGTTCTTGCAGAACGCACAGTCCTTCTCCAAGTGCGTCTTGTCCTCATGAAGGCAGTAGAGACATCGCGAATGCTCGTCCTCCTTGAAAACGTTTTGTAATCTGCATCCAGGGCAGCACCTGAACAGCTTGGATCCGGGCGTCGAGCTTCCCTTGTCCTGGGCCATGTCCGTTGAGGTAGGCCGCAGATCTTCCGGAATCCTCCAAGAAGCATAAACTCGACGAAAATGTCACCCTTGAGGGGCGTAGATAAATTCCGAAATGGGTCCCCGTTATCGGAAGTAGAAACGGTGGAGCTTGAGGCTCGATTAAACCGAAAAATCGAGAAAATCTGAAAAAAGCATGAAAACGCAGCAAAAACTTGAGAGCTAAAGCACGAGGACTCCCAACACTTGGGCGTGCAGTAAAAATCTGAGGATGGCTGCCAGAGGCGGGGCTTAGGGAGAGGGCAGTCATTGGCTGGGGGCAGTATGACCCAGAGATTAGTGATTGATTACTAATAAGAAAGACAGATCAGAAACAAAACTGATACTGATTTTTTCTTTACCGAGGATTCCCAGCCTGACGAGGGGGAATATTCATGAGCATGTGAATCCATGCCAGACCCCATGCTGGAGAACGTTCTTTCGACTGGATGGTCCTCCTACGTGTTCCTCACCGCCCCTCCCATCCTACACCGCTGTAGAATTTCCAGGGATTACGCTTTATGCTCTTTCAGAATCTAGTACTGTCTAGGCATCACTGAGGCTGGTAATTCTGCATGAGGAAGGCATAAAAACAGAGCTGAAGCCAACATGTGCTGCGTGTGCTATATATACCAACAATGACGTCAACTCAGATGGCAGTCCTCAAGGGATATCGAGTCGACCACACCGACGCACAGCGCCCTCTGTCAAAAACAAATTCTGAAGCAGCTGAAGCTGGAAGATATCATAAAATGAGGAATACGTGGGAGGAACATCCAGTCGAAAAAGAACATTACATGGTTAAGTAACTTGTTCTTTTGGGGCTCCCTAGACTGTAGGCAGGGACATACAGATTGCTCCTGAATGTATCATGCAAGAACAGAGAACAGCTGCTAAAGTTTTGCTAGGCAGCCCTCTACTTCATTGGCAGAAACTATGCTTGCATCCCAGATGGACTCCCTTCTTCACTTTCCTCATCTCCTCCTCTCTGTCATATTGTTTCCAACTCTCTCTGGCAGGAGGTAGAAAATCTCAATATGAAGGTCTTGGAGCTTGTCCCAAGCAGAGAAAAGTCAGGGCTTTTATTGCAGATTATTCAAGGTTCTGAAAAAGAACCAGGCCGACATGGGAACAGCACTAGATACTAGACCTATCCAATCTCAAATTCTTCCTTACCATAAAAATAAATCAAGATTACAACGCATGCTCAGATTTCTGTCCAGGAGGTAGGTGTTTATCTGATGGTTTCAGCAAGGTCTAGGCCTTATGACATCATGCGTTCTGGTGGTACCGTTCACCAGCCCAAAAACGAGGCAGATGCAGCTTCTTCTGGCATGCTCTTGGGACCAGATGAGTGAACCAGTCAGCTTGGATAGCTATTCCTGAAGTTCTTCACCAGAATCCCCTCTGACGGCACAACTAACTCTTTTTCTCAAAACGGTCCTGACAATATTTTCTTCTGGTTTAATAAATCTATTCAAACTAAAATAAACCCCACAATTTTTAATAGATGATACTCTTCGGGTATTAAACAAATAAAACACCTACTTCACAATTTTATAGGAATTCCTTTTGCACAATTATGTCATCAATACAATGTTTTTGATTCTGATCTTACTTTTCATTGCTCTTTCATCAAGTCCATCGCCAAATCAATGTCTACCTTAACTCAAAAATCTCACTCACCTTTAGTTAACTTAATGCTTAATAAATCCTCTACCAAAGCCACTAAACTATATTCCTTTTTAAATTAAACCGAAAATATGTTTATCCAAAGGCATTATAATTAGACAATGGGAACTGGATTAGAGCTTTCAACCCTCCCTGAATTTGTGGACCAATATCTGGAAGCAGTATTATTCCACTTCATTTTCCACCAATTGGACTCTGACTTTTTTCTTTATTCGACATCATGCTTTTCTAACGCCCTCAAGAATTGCTAAATTATCAAATAACTCTCCCAATAACTGTTGGTCAAACTCCCAATGCATACTTCTTACATGAAATTTTTATTGTACATTTGTTCACTCTTTTTGGTCCCAAATTTGGAAATACCTCCAAATAATTTTTCATTTTCAAAAACCATTGTCGTTAGGTAATTGAATGGTCAGGCACAGTGTTAACCCGTATATGCAAACTATTGTATCTTATAATTTATTTCATCTTTATCTTTGCATTGCTTTTCATATAATCACAACTAATTCGAAAAATTCCAACAAATTATTTTACAATGCATGGTGGAATTTCATTTGTTCTATTCATCGCATTGAAAAACGTTATGCTTCTCTACTAATAACCTTGGTAAATTCAATAGTAAATGGGATATATTTAACTAGTATCTCAATCGTTTAGACTAAATAAATTGTTGCATTACTATTCATGAATTTACCCTCCCCTTTTCCTCTCAAGTCTTGCCTGTTTGGTCTGTCTCCTATTTTTCTATTGCATCTATATATTTTGATACACAATTATAATAGCAGTTAATACCTCATTAATTCCTGTTATTTAATTATTTAACTATATACTAACATGTTATTTATTCTTATTCATCTATCCACTGATCGATTTAATTCATGCTGTTAATTTATCTATGTAGTATAAAAGCCTGGAAATCATTTTCTTATTACATGCTAGTTGTGACCTCACAACTGTCCCTTAATAAGAAAATGACAACACAACTGCTCAGTAATCAGTTATTACGCTTTTCCTGTGACATCACAATCCCTCATGCTTGAGCCAGCACAGAGAATTTCAGCTGTTACTGCCGCACTTAATTAAAGCCATGAAAGGCTTTTCAAATTCCTTGCTTGCAAAGTAGTTTTCTGTGACACATTGCAGCTTGTAAATGACAAGGAACTGTTTTTGGTAGAATGTTTCATTTGTGCACTACTGGAGTTTAACTCATGTGAGCAAGAATATGCATGTAGTTGCCTATTTTAAAAGCACAAAATGAACGATTTTCTTATACATTTCATTGAACTGCTTGTACTATATTTCTGCTATATTTTGGGTGCTGCATTTTTGCTTTTCAAAATCCAAACTTATTTTAGATGGATTCAATGGATCAGCAAATGGAATATCTCTTCCATTATATTAAGCAGGAGACTAGGGGCCTCATCACGAGTTGGGTGGTAGTCCTTAAATGCGCCAGTAACGCTATTACCGCACATTTAAGGGTCGGCCCCTTGCACGAATCTTGGCAGCATTTACCCCCAGCTTTAAGCTGGGGGTAAATGCGCCAACTTAATGCCTACTTTCGGGCGTAATTAGCGCAGCACTTTTGCCCATTATTTAAAAAATCCCAGTGGGAGAACCCCTCAGCCCCCAACTCCTGCCGCCCTCACTTCGCTCGGTCACTCTTGCATATTTGTTGAAAATATTTATGGCCCTCCAATAAAAATACATCAACAGTTGCCACTGGGAAGATGAGTAACATAAAAAGCGTTTTTTTTGTTAAAAAGAGAAGGTGCATCAAAGCTGACACACTGCTCAGCAAAAGGTCCTTTAGTCCCGGCAAGCAGACATCGGATGGGAAGCCAATAGGTGGGTGGTGTGAGGGGTCAGAAATGTGAGGCGGACAACTTTGTAAAGAGTTTTCAACTTTAGAGATTTTATTAAATAAAAAGGTTGCATAAACGCCTCACTATCCCTACCCTGATGAGGATTTCCCTGTCTAAAATAAACTAAAGGAAACACTCTAACAAAAGGATATCTGACCCACACCCGTGTAAAACAAATAATGCAATAAGGAAATAACTGGCAATTCAAGTCATCAACATTGTACAATATATGATCTGCTTAACAATATAATCAATGCCTCTTCTCATAACCTGGGTGCATTTTCCCGCCCCCAGATCTGAACAAGGGTTTTCTCCACAGCGCAAAGAAAAAAGGGAACTGCATTTTAACACAATGGGCCTCATTACGACCCAGGCGGTAATCTTCCGTCATTAACGCCATGGCGTAATGAGCGTTTACGCCGTGGGCCGATGGCGTAAAGAGCGCCACATTACGACCCATCGCGCACGAGCATTACGCCATGGCGGTAATGCAATTAACGCCATGGCGGAAAAGGCCCCTACCGGCATCGTAAAGCGAGCAAGGTGCACTTCCGCCACCGTAAGTAGCGGCCAACGTAATTAGCGGCCACCGTAATTTGCGGTGGCCGTAAAAAGCAGAACCGGAAATAGCGTCATCGCGCCGGAACGGGAAACAGCACGTCGGCCATCTTTAAAAACACAATCCATTGCCATCCTACCGAACAACACCAGATCCAACCCTGACACCTGTCCCAACCAATCACCCACCCATCCAACTACCCAAAAATGCCTAAAGCTGTTAAGAAGGCATGTGACCGCCAGCGCCAGGAAAGATTCAGCCGGGAGGAACTCTGCATGCTTGCGGAGACCCTGCAAGACAACGCAGCTGTCGTTTTCTCCCCGGAAATGACCAGGACAGCGATAGGGGAAAAGAAGGCCATCTGGGCCCTGGTGGCCGAGCGCGTCAGCGCGGTGGGGACCGTACCCCGCACCCCACAGCAGTGCAGGAAGCGCTGGGACGACCTTCGCATACGGGTCAGAGCCGTCATCTCTGCGAACCGCAACCTTGCCCTGGGTACCGGTGGAGGGTCGGAATCCCCACTAAAACTCCAACCGTGGGAGGAGATTTGTGCAACCACGATTGGCATGGAAGCCATTGAAGGCGTCGGAGGGATGGAAAGGGGAGCTCCGACATCAGGCGATGAAGGTAGGTGCCTCAAACAAGACATGCCATAGTCACTGCAGTCCATTCATGTGTAGCACAAGGTTGCCCTAGAGTGTAAATGCAACACATTTCCACACTGCCCATAGCCACATGCGAGCACCACCCTGTATACACTGCTGGCACCCGAATACCTGCATCCACATTCCACACTAAAAGGAGACAACCTGCATGGCCCTGCCTGAAATCTGCCTCATCTACTGACCAGAATAATGTCTATCATTGTCATTCCAAAGTCCGCAGACCCATCAATAACGCCCTCCCTCCTTTGCTCCACCACAGGCACAGATTCACACCCCGAGGCCCAGGACACCCCTTTGACAAAGAGAGCCAAGAAGGCCAATAATATCGTCCCCGCACCCTCAACTTCAGCTGCAGTGAGGCAGACCCCACAACAAGCAGGACCCACTGCAAGCATACCGGACGTCCCACCGGCAAGCACCCCTGTAGTCAGCAGGCCAGCAGCAGCTGCTCCACCTCTACCAACATTGCCTGCCACAGAAGGCACCGGGTCAGCGGCCAGCAGCAACATGGGTGAGACAGCTGCAATAGCTGCATGTTCAGACTCAGACATTGAGAAGCACGAAGTCAGAAGCCCCACTGACCTACTACATTCCCCCTGTTTGTCAGACGCCAGCCCCCATGAGGATCACACACAGGGGCACACAGAGGTAGAGGAGTGGCCTTCTACCCCATGCCCAGTCCTCAGTCCACATGAGGGGAGCAGCCCCTCCATCACACCACCAGCACTGGCCATGGGCCAGCAGTCCCTCGAGGACATCACAGAACGGCAGCAACAACTGTCCACGATGCTGGCTGAGCATGCCGCGGAATGTGTGGGGGCTAGGGCAACCATTGAACAGGCCACGGAGACCCTAAGGGCCGAAGTAGCGCAGAGCACTGCCACCCTGAGGGATGCCATGCAGGCCATGTCCAGGGACATCTGTGCTGAACTTGCCGGCTTGCGTCGTGCGCTCACTGAGCTCACCCACACCCTACAGGACGTGCATGCAAGGGGGCAGGCAGGGACATCCTCCACTGCCAGTTCTGCACAGAGCAGCCCCGTCCGACGTTCCGGACGTAACCTGCGCTCCACAGCCAGGGGTGCCCCGGGGGCTGGGAGAGGGGGCTTGTAACAGCCTGTGGCCACTGTCACAGGCATCTGTTGACACCTACATGGGGTGTGCAGGGGGAGGGGGGAGGAGGTGTGTTGGGGTGTGCAGGGGGGAGGGGGTGTGTTGGGGTGTGCAGGGGGGAGAGGGGAGGGGGTGTGTTGGGGTGTGCAGGGGGGAGGGGGTGTGTCACGACGTTTCATAGTTTAAATACACTTTTTTCTTTCCCAAAATGAAATGTGTGGACATTTTCATTGCATATGTGTGCTTTATTGGTGTACAGTCCACAGTGTGCATGTCCCAGAGACACACAGTGCCCCAAGTGCAGTCTCCATGTGATTCACACCAGCCGTGTGTGCTAGAAGCAGTGGTCGATGATACTTTGGCGCATTGCACGCCCCTCCTGTGCGTCGCCTCCTCCATGGGGTGCCGCCCCATCTGCACCCTCCTCATCCTCATCGTCAGGTGGTTGCAGTTCTGCGTCAGGGGCACATTCCGTCTGACGCACATATTGTGTAGCATGACACATGCCATGACGATCTTTGCCACTTTCTCATGGTGGTACAGGAGTGCCCCACCGGACATGCTGAGGCTTCGGAACCGTGCCTTCAATAGGCCGAATGTCTGCTCTATGACCACACGAGTACGTGTATGTGCACGGTTGAAGTCCTCCTCGTGCTGGTTCTGCGGGTTCCGGATTGGTGTAAGGAGCCACCTCTTCAGGGGATAGCCTGCATCACCTGTATGTAGGCGAGAATGTATGTGTCAGTCATGTCGTCTGATCAAGAACATGATGTGCCACCATGGCTTGCATCCAACTGTTACTTCGGCTCACTTCTACATGCACTAATTGATTCACACAATGCAACCAGTATATGCTCATGGCTCCCATGGCCTGTTTTGCATGCCATCACCCAATGTATGCAGAGGGGTTGAGTGCATTGTGAGTGCCCATCCTCTGTCTCCGTTCTCTGTGTTACTCACAGCCAGGTGGAGTATACATCATCCCCCCCCCCTATCAGCCAGGTGGAGTATGCATCACCCCCCCCCCTTTCAGCCAGGTGGAGTATGCATCACCCCCCCCCTTTCAGCCAGGAGGAGTATGAATCATTCCCGCCCCACTTTCAGCCAGGTGGAGTATGCATCATCCCCCCCCCCTTTCAGCCAGGTGGAGTATGCATCATTCCCCCCCTATCAGCCAGGTGGAGTATGCATCATCCCCCCCCCCTTTCAGCCAGGTGGAGTATGCATCGGTACGTCATTCACCTGCCCACTTCCATGACATTGGACTCACCGAGTAGCCAGGATCTTGGGCCTGCATGTCGCTCCATGTAGCGTGGAATTGTGGAGTTCCTCAGGACAATAGAATCATGGGTTGATCAGGGGAATCGGGCACAACAATGTGTGATGATCTTGTTGGAGTCACAGACCATTTGCACGTTGATTGAGTGGAACTGTTTCCGGTTGCGGTACGGTACCTCCATGGCACGTGGAACCACCAATTCCACATGGGTGCAGTCGATGGCACCAATGCAACCGGGTATGCCGGCTAGTGCATGGAAACCCACTTTGGTGTTTCCAATGTCCTGGGCAGTCCGTGGTAATGAGATGTGGTCGTCTGTGTGCTTGAGGAGGGCATCGAGCACTTGGATGCATGTTCGTGAGAATAATGGTTGTGAAATGCCATGCAAGTGCCCCACTGTGTGCTGGTAGGTGCCTGTGGCCAGGAAGTGGAGTACAGACACTACCTTCAGTAGGGGGGGGATGGCGGTTGGAGTTTCTATCATGCTGACAATGTCGTTGTATATCATGTCTACGATGGCGGTGATGGTGTCTCGGTCCAAACGGTACAAGGTGTGGATCTGTTCAGCAGTGAGGTTGAATGGATTGGCTCTGATGCGTGGGATTGGGGGCTGCCTGCGTGGTGGCACTGGCTGTGCTGGTGGGGCTTGCTGGGCCTGTCTTGCCCTCCTTCTCCTCCTGCGTCTCCTCTGTGCTGCCTGTTGTTGTTGTTGCTGTTGTAGCACATGCATTGCTATCAGGTCCTCCAGCCCCAACATTGCTAGTCGTATTGGTATCATTGTGGAGTGTGACTGGGTGTGGGAAGGGGTGGGGTGTGCTCTTTTTGTACTTCCTGAGTCTGTATTGCCTTCACCTGTGCTTTTTCTGTGCACCTGTGGCAGCTGCATTCACTTTACATGGCCCTTTACGGTTGGTTCGCGATGGCGTAATTAGCACCATGGCGGTAAGGTACTTAACGGGCTGGGTGATGGCGTTAGGTGCATGTCCGCTTGGGTCGGCATTTGCGTACCTTTCCGCCATGGCGCTAAGTACGGTGTGGCCAGTCGCGTGCGCGCACCCTTAGCGCAGTTAGCGGCAGCGTTAACTACGATGCTGCTAATGGCATCGTAGTTAACGGTCACGGGTCATGATCGGACCTGGCGGAAAACGATGGCGGTAACCATTTACTGCCATCGTTTTTCACTTAGCGCCAGGGTCGTAATGAGGCCCAATGTTCCAATACTGTTTTCAAGGTTTTATATAAAGTTCTGCTGTTTCAATAAAGTATCTCCAGAAATGAGAAGTTCTCACTCCTCCTGGAATAAAAACCGCCTCACATTGGTTTTCTTCCCATAAGCAACAACACATGTCTTTGTCAGGATGGTTTACTTCAAATTTGACTTCAGAAAGAATTAGTACTTTTCTTCAACACGTTTTCATAATTCCTCTTCAAATTTCACACATCAATACGAGTTGTTTATGTTAGAACCACAGTTCAGCACTTGCATTAACTACTACCTGGCTTACGCTTTTGCCAGACTTTCTTGGACAATGCCTCTTGCCCCATGGGTTTAATCGCTACCCATCTACTTCTTCCACCACACAAACAGAAAATTGCTTCAGTGATAACTTCCAACTTACCGTAACAACAACTCCATTGGACTTCTTCAGCATCAAACTTTAAACATATTGTGAGAGAAACAAGAAGCCACATTAGTGCTCTTTGAGACTGCTTGGCAACTGTGCTCCTCTCCCTCTGGATAATCTACTCCAGAAGAGCAGCCTGCTTTCCACCTTTCTTTCCCCTCTGTACCAACAACCAAATTCTGATCACAATTAGTCTCTCTTTTCTTGTAACTTGGCTTTGGCAATGTATGCTGTTTTCACCTGTAGATTTGTGTTTCATAGCACATAAGCAGTAAGCCCTACAATCATTACGCCTCTCAATATTCCCCTCTTGCCTTGAGTATTGCTTGTTATACTGGTTTGGTATACATTCTTTGCTTGAGTATTGCCTGTAAGCTTTTGGAACAATTGAAGCTTTGCTGTGGGGTATTTGGGCTTTCCACACTCTCATGCGCTTATTTACAGTCACTTGCATCTAACAGGCATAACTTGTGTTGGTTTTGTATAGTTTGACATTCAGAATTACTTCTATTGTTGCTTTCACTCACTCACAAGTGAAGCGACCTGCTGTGAACACGTGGACAGCGCTGGAGTGCTCCCGAGTCACTTGCAAGCTGTGAACTGACCGGGTAAGTCCCTCGGCTCCCTTCGCTCGTTTTTTGCAGGTCTTCAGGGCTTGTGGCTTCTCGCGTTCAGGTAGACAACCTCCTCTGGTCCTCCTCTGCTTACGCCACTGATGAATGGGGTCTCCTCTGCTCCGGAGAAGGTAAGGTGCAACCCAACCACCTTGAACCTCACAAGGGAACACTTCCCCCGCTGCGGGAACTGTGCACAAATAAATGTTACCGGGCAAGCGTCTCGTCCTCACGCTTAGCACTGCGCAACCTCTGCAATAGGGAGAGTCACAGGCAAAGACTCTCGGGACCCACCACGGATTCTGGCGATTCAGTGGTCCCGGTATCTTCTCTTGCCTCAGGCTTCCCTCTCAGCTTCAACCACAGCCTTTGCTGTCCCTTCTTCTTCCACTGTTGTACTTCTCATTCTACTACCTCCACCTGTTAGGGCTTTTTAAGCCTGTCAGTCCCCTTCAGGTGCAGGTCATCTACACTAATTAGATCACTCCCATAGTATTGTTCCTCTGCATCTCTCTACCTCGTCCCATTACTATACGTCCTTGGCAACAAATCTAACTCTTTGTGTTTTGTTAATTTGCCTTCTATTTTCTACAACATTCACTGAAGAAATATTATACAAATCAGTTTCCAGTTTGGTTTGAAAAAAGGAATAAGGTGTTCTAAACTTTTGCTGATTATTATTCACAGACTTCTGTCCAATAACTTCTTTTGAGTTAGGGAATCATTTGGCTCTATGGGTTTTATTCACATTTATACCACAGGAGTTTTGGCTGATTTTACCCACATTTAGGTATTCAATCAGTGGAAGTTACATTATTGTGGCAACAACAGATTAGATATGTTAGCATTTGTAATACTTCTTCCTTAGGGGACGATAAATACTGTGTCTCATCCCATGGATTCTTCTCCGAGCCTTTTCTCCTCCCAGTTGATTCTCCGCAGAGCACCACCCCCAAGGTCAGGATCAGGAAACATCTGCCTTTCCATGGCCGCCTGGGAGATTTTAGGCAGGAATTTGGTGAGGAATCCATAAAATTCACCACAGTGGGCACAGTGCAGCTATCTTCGTGCATACTTTTGTGCTTCTGTTTGTAAATTTCCCAATGATCAGCAGAGGGTGCTTGTGTCCTGGCATTATGAGTGCTTATATTGCAAGAGGATGGTGAAAGGGGAACCCGAAAGATAAGCGAAATAACCATGAAGTTGAATATACAGTTGTATTGGGAAAATAAGTTCTCTCTGTACAAACATGATTTTAAGTTTAAAAAGTCCTGCCCAAATTGTCTGTTAGCATCTTATGGAAGAAGAGCCTAAAATGACGGCAAAACAACATGGAGGGGGTGGGGGGGGGAGTAAAAAGTGAACTATTACTTTTTTCTACCCAATTTATGTGCTATTTGTACTTCGTACATGGTCATTAAACTCACGAGGTGCTGCAGCGTTCATCTCACATCCTTCACTTGAGACTCTTGCAGTCTTACTTCAGTTATTTAACTTATTCATTGAAGAAGTGCAAATGGGAAAGAAAGGCAGCATACACTGAGAAACTAGAAAGATTCCAAAAACAAAATATTGCTAACAATGCAAGTTACTGTATGTTGTTTTTTAGGGGTGTTTGTAGCAGGCAACCGATCAAAGAGTCCACCTCCTAGGTTTAGGGAGCATGTTCAACTGCTGAATGAGTTACTATTCATCAGGACGCAAAGGGCTCGATTCTGAGGTACATGCAAAAATAAGAAAGTGTTATTCCATGAAGAACACTTTCCTTAAAAGCACTGTATTCTGTCAAAGTGAAAATGTGGCGGACTTGAATCAAAGCCACCATTTTTTCATGTGCCTGATTTATGGCTTCGCAACAGCCCTAGCAACCATCAAAAATGAAGGGCAGGCTCTGTGAGGTGATTCTCCTTCAAAAAGCCCTGGTTTTGCATGTCAAAAAAGGGGTTAACATATGGCATCTTTGAGGTGCTGTTAAACACGACTGCACTTTTTTCCTTTACAAAAACAGCATTTCCTAGACATGTTTTCTAGTTCACTGAAAGCTTAAAAAAAAGGATTTCTTAAATTAGAAAAGTGGTAGTCTTTTAAGAAGTGCTCACAGTGCCACTGGTGCACATGTTTCTATCGAAAGGTGTGATTTAAGTGGCTTTTTCTGCTGGTAAGCACGACACCTTCCCCCAAATTCTTCCACCCACATCAGAATGGTGGTGCTGGAAAATGAAGGAGACAGCGGGACTCATTACGAGGCTGGAGGTAGCCTTGCCGATTTTACCGTCAAGGCTACCTCCAAACTCGCATCCGGGTCCAGCACCCGCGAATGGGCAATTACCGGGCTATTCTCGCCCAGCCGGACCCGGTAATTGCCCTTTCGAGGGTGCCGGGCCCGGTACATCCCCATTCCCATTGGAGCCCAATAGGGCTCAATGGGAATGGGGAGGGTGGTAGCACCGGTACCGTTAACAACGGTACCGGTGCTACCATCGTGATCTGCTTGCGACTGCCGGTACGGCCACCAGGTCAGACCTGGTGGTTGCAAGGGCACCCGCAAGCAGAATGCCTAGTATGGCGGTACAGTAGCAACAGTGCCGGTAGCGATACCAGCGCTGTTGTTGCCTTATCGCCATACTTGTAATGAGGCCCAGTGTCTGCTTTCTTCACTACTTTTATCACAAGCATTGGGCCTTGACTCAGTTCAGTTTTTTTTTGTCCCCACCCGTATGTTCTGTGCGAGAACCTATTGCTTGTTAGAGTAAAGGAAACCATTCAATTCATAATTAAAACATAAATACTTCTTCTGCTGCCCACAGAGGGTATAGCCTATTATGGAAGTGCCCTAGCAGAAATTGAACAGCGACGGAGTCTTATCATTTGACAGTAGAAATGTACATTTTTATTGCTGCAATCATAATAATGCACATAAAGATCTGCTGAAGTAAATCTCGAACACATGGAAATGTGTAGAAATGCACAATTTATCATATTTTGCTTTCGAAGACTCCCATTAGTTCACTAGTAAAAATGTCTAACAAAAATTAAATATTGTCTTTATCCTTTCAATTACCGTCAGATCCCATTTATTTACTTGTTGGGAAATTGGTGAAATACAAGTCCCCCAACTAGAGAGGTGAGGGTGAAAACATACACTAGCATATTTTTTCACAACAAGAAAGTGCATGTAGCCAGTATTGTCCATTCCCACTTTGGCCCCTGTAAGATTTGAAGAAACAGATGCATGCCAAAAATAGTAAAATTGGTCTTCAAAATGATGTGGCTGAGGGTGCAATCTTTTTACCAGCATTTGAAAAAGTACAGAGAACTCTCCCTCCATTTTCTTCCCCATCCTTAATAGCCTTGACATCACTTGGTATCGGGACACGCCTTTGTTAATATACATATGAAAACGAGACACAATGTACAGAGAGCAAAGTACGCAGATCTGCTTGTAGAGAGGAGAAGCACGATAGGCAGGGGTTATTTTCCGGTATTACCCAAACTGACCTTTTACAATTGAACTTTTGTCGTAATTGACCTTCTGCACAATTGACCTTTATATTATTTTAGTTATTTTATATATGTATTGGGTTGGTTTTGGATTATAAATAATATAAGGGGATTGGGTGGGGGTTGCAGAGAGTTTTGGATTGGGTGGGGGTTTTCAGGGGGTTTCCCCCTGCATATATGTCTTAATTGACCTTTTAAATTAGGTAAATTCTCCCGAGGTCAATTGTGAAAAGGTGTCAATTAGTATACATCCTTATTTTCCTATACTACAAATGTTGAAAATATTGGTAAGAAGTGACAGCTATAATTGCATCATGCCCTGGGGGAGTCAGAACCAAATGATTTTATTTTGCAAGATACATACATACAAATTATTAACTGTTTCACCTTTTCAATTTGGTGCGCGAAGAGATTTAAACCAAGAATCCTACTGTTCCCTCCGTCCTTCCAACAACTTAACAGAAACCAAATATTGTGCATTCATGTCATGGATTGTTGTTTCGCTAGGAAGGAAAGGTTTCACTTGACAAAACAACACCAGAGAAAGTATAAAGTACTAATTAGCGGTGTCTACATGAAGATACTTTCATGGTACAACATCTACCGGCACAATAAGACAATATGCTAAACTAAACTCTTGCTTCAAACTTATTATCTTGTTGCTTTTCTCTTAAGTTGGCACCCCTTTTCAATGTGCAAATGTTAAATGTCCCATGGAAATGCATTAACATACTAATCCCTCAATCTAAGTACTGACAAGTATTTACGTGTGGCCTGACAGTGTCCCCTAACAGACAGGTTAAGCACAATAGAATATTATTCACAATCTGTGTGGCACCCAAAACCCATTAACACCAAATTTCCTTTTAAAAAATGTTTCAATAAAAAGAGAAAACAGGATAGGGATCGAGTTTGCAGACACAAATAAAAATAGGAGAACCTGGGCAGTGACAATGATCTAACCAGCCATGGCTATGTCAAAGGCTATGCAATTCTACACCATGGGACTGGTATCACAACCACATACAATTATTTAAATGTTAACAAGGGCTGGTAGAAGCCTCAAAACTGCCAAAAAGGCGAGAATCGGGATGCAGAGAAATAAGCGTCTATAAATGACATCAAGCCTAAGGAAAGAAGAGAAACTTCTGCTTTGCTTGAATGCAATATCATTCTAGAGAATAAAGAGAGGTTCAGAGAAGTGAATGGCCAGAGAAGTCATTCCATTTGTACCCAATGGCCTATTTAGTGCCCGTAAAGGGTTTGCTCTAAGTCTAGAATGTATGTATTCTGAGACTTTCGATGTTGTGGGTCGGGGCACTTGAGAAAAAAGATCTAGATGAAGAGTGTCCTGATGTTGCAGCTTCGCAGAGCTATGCATTTCACAAAGATTACTATAGCAATCTAAAGTCAGTAGTGTAGGTCCACTTGGGGAGGACATAGGGCATATAGGAGAGGGTCACAGTTCTCTGCGTTGGCCTTCATACTACCAAAACAATGCATGTGGAAAGTTGAGGTATAAAACTCTCCCGGGAGCAGCAAAAGGATAAGGACTCCCCCGAACACACCCTTAAGGAGCATCCTCTGAAGATTTCCTGGAAAGATGTAAAATATGAATATCTGTTGTAACGCACGAAAGTTCTCCTTGAATATTTCTGAATCCCTTCTTGTATGTTGCTGCTATCTCTATGTCACATATACTACAGGTCCCATAACAAGTGAATGCAGTGTTCCAAAAAACCTCAGCCCAATGAACAGGTCGACCCTGAAAGAATTCCAATGGAAACATATATTCTCCATTTAGGCAATGGGATATAAAGAGGGCAAGCAGACTGTTGTACGTCAAAAGTCTCTCTGTACATCTGTCATCCTGAACTTTGAATTGTTGCTGACAAGTAGATTCGACTACCTAAGTTAATTTCTATATGTGCTGTATTAGCAAATAACACAGTAGGCTGAGCAATGGAGAGGGTTGTGAGCTTATCTTAGCTTGTAAGTTAACCATCTCCAAGAGGATGCAATACCAAGCTCCTGGCATACTCTGCTACACCCATGCATGCATCGGTAGCAGCTATGTGAAGATCCAATAGTATTTATTTTAACATAACAAAAATGTCACACTACAAACTGACATTAGCAAATGCAGATTGCATTTTACGACACATACTAGTGTGTGTGTTTAGAAAGTGTGCAGGTTGCATTATCTGTGCAATGCCAACATAAAGCAGACAATACTTTTATAGCGAGGTATACAAGCCAGGTTAGCCTTCAAAGAAATCATGGAACCATTAAAATAAGACATTTGGGAGTAGTTACTCATCTGCAACTCCATTTCTCCAGCATTGGTATCTTTCATAGATTCACATGCTGTGAATATTCCCCGTTGTCAGGCTGGGAATCCCTGGTTACTTTAATTTAGTACTTTTCCTATGGAAAATACCCTTGACACCTTGAGTGTCCCATCAACGTCGTTGTAGGTGCTTTTGGTCCCTACCAATACGACGTTGAGTGTGTAGCTCTGCCCCAGCAGTTTCCCTTCAGATTTTAACCACTCAAGCTCTCAAGCTGGAGGATAACCCCCTGTCAAGGATGTTTGCCTGGAGGGGAAGGCCACAGGCGTATGTAAATCTATGAAAGATGCCAACGCTGGAGAAGAACAAGTTACTTCTTACCTTGTAACGTTCTTTCGATGGGACCTCCGACGTATTCCTTATCTTGATTGATTACATCCCAGATTGCTGGCCTCGGAAATTTTTTCAGTAGAGGGCGCTGTGCGTTGACGTCCCTCGACAGCCTCCGTCTCGGCGCTGACGGCATTGTACATATAAATAGACTTGCCCAGCGACCGTTGCTCAGTTCCGTTTTGAAGCTTGAAATTAGCTGTGCATGAATTGGTTATTGACCTTGAAGGAGCGTAAGCTGCAACTACAAGGGAAGTTTTACTGCGGGGATGGATGGGAAGGGCGATAAGGAATACGTCGGAGGAACATCTCATCGAAAGAACGTTACAAGGTAAGAAGTAACTTGTTCTTCGAAGGGAGTGTATCCTCCGACGTATTCCTTATCTTGATAGACTCCCATAGCAGTGGTGTGAAAGAGGAGGTGGGAGTAAAATTTGAATATTTCCCTTTAAGAATTAACAGAATGTAACACAGCTTTGCCAAATCTCATCTCTTGGCTAGAGGAGGAATCCAGATTGTAGAATTTTGTAAAGGTATGTGCGGACGACCATGTGGCAGCCGCACATATGTCCAGAATCGGTACCCCTCTTTTGAGAGCTGAAGAGGCTGCGATACCCCTGGTTGAATGAGCCCTAACATGTTGAGGGGGCTCTTTCCCTGCCAATTTGTAACATTCTAGAATGGCTAAATTCATCCATCTTAAATGGTCTGTTTTGTGATTGGCAATCCTAATTTGTGTCCTGCCAAACCTATAAACAGTTGATCTGCCTGCCTTATCCTCGCAAGTCTGCTGATATAAAAACTCAAGGCACGCTTTGGATCCAGCCTATGTAGCCTCTCTTCCTCTTTCGCTGGATCGGGAGGAGGATAGAATGAAGGTAAGGTTATCTTCTGAGTGATGTGGAATTCAGAGACCACCTTTGGGAGGAAATTAGGCCTCACTTGTAAAACAACTTTGTCTTTGTGAAAAATTGTATGAGGTTTGCAAGATAGAGCTTGTAATTCACTCACTCTTCTGGCAGATGTTAGACCCACTAGTAAGACTGTTTTAAGGGTGAGAAATCTTAATGAACAAGAATGGAGTGGTTCAAAAGGAGTACCCATCAGAAAATTTAAGACTAGATTTAAGCCCCACAAGGGAACTTGGAACGGTTTTGTGGGATAGACATTAGTTAACCCCTTCAGAAATTGAATTACTAGGGGTAATTTGAAATATGATGGCTCCTCCACAGTGCGCTTAAAGATTGACAGTGCTGTGAGGTAGCCCTTGATCGTACCAACTTGAAGACCTGAATTCGCCAAATAGAGCAAAAAAGATAACACCATTGGTGTACCGCATGAAAAAGGTTCGATATTCTTTTCTCTACCTCAGCTGCAAAATCTGTTCCAACGGCAGCGGTATAAAGTCTTTGTTGCTGGCCTTCTAGCCGAAAGCAGCACCTCCATGACGTCATCCGGGAGGTCCCAATCCTTGTATCTCAACCTTTCAGAAACCAAGCGTGAAGGTTGAGGGTTCTGATGTCTGGATGGAGAACCTAACCTCCCTTCTGCGAGAGAAGATCCTCTCTTTGCGGAAGATGAATAGGAGGGCAGATGGACAAGTCCAGAAGGTCCGGGTACCACGTTCTCCTGGCCCAGTCCAGGGCAATTAGGATCATAGTCTTCCGGAATCTTCTCAACCTCCTGATCATCTGAGGAATGACAGGGACTGGAGGAAACGTGTATAGAAGTGGAAACTCCCAGTCTACTACGAACACGTCCCCTAGAGCTCCTCTCTGTGGAAATTCCCTTGAACAAAACTGATCGCACTTCCTGTTGATACTGGTGGCGAACAGATCCACTTGAGGGGTTCCCCAAAGGGCGAAGATCTCTTGAAGGACTTCCTGAGCTAGCTCCCACTCGTGGGAGACTGTGCTCTGCCTGCTTAGAGCGTCCGCTGTCAAGTTCTTCTCTCCGGCTAAGTGAACCGCTGATAGAGAGATTCCTTCCTGAATTGCCCAAAACCAGAGCTGCATCGCCTCTCTGCACAGTGGCAGTGATCCTACGCCACCTCCTTTGTTGAGATAGTGCATGGCCACTGTGTGGTCTGTCATTATTAGGACATTTTTCCCTTGTATAGATGGCAGAAAAGCCTTCAGCGCCAGTCTGATGGCTCTCAGCTCCAACAGGTTGATATGTAGTCTGGACTCCGATGGAGACCAACGACCGCTGATGGTCAAGTCGTTGGCATGGGCTCCCCACCCCGTGAGTGAGGCATCCGTGACTACTGTTATCTCCGGCCATGGTTGCCAAAACTGTTCTCCTTTCAAAATGTTCTCCCAACAGGCCCACCACTGAAGGTCTCGAGCTCTCTGTCCGGGACCTGAAGGAGATCTACCATTCTTCCTGAGAATTGCGACCATTGGGCTTTTAGTGCCCACTGAAGGGATCTCATTCTCAGGCGAGCCTCTGGCAATAGGAAGATGCAGGATGCCATGAGGCCTAGCAACCTCAAAAAGTATAAGGCTGGAAGACGTTGGACATTTTGAAACTTGGTGACCATCTGCAGAATATCTTGAGCCCTCACCTCTGGTGGCGAGGCTTTCCCCAGGGAAGTGTCCAGGACCGCTCCAATTAACTGGAGCCTCTGTGATGGTATCATCTGTGACTTCTTTAAGTTGAGGGAGAAGCCCAGTTTGTGAAGGAAGTGGCAGACATAATCTAGCTGGATCTGAGCTTGTTCCGAAGATACTGCTCTGATCAACCAATCGTCCAGGTAGGGGTAGACGTGGATCCCTTCCCTCCTTAGACTTGCAGCCACTACCGACATTAGCTTGGTGAAGACCCTCGGGCGGAGGTCAGCCCAAATGGCAGAACTCGAAATTGATAGTGAGAGTTGCCAATTGCGAACCTCAGGTGGAAATAAGCATCCTGAAGGTCTAGAGATACCAACCAGTCCTGAAGCTGGAGGTCCTGAACGATCTGAGAGAGAGTTACCATCTTGAACTTGTCCATCCTGAGGAATTTGTTCAATTCTCATAAATCCAAGATGGGTCTCAGTCCTCCGTCCTGCTTCGGTACTATAATACCAACCCTTGTTCCTCTCTGCTGCAGGTACCGGTTCTATGGCACCTTTCTCTAGCAGGTCTAGAATCTCCTGCATAAGGAGCGGATCTGGAAACTTCAAAGAGTTGTTCCCCGGTGGATGACTCTGAGGGGTGTGTAGAAAAGACAGCCCGTAACCTTGGGCAACGGCCTCCAATGCCCAAGCATCTGACGTAATAGCCTGCCATTCCGCCAGATGTTGAGTTAACCTGCTCCCTACTGGTGTCTTGTGAGGAGAGACCTCAGAGGGGTTTAGAAGCAGCTGACGCAGATGCCGAGGGTAAAGTGGCACCTGTTTCTGCGGTTTTTGTACCTTTAACCCGCCCACCACGGGTGAATCGTTTCTGGCCCCTTTGAGCTGGCTGTCCTCTGCCTTTTCCGAATGCGGAGTAAAAGCGAAAGGACCTACCCCTCCAAGATGTTCCTGAGGGGCACTTTGGAGTCCGTCGGATTGCAGCCCCAAGAGATTTCCCTGCTGCCTTGGATGTTTGTAACTTCTCCAGGCTGTCATCAGCCTTCTTACCAAACTGTCAGGAATCAGGGTTGGCACAGACGTGGAGTACTAAAATACGCCTATTGAGACATCATGTGCTGGAAGTATAAGGAAACTTCAGTTCCCAGCATCCTTTGCGTTATTTTGTAGTTTGGCCCGTGCGCCTTGCCAGCTGTACTGCATCAAGAATCAAGGCAGTTTATAGGCAGACAACGCCGGTGGGCAGGTGTGGCTTATTGTTGATTGGGAGCAGGAGTCAGGCTGCCGCATTCGGCAACAGGAGGAATGCGTCCGCGTGCGACGAAACGAGATGCAGAGGAGGAACGCTTGATCGCACGCGCTTCCAGTGCGGTAGGAGCAGGAGGGGCGCTGAGTAGTCGGCAGAGACAACGCTTGCTGTTCTTCGTCTGGGAAGTCCCACGGGGCTCCCAGACTCCAGATAAGTACTCATGAGGGCAAGATATTTCCTGAACTGCTTGGAATGATTTACTGCTGTTTCATTATTCGTCTGGGAAGTCCCAAGGGCTCCCCAGACCTGAGATAAGTTGCGCCCCAATCCCTTTGAATTCAATCCATATGAGGAACGAAAGTGTTTTTTTACTTATATATATATATTCATGAACTTTGCCAATCTCGTATGGGTTAATGCAGGAAGTACTGCATATGGACAACGACATTTCACTAGTGCAAGGAACTTAAGGAAATGCATTTATGTTGTATGTTGCTAACGCTGCCCGAAGGGCCATGTGTATTGTCTAATCATTTTGGGAAGCTTTCCCTTATGTGTGGTCATATTGCTTGCTTATGTGTTGTATGGGAATGATATTTCAGAGTAGGATACAGTACACGTATTAAGGTGTGCTATTCAGGAATCAGGTATATGTTAATTGTGCAGGTGATGGTTCTGTTCATTCTATGTGAGTTAGAGTAGGGTTTTTTCCTGTCTTTCCCCAGCCCCATCCACCTTAGGATTTTCCTTATTCTCTTTCCGGTGTTCCTAATTCCCCTCCCTATCCACAACCTCTCCCTAACCCCTCTTCCCCCCATTGGCTGCCACGTGGCGACCTGTTTACTAACTCAGGCGCCTGTGCCAACCACGGTGGGAGGGTCGAGTTCATTCGGCTTCCGTGGTTCGGGGGAGAGTGTCGATCGCTCTTCCTTCCAGTTAGTGTGATTGTGACACAAACAAAGTAGTGCCGTCAAAGGGCATGTTCAAAAGTGTGGCTTGTACATCTGGAGCAAAACCGACTTCCGCAACCACGCAAATCTGTGGATTGTGTTACTTGCCCCCATGGCCCTGCTGATACTTTCAGCAGAATCAATGCCTGTTTGAAGGGATTCGCACATTGCATCTTTCCCATCTTTAATGATGTTTAAAAATGCTTCCCTTTCCTCTCCTTTTGAGAGACAGTCGGCTGCAGATGAAGAACACTCCCAAAGTGTATGGCTGAATCTTGCAAGCGTGCAAGTGGCGTTAATAGAATAGATTTAAGTGCCATGCTACATGCCGAAAATACTTTTTTTTAACATAGCATCAAACCTTTTATCATTCCTGTCCTGTGGAATAGTAGGGTATGCAGATCTACTATTTGATGAAGTTGCTGCTTGTACAACCAAACTCTCTGGAGTTGGATGTTTGCTCAAGGGAGGGACACCAGCTCGAGGGACGTCAACGCGAAGCACCCTCTACTGAAAAGATTTCCGAAGCCAGAAAGCTGGAATGTAATCTATCAAGATAAGGAATACGTTGGAGGACACAATCCCATCGAAATTGAGTTACAGGTAAGAAACTTCTCCCTTCTCCAGCAGTGGATCTTTCATAGATTTACATGCTGTGAATAGATTTTATAGCAGTATACATATCGGGAGGAGAAAAAAAAGGCAAAGATTTGAAACCTTTGGATTGTTAAGCTCATGCCAGAAGTATCAATACGTAATTACAAAAACCTGGAAGCTGCAGGTCTTACCGTACTGGAATAGTCATTGAAGGCCTGCTCGTCTCATTTGCACGTCTTCTGTGTGCTTATGCTGCAGACAGTAGTGCCTAGTGAATGTATGGGCACTCCCGACCAGAGAGCTGCTAAAGCCACTCTGGCTGTAGTCTGCAGTGGTCTGTTGGCCTTCGCGTGGCAGAAGGAAATCGCAGAGGATATCCAAATGCAATTCCCTGCTTTGTGATGGCATTCCCTTTGTTCGAGGGTTCAAGAGCTGTCTTGCTGCTCTAAAGGATTTTGTCCGGTCCAGGCAGTATTTTAACACACTTTTAACATCCAGGGAGTGCAATGCTCTCTGCGCTGGGGAGCTGGCATTCTGGTAGAGTGTAGGTAAGGTGATAGTTGCATTCTTGTGGAATTCAGATGGCACTTTCGGGATAAAGTGAGGATTGGTAGAAAGGATTACCTTGTCCCTTGCAGATTGAAGGTACGGAGGGTCCACCACTAACGCCTATATTTCAGAGACTTGCCTGGAGGATGAAATGGCGATCAGGAACGCCAATTTCCAGGTCAGAAACTTGATGTGCACCGAAGAGAGTGGTTCGAAAGGGGGCATCATGAGGCCTGCTATGACCAGATTGATGCTCCACACTGGTGGTATTCTTTTCTTTGGTGGAAAAATGTGAAAAAGCCCCTTTATGAAAGCTTGAGCAGCCTGTCGCTGCAGAGAGGTTTCCTTCTTCTTCTGGTGAACCTGGAGATTGTTGCAAGGTGTACTTTTATGGAGGCGATAGCAAGACCTTCCTTTGCCAGCTTCAGTAAATAAGAACCTGGTCGTATGGCCAGTGGTTGTAGGTTGGACTGCTGCAAACCCCATCCGCAGAACCTCTTCCACTTCTGGTTGTAGGAGCAGTTATTGGAAGGGGTCCTAGCTGCCGCTAGTATGTGCTGCCATTCCTGCGGGATGTCTATGTAGCCGAATTCAGCGTGATCAGGAGCCACGCTGTCAGCTTGAGGGAGCATGGGTCATGATGCAGGATTGTACCGTTGTTCTGCGACAGGAGATCGGCGTGGGACCCCAGATGTATTGGACTGTCTGCCGATAGCTGAAGGAGGTCGGAGAACCAGTTTTGTCTCGGCCAGTATGGTGCCACCAGGATTATTTGCAATGCTATCTGCAGATCATCTAGTCCATGGGAATGAGAATGCGTCCCCCTGCAAGCTTGAGTGCGGCAACCTGCTTGCAAATTCTTTGCATTGATAGTTGGACATTGTGGCGAAGAGGTGCAGAGGAGGCTGGCCCCACGCCGAGAAGATCTTGTTTATTTGGTTGTTGTGAAGGTGCCATTTGTGCGACTGTGTAGAGTCCCTGCTGAGAGTGTCTGCCTGTTGGTTGTGTATCCCTGGAAGGTGGAATTCTTGCAGAGCAATGTTGTTGCGAATGGCACAGTGCCAAATGGTTTGAGCTTCCTGAGACAAGGTGCTTGATCTTGTTCCTCCTTGCTTAAGCAGGTAAAACATAGTGGTGGTATTGTCTGTGAGGCTCGGGGGCTCAATGGACCACTCGCAGTACCAGAACATTTATGTGTAGGGTCGGTTTTTCGGGAGTCCACAGGCCTTTGATCGGGTGTCTGCCTAGGTGAGCTCCCCAAACCGCCAAGGAGGCATCGGTCATGATCGGGAGATGGTTAGTCGGTTCTACCAGTGGCATCCCTTTCGAGATTTTGTCGAGGCCCGCTCACCATTTCAGTGACTTTGAGAGCACAGGAGTGATGGTTATCTTTTCTCCTCACAGACCTTGTGTCTGCAACCATCTGGTAGCTAGAAATCGCTGCACCGGTTGCATGTGTAGCCTGCAATTGGGTATTAGTGGAATGCAGAATGACATGGTTCCATGTAGAGCCATGTATCTGTGCACCGTGATTTGTTTGTTTGGGGTGAAAGAGCGTGCCAGGGTTATTAATCTATGCACTCTGTTGGCTGAGGGTCTGATCTGGCTCTGTGCTGTGAAAGAATATGCACCCAGGAACACCAAAGTTTTGGATGGCACTACACAGGATTTGGCATAGTTGATTGCAAATCCCATTTGTTGGAGTAGAGTTTCTGTCTTCTGTCTGCGTCAGTGAAGTCGCAGTTTCTTGATGTGTTCTGCCTCTGATCAACCAGTCTAGGTATGGGTAGACGTGGTGGCCCTGTTTTCTGAGGAAAGCTGCCACTGGGCATTTGGTGAAGAGTCCTGGGGGCTGATTTGAAGCCGAACAGAAGGACTCTGAACTGGTAATGACTTTCCTCAACCTTGAATCTGAGATACTGTCAGTGCCTCAGTTGTATTGGGATGTGAAAGTAGGCGCCTTTCAAGTCTAAAGCCGCTAGTTTGTGAGGCTGTACAGCCTTTAGGACATCTTCTAGTGTGACCATTTTGAAATTTTGTTTCTTGATGTTTTTGTTTAATTTTCTTAAGTTCAAGATCGCACGCCACTTCCCATCCAGCTTCTTTACTACGAAGTATCTTGAGTATACTCCTTTTCCCCTCGATCGAGAAGGAACTCTTTCTATTGCCCTTTTTTCTAACATTTGACTCACCACTTGTTGAAGAATTTGACGGTGCGGAGGTGACACCGTTATGGGAGTTAAGGGTTTCTGTGAGCGTTTGAATTCCAACAGATGGCAGTGTTGGATGGCATCTAGCACCCATCTGTACTTTGTAACTGCTCACCATCTGTCGAAATGAAGCACCACATTGCCTCCCACTTGTGTGCCTTTGGGGCAGTCATTGCTGGGCTTTGCTCTGCCTACCTCCCTGCGAGGTGGCTGAGCCACGTTTACGTTGTGATTGGCGGTGGTCCCAGCTGCGTTCGGAGGACTGGTAGTTCCTTCTATATCCCTGGGAGTCTTAGCCTGATCTTGTGTAGTCCTTGGAGTCTCTTGTGGAAGACTGCCTGGTTTGACATAAGGCTCCCCGAAGGGTCAAAAAGGCCTTCTGCCCTGTAAGGCAGAATGATGAAGCAGTATCGGAGTCCGCCTTCATTGCCTTAAGAGCCTCATCGATTTTGTCGCCAAAAATGTTTTCTCCCTCAAATGGCATGTCAACAACTTTATGTTGCACCTCCTGTCTAAAGTCAGTGCAGTGTAGCCACCCTTGTCTTCTCAGGACGACCCCATTACTAATATGCTTGAATCCTGTCTCTGCTAGGTCCACTGCAATATTTATACTATGGTTTGAGGCCTCCTCGCCCTCACGTATGAATGACATGGCCTTCTTTAGCTGTTGCTCGGGCAAATGCTCTAAGATGGGAGCCAACCAGTGCCACATTTCGCAGTCATAGCGTGCCACTATCGCAAGGGCGTTGGCCGCTTTAACTGTTGTTGCCCCGATAGTTAGTACTTTCTTGCCGGAAGCATCAATCTTTCTGCCTTCATTCTCTGGGGGTGTAGCGCATTTGTGTTGTGAACGCGCTTTGCGACTTGCCGCAGCTGACTCTACCTATTACGGAGAGGGTTGAGAGGTTAGACATTTTGGGGTTGTGTCCGGTGCGTAGTCTTCTTTTTACTGCAGGTTCAGTGAAAGGTTTACGGTTCGCAATCCCTCTTGCCAGACGTGATCTAAAACAGATATTGCAAATACAGCTTTTTGGCGCTTACCCATATGATCAAAAAGAAAAGTCTTTCTTTTCCTCTGCTGGGGTCAGCCGAAATTCTTGGCACGCCTTTGAGACCATGACGTGGAAAGCACCAATGTCGTCTAGTGGAGAAGGTTGTGCTGGACTATCTTGTGTTTCCTGGTCTGGGTCATCTGTATCCCAAGTATCATCTTGGTGAAGAGAGTTGAAAGTGGCGGAAGAGCTTGTGTCCCTTGGACCCGTGTCCCGGTCTGTATCCACCAGCTCCCCTTCTTCTTGTTCGCCTATTAGCAGACTATCTCTTCGTGGAGGTGGGGGCCTGGGTGACAATTGAGACCTGTGTACCAAACGTGAGCGTTTGGTGTGGTCTCGGGACGAGTGCCCCTGGTCTCTTCCTTGTACTGTTTGCTGACTTGGCGTTACCCGGTCTCCCCTGCATTGACGGATCACCTGAGGCTGAGGAAGCCTAGCATTGAGTTGTCCCAATAGACTTTGTAGAGTTGAAAGTACTTGAGGGATAGTAGAGATCATGGATTTATAAGGGGGTATGTTGGTGTCATTCCTCCTGTTCCCGATGGCGTAGAGGGAAAACTAAGGGGACAATTGAATGGAAGATCTGTCCTGTGCATGGGATTGGATCACTGTGCATTCTTATCTGAATCTGTAACTCCTGGGCACTCATACCTACGAGGTTCAAAGTCAGACGTTATCTCATGTTGAAGGATTTCATCAGGCATGATTTTGATGTATTGTACTGGTGACACACCTAAAGGGAGTTGCTGGTTCATCCATTGGGAGTTCTTAGTATTCCTTTATTGCAGGATAGTATATGTTCCTCCTGCAGCTGTAGGATAGGTTGTTTGGGATGTTCGGTGGCTTGAGCCGCGGTAGAACTCGTTGATGGGGGTGTGTGTACTGCTGCTTCACTCCCTGGGGATTTTCGTTTTTTCATGATCGACGAGTGGACCGTCGACGAGTGACGGCCCAATTTTGACATCGGAGGATGTACCGTCGAGGATTACGTCATCAGAGGATGGATCGTTGATGACTCTTTTTCGAAAGAGGATATACAACCCGCTGTGGAGGTACGAGACTGACGACAAGCAGTGTTTCTTCTTCGTCGACAAAGGAGGGGTCTTCGTGGATGATTTGGCCTTATCTTCCGTTTGTGAGGTTGTTCTCGGCGAATGGGAGGTCGACTTCATTGACGGGTGTGAGTCCTTATCCCTATGCTTTGACGACAATGGTATAGTTTTGGTCGTCGTCGGTTTCGTTGATGGGTTATTCAACGACTGTTTACTCACAGACTGCAAGCCTTTGTTGCCAGCCGGTTTCTTTTTAGAAGGAGACCGGGGCTGTGTGGCAGTGTTGTCATGGCTCGTCGATGATTTCGTCTCGCCTGTTTTCTGTCTTTTCGTAGGCCGTTCTTCCAACCTGGACCACTGGCTTGATGAAGAACGCCATTCAGAAGGAGTAGTAGCTCTTCCACTCCTTAATGAGCCCATCTCTGATGCTGAGTATGCCCCCTCGTATAGCCAGCAAATCAGTCTACGCTTCCTGACCTTGAGGGTGTTCTGATAAAAACTCTGAGGAATGGTTAGGGTATAGGCTGTATATACAGTTTCCATGCCGGTCACTTTCATAAACGTTTTTAGGCCACACGTCCCACAGGCCTTGAATAAGGATTTTTTCGAGCTGACAGTCTCCATGTTCGTAGCCATCCGTAGAAGTCGTTGGTTGCTCTTGATTAGATGTGTTGTAGAAATATATATATTTTTAATTATAAAGATGATTGCTGAGTGACGTGAAAATCTTGAGGAATCCCACCAGCTAGAAAGATGGTTGAAATCTGAGGGGAAGCTGCTGGGGCAGAGCTACACACTCAACGTCCTATTAGTAGGGACCAAAAGCACCAACGACGTTGATGGGACATTCAAGGTGTCAAAAGATTTTTCCGTAGGAAAAGTACTAAATTAAGGTAACCAGGGATTCCCAGGCTGACGACGGGGAATACTCACAGCATGTGAATCTATGAAAGATCCAATGCTGGAGAAAATGACCTTCTTAACAGTGAAAAAAATTCTAAGCAGTCAAAAGAGAAAAAGCCAAATTGTAAATAAAAAATCACTAAAAAAGGAGTAGTGATGAAGACTAAATAAAAGAGTTGTAAAGAATTAATTTGGATACTGTGCCACAGCTAATGAACAAAAGGTGTTGCGTTTAATGAATGCCTGAAAGAGGACATTTTGTATCCCTTCCATGAGCGGCTGAACTAGCTTGACCGTTTCTTTGCATTCTGAACATAGCACAGGAAGATCCATGTGTATGGCCTAAAGGCAATGAAACTTGTGCAAGTGCCAAAGAACAGACTCAATGCTGCCAAGTAACAAACTTATCATAGCAGTTCTTAAGGGAAGTTTGGTTAGCATGCATCTGAATTTATTAGGAAGTAAGCCAAACAAGAAGAGTCAGGGTTGGGCTGCAGGATACTTGCCGATTTCTAGAAACCAGGTGTGCCAGCGTTGCAATGCAATGTACAGAGGATTGGCTAACAAGTGGGGCCTAAAGATAATGTAGTTGGGCTCACTGCAGTGACATTAACATCTGTAAATGTCCCCACAGTGCTGTCGAGTGGGCATTTGCAGATTTTGGGTGGGTGTTGCCCGCTCAGGCCCTACCCTATCTATGCCTCTGTTCCTGTACCGAGGAACCCCGCTTCACTGTTATATGCTGCCTCCTGGTGTCCGTTCATCTCGGCCCTCTGCCCCTTCATCGACTCCCTGACCCGGCCAGTACCAGTAACAATGCTGCTCCACAAGCCCCAAAACACTGTCTACCCCGCAGCATTGGCGCTCTGCCACCCACGGCTCCTCCTTCATGCTTTTACGCCAGCCTACTGCTCGCTCTGGGCATCTGCGTTCTTCCAAGGGTCAACTTCATTGGGGGTTTGGTTCCTCCCTTCGTCTTTCTCTCTTAGCACTCTCCACTTAAGTGTTTCTCCATATGCAGCTTGGGTATTCACTGAGAATGGGTTCGGTTTTAGTATGCTCACGCTCCTTGTTTCCCAAAGGGACCGTACTCAGTCTGTCTTTCTACCCCTTTGAACTTCAAAGATTCCAGTATGGGCCTTTAAGAGCTATCCCAATCTCATGGAATGACGCTGGTGCCCATCCACTGTTAGTGCTGTCACCGCTAGATACATTCTTGTTCCCATTAGACCATATCATTCTAAGGAAGGCTCGAGCAAGTTAGAAAGACCATGTGGGGCCCTAGCACTTGCTCTCCTCCTTGTAAAACTTGCTAACAAGCTGTGCCAGTACCCCGTTTCAAAACTTGATGCATGCAACCCAACTAGAGGACTGGCCCGTGCTGCCCTGATGTCCCAGTGTTCCCTGCCCGCCTGCATTATGCCTGCCCATGACTACGTATTCCAAAGGCTCAATCTTTAATGGTATTTATCTTCCAGACGTTTGCATCTGTATTTTTCTTATTTATTTTTAACAACTATACCTGTATCTTTTCATGTTTATTATTCATCTATAAAAAATATAAAAGGGCAACTATAATGTTTCCATGTTTATTTTTTATTTGTTCAAAGAATCCAAGTAAACTAAACTATGTCCACATGAACAGTAACACAAAATTCAGTTTCCAGTCGCAACAAGCAAAATGTAATGCAAGCTTCAAATGGCCAGTGAAAGAAGATAATGCCAGTTGTTCTCCAGTCTACAATGACTTCACTACCGGTATGGCATTGCAGTGCCATGTCACAGTGATATAGTGGCAGCTCTCAATTGCCATTTTCACTTTTTTTAGTATTTACAAATAAATGCAGAAAAGAAAGACGAAGCCCTAATCATAAAATGGAGTGTGTGAAGGGACTAATCAGCCGGGTAGGAGTCACAGTGATTTTTCCGACTCACTATTTAAGGTTCAGAAGTCAACAGTGACCGACATTCATAGGCTTCTATAACTGAAGTGATACGCACAAAAAAACAAGTTTGCTCACCGGAATACATGGATGCTTTACTAACCTTGCTCATAAAAAGACAATAATTCCCTGTGAATGAGGTGCTTTAAATGGGGAAACATTATACTCTCAAACATATTGGAATAGTCAAGCATGAGAACCAATGTTTTCTGCAGATCAGAGCTTCATGAGCCATTCTGTTTAGATCAATGATTGTAGGCATAACTAAAGGACTTGCCCCAACAATAAAAGAATACGCATTTGTAGAGAAGCACAATCCTACCTATGGTCAAAAGTAAGCAATTCATGCTCATGGCTATTTCAAACAAGTGTATGATCCAAACAATAAAACTGTCAGGCTGATAAACTGAGCCAATCCCTGCTGGGCAGAGTTGTGAAAGATGCCTCTTTGGGTTTGTCTGGTATCCATCATTGTACGCCTTGACCACAGAAGCTGGCATGAATGCAACCAAACTCCCATTTAAAAAACTCCAATGCAGAGGGTCACTCACACGTTACAGCAAGTGTACATTACTGGCTAGGTAAAAGCTCAGCAATGAAAATGGTGTCCTAGGAGAACACAAAACTTAGGATGGTGCCAAGAAAGACTCTTGCACACCTTTCTACTTCTCATGTTTTTTTGTTGTTGCAGGAATGAAAATAGAGAGGTCTTTTGAGAGATTTTATTTGGGCACGAGCAATCTCAAAATGAAGAAATGTAAACACAGGGTGGAGACACTGGAATCCCCATAAGTACCAAAAACACAGAATAATTGAAAACGGTGCCAATGCGCTTGAGGTGCCATTTTCTCTCAGATACAGGTATGTATTCTCTAGTTTGCTAGTGTGCCAAATATAGTCCAACTAGCGATGCTCTGGCCCAAGCACTTGGGTTCATATTGGCTACTGGCTCTCTTTGACAGCTGTCAACAAAAGCTCTTTTCTTAAAGTCCACCTGGACTTTCATCTGTACAACGGGCTAAACAATATTTTCATGGGTGTTTAGTTAGGACAGTGCAGGCAGGCTGAAGATTCACCAAACATCACAGAAAGTGGCAAATGCACCAACACTAAGACACAGTGTGACTAGAATGATCTTCACTCAGGAAATAAAAGATTGTATACAATAAACAAAAGAGAATACAATGAAAGTGGCCAGTGCACCAACACTTAGAAACAATGTGCCTAGCATGATCTTCAGACAAGTAATTAAAGGTTGTAGACAACAAATATAAAAAACATACAACATAATCTGTTGAGCAATAATAGGGTGGGTAAATACTCCTTCAGAGTGGTGCTTTTGAAACACAACCACAGGTAAGATACCACGTATCTAATAGAATGCAATGAATGTCAGGCACTGCATGCCTCAGCATCCTTCTGACATTTTCAAGGCAGAGCTAAATCATCTCTTGGGTCTTTGTGATGTGCCAAAGTTTCCAAACAAATGAGAATCTTTGAAAACGTGTGTTACTTTTGGAAGGGGGTTGCTAAAACTGCTGCCGACTCTTGTCTTTACCTAAGCAGCTATAATTGTATTATTTGTGTGTGAAGTATGGTTTCAATGTAAGCTACTTTGTGTCATTGGCTGTTGTACTTGTCTGGCTCCCCATTTTTACACTTATTTGAAACTTGGATCCAGCTCAATGACAGTCTTATCAATAAAATGTTTTCACTTGATCAGAATATTGTTCTTCTTTAAACAGTATCACATCACCTAGGATCCCACATTTATGGCAATGTGGAAAACAACTGTTGACAGTAAGCAAACATTTAACATTCCTGTATTCCAGATTACACAAGGCCTCAAGGAAAGGGAAGATGGCACAAAAACATTACCTTCTATCTCTAATAATTCTAATAATAGAAAGTTTCAAAGTGCCATTCCAGTGCAAAAATACAAATCTAAACATACATTGATCTGATTTATTTATAAAGTGGAACAAACTGCCCAGAGGGCACAAAGGGGCAGATATTACACAAATGACTACACTCATTGTATTATTGAACTCACATTGGAGGCCTTATTGTTGACCTCTTGTATCTTATTGTAGCTAAGCTGCTTGGCTAGTGTAAAAACTTGCATTAAGAAAATTCTGTTGTGTTTAACACGAATATACCTCAAATAAAAGTGCTGGATCTATTTCATGGCTTCAACAGTCATTGCTAAATAAATCAGTAGTTCCAGAATGTGTTTCAGAATAGCTTCAAAAATAATCAGAGCTCAATGAAAATGTAAATATAATAAATACAACAGATGCCTATGCCATTGGTTCCCCTTTAAAAGGCCAATGGCAATCCAGAAAGAAGTCGGAAATTCTCCACGGGAAAGAATAAAAAGTGGGTGAAAAGTGCAGGTGGGATGACCGTGAGAGAAAGAGGAATCCTTTTCTTCAAACAAGCAAGAAAGTAGTGAATTGACTTGATTCTTGTGTGAAGCCTAGTCACACGTGTGGCTTGAACCTCATAAACGATTAAAAGAAATGATGCTGTAAGCAGATTTGAAAAGTTCTGAAGGTTTTGGTTTAAATTTTACAAATAAAAGGAAAGGAGTGCCAAAGTAGCCTTTGTTTTATCAAAAGCTGCATTTTGGAAATTTTTGGAATCCCAATAACCTTCCTTTGCTTGTCATGTTTTCTGCCCCAGTGCTGAATAAAAGAGTGTCTCCTTTGTACAGAAACTAATAGAGGATCCATTAATGTTTCACTAATATTAACTTAGTAAGATAGCTCAGTGAGTTAAACAAATTCCTCAGCTGTCTTTAAGACCAGCACTCATAGGTCTGAATCACGGCCGGACTGATTTAGCCTTAATCCCACTATGGGTGACACATTGAGTACCATTAAATTGGATAACAATAAGAGCAATTATTACAGTAATTCGAAATCAGTGAATATGGCATGATATGATATATAAAAATATGATACTATGACAACGTGGAAGCACTGTGACATCAATTAGCTGAAAAACAAGGTGGTTCCTACCCTGGGCTAATGCAGGTTCTGAAATAACAAAGTTACTCACCGTAGTGACTACCTTACTCCAAGTCCATAGTCCCCTTTCCTCCATACTTGTGGGACATTCCGTCCTTCGAGACTGGACCGGAGCACTTTGTTAAAAAGCATCCAAATTTTAATTTGTGTCCTTCTTTTATCGTTACGTGGGGCCACCGCACGTGGCTTTAAGGTCTAAGCAGTAAAGCTTTCAGAAAGCCAATGGGGAGGCCCACGTAGCCGCCTTGGCGATGGACTCCCAAGGGACATACTTTTGGAAGGCAACAGCAGCTGCTTTGCCACGGACTAAATGTGCATGGATGCCCTTTGGTGGTAGAAGGCCTTGGTTCTTGTAGGCCTCTGAAATACATGAGGCAATCTCGCGGGGGATGGATGCTTTCGAAGCTGGTTTCCCTTTAGGGTCACCGAATGTAACAAAGAGTTGTGAGGCGCTTCTGAGTTCACTTGTTCTATCGAGGTAAAACTTCAGGGCTTGCCTGACGTCCAAATTGTGTAGACCTCTCTCGCCATCAGATGCTGGGTTCAGGAAGAAGACTGGTAAGGAGATAGATTGGTTCAAATGAAGATCAGTAACCACCTTAAGAAGGAAAGAAGGATGAGTGCCAAGCACAACCTTATCCTTGTGGAAAGTGAGGAACGGATGTTTCCTCGCTTACTTGCCTTGCCGATGTTATTGCGATCAGAAAAGCAACCTTCCAAGAGAGGTACTTAAGATCGGTAGTGGCCATTGGTTCAAACGGCTTATGACATTAACGCGATGAGGACCACATTTAGATCCCATTTGGGATGAGGAGTCCGCACCGGCGGGAACAGATGAAGAAGGCCCGAAAAATGCCTTTTGATGACTGGATTAATCAAAGAAAAAGAACAGCTGTCCGTGGACAGGTAGACCGCAATGGCGGATAATTAAGTCCTGCATGACAGAACATGGATGCCAGAAGCTGCCAGGTGAGACACAAAGGATAGAACGGTGTCGACCAAAGCCTGCCTGGTATTGAGCTGTTTGGCTAAACACCAGTGGCAAAACCGGAGCCATTTGCTCCTGTACTGGACCCTCGTGGAAGGCTTCCTGGCCGCTTGGATAATGTGCATGTTGTCTTTGAATAGATTGAATTGTGCTAAAGATCTGAACTCAGGCACCAGGCCACCAAGTTGAACGATTGTGAGAGAGTGCAATTCGATGCAGTCCTGAGCTTGCAGAGTGACCAATGAATCAGTGGTAATGGGGGGAAGGCGTAAGCCTTCATGTTGTCACACGGATCTGAAAGGCGTTCCCCAGGGAGGACACTCCGAGCCCTGGACACATAAAGAGGACGTTTCTTTTTTGAAGAAGTTGCAAAGAGGTCCACCCCTGGAGTGCCCCATTGATGGAAAATGTTGAATAGGCCATTGCTGTTCATTTCCCACTCGTAACTGGCTGCCGACTGACGGCTGAATGAATCTGCAGTCACATTGATGTGACCCGGGATGTGTACAGCCAGGAGCCAAACATTGTGCTGGATGGCCCAGTCCCAAATTTGTATGGCAAGATCCACAATGAGAGGTGATTTGGTGCCGCCCCTTGCTTGTTGATGTAAAACATCGCCACAGAATTGTCAGTCCGAATACGGACCCCGTTGGTGATAGTCGGCTGAAACACTTTGAGCACCAGGAACACAGCCAGGAGTAACAGGTAATTGATATGAAACTGCCTGTCCTGCATTGTTCACAAGTCGAATACTTTGAGGTGACACAGTGTTGCTCCCCACTCCAGAAGGGAGGAGTCTGTGGATCAGGAAGTCTTTGGAACCACCAGGCCGCATGTGCGAGGACTGGAGGAAGAACTGACACGTGGTCGACAGGTCTGCAATCCTGTCCATCGTTAGGAACACCTTGATACTGACCGTATTCCAACAGAAACCCAGAAAGATCAGGTCTTGAGAGAGCGTCATAGACGATTTCTGCCAATTCATCGACAGCCCAAGATGGAACAGGGGATGAAGGAGAGACTGAATATTGGTCAAGGTCGTCTGTGGGCAAGGACTGCGCAGGAGCCAATCGTCTAAGTATGGGTATACATGAATCCCCTGCAGTCTGAGGAATGCTGCAATGACCGACATCATCTTCGTAAAGACACACAGTGTTGAGCTGAGACCAAAAGGGAGTACACGAAACTGGAAGAGTTCTGCTCCCACGGAGAACCGCAGATGTTTGCTGGCTCCAAATCAGATTATGCATGTATGTATCCTGGAGGTCTACCACGGTGAGACAGTTGCCCTTCTGGAGAGAGGACTTTATCTGGCCCGCCGTGATCATCTTGAATTTCTCTTGGGGAAGAGAAAGATTGAACTTGGAAAGATCGAGGATAGTGCGCAGGCCAGCCAGGTTGGGTTTGGCACTGTGAACAGATGGGAGTAGTAGCTCTCCCCTTGCTCCTTGAGGGGAACAGGCTCCACCGCTCTGAGGTCTAGAAGTTTCTGTATCTCGGCTCTGAGGGAGGGCGACCCAGTCTGCTGGAAGGGAGGGTTGAAGGGCGTGGTAGCGACAAGCGGACGCCGGCCCGAGCAATTGACAAAACCCATCGGTCTTCGGTGATGGTCTGCCACGCCTCCAGATGAGCCGAAATTCATCCTCCCACCGGAGTCTCGTGCGACCGACAAAAAATATAATTTGGATGATTTGTCAGCAGAGAGACTATCTGTCCCTTTTGTCAGCAGAGAGACTACCTGTCCCTGGAGAGGAGGCTGATGGCCGATAGAAAAACAGGCCACCTTGCCGCTGCTGCTTACGGCGGGACCCGCCAGCCGGCACCTCAGATCGGCGCGCACAGCGACCCAGAAAACCCCTGAATCCAGAGAAGGACCAAAGTTTGGGACCCTGAACTCTGTGTATAAGGAGCCTTAGCTGGAGTTTTTGCCAGGACTGACAAAGACTTGGCTGTTTGATTGCTTGCCTTGGTCTTTGTTAGTTTTTCATCTATGGAGGAATGGATAAATTCCTTACCATCAAAAGGAAGATCAAGTACCTTGCCCTGCACTTCCTTTGAGAACTTCATAGCATGAAGCCACGCTTGGTGGGAGATGTCGACCCCGACCATGATTCCTCGAGCGGAATTGTCTACGTGGTGTGCCGCAGCCTCCAGTAGATCCTGTGCCAGCACTCTTGGCATCCAACAAACCGACTTTCAAGTCATTGATCCTATCTGCAGGAACACATTCCTAGAAATCGGCTAGTTCCATCCATAGCTTGACATTGGCCGCTGTCAGGATAAGCTCTGCGTTAGCCTGACAATGCTGGAGAGCCGAATTGGAAAATACTTTCTTCTCAATGACGTCAAGAAGCTTGTCCTCCTTATAGAGGATTTGAGCCGCTGCAGTGGAGGACGTAGAGGCCGGCTTGGACTGGAAGGTGGCCGTTACCACCACTGTCAACAAAGGGAGCGGACAAGCCGACAAAGATATCTCCTCAGATGTATGAAGCTTATAGGGAGCGTCAACCATCTTGTTGCGATGCTGCCCGGAATGAGGTTTTTCAGAGACCGTACGGGCCTCAGTCAAAACGTCCTTTGGGAGGAACAGGCCGATGCGCTCCTGAAGCGACAGAGTGAAGGCTCCAGAAAGTGCATCCCTCCTGTGGAGCTGGGGCCCTCCGGTACTGGAATGCCAAGCAGTGCCATCATGTCCAGCACCCGGTTGTGAAATGGTCTAACACAGCAGGACGGCTCATCGCTGTTCTGGTCCGCCTGATCATCGTCCAATGAAGCAGGAGAAGAAGACTGATCTGCTGCACCTGCTGCCTCAGGACCTAAAGTGATGTCAGGCCGCGCTCCCAGTGATTTCTCTACCGGGGAAAGTGGAGGCAGAGGCGAAAGTGGTGGAGGAGGTCCGACAGGCAGAGTTGGAGGCGGCGAAGGCACCACTGGTACCTGTGTAGGTTGTGCCAGAGCAGAAGGCGGTACAGGAAGCTTAGGTTAAATCTCCCTAAACAGATCCTTAAAGTACGCCTTCATGGGATCAGAATGCATCAGCGTTTGAAATTTCCCAAAAAACGCATCCTCGGACGAAGATCTAGGTGCTGGAGAGGGCAGAGGCCGCATGGAAGGTGAATACCCCCATGAACGCAATGAGGATGGTTGCCAGGATGGACCTCCACCAACTGGGTCGACATAGATCAGGGGAGCGGATCCAGGAGGGAGCGAGACTGTATGAGGCAGCGGTGTCCAAGCACGCCAATCCATTAAAGGGTGGACCGGGTTCTTGTTATCCACATAGCGTGGAAAAGGCTGCTCTGCCCCAAAAGGAGCCCACCCCAGTACCCTCCGTAGTGAACATTGGTATAAGAGAGGTAGTCAAAATGGCCATATTCCGCGGAGGTTGGGCCACCATTTTGTCAACACCTGAGTCGAACTGTGTCACAGGAGAAAGTGAGGCAATAGTCTCCTCAGGTGAGTTAAGGGCCTTATGTGCCATTTTAGCCTTGATGCAAGGAACCTCGGCAGAGTCGGTAGTGGCAGACCTAGGGTGTTTACTGGACACCTTAGGGACTGTGCCAGAATTAGCCTCCAGTGGAGGAACCTCGGCAGAGCTGGGACTGGAAGGCCTGTGGTGCGTGACCGCCTTCTTTGCCCCCTCGACAGAACTGGTAACACCACGGCCCTGAGCGTGGGAAGGCTGAGGGATGTACCTCACCGCCAGGACCCTCGAAGAGGGTCCCTCAATTTTGCTGGTGTTCGATTTAGCCCCAAGAAGGGGAACCTCGGGTTGAACCCCGGTACTTTTAGCTCCCTCAGGAGGGGCCTCGAGCCGATACTTGGTGCGGGGAATTCCAGATGCGAAAACCTCAGGGCGAACCCTGGTACCCAGAGCAACAGAAGAACTGGGCCCAACTTTAGCCCCCCAAACAAGGAACCTCGGAAGAAGATCTGGTTTTGGCAGGCCCGCTGAAGGGACCCTCTGAAGAAGCTCTGGTGCGCCTATTAAGCCCCTTGCGGCACATCTCAGGGATATCCCTGGTAGAAGAGCTACTTGAGCCCCTCCCGGTCCTGGAAGACCCCGGGAAGGAGTCCCCTGGCCGGGGTACCCTAAAAAGCAAAGAACCCACGGACGCTTATTTTTTTCATCGATGAAGAGCAGCAAATGCGGTGGAGGAAAGTGTTGAAACACCTCCTCCTACCTGACAAGATGATGCTGGAGTGCACGGATGGAAAGGGAGTCGCAATAGAAGCATGAGTCCCAATGATGTTCCGGGCCAAGACACTACACGCAAAGAGAGTGGGGATCCGCCCTCACGAAACGGCACTCGCAAGATGAACAGGACACGAATCCCAGATGCTCCGGCATAGACGAGAGGACAAGAGGACCATGGAACCAGAGCAGGAAGGAAGGACAAAGGAAACAAAAGAAAAAATTCCCAGTGATGCTAGTGCGTCCGACCCCGACTGCGCAGAGAAAAGGACTGAAAGGCAATGTGTGGCCGGATCTCAGGAGGGCGGGGTTACAGCCACGTGCGGTGGCCCAGCATAAAAATAAAAGAAGGACACAAATTTAATTTTTGATGGCTTTTAACTAAAGTACTATGGTCCCGTCCCGAAGGACGGAATTTCCAACAAGTATGGAGGAAAGGGGATGGGACGTAGGAGTATATGTTTTGCATTTGTTCAGGAGGATTTCAGAGGATTAAATAACTTGTGTGTGCATTTGCTTTTTAAATCTAACATTTTAAAAGAATGGCTAGCCTGGAGATTGGATAACAAGGTGTGGAATAATATGTATATGTGCAGACAATTAATTTGCCTTAAATGATGTCTGGGAGCACAGCCGGTGATACAATAAGGCCAATCTAGGCAGCTACCGATAGTGCAACAAACAGAGATGTTCCAGGCAGCTCTCCCTTGTGACTATAAAACCGCAAAATCTGGCCCTATTTTAAGAGCAAAGGGTGCCAAAGAGGTATTTTGGATTTGGTGCCGTGAATCCTTGCACCAGCCTTGTCTAGGAGTGAATAAAGCTTGCATCAAGTTGTACACCTGAATGCATCTACTCTAGTTCTAACTTTCAATTCTTTCAAGGTTGCTAACTTGAGAGCCACTCCTTTCTGGAAAGGACGTAGGTCCAGAAATTTGAAAAGAAAGGAAAACAAAAGCCAATGACACTTGGAGAAAATTACTTTCATGATTGACTATCACTTTTAATGACATTCCTCTAGACAGGCCACAAAAAACATAGAAATCCAAATGGGCAAGGAAGGCAGTTTTAGAGGAAGAGGTAACCTCCAAAGACACATTCCATGTCAGCAGTTTGGAAAGTTCTTATAAAACAACAGAGGAAGAAACGGGGTGTTAACAAGTGGGATGGTATTGCTGGGATTTTTCTTGTTTATTGAATGTATTTTGTTTTTAAAGATTGAGAATTTGTGCTGCGTCTATGCATCCCGGGGCTGGCCTCTAGGCTCCACACTTGGTAACCCGGATCACTACCCATCATGCTTCTATATCCATCCCATTGAAATTAGCACATTATATTGGAATGTTCACCTCGGCAGCTCACTTAAACCATCATAGTATGATCTTATCTTTGGTGCAGTTGACTTTGCATTTTCTCTTTACACTAGAAACACAGCATTAAGCAGCACAGCTGTGACATGCCTGTCAGAAGCATAATTTATGAACAACGGAAGTCACAGTAAAAAATCGCAAGCTGACTGTGGTCTTTGCGGTTGTGATTCTTTCAACTAGTATTACTAAGGTACTAACATAGGAGAGTACAAGACTGGTCAAAAGGGACAAAATGGGATTATAAAGGCTCTCTGTTTGCTTCAACCGAATGGACATGATATATACATAACCAGGTTCTTTCTTAATCTACGAAGCCTGCTTTTTTCCAAATGTTTTCAATATAAGAACACCCAAATAGAGGACTTGTAATGTGCTGCAAAATATAACTGTGCACTGTAAAAGCAAGGTCAGGTGGGAGGAAGGGACATATACAAAAGAGTTTGTTAAACATCTGTTAGACAAAAGTGCAACAACGGGAAAGAAACCTCTTTGATTTTATCCAAGAGGAAGCCTGTGAGCTGGGTTTCTACTAAAGACTTAGTAGAAGATTAACATTTAAGTGCAGCAGCTCAGAGTGCATGTGCGTGTTTGTGGAAGCACAACATTCCACATTATTTTTGCTGCACATAGTAAGGTGCTTTTCATTTTCCTCAACAGACATACTCTGAGAAGAAAAGGTTTAGCTGTAAGCAGAGAAAAAGGTCTATTCCGATGCGAGGTGTAAGCAGCAAATGCCTTCCAGAGCAAACGGTGTGGAATACAAAGAGAAAATGATAACGAGTCTTAACTTCTAGCAATCTGGGCAAACTTTAATTCATTCTGTGACTTCTAAACACTAAAAATATTGCAACCCAGCCTACCCATTTGTGATTGATATGGGGTCTACAAACTTTGTACTTTCAATGATGCACTAAGACTCTCAACAGTCAGTCAGCCCAGTGCCTTCCCACTGTATCATTTTTTTGCAGTCATAGAAACCAGAATAGACGGCAGGCAGACATTTTCAAGGCTCTGACTTTTTTTTGTTGCTTTAAATAAGTCATTTCTTAATGGGATAAAATCCTGGACACGGTTTGGTGACAGCATTCTGTCACTTTGAAGAAACCCAATTAAAAGGAAGTAAACCTGACCAACATAACTTAACAAAAACTGTATTTGACGTAAAAGTATAACTGATGAAATTTAAGAACCCATTAGAATAATTTAAATAATAAAGATGTAAAATGGGAACTTAATAAATCAGTTTGTGGCCCCTGCACACTAGTTAAAACAATCAATCATGCTTTAAAAAATATATATAGTTGTTACAGACAAGTTTTAATCCCAACTAAATAGAAATAATTTTAAAAGTTCCCAAAAATTGTAAAAAAATTCCTACAATATTGACAAAGGTTTTTAAAGGCTAATCAGCTCCTTTTGTTTGAAAAAGAAATAAAAAACACAAATAGATCAATTACAATAATTTTAAAATTGGGTGCAGTTATGGCAGTATGTTACCTCACAGTTACCATTGAAGAAATGTGAATGAGCAGAGAGATTCAGCTGCTGATTCTAAACACGTGGTAACTGTGCATTTAAGAGAGGGTGATAGGGGTTTGGGAGGTGTGGAATTGTCAGCAATAGGTAATAACCACATTATGTAAATCCTTACATTACACTGAATAGCGTAAATTACTTTGGAAAGAGAGGGATAAATTAATATGAAATAAGGTTTAAACAGGTTGTATAATAGGCATTAGAGTGAAGGTAGGAGATGAGAAGGGGTGTAGGGTACATTTGGGGAGGGGGAGATATGTTAGAAGAAAATATTAATTCGGAAATTGCAACTTTTTTTCCTTCTGCATTCTGTAGAAATGTTTACATTAACATTTTGTTATATATACTTTTAGTATTTTTGGCAAATAAACATCTATAATTATAATGTTCATTTTTAATTTCAGAATTTTTTTCCGTCCTCTAAAAATTTGTTTTCATTTCATCAGGTTTAATGTGGGTAAAAAAAAAAAGAGGTGATGGCTGGAAGGTTTAGAATCAATCTTAACCTCTGGCATTGCTCTGGGCAACCGTCCAGACCATCGTTCTTTGCCTGTCAAGCCATTAAAAAGGGGAAAGACCATATGCAAATCCGACTTGGTCCCACCCGACAAAGGGCAGCCCGAACTGCTTGGTCACACACCCCTTCTGCACCAGACCACAAACATCCCCAGGCATGTTTCGTCCTCATCGGTGAGGAGTATCTTGGGTCTCAAGGTCCAGGAGGCAAGGCACACACTTCTGGGTTTAACTGTCCCTGTTGGGGTGACTAGAGCAAAAACAAAAGAGGTGATGGCTGGAAGGTTTAACATGAATCTTAACCTCTGGCAACCCTCCACACCAACGTTCTTTGCCTGCCAAGCCATTACAAAAGAGAAAGGCCATATGCAAATCAGGCTTAGGTAAAAATCTGGGAATACATATTAAAGCTGAATAGTAGTAGCTGCTTGAATTGAAGGGTCGCACTCCACACCCTAAATGGAGGGGCGCCCTGGGGGGAGATGTCTGTGCAAGCATTTATGTGAGTGCATATACATGTATAAAAATGATACTTTGCAGCTGAAGCAAAATTAACACGATGCCTTGTATTGGAGAATATTAGATATGTCAACAAAATCACTGTGGCAGGATTGCTTTCAAAATATGCAGCAATACTTTAAGAGTTTCAGAGCGTCGGTGGAATCATGCAGAAGTAATGCCACTTTAATAAAAGTGCAGATGCACTACCACACTCCATCCACACCCGCAGGGCATTTTCTTCCTTTGCCTGGGAGGAAGTCTCTTAAAATAGGTTGTCAACTGTTTTCTAAATATGAAAATGAAGTATAGCGCATCATGATTATGCTGGGAAAGCTACATACATTAAAAAAAAATTAGAACTGGAAGAACACAGCTTCCTCTCCTCTTCGCAGCAAGATCTCTGAATCTAAAATGTAAGTGTCAACTTTGCCAACTGCAATCCTTTTTGGCAGGGTATTTTATACTGATACGGAACGTGATATTCCTTTTCTTCTGTAGTGAGAAAACCAGGTTTTAATAAATTACATTGTTTACCTAGACTCCATGTTCTCTTAAACCTGGAAGGGGTGCACTCTTTTCAGAAAAAAAAGAATAACACTTGAGCAAATGGATTATTTTTGTGTAATTCAGAGACAAGAGGGCAGAAGCTGAATCCGTGTTAACAAAGTGAAAGTGCACCCGCCCCTTGAAGAATGTACTTAGGCCCTGCCCCCTCTGTCTTCTGCCCTTAGCAAAGAAAACACTGCAAAGTGCTGAGACCGCCATTCATGTGATTGGAACAATCTTGGCCTATTCATATACTCTACCATATCTCCAATGTATCAAGGGGAAATAAGATTTGGTGCAGCTATTTAGCCGAATTGAAAGCTCATCTGGTCAGTATTATAATGCCAGAATAAGTCCTGTTGAAGGGGTGGACAGGCTTGTTTTATCAGAGGAAACGTCTGCGCTTCTTTTGAGCCCGTGCACAACTTCAACCTGTCTGACCACAAAAAAGAGCTGAGGGTGCCACTCATCTTCCCATTCTGAAGCTATGCAACTAAGTTACAGAAAAAACAAATATTTTCTTTTGTTATATCTCAGTTCTTGGGAAGCTATTGTAGAGTCCTACCCACAAGGAGAAGAGACGCAGCTGCCTGGATTTTTTTCAGCTTTTTGCTTTCTTATTCCACTTATTTAAAGTCAACTAACTCTTTCGGTCACTGGGGTCCTGGTGTCCACAGGCTCCTCCCTGCTAGGCCTCGGCATACTCGAAGAAACAAAGTCTTTTCTCTCGCCTTCACTTCGGTATTTGCATTTGTCTGCCAGCTGAGGCTTAGTGCCCTCCGCAGGGCAGCCGTCACTTCCGGGTCCGAGTTTCATTGGCTTTTCATCTCGCCATGCTTTACTGCTTAAGTCCTGAGGCTCTTCGCCACTTCTATTATCCACGGCTCTATGTGGCGCGTCTTTTGATCCAGCGCCCTTGACCTCTGAGTGGTGGTGGTGGTGGTGATGGTGATGTTCCTTGGTGCCAGTCCTTCCTTTTGGGCTCCCCTCTTTACTTTTACGACTTGGGCTCTTCCCCAGTTTAGGGCCCTTGCTGCTATTTTCTTCCACTGGCAAAGAACTCTCGGGCTTCGGGGTCTCTTTCAATTCTACGCTAACGGTCTCCCGTGTTTTTCTTTTTTTGATTGGCAGGACAGTCTCATGGATTGACTGAAAAGCAGACACCCTCTCTGTCTTTTTCACCGCAGCTTCTGCTGCAGCAGCTGCTGTGGCTGCCGCAGCAGCTGCTGTTGCCGCCGCTGCGGCCGCTGCCACCACTGCAGCATTTGAACTCCCCGGCTTCCTACCCCTCTTCTTTGGGGCTTCTTGGGTACCTGTTTCAGATTTCCTTTTCCTGCCAGGTCGCTTGATCACAAGAACATGCTCGGATGTTGTTGCTTCTCCTTCTGACACAGCTGACGGCGAAAACGGCATTTTGACAAATAGCTTCCCAGGGCTTTTCTCAATAACCCGTTTGACTTGCACACCCTCTGATGTGGTCGTCGGCTTGCTTTTCACACTGCCCTTTGGTCTTCCTCTTCCACGACCAGTGGAAGTAGTTTTTGTTGTTTTAACTTTTTTGGGCTGCTTCTGTTCCCGTCGTGAGGGACTACCTCGCCCAGTCACAGTGAAGTCAAAATCATTAGGGTCGAGCGTTGTATCGCCTACCTTTTGGAAATATGCAATGAGTTCAACTTTGGACCGAAATGCTTTTCCTTGTGGGCTGCATAGAAAGGGAAAAGAGAGCATATTAGTTTTTTAAAAATTTTTTTTTATCACAGACACTATACAAACAAGACACAAGCAATATAAAAACAACTATATTTAGTGTAATATTGAAATTCTTAAAACACAACATACAGATACAAAGGACATTATTGGCAGATACTTTAGTCTGCTCACTCCAGTGCAATACCTACTGTACCATTTTGTAACTAGCCTTCCTGATATCCCTTCCTTATGTTTGATTATGACCTTCTAGGGTATTGTTGATGTGTTTATCTCCACTAGACACCTAGAGGTACTTGCATATGCTTTACTTTCTATGGATATATAGGATAACGTTACATTTATTGTGACGTCATTACTCCTAGTCCCTTCATCTCTCCTGTTTCCATACAATAGGCCACCTGGCACCTAGTGGACGAACCAGAAACAGCTTCTCAAATATGTCGTAGGCAGCAGTGCTCAGTCATAACCCTTCCTTTGATAAAGTGCAAAACCAGCCACACCAGATTGCTCAAGGGAGAGACAATCACTGCTAACTTATGGCTGTTGTGAAGTCCTGCCCACTGCGGGGCCGATTGTGAGATTGTCAGGGCCCTAACACAAAACTGCAGTCCAGCCAACCACTCAGCCCACGTATTAGCCCGTGCAAGAAGTACCAGAGATAGAGAAAGAGAGCGAGAGAGAGCAGGAGGATGGTGGAGTTCCATTTCCACTAAACCCAAATTAATTCCCGTAAAGATCCTACCAGTGGGTCTCTCTAAACCAGAATCAAGATGTTAAACAGACCACCACCAGACTAGTTTGAGTGAGCCCCAGAGAGATCAACTGGTTCATATTTACCATATAACGAAGAAGCAGGATATTCTGGACTGCATCTCCCATGATGCACTATGCTCGAAGGCCCAAAATGTGGAGCGGACCTAGGAACACCTGCCAGGGATCGAGAGAAAGATAAATTATCGGGAAAAGCTAGCCCATCCACATTGAATCCTTGGACAACAGACAAGGATCTTTGAAGGGAGACACCATTTTCCCCCCACCAGCAGAGCTTATATGGGAGAACGTCTCTTTCTTGCAGCTGCAGCAACTAATGGGAGAAATGCTTCTCCACCCCTTCTTAAAGGAAAATAATGTTTTCAAGCTGTGAAACATACTAGAGGCTTTCCTGTCCTTTCGGTTAGCCTTCTAAGCACCAGAGAACGATATCTGGTGCAGAGGGACACCCAACTACACTGGAGGAAAAAAGCAGCAAACAAACACAGCCTCCTATTATAGAAACAGAGGGAAACTTCTAATTTATAAATTAGATAACTTACTAACCTGACCCAAATAAGAACTTGCCAAGTTTCTTCAAAGATGAACACAACAACCTCAAGATTTTGGAAGAACGTTCCAAGTAAGGAACACCCCGGCAAACCAGAAGGTTGCAAGTCACCATTGAGCTTGTCTTTACTCCAAGGGCCTTTACCACACAGTAAACCCATCTGATGCCCCTCATCACTGCCCCGTCCACCCGGGCTTGCCTCTTCTGAAGTTCAGCTTATTTTAGAATACAAGGAAGTTATGGTTCACCTGATTTCTTCTTCTTTAGTTCTTTGTTCCTTCTCCTCTGTGACAACGCACAACTGCAACTACATCCATCTTGGAAATGGTAAATGCATTGCACCAGGAAATGGAACAAAATGTTGGCACATTTAAAAGTAAGAGCTTGCAGGGAATGTTAGGCTGTTGCTAGCCCTACAAACCTGCACTTATGTGATGAAACGGGAATGCTATTTGTATTTGCCAAAGGTGAAGGATGGATCTTGTTGTGTTCTATTCTGGTCTTTGCAGCTCTGGTTGTTCAAAGGAAATGTTAACACGTACAAGGTTGGGATTATCTTCAGGAGAGAGGCAGGGTGGTGGAAGGCATTTTGGGTGTAGAAGGGGTAAAGCCGGTTTCGTTTTGCTTGAAACAAAAGGGTGACAGTGCAATGACCTTTGTATTTGGCAACTTTTTAATTGTTTGTTCTTCCTACCACAAGTAAGAAAACATAATCGAGCAATAATTTTTTGTTCATCTTCTCGTTTCTACTTTTAACCACATCGTTCTCTCTCTATACATATATATGTGAAATTTGGGACACCAGTCGATTTATAAGTTGACATTGAATGAACATGTTTAGTTTCCAAACTTGTCGAGATAGAAGCATGCGTACTATGAGACAGTTATTTTGCACCAATGTTGCGTTACAGATGCTTGGTGCAGCAAGTCCAGAAACAGTGGGCATTATCACATGCATTCTTGTGTTCTGCAGAAATGCAGTGCAGTTAAACCAAGAGACATTTGCTATAAATACACGTTCTTTTGTGTTCTGTAGAAACACAGTGCAGTATTTCTGTCCTGACGAATACTGTTAATGCTTATCCAGCAGAAACCGACCGATTCTCTGTCAGGAGTGCAGATGCGCACACCATAGTAACGGAAGGGCTGTTGAACAACAGTGAATGTATCCCCAAAAAAGATAAGATGGTTTGTGTAATCACTTTTTAAAAAAGTGCGCTATAGATTATGTCAAACTATTATGAAGAACTGGCATTTGATTAAAATAGGAGGTGTGGTCCAACACCATTATTTGCGTCAAAAGACGAATACATGACAAACATTGGTAAGAAAATCTCGGTCACCCCGATACTAACAACTGTATGGGGTCTACCACAAATAAGGCATCACTTCCCCTGTGGTCACCGTGTTAATTGGTATTTTACTATGACCTATACAACTTTTCAATACAATAATTGGACTTTGAAATTAGGAGACCATCCACATTGCCAGATAGAAAATGTAGTGTATGTAACTTTGTGCCCATGTAAGTTAATATATGTCTCTATGACTTCAAGGAAAGTCGCGATGCTCAAAGATGACACAAAACACGGTGTACACCACTTTAAAATGCTGGGGCACACGGTTAAGGCGTTTGAATAGTTAATTATTCGGAAAGTGGAGTTTAATTTCAGAGGTGGCAATGAGGAATACATGCCTTTGTAAAAAGAATAATGCTGGACATACCATATTCAGATGACTAACAGATCGAGTGGTATTCATTGGCTACATGCTAATGATTTACAGGAGTAATTAACATCTACTTTCCTTCGTGACAGTTGATTTATGGTAGTATATGTCTCATAAATACCCCAATGGGGATTAGCTGCACTGAGACTAATGTTAAATAAGACCATTTATACATTTCTCCATAGTAATACTTCATGTTAAAAACAGTGTATGTATATTCTATCAGAAGCATACGTGTGTAAATTGTGCTCATATAAAAAACAATTTGTGATATGCGCAATATAAAATGGAAGGCAAGAGATGCCAAATGGATCAGCATGAAGTGTCTGGAGAGAATGTTCTGCCTTTATTAGATAGAAGATTATGGGCCTCATTACAAGCTGCCAGGGCCGGACCGTGGTAAATCCGTGACGGCGGTAAAAACGTTTCTGTGTCCGCAAGGTTGCGGAAAGATCGTCCGATTACATGTTGTCGGTCGCGCGCACTACACGGATGCGGAAACGTTGTTACCGCCATCACGGAAAAAGTCACGGAAATGGACATAGCGCTGCCACAAGTAGCGCAAAACCCGTGTCCGCCTCCGTCGCCACAGACCCGGAAATACCATGATCGCCAAAACAGGAAACAGAGAGGCGGCCATCATATAAAAGCACAATCCATTGCCATCCAGAGTCAGCACAAGCACAATCCATACTGTGAGAAGGCAAAAGGAACCACCAGCATGTCTGCCAGGATTCCAGCTCAGAGGCAGCGCAAACAGCGCTTCAGTGAGGCAGAGCTAACTGTCCTGGTGGAGCATATTGTGGAGAATGCAGAGATGCTGTTCAGCGCCGATCAACGGCGTGCCACACAGCAGCGGAGGAAGGAAGTGTGGGCGGAAGCAGCACGCAAGTGCGCCGCTGTGGGCGTGATATTGGGGAGCGTAAAGGACTGCCACAAGCGGTGGGACGACCTCAGGCTGAGGGTACGCAACCTGATATCCACACACCGCCAACGCAGCAGTGGTACAGGCGGAGGACCCCCTCCACCACTGAGGCTGCAAGCATGGGAGGAGCGTTGCAGCAGTGTCCTACACCTTGAGGGCATCCATGGGATCGGGGAGGCTGAGGCAGGAGTGAGCCCACCTGCAGATGCTGGTAAGTGGTGAAACCTGAATGCCATATGAGAATATGTAGATGGCAGTAGTGGGCCAAAGGACCCATTAACAACCCCCCCCCCCCCCGGCAGTGCATGACTGGCCCATAGGACACATGATCCGTATGGCAATCAACATCAGAAAAATGCATACCCCCAGCAATCAGATGCATGTAACTAACACTATTCAATGTCCAACCTGTATGACGCATGTGATGCACCCATCAGCCACCACCACAACACTAATTGCATGTCCTTTGTGTCCCCACAGCCGTATCAAGTGACAGTGACACAGCACAACAGGCCAGGCAATCTGCACCGGCAAGTGCCCAAGCCACCGCCACCACACAAGAGGATGCTGCTGGCAGTTCGGCATCCCTGCCCACATTACCAACTGCAACAGATGTGCCGCTCACCACCACTGACATCCCCACCGTCTCCACACTGCCTGAGGCAAGACAGGTGTCACGGGAACCCATCATGGCCACCCAAACCAACACAGAAGGCAGCAGCACTGCAGAGGGGGCGGCCTGTAGTGATAACAGTGCCCCGCAAGAGCACTCTGATACTGGGCCACAGGGGGAGATGCCCACATTTGAGGACATGGGTTCCTTCCATCAGCTGGAGTTCAGCCCCACCTCACTCAGGAGTCCCATGAGGTCACCCACCCCATCTATGGCCGAGCTGAATACCTGCATGCAGCGGATGGAGGAGCAGTAGGCTACCCTCACCCAGCTGGTGGAGAGGCAGCTTGAGGAATCTAGGCTGCAGAGGGAGAGCTATAGCACCTCAGTGCGTTGCCTGTCAAGGTCTATTGGACGCTTTGCAAGCACAATAGTCACCCTTGCACGCCATGTGCGGGAGGGTAACGACAACACCTCCAGGCTCATAGAGGCCATGTTGATTGGGCAACAGGCAAATCTGGCACGGATGCCATCAATACCAGATTCAGTGCCATCAAACACCACCACCCCATCCAGCTCCACTACTGCCAGTCCAAGGAGGCGCTCGAGTAGGCTAACGGGGCCCTTGGGCAAGGTTGCACAGGCACAGAAGCGCACACGGAAGTGATGGCATGTGTGTGGGGCAGTGCAGGACACACGTGGACTCGAAGGGTGTGAGAGGGCTGGGCACGGTTGGTTGGTGGGGAGGTAGTTTTGGGGGTTTGAACAATGGGGTCTGGGTGGGGGTGGGTACGTTTGGGTGGTGGGGGAGGTAGTTTTGGGGGTTTGAACGATGGGGCCTGGGTGGGGGTAGGTACGTTTGGGTGGTGGGTGGTCTCGGGTGTACAGCTTCCCCAACCAATGCACCTCCTTCCCTGTTGTGTTTACATCAATATATCACCATTTGAAATCAAGAAATACAAGTGTGGACATTGATCATTTCATTGGCAGGGCAACTAATCATTTATTGTCGTCACCATGTTCGTACATTGCTGTGAATGTGCTGTGTCTCAAAAGTAAATGCGAATCAGGCCATCCCGTGCTCTCTGGCCATCAAGTGGACCCCCAGGGGGAGGTGGTGCCATCCCACCCCCATCTCCAACCCCATCTTCCTCATCTGCGTCTGGTGGCATTGGGATGTTCCTGCGCAGGCATATATTGTGCAGCATGGCACATACGAGCATGATTTTACCCGTCTTCACTGGGCTGTACAGCAGTGATCCGCCAGATCTGCTCAGACAGCGGAAACGTGCCTTCAGCAGTCCGAATGTCCTCTCAATCATTCCACGTATGCGGACATGTGCCCTATTGTATGCCTCTTCATGCCTGTTCCTTGGTCTCCGTACAGGTGTCATCATCCATGGCGTGAGTGCATATCCAGCATCACCTACATGGGATGTAGATGGGGGAACATGTCAGTGTTTGTGGCATCATGTACTCATCTGATGCTGTGCAATCTTGTATCATTGTTCATTCATGCATGCATATGTGCCATGCAGTGTTTGGAGGTATATTTGGGCATCAGAATGTATGTCGGAAACTGGATATGGGCCAACACATTAACGTGCATGTCTACTGTGCCCTGCGGGTGACATTTGATTGTGAGCATGTCACAGTGCAGTGCTGTCCACACATGGCAGAGTGACTCCACTGTACTGAAGTAGTAAATGCATGACGTCTCATTTACAGGCATCTCGTGCATTTTGAGGGCAGTGTTTCATTTGAGGGTGGGTGTCTGCAGTGGCACAAGGTTCATGGGACAGTGACGGGATGGGCTGTGGCAGAGTGTGCACAGGCACATTGTGGTGACCTGTCATGTCTTCCTTTGTGATGTTTGGTATCCGCTGTGTATTTGGCAGATGGAAGGGGGGGTGATGCATGTGTGGTAACAGCGGCACACTCACAATGCTCATTGGCCTGGACACACACACACCACTTCGACAGGGTTGGTGCATTGTCAGCTGTACTCACCCAATAGCCATGTGATTTGTCCGGCATAGCGTTCCATGTCCCGTGGCAACGTGGAATTCCGCAGTACCATTGAGTCATGGGTTGAGCCTGGGAAACGTGCGCAGCAGTGTGTGATCAGTTGCATGGCATCACATACCATCTGTACATTCAACGAGCGATACTGTTTCCTATTGCGGAACACCAGCTCAATTGCACGTGGTACTGTCAGCTCAACGTGGGTGCAGTCAACTGCGCCTATGCAATTTGGCATGCCTGCTATGGCATGGAAGGCCAACTTGGTGGCAATGACCTCGGGGAGGGTGCGGGGTAGGGCTATGTGTTCCGACACATGGCGCAACAGGGCATCCAGTACCCGTACCAGGATTTTTGAAAAACAGGGTTGTGATATGCCGTGCAGCTCACCAACCGTGTGTTGATAGGTGCCAGTGCCAAGGAAATGCAGTACTGCCACAACCTTCAGGATGGGGGGATGGCGGTGGGGGTGTCAATTTGGCTGCTGATGTCGTCCTCAATCATGGCGGTGATGTGCAGTATTGTTGCACGGTCCAGCCGATATAGTGTGTGGATCTGTCCAGGGGTGAGGTTCCAGGGTGAGGCCCTGATGCGTGGTATTGCTGGCTGCCTGCGGGGTAGGGCCGGCTGGAAAATGGGGTTTGCCATAGGTGCAGGGTTGGCTGGTTGCCGCCTGCGCCTCCTCCACCTCCTCCTCCTCTGCGCCATTACTGCCATCATGTGCAGTGCTGCCTGTTGGTTGAGTAGGCCCAGTCCCAGTGCTACTAGAGCTGCTGCCTGCATGGTTCTGCGTTGTGTTGGGCTGGGTGTGGCCCTTTTGTAGGCTCCCAGTGGGCTGCTAGGTCCAGCTGGGCTGATTTGGTGCACCTGTGCCCTGATTCAGTTCAGCAGGCAGTGTTTAACGTCATGTTCGCGGTGGCGGCGGTACCGACACCGTGATCACGGTTTAAACGCCATTTTTCTGGCGGTGTTTCCGTGTCCGCGCTAGTTGTGTTGCTCGCGGTGTTTCGTGTTGCCGGTAACGGAGGGGTTTCCGTGCAGACGGACTTAACGGAACACTTATTTCCGCGGTGGCGGATGGGGGTGGTGCTATTTCCGGGGCCGCGGGTCATGATTGGGCAGACGTGGAAACAGTGCCGGTATGGTTTTACCAGCAGTGTTAATTCCGGACCGGAGTACTTGTAATGAGGCCCTATGTTTGTTTGTATAACTAGCGCATGTGAACAACAACTTGTGGTTTAAACATTCCAAGGCCTATGTTATGGCAGCGCTAGTCGTCAGCTGTCTAGTTGTTGATGGCCGTTCCGTGGCATGCTAAACATTAATTGATGATGTCAGTTTTCCCAGTAGCAAATGTAAGACGCAGGCTTGGAGGAGACCTCAGGAATATTTGAAGAGTGAAGAGAAGGTGTTGGGACTGAGGGAGTGGAACCAATTGGGTGGGAGTGAGAGAGCGATTGAAGGTAACTTTTGATGGAGAGCGGGATAGCGAGTCGAGAATAGGAGCAAGAAATTGCATGAGAGAGATGGAAATGAGAAGCAGGAAGGTGGAAGAGAGTTGGAGCAGGAGGACTGCGGGGAGGATTGATATTTGGACTGAAGTGCATAAGATCAGGAGGGAGCTGCAGAGTGGAGAAAGGAGAAACAGTGATAAGATCGGGAGAGAGCTAAAGAAAGATAGCGAGAGGAGGGTGGAGAAGGGAGTTCCTCCCTAGATTAGGGGTAGACCAGAGAGTAGGGGTTGTTGGGAAGGAGAGACGATCTCCAACCATCATGCTCTGGGAAGAATGTGCTCTGCAAGGCCACGGGAGGAGGGCTGAGCACCTTATTACGATACAATCCCAAGCGAAGGAGGGCACAGGTCTCTGACCCCCACCAGTCCCAATCCTAAATTATAGCACCCAAATGCCCTAGCCTTAGGACCTCTGAATTCCAAGATACCAGCCAACCCCACATCACTGATCATAAACCTGTTAGACCCCCGATCTATCAAGAAAGATCAAAAAGGAACAAGTTACTTCATGCATCGTCATCGTGCGTATAAATAGACTCGCGCAGTGTCAGTTGCTCAGTTCCGTTTTGAAGCTTATAGCTGTGCATGAATTGGTTATTGACCTTGAAGGAGTGTAAGCTGCAACCACTAGGGAAGTTTTACTGAGGGGATGGATGGGAGGGGCGATAAGGAATACGTCGGAGGAACATCCCATCGAAAGAACGTTACAAGGTAAGAAGTAACTTGTTCTTTCGAAGCGATTGTGTCCTCCGATGTATTCCTTATCTTGATAGACTCCCATAGCAGTGGTGTGTAAACGGAGGTGGGAGTAAAATTGTAATATTTCCCTTTAAGAATGAACAGCGTGTAGCACAGCCTTGCCAAATCTTGTCTCCTGTCTAGAGGAGGAATTCAGATTGTAGAATTTTGTAAACATATGTGCGGACAACCATGTGGCAGCCGCACATATGTCTCGAATCGGTACCCCTCTTTGGAGGGCCGAAGAGGCTGCGATACCCCTGGTTGAATGAGCCCTAAGGTGTTGAGGGGGATCTTTCCCTGCCAATTTGTAGCATTCAAGAATGGCTAAAATAATCCATCTTGAAATGGTCTGTTTTGTGATTGGCAATCCTAATTTGTGTCCTGCATAACCTATAAACAGTTGGTCTGCTTGCCTTATCCTGGCAAGTCTGCTGATATAAAAACTCAAGGCTCGCCTTGTATACAGCCTATGTAGCCTCTCTTCCTCTTTCCCTGGATGGGGAGGAGGATAGAATGAAGGTAAGGTTATATTCTGAGTGATGTGGAATTCAGAGACTACCTTTGGGAGGAAATTAGGCTTCACTTGTAGGACAACCTTTTCCTTGTGAAAAATTGTATGAGGAGGTTTGCAAGATACAGCTTGTAATTCGCTCTCTCTTCTGGCAGATGTCAAAGCCACTAGAAAGACTGTTTTAAGGGTGAGAAATCTTAATGAACAAGAATGGAGTGGTTCAAAAGGAGTACCCATCAGGAAATTTAAGACTAGATTTAAATCCCACAAGGGAACTTGAAACGGCTTTGGGGGATAGACATTAGTTAACCTCTTCAGAAATTGAATTACTAGGGGTAATTTCAAATATGATGGCTCCTCCGCAGTGCGCCTGAAGATCAACAGCACTGCAAGGTAGCCCTTGATCGTACCAACTTGAAGACCTGAATTCGCTAAATAGAGCAAAAAAGGTAACACCATTGCTGTACCGCATGAAAAGGGTTCGATATTCTTTTCTCTACACCAGTTGCAAAACTTGTTCCAACGGCAGCGGTATAAAGTCTTTGTTGCTGGCCTTCTAGCCGAAAGCAACACCTCCATGACGTCATCTGGGAGGTCCCAATCCTTGCATCTCAACCTTTCAGAAACCAAGCGTGAAGGTTGAGGGTTCTGATGTCTGGATGGAGAACCTGACCTCCCTTCTGCGAGAGAAGATCCTCCCTGTAAGGAAGACAGATCGGAGGGCAGGTGGACATGTCCAGAAGGTCCGGGTATCACGTTCTCCTGGCCCAGTCTGGGGCAATTAGGATCATAGTCTTCCGGAATCTTCTCAACCTCCTGATCATCTGAGGAATGACAGGGACCGGAGGAAACGCGTACAGAAGTGGAAACTCCCAGTCCACTACGCGTCCCCTAGAGCTCCTCTCGGGGGAAATCCCCTGAACAAAACTGATCGCACTTACTGTTGATACTGTTGGCGAACAGATCCACTTGAGGGGTTCCCCAAAGGGTGAAGATCTCTTGAAGGACTTCCTGAGCTATCTCCCACTCGTGGGAGACTGTGCTCTGCCTGCTCAGAGCATCCACTGTCAAGTTCTTCTCTCTGTCTAAGTGAACTGCCGATAGAGAGATTCCTTTTTGAATTGCCCAAAACCAGAGCTGCATCGCCTCTCTGCACAGTGGCAGTGATCCTACACCTCCTCTTTTGATTTGTTAGTGCATGGCTACTGTGTTGTCCGTCATTATTAGGTCATTTTTCCCTTGTACAGATGGCAGAAAAGCCTTCAGCGCCAATCTGATAGCATTCAACTCCAACAGGTTGATATGTAGTCTGGACTCCGATGGAGACCAACGACCGCTGATGGTCAAGTTGTTGGCATGGGCTCCCCACCCCTTGAGTGAGGCATCCGTGACTACTGTTATCTCCAGCCATGGTTGCCAAAACAGTTCTCCTTTCAAAATGTTCTCTCGACAGGCCCACCACTGAAGGTCTCGAGCCACTTTGTCCGGGACCTGAAGGAGATCTGTCATTCTTCCTGAGAATTGTGACCACTGGGTTCTTAGTGCCCACTGGAGGGATCTCATTCTCAGGCGAGCCTCTGGCACAAGGAAGATGCAGGATGCCATAAGGCCTAGTAACCTCAAAAAGTCAAAGGCTGGGAGACCTTGGGCATTTTGAAACTTGGTGACCATCTGCAGAATATCTTGAGCCCTCACATCTGGTGGTGAGGCTTTCCCCAGGGAAGTGTCCAGGACCGCTCCGATGAACTGGAATCTCTGTGATGGTATCATGTGTGACTTCTTTAAATTGAGGGAGAAGCCCAGTTTGTGAAGGAAGTGGCAGACATAATCTAGTTGGATCTGAGCTTGTTCCGAAGATACTGCTCTGATCAACCAATCGTCTAGGTAGGGGTAGACGTGGATCCCTTTCCTCCTTAGACTTGCAGCCACTACCAACATTAGCTTGTTGTAGACCCTCGAGGCGGAGGTCAGCCCAAATGGCAGAACTCGAAATTGATAGTGAGAGTTGCCAATTGCGAACCTCAGGTATTTCCTGTGTTTGAGATGGATTGGCACATGGAAATAAGCATCCTGAAGGTCTATAGATATCAGCCAGTCCTGAAGATGGAGGGCCTGAAGGATCTGAGAGAGTTACCATCTTGGACTTGTCCTTCCTGAGGAATTTGTTCAATTCTTGTAAGTCCAAGATGGGTCTCAGTCCTCCGCCGTTCTTAGGTACCAGAAAGTAGGGGGAATACCAACCCTTGTTCCTCTCCGCTACAGGTACCGGTTCTATGGCACCTTTCTCTAGCAAGTCTAGAATCTCCTGCAAAAGGAGCGGATCTGGAAACTTCAAAGAGTTGTTCCCCGGTGGATGACTCTGAGGGGTGCGTAGAAAAGGCAGGCAGTAACCTTGGGCAACTGTCTCCAATGCCCAAGCATCTGACGTAATAGCCTGCCATTCCGTCAGATGTTGAGTTAACCTGTCCCCTACTGGTGTCTTGTGAGGAGAGACCTCAGAGTGGTTTAGAGGCGGCTGACGCAGATGCCGAGAGCAAGGAGGCACGTGCTGCTGCTGCGGCTTTTGTACTTTTAACCCGTCCACCATGGATGAATCGTTTTTGGCCCCTTTGAGCCAGCTGTCCTCTGCCTTTTCCGAATGCGGAATAAAAGCGAAAGGACCTACCCCTCCAAGAGTTTCCTGAGGGGCGATACAGAGTTTGACGGATTGCAGTTCCAAGAGATTTCGCTGCTGCCTTGGATGTTTGTAACTTCTCTAGGCTATCAGCAGCCTTCTTACCAAACAAAGAAGTGCCGTCAAAGGGCATATTCAAAAGTCTGGCCTGTACATCTGGAGCAAAACCAGACTTTTGCAACCAAGCAGATCTGCGGACTGTAGTACTTGCCGCCATGGCCCTGCTGATACTGTCAGCAGAATCAATGCCAGTTTGAAGGGACCCACACATTGCGTCTTTACCATCTTTAATGATGTTCAGAAATGCTTCCCTTTCCTCTCCTTCTGGGAGACAGTCAACCGCAGATGAAGCACACCCCAAAGTGTATGGCTGAATCTTGCGAGCGTGCAAGTAGCATTAATGGATTTAAGCGGCATGCTACATGCCGAGAATACCTTTTTTGACATAGCGTCAAACCTTTCATCATCCCTGTCTTGTGGAATAGTAGGGTATGCAGATCTACTGTTCGATGAAGTTGCTGTCTGTACAACCAAACTCTCTGGAGTTGAATGTTTGCTAAAATATTCAGGGTCAGAAGCAGATACCCTATATTTGACAGATATTTTTCTCTGCAACGCAGCATGAAAGGGAACCACAGGATCTTCATGTGGGCCTTTAAGTAAAATGTCTGTAAAATCATCCTGTTGAAAAAAAGGTGAAGGTGTAAACCACCCCATGAATTCTATTATTCTGGACATTAAGACCCTGTAAGGGGTCTCAGCATGTTCCCCTGGGTCTGGTTTAGCAAATTCTACTTCTGGAGAAGTATCTAAACCGTTTGCCTCATGCAAAGAGTCTTGAAGGTCTTTCAATCTGTTCTCTTCAGAGAGAAATTCCTCTGGTATAGGTGTAGTGGTCCTCTGTAACCCAAAGGGTCTTTCATGGTCAGAATCCTCCCCTTCCTCATATATAGAGGCTCTGAAATAATCTGATCTTGGGTATGGTTTAAAAGCCATTTCTAGAGCAGAAGGGCCAAATTTGTAGTCACCGGTTGAGAAAACATCGAAGTTGTCGGCGCGGAAATCAAAGGCTTCGATGTTAACGAAAAAGGTGTCGAAAAAGTATGAAGAGGCCTCGAAGAACTCGAGAGGATCGGAATCCTACTCGGAGTCGTCAAGGTTATCGACGACATCCTCCAGTTCATGGTCGAATCCATCGGTACGTCGACTAACTGAGATGTAGTAACAGCAGTAGGTCTGTCCTTTATCGGTGTCGACAGCGGCGTCGAGGAGTGCGTCGATTCGACCGATTTGTGTGTCGACGGGCCCTTCGATAAAGGCGTCAATGACGCAGATTTATGAGTCGAAGGAACCTTCGACGACGGCATCGATGACGCGGTCTTACTGCCTTTGCTCGAGGGTTCATGACGCTCTCGGGCAGTTTCTTTCGCCGGGTGCAACGACTCACGGCGTTTCGATTTTTCGGGTATTTCACCCAGGGTATCACCTTTAACCGTCTCTGAGGTAGTAGAGGCTGCTTTCTCGAAGACGCTAAGCATTTCTTTGCGGAATTCCTCCAACTTAGCTGGAGAGCTGTATTTCGTGAAGAAGAGGGAGATCTACAACGCCTCTTTTTCGAGTGTTTAGATCTCGAAGACTGATGGGAACTGCTTCGAGACCTTGAACGGGAATGTTTCCTGTGACGGCGAGGAGACGAATGTCTCGACTCTGCCGAGGAAACTTTCGAAGAAGTTATAGTTTTAAGAGTCTTACCTCTTTCTAGCTTCCCCTTACGCTCCTTCAAGGCTTTCGCCGCCATGGACATACAGTCCTCGCATTCCGAACAGTGATGCTCCGATCCCAGGCACCACAAACAGATCCTGTGAGGATCCGTCAACGACATTTTCTTCCCACAATCTTGACACTTTTTGAAGCCGGACCATGGGGTCGACAGTTCGGAAGAGAAAGCCATCGAATGAAGAAGATATCTTTGAGGAATAATAAGAATATACTTGAATAAAGAACTGAGCAACACGATTCCGAGGCCCACGAAGCGTGGAAAAACGGAACTGAGCAACGGACGCTGCGGGAGTCTATTTATACGCATGATGACGTCGGCGCTGAAACGGAGGCTGTCGAGGGACACCAACTCGAGGGACGTCGACGCGCAGCGCCCTCTACTGAAAAATCTTTCTGGGGCCAGCAAGCTGGAAGTAATCTATCAAGATAAGGAATAAGTCGGAGGACCGAATCCCTTCGAACAATAGTTACAGCTAAGCAACTTGTTTCTTCTCCAGCATGGGGTCTGGCATGGATTCACATGCTCATTAATAAATAATACATAGCAGTACAACATTACACAACCATGGGAGGTGGCACGGCTCAACAGAAGCAATTAAACTTACCCCTGGAACAGACTCACCTCAAGCCAACAGGTTGCGTAGCACTGCTTGGCCGACTCTGGACTCTTCCATGGAATCCCTGTCGATGCAGTAGAATTTCGGGAAGGTGTGAGTGGACCTCCACATAGCAGCCCTGCAGATGTCGAGCAGGGGTGCACCAGACAGCAATGCCATTGTCGCAGCAATCACTCTGGTGGAGTGCTCTCTTTGACGGCAGGGCAGCGGTCGGTTCGCCAACCAATGACAGTGTGTGATACAGCCAGAGAGCTACCTTGAAATCGAAGCTTTGGACAAGGGCTTGCCATGGTTCATAGGACCAAAGTTCACGAACAGTTGTGAAGTCTTTCAAAAACTCTTTGTACGTGTCACGTAGAACTTCAGGGCACGAGCAACGTCCAGCGAGTGCAAGGCCCTTCCCGTCAGCGACAAACATTTCGGGAAAAAACAGGTAACACCAAAGGCTCGTTGAGTTGGAATTCTGACAGAACCTTCAGCATGAAGGAGAGGTGCATACATAGCACCACCTCGATTCGTGGAAAGCCAGGTATGGCTGTTTGCAGGATAGGGCCTGGATCGCACCTCCTACCATCCTGGCAGAGGTGATGGCCACTAGGAAAGCCGTCTTCCACAAGATGAATTTGAGTGGCGCTTGATGCAGAGGCTCAAGGAGGGCCCACATGAGGCTCGTCAGAACCACGTTGAGTTCCCACGCCAGGGCAGGAGCCTTCACCTGTGGGAAAGATTTGAAAAGTCCTTTGAGAAACTCTTTGACGAGTCGATGGGACCAAAGCGACGATCTTCTTGTCAATGGAACAAGTTACTTACCTGTAACTGTTGTTCTCCAGCATGGGTCTGGCATGGATTCACATGCTCATGAATATTCCCCGTCATCAGGCCGGGAATCCTCGGTATAGAAAAAATCAGTATCAGTTTTGTTTCTGATCTGTCTTTCTTAGTAGTAACCAATCACTGGTCTGTGGGTCATACTGCCCCCAGCCAATGGCTGCCCTCTCCCTAAGCCCCGCCTCTGGCAGCCATCCTCAGATTTGGTAGCACGTAAAGTGGCAGTATGACCAAGTGAAGAGCCGCAGAGGGGTAGGCGGGAGGGTTCGCATGTGAATCCATGCCAGACGCAGGCTGGAGAACAACAGTTACAGGTAAGTAACTTGTTCCTTCTCCAGCACGGGGTATGGCATGGATTCACATGCTCATGAATCAGAGAATACATAGCAGTACACACATGCACAACCACAGGAAGTGGCAACAGGCTCAACATTAAGCAATACAACAACTCAACATTAAGCATATCTTACCTCCTCATCAGGCTCACCTTAAGCGAACAGGTTGCACAGCACTGCTTGGCCGACCCTGAACTCCTCCCTGGAGCCCCGATCGACGCAGTAGAATCTTGTGAAGGTGTGCGTCGACCTCCACGTCGCAGCTCTGCAGATGTCCAGCAGGGGCACACCAGACAGGAACGCCGTGGTAGCAGCGATCGCTCTGGTCGAATGGGCTCTCGGACGCCGGGCAGCGGTCGGTTTGCCAACCGGTGACAGTGCATGATGCAGCCGGAGAGCCATCTGGAAATGGAAGTCTTCGAGAGAGCTGTAACGCTCACCTGATTCTCGCAGAGGCGCCGGTCTTGACTGGGCGACTACCGTATCTCCAAAGGTGATGTGTAGCACCCGGTTGGCTCTTGGGCTGGACCTCTGTGCACTGTATGCCTGACGTGTAGAGTAAGATGTCTGCAGATAGAAAATATGGGGTTAATGAACTGGGGTTATTGGGGTGTCCCTATCTCTTTCCTCTTCTCCTCTCCTGTAGACCCCCAAAGGTTAACGCTCTCACCTTAGGTAAGTGAATGCCGAGCTCTCCATCTGCCTCGGGGCAGGGTGCTGTAACCAGTTTCTTCACTGGATAGGTAGCGCAGGCCTCTTGACTTCAGAGGACTGCTGTCCGTCGTTTACTGCACGAACGGTAAGTTTCGAGTCATTCAAATGTCTTTAAAGTCTTTAGTAATGATGTCTCTTGTTTTGCAGGGTTCCGGCGATGGCGGATGACGGGCTGAAGTGAGTTGAAGATGGAGCCCGTGTGATGAATAGAAGCGCCTGGAAGCACGTAAGTAAGCGCTTGTTGCCTGCTTCACGATGCGCTCTAACTGTCTTTTTATTTTGCAGGTACGAGTTCGGAGCGGCTGCAGGGTGCCGGAATACCCACTGGATTAGATGTGGAAAGGAGTAATGGCACGTGAGTATTAAAGTTCCCCAATGTCTTTAAACGCACCTTGTTTTGTCTTTCAGATGCGGGATGCAGCGCCGAAGGCCTCCGGAGCGTGCAAAGAGTTGGTAAGCTTTTGTTTTTCAGATGCCGGAATGCAGTGTGAAGACCTCCGGAGCGCACGAAGAGTAGGTAAGCCTTTGCCTTTCAGATGCCGGAATGCTAACCTGTTCTTTCTTGTCTTTATAGGTGTTGCTGAAGACTGGATTCAGGATGGTAAGCCTTTGCCTTTCAGATGCCGGAATGCTAACCTGTTCTTTCTTGTCTTTATAGGTGTTGCTGAAGACTGGATTCAGGATGGTAAGCCTTTTTCCTTAGGCCCAGGACCGGATGCAGAAGACACGATGAGCGTTCTGCTGCAGAGGTTGCAGAATAACGCAAAGCAAGATTCATCCACCGGGTGTGGTTTAAATAGCCTCCTGTAGTGCTTCGGTGTCTCCTTCCACAGCCACGCCTAGGTAAGAAAAGAGTTCCTGCTTTCCAGAAGAGTTCCAGTGTTCTGAATCTAGGGAGTGGCTCCAGCCCCACCCAACAGGAAAAGTAGTTCCAAACAGAAGGGGATCAGAGGCTCAACTGGCAGGCAAGTAAGCAGCATGGTCTGCTGCAGGTAAGTCCACCCAAGCATTATGAGCCCGGCGCTTCCAGCGCTGGGACTGGGCATATTTATGAGCCTGGTGCCACTGGCGCCAGGACTGGGTCCAAAAGGTCCCAATTGGGACTGGTTGGCACTCGGAACTTGGGTTATGGATCTGCTTCCAAGGGAGTTGGGAAAACCCTGACCTTTTGGAAGCAGAGATCATGACAGTACCCCCCCTCAAGGCCCCTCCCAAACCGGGCTTCTCCGGGGGTTTTGGCTTGTCAGGAAATGTTCGGTGAAATCTTTTGATTAGGCGAGGAGCGTGGACATATTCAGCAGGTTCCCAGGATCTCTCTTGGGGGCCGTAGCCTTTCCAGTCAATTAGGTAGAATAGTTTAGATTTGGAGATCTTGGAGTCCAGAATGCTTTTAACTTCAAACTCGAGTTCTCCATCAACTAGGATAGGTTTTGGAGATTTGGTTAGTCGGGTTTGAGGTTGCACGGGTTTTAATAGAGAGACGTGGAAGACCGGATGTATCTTCATGTGCGGGGGCAAGTCCAACTTGACCGCTACTGTGTTTACTATGGTAGTGATGGAATAGGGACCAAGGTATCTTGGGTTGAATGTGCGTGGCCCTTTTAGAGATAGATATTTGGTGGATAACCAGACTTGATCCCCTACTTGATAGTGAGGGGCTTCCTTCCGATGTTGATCTGCTCCTTTCTTGTATTGTTCTTTAGCCCTTTGAAGGTGAGAAACAGCTTCCTTAAAGGCTTGGGTGATTGTAGAATGCAGGTAGTCTACTGCTGGTGTTTCAAGATCTTGGAGGGGATCCAACTCCGAGGTTCGAGGGCGACTGCCGTACAAAAGAAAAAACGGGGTTTTCCCAGTTCCCGAATGGACAGAGTTATTGTAGGCATATTCGGCTATCCAAAGGATATCTTTCCAAGTTTTTTCAGTTTGTTGCAGCATGCAGCGTAAATACTGTTCCAGAGTTTGATTGGTCCTCTCGGTTTGTCCGTCGGTCTGAGGGTGGTGACTGGTCGATAGTCTCACATCAATTTGAGCCGACCGACAGCAACTTCGCCAAAAATGAGAAATAAATTGACTACCTCGATCCGAAATTAGAACCGAAGGAAAACCGTGCAGTCGGACGATGTTTTCGAGAAATTCTCGGGCCAGAGTTGCTGCTGTTGGCAAGCCTTTGAGCGGAATGAAATGCGCCATCTTGGAGAATAAGTCCACGATTACTAGAATCGTATTGTATCCGGAGCATGGAGGTAGATCGGTGATGAAGTCCATAGAAAGCGTATGCCAAGGGCGAGGTGGGATGTCAATAGGGCGTAAGAGGCCTGCTGGTCTTTCCTTTTGACTCTTGTTTTGGGCGCATACTCCACAGGACATTATAAAGTCTCTGATATCTTTCTTCCAAGACGGCCACCAGAAGTAGCGCTTGATCTTTTCTGAGGTCTTGGCCATACCGGGATGACCTTCCATTAAAGAGTCGTGATAACAAGAGATTACTTTTTTCTGTAAATCTGTGCTGGGTAGGTATAATCGTTCTTGGAGATACAATAAGTTGTCCTTTACTGCAAAGTCCTTTCCCTGCAGATGCCAATTCTGTATGTCTGCTGGAGTTACAAGTTGCCTGGCTTTATCCTTAACTTCCTCTATGGATTCGGTGGCGATTACACCCAGAATTCTTTGTTCGGGAATGATTGGTACAGGTTTGGGGTTGATCAAGTGTTCTTCCACTCCCATCCGAGAAAGGGCATCAGCTTTACCGTTCTTTGTACCAGGTCGATAGGTAATTATGAAGTCAAACTCGGCAAAGAATAATGCCCAACGGAGTTGTCTATAGGATTGGGCTTTTGCGGTTTTCAAATATTGCAGGTTTCGGTGATCCGTAATCACAGTCACGGTGTGTCGGGCCCCAAGCAGGTAATGCCGCCAAGCCTTAAAGGCAGACTTGATAGCCAGAAGTTCCTTGTCAGTAATCGTGTAATTGATTTCAGGAGGCGAGAATTTGCGGGACCAAAATGCCACGGGATGCAATTGATTGGTTACCGGGTCCTTTTGTGATAGAACTGCCCCCATGGCAAGGCTTGAAGCATCAGTTTCCACGATGTAGGGGAGTTCGGGGCGAGGGTGTTTTAAGATTGGTGCAGAGATAAATTTAGTCTTCAAATCCTGGAAAGCTTGTTCCGCCTCGGTAGACCATTCAAAACGTTTGTTTTTCTTTAACAAGGCAGTGATGGGCTGGACTATTCGAGAGAATTCGGGGATAAACCTGCGGTAAAAGTTAGCGAAGCCTAACATGCTTTGCACACCTTTTACGGAGGATGGTGATGGCCATTTGAGAACTGCATCGACCTTCTTCGAATCCATACGCACTCCGCCAGGTGATAATATGAATCCCAAGAATTCAACTTCAGTCACGTTGAAAACACATTTTTCCAACTTAGCGAAAAGTTTGTGTTGACGCAATCTTTCGAGGACCATTTTCACGTGTTTCCGATGTTCAGATTCCGATGAAGAATAAACGAGGATGTCGTCAATGTAAACAACAACACATACATCTATGAGCTCTCTGAGGACATCGTTCATAAAATATTGAAAGGCGGCCGGGGCATTGCAAAGTCCGAAGGGCATGACCTGATATTCAAATAGCCCATACTTGGTGCGGAAGGCCGTCTTCCATTCATCGCCCTCTTTTACTCGTACCAAGTGGTAAGCTCCTCTAAGATCCAGCTTTGTATATATGCATGCTTTTCTGACTTGGTCCAGGAGTTCAGGGATCAAAGGTAACGGATATCTATTCTTAACGGTGATCTGGTTCAGGGAGCGATAATCGATACAAGTTCTAAGGTCTCCTTCCTTTTTTGGAACGAAGAACAAAGCTGAAGAAGCAGGGGACTTGGAAGGACGAATAAACCCATTTGCCAGGTATTGATCCAGGTATTGTCGAAGGTGAAGGTTCTCAGGCTCGGTGAGGGCATAAATTCTACTACAAGGAGGAGTAGATCCAGGTATCAGGTCTATCTGGCAGTCATAAGACCTATGAGGAGGTAGAGAGTTAGCCTGATCCTTCCGGAAAACATCTTGGTATTCTAGGTATTCGGGAGGTAACTGGGGAGTCTCTGAAGAAATTGCGGCCAGTGCAACACCAGGTGGAGGGTGACAAGTAGAGACACATTCTGGAAACTGGACCGTTCTTGCTCGCCAATCGATCAGAGGATTGTGTTTCTCTAACCAAGGTATCCCTAGAATAATCTGAAACTGAGGGGCCTTGATCACATCGAACACGATCTTCTCATGGTGTCCATCTTGACTTACTAGCGTCACCTCTTGAGTGGTATGCGTTACTGGCCCGGAGGCTATCTCCGTACCATCCACCGTAGTAATGACGTCCTTTACAGCCTTGGGACAAAGAGTTAGAATCATCCTCAAAACCATTTCATGATCCACATAATTGCCGATGGCACCGCTGTCGACGTAAGCTTCAATTGCATGTAATCGATCCGGGTTATCAGGGCTAATGAGGACCATAGGTATCACGAAATGCGAGGTCACGGAACTGGTTTTCACGCTCGGCAAGAGGACCTCTATTCTTGTCGGGCGAGGTTGTTTCCCTGCTCAGAGTTTGTAACTTTGGTAACTGCAGCTCCTACTGCCTTCTTGGCAGGTTTCACCGGACAGTCTCGAAGAAAGTGCCCTGAGTTTCCGCAATATAGGCATAATTGCAACTGTTTCCTCCTTTCCCGCTCCCTTTGTGTTAGAGGACCTTTCAGACCCCCTATTTGCATGGGTTTCCCGGAGTCTACTCCTTTGGAAGGAGTTGGCGGTTTGGAAAATACTTGAGCATCAAACTTGGAACGATCGGCCTTCCTGTTCTGCAGCCTGTGATCTATTTGAACAACCAAGTCTATATAATCTGAACAGTCTTGTGGGGGATTCACTACTTGGGCTAAAACGTCTTTGAGCTCTCCACGTAGACCTCTATAAAACAGCGTAATCCTTTTGTCCTCAGGCCATTGAGTTTCCACTATTAGTCTATTGAAAGATGCAATATAAGCCAAAAGGTCTTGATTACCCTGTCGCAACGAAAGAAGCTCATTGTCCAAGGCCTGCCCCTGTGAATGTCTTGCGAACAGTTTTTCCATACTAAGCTGAAAGGCTTGAAAATCATGGAGAACCGGATCATCTTGATTAACTAGAGGGATCGACCAGTCTGCCGCATTGCCACTAAGGTACGAAAGTACAAAAGCTACTTTTGCTTGATCAGTTGGAAAGGCTGCTGGCCGGCATAAGAAGTGCAACCGGCACTGATTGATAAATACTGCAAACCTCTTTGGGTCACCAGAAAATCGTTCGGGCGGAGCCAGAGGTACATTCCCAGGTAGGTTGATCTGCACTGGATTCATAGAGGATGTTGAAGGAAGATTTGCCCCTGATGCGGGTAACGGGGTCTGTCCGGCTTGTGACTGTAGCACTTGTCTAGCAAGATTGTCTGTTCTCTCCTTGGAAATAATTAGTTCCCTTCTTAGAGCATTCGTTTCCTGACGAGCTGCATGCACTTCTGCCCTTAGTTCCCCAAGTAACCGGGCTAGGGGGTCAGTATCCGAGGTTTCCATAGCGCCTGGGCGAGAGTTTTGCGGTGGGATTTGCGTTCTGTAACGCTCACCTGATTCTCGCAGAGGCGCCGGTCTTGACTGGGCGACTACCGTATCTCCAAAGGTGATGTGTAGCACCCGGTTGGCTCTTGGGCTGGACCTCTGTGCACTGTATGCCTGACGTGTAGAGTAAGATGTCTGCAGATAGAAAATATGGGGTTAATGAACTGGGGTTATTGGGGTGTCCCTATCTCTTTCCTCTTCTCCTCTCCTGTAGACCCCCAAAGGTTAACGCTCTCACCTTAGGTAAGTGAATGCCGAGCTCTCCATCTGCCTCGGGGCAGGGTGCTGTAACCAGTTTCTTCACTGGATAGGTAGCGCAGGCCTCTTGACTTCAGAGGACTGCTGTCCGTCGTTTACTGCACGAACGGTAAGTTTCGAGTCATTCAAATGTCTTTAAAGTCTTTAGTAATGATGTCTCTTGTTTTGCAGGGTTCCGGCGATGGCGGATGACGGGCTGAAGTGAGTTGAAGATGGAGCCCGTGTGATGAATACAAGCGCCTGGAAGCACGTAAGTAAGCGCTTGTTGCCTGCTTCACAATGCGCTCTAACTCTCTTTTTATTTTGCAGGTACGAGTTCGGAGCGGCTGCAGGGTGCCGGAATACCCACTGGATTAGATGTGGAAAGGAGTAATGGCACGTGAGTATTAAAGTTCCCCAATGTCTTTAAACGCACCTTGTTTTGTCTTTCAGATGCGGGATGCAGCGCCGAAGGCCTCCGGAGCGTGCAAAGAGTTGGTAAGCTTTTGTTTTTCAGATGCCGGAATGCAGTGTGAAGACCTCCGGAGCGCACGAAGAGTAGGTAAGCCTTTGCCTTTCAGATGCCGGAATGCTAACCTGTTCTTTCTTGTCTTTATAGGTGTTGCTGAAGACTGGATTCAGGATGGTAAGCCTTTGCCTTTCAGATGCCGGAATGCTAACCTGTTCTTTCTTGTCTTTATAGGTGTTGCTGAAGACTGGATTCAGGATGGTAAGCCTTTTTCCTTAGGCCCAGGACCGGATGCAGAAGACACGATGAGCGTTCTGCTGCAGAGGTTGCAGAATAACGCAAAGCAAGATTCATCCACCGGGTGTGGTTTAAATAGCCTCCTGTAGTGCTTCGGTGTCTCCTTCCACAGCCATGCCTAGGTAAGAAAAGAGTTCCTGCTTTCCAGAAGAGTTCCAGTGTTCTGAATCTAGGGAGTGGCTCCAGCCCCACCCAACAGGAAAAGTAGTTCCAAACAGAAGGGGATCAGAGGCTCAACTGGCAGGCAAGTAAGCAGCATGGTCTGCTGCAGGTAAGTCCACCCAAGCATTATGAGCCCGGCGCTTCCAGCGCTGGGACTGGGCATATTTATGAGCCTGGTGCCACTGGCGCCAGGACTGGGTCCAAAAGGTCCCAATTGGGACTGGTTGGCACTCGGAACCTGGGTTATGGATCTGCTTCCAAGGGAGTTGGGAAAACCCTGACCTTTTGGAAGCAGAGATCATGACAAGAGCCTTCGCTTGATTCACAGTCCCAAAGTTCACAAACAGCTGTGATGTCTTCCGAAAACTCTTTGTGCGGTCCACGTAGAACTTCAGCGCTCTAGCTTCGTCCAGTGAGTGCAGAGTCCTTTCAGCCGGCGACGAAGGAGACGGGAAGAAAACTGGCAAAACCAAGGATTCGTTGAGGTGGAAGTCCGACGGCACCTTGGGCATGAAGGAGGGGTGCGTCCTCAGTACCACCCTCGTGTCGTGAAACGTCAAGTATGGGGGCTTGCAAGATAGGGCCTGGATCTCTCCCACTTGTCGTGCGGAGCTGATGGCCACGAGAAACGCTGTCTTCCACGACAGAAACTTCAACGGTGCCGAATGCATAGGCTCAAATGGGGCCCCCAACAGTCGACGAGACCACAAGAAGGCCCGTCCCGTAGTTCTGGGGTATCGTGAGATGGCGGCCAGATGTATCTTGATGGAAGCGTGAGCTAGTCCAGCATTGGCCAATGACAGTAGGTACGGCAATACTTGAGGGGCCGTAATCCGCAGAGGGTTAATCTTCTGTGCACGGCTCCAGACAGAGAACCTCTTCCATTTATGTCCGTAGCACTTGAGAGTTGAGGACGCCATGGCCTTTGCAAGAACCTCTCTGCAGTCGGCCGGGATGTCGTACCCTCCAAACTCTAGTGCTGCCGGAGCCAGGCCTGCAAGTTCAGCGACTCCAGGTTGTGGTGAAGAATGGTCCCTCCTTCTCTGGAGAGAAGATCTGCGTCTGTCGGCAGCTTGACTGGTGTGGACGTTGATAAGTCCAGAAGGTCCGGGAACCAGATCTGTCTCGGCCACGCCGATGCGACGAGGATCATCCTGCACCGGGACCTCTTGAGCTGGTTGATGAGCCGGAGCAGCAACGGCAGCGGAGGGAACGCATAAAGAAACAGGCCGTCCCAGGGAAACGAGAAAGCATCGCCCATGCTCCTCGGCTGGGGGAACCTGCTGGCGAACCTCCGGCACTTGGAATTCGTCGCCGTCGCGAAGAGATCGATTTGGGGTGCGCCCCATCGTCGGAAGAGTCGATCCACTTGATCCTGGCGTAGCTCTCTGCTGAGTGAGTCGGCGATCGTGTTTGTTATTCCTGCCAGATGAAGAGGCACCAGAAACATCCCTTGGGCGACGGCCCAATGCCACAGATCTTGGGCTTCCTTGGATAGGGCAGGGGATCTGGTTCCGCCCTGCTTCTGGATGTAGAACATCGTGGTGGTGTTGTCGGTGAAGATCCTCACCACCTTGCCCTTGAGGGACGGAAGAAAAGACCTGAGGGCCCAGATCACTGCGCAGAGCTCCAAGATGTTGATGTGGAGTGACTTCTCCTCCGGGAGCCAAAGGCCTCTCGTGTGAAGATCTCCGGAGTGCGCTCCCCAACCTTCCAGGGAGGCATCCGTCGTCACCGTCACCTAGTGAGCTGGGGTCTGAAAGTCCGTGCCCGCCGACAGATGAGAGCGGGTACCCCACCACCGGATCGCCTGACGGAACGTCTCGTTGAGAGGGATCCTGTCCTCGAAGCTGCCCGTCGACTGGACCCAGCGGGCGTCGATGAACTCTTGTAAGGGGCGCATCCAGAGCCTGCAAAGGCGCACCAGATAAATGCAGGAGGACATCATCCCGAGGAGGGACTAAATAGATCTTACCCTGAATTCGTCTGTGGCCAGCAGACGCTGCACCTTGCCCAGAATGGTCCAGGTCCTTTCCTCCGACGGCGAGGCCAGCCGCGCCACTGTGTCGAGCTTGGCTCCCAGAAACAGGACGACTTGCGACGGAACCAGGTGGGATTTTGGAAAGTTGATGGAGAATCCCAGGTCCGTGAGCAGCTGGACGGCCTTCGCAGTGTGCTCCACGGCGAGCTCCCTTGTCCTTGCCCAGATGAGCCAGTTGTCCAGGTAGGGGTAGACGTGGATCCCGCGTAGGCGCAACTGCGCCGCCACCGGTGTGAGGCACTTGGTGAACAACCTGGGTGCCGACTTCAATCCGAAAGGGAGTGCCTTGAACTGGTAGTGCCGCCCTTGGACCACGAACCTGAGGAACTTTCGGTGTCTTTTTAGAATGGGGATGTGGAAGTACGCATCCTCTAAGTCCAACGACGACAGGAAATCGCACTCCTCCAGCTGTCCCGGCACGTGCTGGAGGGTGACCATCCGGAACTTCTGTGCCTTGATGTACTTGTTCAGTCGTCGCAGGTCCAGGATGGGGCGCCATCCTCCTGTCTTCTTTTTTACGAGGAAGTACCTTGAGTAAACTCCAGAGCCCCGAAGCCTCTTTGCGACGAGCTCGATAGCACCCTTCCTGAGCATCGCCATTACTTCCAACAGTAGTTGAGGGACGTGATTTTCCTTCCTGGCCACGGGTGGAACGCGAGGGCACTTCGTCTGAAACTCGAGGGCGTGCCCTTGGCCAGGGCTTCCAGCACCCAACGGTCGGTGGAGATGGACTCCCACACGCTGACGAACCTCGCCAGCCGGCCTCCCACCGGAGTGCTTTGGCGGGGGCCCGACCCCACGGTCGGTTCAATCTTGTTTGGAGGCCGCCTTGCCTCCTTGACCCCCCTGTCGATGACGACGGGCACCACCTGACTTGCCGCGTTCCCTGTAGGCTTCCTGGGACGAAGATCTTGCCGCTTTGCGGTATGCGGAGGAGCCACTGCCGGATCCCTTGGAGGCACCTTGTCTGCCTCCGGAGCTCCGAAAGGACGGCGTCGTTGTTGGAGCACTCCCAGTGCCCGGGCAGTCTCTGTGTTTGTCTTGATGGCCTGAAGGGACTCATCAACCGCCTTCCCAAACAGGTTGTTCCCGTCGAAGGGCATGTCCAAAACCTTGGTTTGTACGTCCTGGCGGAAATCCATCGCCTTGAGCCATCCTCGTCGTCTCAGGCAAACGCCGTTGCCCAACTGACAGAAACCGGTGTCGGCGATGTCCGTTGCCACCGTGATGGCGTGGTCCGAAGCAATCTCACCTTCCTGCAGGATTTCAAGGGCCTCAGCCCTTTTGGCGTCCGGAAGGAAGTCCAACAGAGGGGCGATTTTGAACCACAACTCCCTGTCGTAGCAGGCCACGAAAGCCAGGGCGTTGGCCGCCTTGATAGTCGTCGCTGCGGATGAGATGACCCGTCGTCCCATCGTGTCCAGATTCCTGCCCTCGCCGTCCGGCGGGGAAGTTGACGTCGAGGCCGATGCCCCCCCCCCCCCAGCTTTCTTCTTTGCCGCCGCCGAGATGACCGAATCCGGGGTAGGTTGCACCCGAAGGCACAAGGGGGCAGCGTCGGGGACCCGGTACTTCTTCTCGTACCGGTCCCTCTTTGCCAGCGCCGTGGCAGGGTTCTTGAGGAGGGCGAGCCCCTCCTCCCAGATGTCATCAAGAAGTGGTACGGCGAGGACTATCTTCCTTTTGGCCTCGCGCCGTTGGTAAAGGAACCCTTCCTTCTTCTTCTCTTCTGGGCAGAGCTGGAAGAGCTCGGATGCCCTGGAAATCATGGCATGAAAGGATCCAATCTCGTCGGGCGGGGACGCCCGAGCAGGGGGTGACGGGGGACACGGCCTGTCGTCGCCTCTGTCGTCATCTGTACCTGTCGTAGCCGTGTCCGTGCCTGTATCATCCCCGTGGGTAGTAGACCGGGGGGAGGGCAGAGCAGGCCGCAGAGGTGGTGTAGGATGCGTCCTCCTCCTCTTATGCGGTGGACTTTCTGAAGGCCCCGGCTCCGGTTCCCCCGTCGGGTCTGGCTCAGGTACCTCCATGGGGGGAGGGGCAACCTTGTCCTTATCTCCGAGCATAAGGACTAAATCGCTGACAAAATGGCCACCGAAGTGTCCTGTGGCGCCGGAAACGACGGGCGCGAGGGCTCTTGAGGAACCTCGTCAGCGACACCGTTGCTCTCGTCGTCGCCCTCGTCGGGATCCCTCCCGATGGGCTGGGCCTCTTCCACGACTTCGATGAGCTCTTCTTCAGAGGTCGTGTCCGTATCCACGATGGCCACCTGCCCCTCCCCCACCTTTTCCTACGAGGACTTCGTGGGGGTCTTCTCAATGGGCCTGAAAGACGACTCCCTCTGCGGTGGTAGGGAGACTCTGGGTCCTGAGGTCGCCTCCACTGGCGTAGCCTCCACAGGCTGAGCCAGGGCCGCTGCGACATCCTCAATTGAAGTCTTAGCAGGGTGAATTAAGGCCATCATCACCTTCTGTACGCCTGGGGCCTTCACCTTGGGGGGAGGGTCCGAGTCTCGCTCCCCCTCTGCCGGAATCTTCGAGATTGACCGGGGCCTCTCCAGAAGCATTGCCGGGTTCTCGGACATCCTCTTACCCGAGCCAGAGCGTTGGCTCGTGGTTGATGGCGCCGGGGAGGATGCGCCCTGCCTGGCAGCCAAGGAGCCCGACCGTTCGGCGCTCCCGGTGCCCGCGGACTCGCGGTGCTTGGCCTTTTGTTGGGCCCCGTCACCGGGGCGCCCTCACAGGACTTAGAAGATCGCTCTGACTTCTTTTTCTTCTTCTCGCCTGACGGGCTCTTCCCTTCCAGTCAGGTGGCGAGACGGAGGTGGCGATCCTTCATGGTCCACTCCGACATGTTCCCACAAAACACACAGTCCTTCTTCGTGTGCGTCTTGTCCTCATGCAGACAGTAGAGGCATAACGAATGCTCGTCCTCCTTGAAAACATTCTGAAGCTGGCATCCAGGGCGTCGAGCTTCCTTTCTCCTGGGCCATGTCCGGGGTAGGCCTCGGAACTTCTGGAATCCCCCAAAAGCGTAACTCGACGAAATCTTCACCCTTGAGGGGCGTAGAAAACTCTGAAACGGATCCCCGTTGATCAGATGTAGAAACGGTGGAGCTTGAGGCTCTATTTAACCGAAAAATGAGAAAAATCTCCTGAAAAAGCGCAAAAAACGCAGCAAAAGCTCGAGAGCTACAGCACGAGGACTCCCAACACTTGAACGTGCGGTAAAAATCTGAGGATGGCTGCCAGAGGCGGGGCTTAGGGAGAGGGCAGTCATTGGCTGGGGGCAGTATGACCCAGAGACCAGCGATTGGTTACTACTAAGAAAGACTGATCAGAAATGAAACTGATACTGATTTTTTTCTATACCGAGGATTCCCGGCCTGACGACGGGAACATTGATGGAGGCGTGCGCCAGTCCGGCCTTGGCCAAGGATAGCAAGTACAGCAGGATCTGTGAGAGGCACCACGTAGCAAAACGCTTCCCCTTGTGACCGTAACACTTCAAGGTCGACAACTTGGCTTTTGCAAGGACCTCCCTAGAGTCAGCTGGCAATTCGTATCTTCCAAACCCTAGGGATGCAGGCGCCAAGCCCTCAGATTCAGCGACGCTGGGTGGTGATGTAGGATTGCATCTCCTCTGGTGAGAAGATCCGGAACTACCGGCAGCTTGACCGGAGGCGACGCCGACATGCTGAGGGGGTCCGGGTACCAAATCTGCCTCGGCCATGCCGGGGCGATGAGTATCATCCTGCATTTGCACTGTTTGCGTGTGCCGATGACTCGTAGCAGAAGAGGCAACAGGGGAAACGAGCACGGAAAAAGCCCTTCCCATGGGAAGGAGAATGTGTCCCCCAGGCTCATTGGCTGTTGGAATCTGCTGGCAAACATGTGGCATTTGGAGTTTGCAGCTGTCGCAAACATATTGATCTGGGGCCTGCCCCACTTGATGAAGATGTGGTCCACCTGGTACAGCTGCAGCTCCCACTCGTGGCAGGAGCACAACTCCCTGCTGAGGGAGTCTGCAATGGTGTTCTTGACTCCTGCTAGGTGAAGAGGAACAAGGATCATCTCTTGTTCGACGGCCCAGTGCCACAAGTCCTGCGCTTCTCTGGAGAGCGCTGGGGATCGAGTGCCGCCCTGTTTCCTGATGTAGAACATGGTGCTGGTGTTGTCTGTGAAGACACTTACCACCTTGCTCTTCAGAGACAAAAGGAATAACTTGAGGGCTCAGAATACTGCCCGTAGCTCCAGGATGTTGATATGGAGGTTCTTCTCCTCCAGCAGCCGCAGTCCTGTGGCGTGCAGACATCCAGTGTGGGCTCCCCAACCTTGCAGGGAAGCATCTTTGGGAACCGTCGCTTGGTATTGAGGGTTTTGAAACCCTGTGGCCTGGACAATGTTGGAGCGGACGCCCCACCACCTTATCGCCTGGTGGAACTCCTTGTCGAGCGGGAACTTGTCCGCAAAGCTTCCGGACACCGGTATTCAGCGAGCGTCCAGGAACTCCTGAAGAGATCTCATTTGCACCCTGCAGAGTGAGATGCAGGACGACATCATTGCGAGCAATGACTTGATGGTTCGCACCGTGGCCGTCCTCATCGACAACTGCCACTGCACCTTCCCTTGAGTGGCTGCTACCCTCTCCTCCGAGGGTGACCCCAGGCAGGACACTATATTGAGTCTTGCTCCTAGGAACAGTGTGTTCTGCGATGGTGTCAAGCAGGACTTCGGATAGTTGATGGAGAATCCCAGATCTGTCAGCAGCTGGATGGTCATCTCGGTGTGTTCGACATCCAGCTCCCACGAGCGGGCCCGGATGAGCCAGTTGTCAAGGTACAGGTATACGTGTATCCCCTGCAGGCGTATATGGGCCGCCACCGGTGCCAGGCATTTTGTGAACACTCTGGTGGCCGACTTCAAGCTGAAAGGTAGGTCCTTGAACTGGTAGTGCTGGCCCTGCACTATGAAACGCAGAAACCTTTGATGCTTCTTGTGGATGGGGACGTGGAAATAGGCGTCCTCCAGGTCCAGCTGCGTCAAGAAGTCTCCTTCCTCCAGTGGGCTGAGCATGTGCTGCAAGGTGACCATCCTGAACTTTTGGGACTTTAAATATTTGTTGAGACGTCACACATCTGGGATGGGCCTCCAGCCCCCTGTCTTCTTCCTGACTAGAAAGTATCTGGAATAGACTCAGGAGCCCCAGAGCCATTGGGAAACCAGCTCTATCGGCCCTTTTCACAGCATGGCCCGCACCTCTTCCAGGGGCCGAGGAATGTGCTGCTCCTGACGGGTTACTGGTGGGATCCGCAGACACCAGTGTTGAAACTCCACAGTGTGTCCTTGGCCAAGAGCGTCCAGAACCCATCTGTCGGAGGTGATCTTCTTCCACTAGCTGGCAACCCCGTCAGGAGGCTGCCCACCAGGGTACACGTGTGGGGGCCCGACGTCCTGGCTGGTTTAGGCCTGTTTTGGAGCCAGTGTCCTGCCCTGCGGGCAGCGGTGACGCTTTCCTCTGCTACCGTGGGCCTGGGAACAGCCTCTGTATGCTTCCTGGGTCATGGATCTGGAAGGTTGGCGGTACGAAGAGGAGAAACCATTGGACGACCAGCTCGACTTTCCCGTGGAGGAGCGAAAAGAAGAGCGCTGCTGTTAGAGAGTGCTCAAGGAACGGTCCGTCTCCGTATCTGCCTTGATGGCCTGGAGGGACTCGACGAGCCTCCAAACAAGTTCTCTCTGTCGAAGGGCATGTCCAACACCTTTGCTTGGACTTCCTGCCGGAAATTCGTAGTCTTCATCCAGACTTGTCAACGAAGGCAGACACTGTTCCTCATCTGCCGTAACACAGTGTCGGCGACATCCAACGCTACAGTAATTGTGTGGTCAGACGCAACTTCCCGTTCCTGGAAAAGAGCGATTGCCTCCATCCTCTTATCGTCTGGGAAGAAATCCAGAATAGGGCCCGCTTTGACCACAGCTTCCTGTCGTACATGGCCAGGATCGCCATGGTGTTAGTCACCTTCATAGTGGACGTTGCAGATTAAATCACCTTCCTTCCCATGGCGTCCAACTTTTTCCCCTCGCAGTCTGGAGAGACCGAAGACAACGAGGACGGGTTAGTCGATAGATTCCTTGCGGCCGCTGATACCACTGAATCCAGCGATGGTTGCGGCCTCAGGCACTTGGGTGCGGAATCCGGCATCCGATATTTCTTCTTTAGTATATCTTGTTTAGCTGGAGCCTTGCAAGCGTTCTTCACGAGGACCAGGCCCTCTTCCCACACGTCGTCTAGAAGGGGAACTGCCATGATTGTCTTCTTCCTGGCCTCGCGCCTCTGGTACAAGAAATCCTCTTTCTCCGACAAACACGTTCCGTAGCCCGCACTTGGGGCAGGGCTGGTACAGGGACCTCCCCTCCTTCTTCTCCGTCATGGTCGGAGGGAGCGAAGTGGGCCGGATGGCCTTCTGGAAACTTTGACGATCTTCGCCCTGGAGGGGCGCTGAAATTCACAGGAATGGATCCCTGCCACCAGCAGATGGAGAAAAAAGCACACAGGTTCTTTTGGAACAAAACTAGAACCTTTTTCAGTTGAAAACACAAAAAAACATAGAAGTAGCTCGCAGAGCCAACTCAAGGACTCCCAACAATGAAGCGTGCTGTAAAAATCTGAAGATGGCTGCCAGAGGAGGGGCTTAGGCAGAAGACTGTCATTGGATGGGGGCAGTAAGACCCAGAGGACAGTGATTGGTTTAAAGGAGAAATACAGTTTATAAGTGAAAGTGAAACTGTTTTTTCTTTTATTGAGGCTTCTCAGCCTGATGACGGGGAATATTCATGAACATGTGAATCCATGCCAGACCCCATGCTGGAGAAGCAAGGCTTTCTTGCCTTCACTTGTGGGTCACGTGATTTGTTTGCGAGGTGCAGGGAGGGATGAAATTATAGCCCAGAACGAGGGTGGAAGACCTTGGAGAGGTACCGGTCTGTCTGGGAGCTAGAGAAGTGTGTGAGTTAATATGACCTTGCCTTTTCCCTCGGGCCCCTGTCTGCTTGTCCCAGGAGCACTGCTACATAGATAGAAATGTATTGTTTACTTTATAGACAATTGCCAATTAGGCACCTTGTGAACGATGATGAATGCAGCATCACCCACATGGAAGAAGATGGACAGACAGGGCTGGGGCCATTGGGCCTTGCATCCCCTATGGAGCAGGTGACCTATGTATAGGGTCTCACCAACCAGCTGCACGGGTTTCTACTGTATGCAATGATCTCACTGATGACGCTGTGCACCTTTATAATGTGCTGCTCGTGCAGATATTGCCAGAATTTTCTGCAGCCGCAGAGTCCATTGTGTGGAAATTAACCTGGTTATCCTTACAAGAGGTGCATCTGGCTTTTTCCCTAGCGTGTCGCATTTTTTCTGGGGTGACCGTCTAGGGGCTTTCCTACAGGGTACCCTGCCTTTAGGGAATCAGCACTGCAATGAGACCTGTTGGAGTAGGGAAACTGGGATAGGGATGTGGGAGAACCCTCAAAGGTGGAGGGAACGCTTTACTGGAAAAACTTTTTTGCAATAAAAACAATACTTATTGGATTTGGCATGAACTTTGTTGCAGTACAAACCATGTTTTGGCACTAGCACATTAGATGTGTGTGCAGCTAATACAAGCTATTGAATGTTCTGCTTTAGGCTATGTGTATGAAAGACATAATCGATATACAAACACAGTGTGGCGAATTCATGGAAATCTAAGAGACCCTTAAGATATGTAAGTGAACAAGATTTTGGATGGGTTTAAAGTGGCTTTAGGACATTATTGTAATGTGTCTGCTCCTTAGGGTCCTCGATATAAGTGTCAAGAGTGTTTAAATGGAGTCATTATTCAATATTGGAAACAGTTGATATGTAAGATCCCTCAGGAGAGACACAAAACATGAGACAGAAAGTAAATGGTGTGAATATTTAAAGATCTAAGGCCTTATTCCCAAATCATTTGTTGGTGCAAGTGAGGAGGTGTGCTAGTTTATCTCCTCATTATCGTCAATAAAAGGAAAAGCCCAATTCACTAAGGGCATCTGAACATGGGCATTCAAAAGGGCATCCCGCATTCACAAACAAGATGCGCTTTTAAATGCCCTGAAACAAAGGTCATCCCCTGTGCCTTTTGAAAATGGTCACAGGGAAGGGGCACAAATCATGGAAGGGTCATTTTTGACCATGCTGTGAGACAGCCTCAGGTTTAACTTGGGCTATCACACTAGCATTTCAATCCGCGAAACGGGGATGGAAAGGCATTTCTTTTTTCCACCCTGCATTTCACCAAAAATGGGTCCTTTACCGGCCTATCTTGGTGAAATGCGCTCTTGGTTGCTGGGAGCCTGTCATACATTTGCTTCGGGAGCACACTCTCGACACTAATGAATGCAAGATGTCTGAACCGTGCATCTTTGCGCTATAGTCCAGCCCTTCCTAACTGCTCAGACCACCTTTGTGAAGAAGGTGACCTAAGCATTTCTCAAATCAGCGCAAAATAAAAAAAGTTCATTCTCTGAGCTCCTTTCATTTGCGGTGCTGTTCGTGGATCTGCCCTATAATGTTTATTGTGTTGTAGATATTGTTGGTACTCATTTTGATAGAAATACCATTGATTATTGCACATCTAGAATAGTTATTATTTTACAATATTGAGAGGAGCTAAGAGGAAGACTTTCACGATTATACTTGTTTAAAGGATTTAAATATGCATGCCATTCCAGAAAATTACATGTAGCATTATTTACATAAGGACCTTTTTGATTTCTCTTTCCTTTCATGTCGCTGTTGTGCACTTAGCACATTTATGTTTAGGCATGCCACTGCACATCCCAGGACATCCTCACAGCTTTTTTCCTCATGAACCTTTAAATAAGGTGGAAGTTTGTATTTCTCAAAGTTCTTTTTCTAGTTTTATGTATCTGCCAAAGTTAAAATAAATTAAGAATGGCTATCATAACAGTCTCTGTTGTTTGAAATGTGTATGGCTAATAAATATTCAGAGTAGTTTCCATACTTGTCACTCCCTAGATCTTCTTTCCTATTTGGGCTACTGTTCATTGACTCGATTCTAATACTTGCTCTAATAAAGGCGGAGTTGCTGAGGCTGGTGCCTCATGGATCATCAGGGGACTAGGTTCGGACGCTCCAGGAGTGATGGTAAATTATCTACTTTCTTAATTTGCTAATTCATTCTTAAATTTCAATTTCCGAATATAGGGCTTTGCTGAGAGAGTGCCAGCTAGTGTCAGTCTGCAGTGCAAACCGCTGGAGGAGTGCTTTGGTTGGAACCCGTACGACTGCATCAGTTGATTGGAATTGCCTTAAAGAATTAGATCAGGCTGTGCCGTGCATAGCGCGAGTCAGTTGCCGAGATAGTGCCGGCGGTGTCAGACTGCCAGTGCCGGCGCTAGGCTTGTGCAGCATGTGGAGCTGCACTTGGCCCCAGCGCCTGCAGGGGCCACACGCAGAGGGAGCCGTTCACTCCCTCCTCTTGCAGGTTGCAGCGTAGGCCGTGTGCCCAGAGTTCCTAAACTTGCTGCAGTTCACTCTGAGCTCACAGGCGGCACACGCTGCAGCAGGCATGGTGACGCGGAAACTTGCCGGAATATCTTTTTCAAAAGCAGATGTTCTTCCTCGAGGTTTGGCTCCATTTTGTTTCTTCTGGTGAGGCAACTTGTCATCTGTCAACCTCCTGCTGCTGCGACTCTGGAGAGAAAAACTTACCCCTATCACCTTCCAACTGCCCAATAGGTGCTGCAGGCCTCATAAGCACTGCTGATCACTTTCTTTCTTAAAGCCGAGTGTTTAAAGTGGGTGCAATTTACTATCGATGGCCTATTTAAGAGACCATTGTGTTAAGAACTGGAAAGGGGAATTTTTATTTTGCAAGCATAGGCAAAGCAGCAGCAGCTGCCTAAAATCTGTGCCTTCCTCCAGCACAATTAAACATACTGCACAAAACCGTTTTAGTTATTCCTGGGAGGATAGCTGAGTGGCAAAGTGCTCGCCTTGGAAGCAAGACGACACGAAGCAACACAGGTTTGATCCCCGGGTCTGTGCTTAGAAACCACTGGGTATTTAAGCGTGTTATAAATACGCAAGAAAGACAAAAAACAATTATGCAACTAAAAAACAAACAATTCCTGTAACAGCGCCTCCATGCCCGCGGGCTGTGTGAGCGCTTTAAAAATGCAAAATAAATAAATTATTTGCCTTACTCCTACGTCCCGTCCCCTTTCGTCCATACTTATGGAGCATTCCATCCTTCGGGACGGGACCGGAGCACCTTTGTTAAAAAGCATAAAAAATGAAAACGTTTTGTCCTTCTCTTTGTACGCGGGGTACTGCACGCGGCCGTAACCCACGCCCTCCTGAGCTCTGCCCTGCGCATCGCCCTTCAGCCTGCGCATCGCCCTTCAGTCCTTTTCTCCGCACGGTCGGGGCTGGATGCACTTGCATCACCAGGAAGTTTTTCCTATTCCCGTTGTCCTTCTCTCGTGCTCCGGTTCTGCGGTCGCTTAGTCCTCTGTCTATGCTGGAGCGTCTGGGACTTGTGTCCTGTTCTTCATGCGAACGTCGCTTCGCTAGGGCGGATCACCATTCTCTGTTTGGAGTGTCTCGGGCCGGACCACCGCTGGGATTCGTGCTTCTACTGCGATTCCCTTTCCGTCTGTGCACTTCAGCGCGGTCTTCTTCAGTGGGAGATGTCTTTCAGCGTGTGCCTCCACCTCACCTTCAGATTTTCATCGACAAAAAGAAGAGACACCCGGTAAGTTCCTTAATTTTTACGGCGTCCCGGCTCGGGGACTCCTTTCTGGGGTCTTCTCGGTCTAGGGGAGGGGAGGGGGCAGACTTGAGCAGCTCTACCACCAGGGTTTTCCCCGACGTGCCTCGCAGGCCTAATAGGCGTACCAGAGTTTTCTCCGGGGTTCCCACGTCGGACCTGCCAAGACCGGACGACGTTCCGAGGTTCACGTGTCAGCTGCTAAACTTCAGCCCAGTTCATCTGTGGATTTGGACACCGGGGTTCGCTCTGAGGTCTCCGTTTATGGAACTTTCAACACAGACACCGGGGCACGTCCTGAGGCCTCCTTGTCTGGAGCTTTCGGTACCAAGCCACAGCTTGAGGCACCTCACGAGGGAGCTACACATACCAGGACGAAACCCGAGGTTCCTCTTTTTGGGGCTAAGGTCTGTACCGATGTTAGGCAGAAACCTGTGCAGTTCCCTTAGGGACCACTGCAAAAGATTTAGGACTACAGGTGGTTGGCAGTAAACCCAATTGGTAGCAGTCTGTACCACCCAGATTTACCTGGTAGCTGTGGCTGAGCAGTCAGACTTCTCTCAAGATGAGTTAGGCAGTATATAGAGTATACACAATAGGTACAGAGATACAGTAGCACAAGCAAACACTGACCAGAGCTTTGGTGTAAAAGTATATAATTATTTATTTAAAGACACACTTGTAAATTACACTAGCAAAAAGAGGTAAGTAAATTCAACACACAGTGACTATTATATATATACAACCCTAATTACGTATTAGACAAGTCTTAATGAGAAATACCACTTATTTTCAGACAGAGGTGAGCGCTTAACATAAGATGGCACTCTAATAAGTTATTAAAAAGGGAGGGGAAAAGGCAGAGTTGTGAAAGCACACACATTTCAATACTTTTCAAAGAACCACAGTGAGGCAGGTTAGGCAAAGTCTACTGGAGAGCAAGGAAGTTCAAATGCCAGGCCCACTCTTAGAGAGCGCAAGCAAAATGTGTCCAGGATCACACAGTGGGGTTATGCCCAAAGAGTCTTTGTAGAAAGTTCACCAAAGATTGAGATCAAGTCAGGAAAAGTTAGTTAACAGGTTCCAGGCTAACCCAGGTTAGAAAGTGGAGGATTTACTGTAACCCCGAATGATCTGTCGCAAGGTAAGCCAGGCGGGACACAGTACCTGAAAGTGGGAAGAACGCTCCAGCGGGGGCAGTTGTTCCTGGCAGCGGGTGCAAGTCAGTTTTTCGTCCAGAGGAAGAGGCGGTCTCGACGTGGAGGAAAGCTGAAGGTCGTTGCGCTGCCAGGGAAGAAACCAGCCATGTAGTTTCCCGGTTACAAGGTACCACCCTTTTCTTCGTGGTAGTGGCAAACCGTGGTATTCCGGTTGCCGGGGTGCTTGGCACGGGCAAAGCGGCCACGAGATGGTCCAGGAAGGCGAAAAGACGGGCAAACTGGTTATCCCCACCAGTCAAAGGAAGAAGACTCTCCGGACTGGAGATCTCCTCGGTCGTCGGGAAAAGTGGGGAGACGGTTCAGCAGGGCTCCACCGGTGGTGTCGTCGTTGCAGGTCAGCTCGGCTTCTCCCTCCTTGGATTCTTTAGGTCCTGTGGCGACTTCTGAAGTTCCAGTCCCCAAAGCCCTGCTTTTATGCAGAAAACTCCCATTCATTCAGCCTAGCTGTCACTCAAACAGGCTAAGTGGTGAGCCGGGCGGCTCACCACTTGGGCCAATAACACAAGAGTGCGACTTGAGTTGCCGAGGCAACTCAGTCCAGGGTGCCTAAACCCCCTCCCACACCCCATGTGGTACCCAGACAGAGTGGCACCACTTTTGGAGGCTTCTGTGGAGAAGCCCACCAAAAAGTGGATCAAAGGGCTCGACTTGGGTTGGAGTCACAGAAGCGAACACAAATGGCATTTTGGAACCAAGTTTCGGCAAAAATGGCCAACCGGTGAATTTATATTAATTTAATTAACCGGCGCTATGTTCGAGGCTATTTTAAAAAGTGGTAGCCTCGAACAATGGGAAAATCCCATAGGAATATATTCGCGGTTGAATATAAAAAGTAGTATCCGCTGCCACTAGCCAAAACTCAGTCGGGGGGATTGGACAGTGCCCCCTCGAACAACAGACCCCAGGGCAATCGAATTGCCCCGACCAGTACATCCACAATAGGATGGTTTGTACTGGTTCTGTTCACAATTAGAGACTAGTAAAGCCAATGGTGACTTTACATGCCCTGGGAGACAGTAGTCAGTCCCAGGGTATGGAGTCTATGTTTGGGGGTCGCTACGACACCCCTGGGTTACGGCACGGAGGGTGCTGTGTAACCCACATACCAAAAACACATGAAGCCCTATGGGGTAAAGGACCCCATAGCCCATAGAACACGTACAAAGTCAAAGAAAACCTCAAATCATGTCTAAGAGTGGGAGGAAAAGAGTCTCACACTTAGCAGGAGAAAAAAATAAACCCCAAAAATCCAGCAAAGCTGCTGGGGGACTCACTAGGTTTGGGAAATTAGCCTTTACAGAGAGTTCTCCTTAACAACCGACAAAACCGAGAGACCTGCTTCTAAGGTCTTGTCTGTAAGGGTGATTCCTCAGCATTCCCGCGCTCAAGGTCGTGGTGATACCGGTTCTGTTGAGATGGCAAAGAGGGTGGTCATAGACTATAACTCATCTGTTACCGCCTCTGCCGAGGTTCCTCCTCTGGAGGCTAATTTTGGGGCCACCTCCAAGATGTCCAGTAAACATCCAAGATCCCCCAGTACTGGCTCTGCTGAGGATCCTTGAGTCAAGGCTGAGGTGTTACTTAAGTCCCCTGATCAGCCTGAGGAGGCGGTTGCCTCATCTACGCATGTGACGCAGTTCTCTTCAGGATTTGACAAAATGGCGTCCCAACCCTTATGGTCCACGGCGGCCATTTTGGATTCTTCCCTTACACCTACGTTCTCGACGACGGGCACTGGGAATCTTAATTCTGGGGCTGAGAAGCCTTTTTCACTTCAGGTGGAAGGTAAAAATCTGTTCCGCCCTTCTTACGACTGGCGTGCTTGGATGCCGCTGCCTCATACGGTCTTCCTTCCGCCTTCTTTTGCTCCACTGTTCTATGCGGACTGATTGGTGGTGGGATTTCCTGGCAACCATCCTCATTGCGTTCGTGGGGGTATTCCCCATATAAGAGGCCTCTGCCTACCCCAGCGCCTAAGCCTTCGTCCGAGGATGCATTTTTCGGGAAATTTCAGAGGCTCATGCATTCTGACCCTATGAAGGAGTATTTTAAGGGTCTTTTCAAGGAAATCTACCCTGAATCTCCAGCTCCACCTTCCACCGTGGCGGCTCCAGCGACTCCTGCAGTGGTACCACTTCTTCCTATTGGTCCGCCTCCAGCGCTTCCTCCCCTACCTCCACTGTCTCCCAAGACACCGGTGGAACGGGGTAGCACTTTGAAACCTGTGGTGATCCAGCCGTCTGCTACTGATTCGCTGGATGAGCCTCAAGTAGATCAGGATAGCGATGAGCAGCCCTGCTCTCACAGAGCATTCCATGACTGGGTTCTGGATATGATGGCCCTCTTTGACATTCCAGTACCTGAGGCCCCCGCTCCGCAGGAAGGGGTGCTTTCAGGAGCGTTGACCTTGTCACCACAAGAGCATACCAGCTTGTTCCTCCAGAAGGAAGTTTTGGCTGAGGCCCTTAAGGTCTGGGATAAGCCCCACAATGGGCTGCATATTAATAAGAGAATCAACGCCCATTCCAGGTTTCACACCTTCGAGGAGATAGCCTTGGCGTCTTGTCTGCTCCCTTCCTCGATGGCGGTAGCAGGGCCACGCTTCATTCCATTCCGGCTTCTCCGACCTCTACGGCTCAGATTCTCACCAAGGAAGACAAGATTCTGGATTCCTTGGGCAAGAAAGTCTTGGCCAACACAGCACTTCAACTTCGCCAAGCTGATCCTGGTGGCAGCTAATATGAAGCTGTGGAAGGAGTTGGCTGATTTCCAGGAGTGTATTCTTGCGGATTGGCTCGAGGACTTCAAAGCCGGTTTGTCGGACGCCAGGGTATTGGCATAAGATCTCCTGGAACCTGCGGCACACCATGTGGATACCTCAGCTCGAGGCCTGATGGTGGGAATTGACACATCCCGCCAGGCGTGGCTCCATGCGACAAAGTTTTCGAAGGAGGTGCAAGATGAAGTTCTGGACCTTCCCTTCGATGGCAAGGAATTGTTCCATTCTTCTACGGATGACGAACTTACGAAGACCAATACGAGCACCCAAACCGCCAAATCTTTGTCGATACTGGCAAAGGTCCCAGCTAAGGCCCCTTATACACAGAGGTCAGGGTCTCTGTCTCGATCCTTCTCTGGCTTCAGGGGGTTCAAGGACCGTGGGGCACGCAGAACTGATCCTCTGGTTGGCGGCACCCATCGAAAACAACAACGTGGTCGGTTTCTCTCTCGCCAATTAGCCTCCTCTCCAGGGCCACATAGTCTCCCTGCCGACAAGTCTGCAAAATTATATGTTTTGTCGGTCGCACGAGACACTGGTGGCAGGACGAAATCTCGTCTCATCTGGAGGCGTGGCAGACCATCACCGATGACCGGTGGGTTTTGTCCATCGCTCGGCGGGCTTTTTCTTGCCCCTCCCCCGTACCCCACCTTTAAACCCTCCCTTCCAACAGATTGGGACACCCTCCCTCAGAGTTGAGGTTCAGAAGCTTCTAGACCTCAGGGAGGTGGAATCTGTTCCCCTCGGTGAACAAGGGGAGGGCTTCTACTATCTTCTGTTCACGGTGGCCAAACACAACCAGGCTGGCCTGCGCACCATCCTTGACCTTTCCCAGTTCAACCTTTCTCTTCCCCAAGAGAAATTCAAGATGATCACATCTTGCCAAATAAAGTCCTCACTTCGGAACGTTGACTGGCTCAGTGTAGTGGACCTTCAGGATGCGTATATGCACATCCTGATATGGAGGCTGCATCGAAAATATCTGCGGCTCTCCCTGGGAGGGGAGCACTTCCAGTTCTGTGTGCTCCCTTTTGGTCTCAGCTCAGCATAGCACGTCTTACGAAGATGATGCCGGTCATCGCAGCTTTCCTTCGGCTACAGGGTGTTCATGTATATCCGTATTTGGACGACTGGCTCCTCCGCGGCCCTTGTCCACTGACAGCTTTGAGCAATCTCCAGTCTCTCCCTCCAGCTCCTGTTCAATCTTGGGCTGTCGGTGAACTGGCCGAAATCTTCCATGACGGCCTCCCAAGACCTTGGGCCTCATTAAGAGATAGGTGGCAAGGGATTACCGGCACCGGTAAGGACACTGGTGCCGGTAATCCCTTACCACCCTATTCCGAGGTCCCTTAGCGGGACCCTTCTTTAACGCCTGGTTTTACCAGGCGTTATGGAAGGGACCCGTTAAGGGACTTCAGAGCTAATAATGGTACCGCAAATTGCGGTACCGTTATTAGCTCCATCCCCATTCCCATTGAGCCCTATGGGGGCTCGAATGGGAATGGGGAATGGTTCCCGGAATGGGTACTTACCGGGTCCTCCAAGGTTGGAATGACCCGGTAGGTCCCTATTTCGAGAACCCGGACCCGGAATGCGGTAAGGGGGTAGCCATGGTGCGAGCCGGTTCAAGTCCTGCGTCCCCGAAAGCGGACATCCAGTCCCCAAGGAAGGACCCAGCAATCCCATATAGGGGCCCTTTGGACAGTGTCCTGGCGCCTATGGCGCCAGGCTCATAAAAGACATCAGTCCTGGCGCCATAGGCGCCAGGCTCATTTTGGATGGGCTTGGGTGCACTTACCTGATGCAGACCATGCTGCAGGATCCCGGCCTCCTTGAGGCCTGAAAGGAACTACTTTACTTGTGGGACTAATTTACCATCCGGGAGTGGTCGGGGAAGGATACATACCTGGAACTTCTTCCAAGGCTATTTAAACCCCACCCGAACAGCCACACGTGCTTCGCGTTGTTCTGCATCTAGCAGCTGGACGCTCACCGTGTCTACTCCTGCATCCTGACTTCTGCCACGCCTGCTAGCATCCTGGATCACCTGCAAAGGAAGAGAAGAAGAGAACAGAAGAAGGAAAAGTCCTTACCTGCTAAATCCACATCCCGGAGACATCTCGCCGACAATCCTGAAAAGGAAGACTTTTATTCAAAAGCTCACCGCGTCGATCGCTGCAGTGCCGCATTCCACTCATCTTTACTGGGCGCCTCCATGTTCAGCAGCGATCATCCGGATTCGCAGTCATGCCCCAGCGCCTAGGGAGAAAAAGACCAGAACAAAAGGTGAGAGAGAGAAGAGAATAAGGAAAGCTAAATCTCCATGTTAAGACTTACCTGTTGATTCATTCCCTCTTCATTTTGGGTCCGCGCCGCATCGATCTCTGGTGTGCGCTCCCCACCCCTCCAGGGCATCCGTTGTCACCGTCACCTGGTATGCGGGTTCTGAAAGTCCGTGCCCGCTGCGAGATGTGCGCGGGTGCCCCACCATCAAATTGCTTGGTGGAAAACCTCGGTGAGCGAGATCTTGTCCTCGAAGCTGGCCGTCCCTTGCATCCAACGGGCGTCGAGGAACTCCTGCAGAGGACGCAGCCGAAGCCTGCACAAGCGCACCAGATAGATGCAAGAGGACATCATCCCGAGAAGGGACTTGATGGACCACACCCTGGCCACGTCCGTGGCCAGCAGGCACTGTACATTGCCCAGGATGGCCTGCGTCCTTTCCTCTGACGGCGAGGCCAACTGCGCTACTGTATCGAGTTTGGCTCCCAGAAACAGCGCGACCTGCGACGGAACCAGGTGGGATTTTGGGGAAGTTGATGGAGAATCCCAGGTCTGTGAGCAGCTGGACGGTCATCGCTGTGTGTTCGACGGCAAGTTCCCTTGTCTCTGCTCGGATGAGCCAGTCGTCCAAGTAGGGGTAGACGTGGATCCCCTGCAGGCGCAGCCGCGCCGCCACTGGTGCTAGGCACTTGGTGAACACCCTGGGCGCCGACTTCAATCCAAATGGGAGAGCCTTGAACTGGTAGTGCCGTCCCTGGACTACGAACCTGAGAAACCTTCGGTGTCCTTTTAGGATGGGGATTGAAAGTACGCATCCTCCAAATCCAACGACGATAGGATGCCTTCCTCCAGCTGGCCCAGCACGTGCTGGAGGGTGACCATCCGGAACTTCTGTGCCTTGATGTATTTGTTTAGCCGGCGCAAGTCTAGGATGGGACGCCAACCTCCTGTCTTCTTTTTGAGGAGGAAGCATCTCGAGTATACTCTGGAGCCCCAGAGTCTCTTTGGGACGAGCTCGATGGCACCTTTCTTGAGCATCGCCCTTACCTCTAACAGCAGTTGAGGGACGTAGTTTTCCTTCCTGGCCACGGGAGGAATTCGGGGGCACTTCTTTGGAAATTCCAGAGTGTGCCCATGAGAAGGGCATACAACACCCAAAGGTCGGTGGAGATGGACTCCCACACACTGACAAACTTCGTCAGCCAGCCCCTCCCACCAGGGTGCTTCGGTGGGGGCCCGACGCGACGGCCGGTTCAGTCTTGCTTGGAAGCGGCCTTACCGCCTTGGCGACGACGGCGAGACCCACCTGACTTGCTTCGTCCCCTGTAAGCTTCTTGCGACGAGGAGCGGGCCGCCTGACGGTACGTCGAGGAGCCGCCGCCGAATTCTTTGGAGGCACCTTGCTTGCGTCCAGAGTTCCCAAAGGGCGGCCGCCGTTGCTGTAGAACTCCCAAGGCCCAAGCCGTCTCTGTGTCGGTCTTGATGGCCTGCAGCGACTCATCCACTGTCTTTCCAAACAGATTGTTCCCGTCGAAGGGCATGTCCAAAACCTTGGCTTGCACGTCTTGGCAGAAATCCGTCACCTTGAGCCACCCACGCCGTCGAAGGCAAACGCTGTTGCCCAACTGGCATAAACCGGTGTCGGCAATGTCCGTGGCCACTGTTATGGCGTGGTCCGACACCACCTCACCCTCCTGTAGGATCGTCAGGGCCTCTGCCCTCTTGTCGTCCGGGAGGAAGTCCAACAGGGGGGCGATCTTGTACCACAACTCCCTGTTGTAGCGGGCCATAATCGCTGCCTTAATCGTCGTCGCCGCAGACAAGATGACTCGTCGTCCCATGGCATCTAGTTTCTTTCCCTCGCTGTCCGGTGGGGAAGTTGAAGTTGAAGCCGAGGTCCCCCCCGCTTTCTTCTTGGCCGCTGCCGAGACAAACGAATCCGGGGTCGGTTGTGCTCTAAGGCACAAAGGGGCGCCGTCGGGGACCAGGTACTTCTTCTCATACCGGTCCCTTTTGGCAGGCGTGGTGGACGGGTTCTTCAGAAGAGCAAATCCCTCGTCCCAGATGTCATCCAGCAACGGCACCGCGAGGACCGTCTTCCTCTTGGCCTTGCACCGTTGGTAGAGGAAGCCTTCCTTCTTCTTTTCTTTGCGGGCGGAGTTGAAAGAGCTCGGACGCCCAGGCAATCATGGCGTGGAAGGAGCCAATTTCGTCGGGCGGGGATGCCCGAGGAATCGGAGACGGGAGGTAAGTCCCGTCGTCGTCATCCGTCCCTGTCGTGGCCGTGTCTGTTCTCGTGTCATCCCTCGGGACCGGGGAGGGCAACAAAGGCTGAGAAGGCTGTGAGAGCTGAAGGGAAGCCTGATGAATTCTCCTCCTCTTGTTTGGAGGGCTTCCCGACGGACCCAGTTCAGCTGGGTCGTCCGTCGGGGGTAGGGGCAGTCCTTATCGCCGTGCATAAGGCTTGGATTACCGTCAAAATGGCCGCCGAGTTGTCTTGCGGCTCGGGCTGTGACGGGCGTGCCGGGAGCGAAGGTTGTTCCTCCTCCACGGGAACCTCGTTGTCGCCACCCTCGCTCTTGTCGTCCCCCTCGTCGGGATTCCTCCCGTGGGACCGGGCCTCTTCCAAATTCTCGGTCAGTTCCTCCTCGGAGGCCGTGTCCATGTCCGTAACGGCCACCCTCCCCCCCTCCTCTTTTTCCACCGCGGTCTTCACGGGGTCTTCTCGATGGGCTTAAAAGAGGATTCCCTCCGCGGAGGCAGGGAAACTATGGGCCCCGAGGACGCCTCCACTGGCTTCGCCAGGGCTCCAGCGAGTCCCTCAATCGAGGCCTTGGCCGGGATCAAGGCCTTCACCACCTTGGGCCCGCTTAAGGCCTTCACCTTAGGAGGAGAGTCACCGCCTTGCTCCCCTTCGGCCTGCTCCTTCAAGATCGACCGGGGCTTCTCCAGAAGCTTAGCCGGGTTCTCGGATTTTCTCTTCCCCGAGCCAGAGCTTTGGCTCGCGGTTGATGGCGTCGGTGAAGGTGCGCCCTGCCTGGCAGCCGAGGAGCCCGACCCTTCGGCGCTCCCGGTTTCCGCGGACTCGCGGTGCTTTGCCTTCTGTTGGGCCCCTGTCGCCGGGGCACCCTCACAGGACTTAGAAGACCGCTCGGATGACTTCTTCTTCTCACCTGCTGGGCTCTTGCCTTCCAGCCAGTTGGAGAGACGGGTCCGACGATCCCTCATAGTCCGATCCGACATGTTCATGCAAAACGCACAGTCCTTCTCCACGTGCGTTTTGTCCTCGTGGAGGCAGTAAAGGCATTTCGAATGCTCGTCCTCCTTGAACACATTCTGGAGGTTGCATCCAGGGCCGATCCTGAACAGTTTGCCGGGAGTCGAGCTTCCCTTCTCCTGGGCCATGTTCCTTTCGTCCGCGAGGTAGGCCTCAGAAACTTCTGGAATCCTGCAAGAAGCGTAACTCAACGAAAACTTCCCCCTTGAGGCTCGATTAAACCGAAAAATGAGATAAATCTCTTTGAAAAAGTGCCAAACGCAGTAAAAGCTTGAGAGCTATAACACGAGGACTCCCAACACTTGAGCGTGCAGTCAAAATCTGAGAATGGCTGCCTGGGGCGGGGCTTAGGGAGATGGCAGTCATTGGCTGGGGGCAGTATGACCCAGAGACCAGTGATTGGTTACTACTAAGAAAGACAGATCAGAAACGAAACTGATACTGATTTTTTCTTTACCGAGGATTCCCAGCCTGACGACAGGGAATATTCATGAGCATGTGAATCCATGCCAGACCCCATGCTGGAGAAGACAGTGGAAACGGAGCAGGAAGATGAAGAACAAGGGAACAAAAAAATGAAAACTCCCTCCGATGCAAGGGCATCCGACCCTGACCGTGGGGGGAAAAGGAATGACGGGCGGTGCGCGGGTGCACCTCAGGAAGGCAGGGCTACGGTCACATGTGGTGGCCCTGCATAAAAATAAAAGAGGGACAACAAAGTTGTTTTTGATGCTTCAACAGTGCTCTGTTCCCATCCCGATGGACCGCTGGGAAGTGCAGTGGAATTAGCGCTGCATCAAAACCTGGCGTGAACACGCCCCCGACTCTGGCAGTAACACTATTAGCGCCCGCTGGAAACTGCGCTGAAGACATGCATTACTTACCGTAATAGCAATTCTGATGATTGTATCTGCTTAGATTCACATGCTGTGCATACAGTCTGACATCCAGTGGTAACCGCAGGGTATTGCATCTTGTCTTTCGAGGATCGTAAGGGGACGTCATCATGGGCGTGCCTGTAACACTACCCCTAACGTGACATGTAGTCTACCCAAAATCCCTCAGGCGTCGAGGTCCCTCCGATTGTATTTTTTCTGCCATGAGGGAGTCTACTGACTATCGTGAGTACATAAAAGAGAGGAAGTAGTAAGACGTCTATGTTCCTTCCACCCGAGCGGGCGCATGTAAATCTAAGCAGATACAATCATCAGAAATGCTATTACGGTAAGTAATGCATGGCTTCTGATGCTTGTTAATCTGCTTAGAATCACATGCTGTGCATAGACTAGCGAGCAGTACCCGGAGTTGGAGGTGGGTTGTGAGAAGGAACAGCAGTGAAAAGATGTCTTAGTACTGCTTGTCCCACCTGAGAATCAGACATCGAATGAGTATGACCTAGAATGAATGTCAAGGCAATAGTGCTTTGTAAAGGTGTGTACAGAACTCCAGGTTGCCGCTTTGCAAATGGACTCTAGAGGAACATATGCAATGAATGCTATGGAAGTCCCAGTGCCTCGAGTAGAGTGTGCTCTAGGCTTGAAGGGCAGTTCTCTCTAAGCAAGAATGTAACAGAGTGTGATGCAATTGACAATCCACCTTGAGATGGCTGACTTAGAGGCAGGATCCCCTTCTCTACCAGCTGCCACTGAAACCAAAAACTGGTTTGTCTTTCTTAGTGGTTTAGTTCTTTCCAGGTAAAACATGACTGCCCTGCGCACATCTAATGTGTGTAGGCTTCATTCGGCCACGTTAGTGGGGTTCTGGAAGAAAGTAGGCAGTTCTATTGATTGGTTCACATGGAACTTGGAAATAAATGTAGGCGCAAATCGAGGTTGAGTGCGCAGATCCACCTTATCGCTGTGAACTGTAATGAAAGAGTCTAGAACTGAAAGGGCCTGTAGTTCACTAACTATTCTAATAGAAGTGATAGCCACTAGGAAGGCTGTCTTATAGGTAAGATCCTTGAGACTTGCTTCATGCATAAGCTCAAAGGGAGATCCCATAAGTCTAGTCAATACCACATTTAGGTCCCATCCGGGAGCCGGGTTAGAAATGGGGGGATGAATCCTTTTAACCCCTTGCATGAAAGCCTTAATAACTGGTATTTTCCACCACAACACCTTCTGTTGTGACGTAGTATAGGCTGAGAAAGCAGCTAAGTGAACCTTCATGGAATTAAAGACCCGGACTAGTGAGTCAGGTACAATACAATGTGCGTAGGAGAGCATTCAATGGGATTGATAACCTTGGAATTGCACCAAATAACCAAGCGCTTCCATTTACTGGAGTAGCACTATCTGGTGTTAGGTTTTCTCGCCTCCCTAAGTATGTCCATGCATCTCTTAGGAAGTTGTAGGTGCCCGAATTCTATGACCTCAGGAGCCAGGCCGCTAAGTTCAGGGTTTGCGGCCATGGGTGTAGTGTTTCTCCCATGTCCTGAGATAGCATGTTGTATGGGCAAGGCAGTTTCATTGGAGGAGATAGGGACATCTCCATCAGATGCGAGAGCCAGGGTTGGCGGGCACACATGGGGGCCACCAATATCATGGTGACTGGCTCCTGGTGCAGCTTTTGCAAGATCTTGTTGAGTAGGGGAGTCGGGGGAAAAGCGTAAACACATTTCCCTGACCATGTTATACAGAGACCCATTGGATCGGTTCTGGGGGTAACTGGAGACGTAATCTTGGCATTGAGCGTTCTCCAGAGTTTCGAATAAGTCGATCTCTGGGAAGCCTAATAGCGCGAAAACACTGCAGATGATGTCTTCGCGTAGTCGCCATTCGTACTCTACGAGGAGTGGGAAGTCTCTGCTGAGCACGTCCGCCAGAAGATTGAGTTCCCCTCGAACGAGTTGGGACAACAGGAACATCATGTGTTTGAGAGCCCATTTCCAAATGTTCTGGGACAGCTTGAATAGCCCTGGAGAGTGTGTGCCCCCATGCTTTTTCAGGTAGTACATGGCCGTGGTGCTGTCTGTGAGGATCAGGACTGTCTTGCCCTGCAGCTGTGTCTGAAAGGCTTTCAGTGCTTTGAATACGGCTAACAGTTCCAACAGATTTATGTGGTTAGATGTTACTTCTGGGGACCACACAACGTGCGCTGTCTGCTGAAGCAGGTGAGCCCCCCGCCCATGAAATGCGTCCATCGTGAGAGTGGCTTCTACTGCGGGGGTGGTGAAGAACGTTCCCCTCAAGAGGTTTTCCCTCGAACACCACTGGCAAGACAAGCACTAGATCGCCCCATTGTCCGCTGGCCTCACACCACTGGCTGTTGAGCCACTCTTGCATGGGACGCATGCTCAGACGTGCGCAACTAAGTAAATGCAGGACGCCATCATTCCTAACAGTCGCATGGTATTGCGTACTGTCACCTCCTAACCGGCTACATACTGAGGGATCTGAAACAGTATGTTTTTAACCCTCTTGTTGGAGGGGAAGACAAGGTCGTCTTCTGTCTGATTTAGAGCCCCTAGAAACTGCTTCACTTGACTGGGGTCTAAGCTGGATTTCTTCTTGTTGATGGAGAATCCCAGGCTGAATAAGAGGTCTATTGTCTTTTGAGTGTTCGACAGGCATGTTCCGTAGGAATCCCCTGTTATGAGCCAGTCGTCGAGGTAAGAGTAAACCGGAATGGCTTCTCTGCACAGGTGCGCTGTTGCCACTGCCAGTACCTTCGTAAACACTCTTGGGGCTGAGGCAATGCCGAACGGGAGTACTTTGAACGGATAGTGCTTGTCCTCTATCATGAACCTTAGGTATTTTCTGTGCGCTGGCAACATTGAAATATGAAAGTTTGCATCTTCCATATCCAATGTTGCCATGTAATCTCCCTGTGTCAGCAGAGTAATTACCTGTCAGATTTATCAAAGTTCTCCTCTACTTCTTGCGTATCACTGTCTCCATACACCCCCTCCTCCTCACCTGCCTCTTCAGACGAACTCTCTTGACGTTGATCCTTCTTTTTTCGATCTCTTCTTTTCTTTCTGAAGAGGTATGGTCTTCCCCGGAGCAAAGCCACAATGATGCCTTCGTAAAGGAGGCAGCAATGGACCCCGTTCCGAGAGAGCCCTCAGAGAGGAAAAAGCCAATTTGGCAGAAAACAACCTCTCGTGGAGTTTGGGAGGCAGTCCCTGATGACCGGTGGGTATGCTGGTAAGTGACTTCTCTAGTGGTCAGAAGCGTGGGCGGACCGACCTCCTGATGGGTTTCAAAAAACCCTTTACAGGTACTTTGGATTGAAGGAAGCTCTGATATCTAAGTATGAAGGACACCGTGGAGACCGGAGCTGCAGGAAAGCAGAACGCCGGGGAGAGGGCAAGAAGGTAAGGAAGGAAGGAAGGAAAAGGAAGGGGAACCGGTAAAAAGGAACAAACCCCGACCGGCGAGGGGGAAAGGGTAGGAAAGAGGAGACCGCCAAGGAAAGCAGAGACGAAACGAAGAAAGAAAAGGGAACGGCGCGAAACAAAGGCAGGCTGCGGGCGGGACCGCGAAGGCCAAGAAAGACAAGAAAACAGCAGGGAAAGGAACAGGGACAGATGGAACGAACAGAGCGAGAGAAAACACAGCGTGAGCACCCAGATGCGAAAGCGATAGGGTTGCAACGCAAAGCGTCGTGGAAAGGGGCATGGTTTAAAGGCAGGGAAAACAAACACAGAGAAACAGCTAGAACGCTGCACCATGAAGTGAGAGAACAAATGGCACCACTTAATGGCCGGAAAACCGCCAATTCCTCCATAGCCTCCATGAAGGCAGGCGCCTTACGCGCGTGACATTACCTCCCGCAACGTGACCATACGAAACTTTTGAGGTTTGACACATTTTCCGCTGGGTGCAAGTCTAGCACAGGGCTCATGATGAGATCCTTTTTGGGTAGAAAGAAGTATACTGAATAAATACCCTTGTTTACCTGTAGAAGAGGGACGTCTTCTATGGCACCCTTTTCCTGCAGGATCTCGACCTCTTGCAGCAGGATGCGTAGGTGTTCCTGCAACAGGAGTCTTGCTTTCGGCGGTCTGAATTGAGGTGGTGGGCAAAATTCTATGCAGTACCCATGGGTGATGGTCTTGAGTACCCACTGGCCTGTTGTTATCCCCTCCCATGCATGAAGGTATGATGTTAGGCGTCCCCCGACCAGGGGGGGACCCAGATCTGAGGGTCGTTTCTGCCCTGAGGCCGGGGAGTCTCTGGGGGTAAAATTCCGGCCCCTACCCTTCCCACGCCATTGTCCTCTAGGTGGATAAGTGGTGGCGGTGGTGTTAGATCTTTGTCCTGAGGACCAGTTGTTTCCTGAACCCTACTGGTTGTGAGGGGAGCAAGACTGCCCACGAGAGGAACAATGAGAGACACCCCCTTTCTGTTAGGAAGGTCTTTGGGTAATCTGGTTTAAGGTCTTGAGAGTCACATGTTCCTTTTTTGCTGTCTCAAGTGCCTCGTCAGCGGCCTTGCCGAACAAGTTGGTTTCCTTAATCGGCTTGATTATTAAGGATGCCTGAGTTTCAGGCTTAAACCCAGAGTATCTGAACCAGGCGTGCCGTTTTAGTAGGGTACCCTGGGCTAAAGTCCTGTCCACTGTTTCAGCAGTGTCCAAAGTATTTTAAAGAATGTTGTGGTTCACCTGCTTGCCCTCAGATACAATTGCAAGCAGATGTGCCCGCACCGGCTCAGGCACCCCTCTAAGGCCCTCTTGCAGCAGGTTCCACTGGACGTCCGAGTAGGTAGCCAACAGTGTGGAGTTGTTGGCTTTGCGGGTGGAGAATGCTGCAGCAGTCATAACCCTCTTTCCCAGTGCGTACAACTTTTCACCTGTAGACAGGGGGACACCCGCCTTCTTCTTCGTTGTCATAAATACCAGGGAATCCGGAGTGGCATGCCCCCTAATGTAAATGGGGTCCTTAGGAGACGGGCAAAACAACTTCACTACTCTGGGATTAACCGCCCTGGTCTGAGCTGGTGTTAACAATGGAGGAGCCAGACGACTCTTAATAGAATAGAGATCAGTAATTGAATGGCCTGACTGGCAGGAGGCTTTTCCTTTAGTATGTCTTCAACAAAATCTGAATCTGGCACAGCCTCCTGTGTGGCGATTTGTAAATATTCTGCTGCCTTCTTTAAGGTAGCGTTAAACACCATCTGATCATCAACAAGTGAGGTCTGACGGACTGGTGTGGTAGGAGGGGAATCCATACACAAGATGTCAGGGTCCGGGCTAGGGGTAGGGAAGCCCAAGGTTGATTATCAACCGGATGGTTGTCCTCCCAACCCCCCATGGGATCATCAGTAGGGTCCACAAAAGGATCATCATCCTGTACGTAAGGATCCATAGGAACCTCATCATCAGTAAGGTCATAAACATTCTAGTCATGAGGAGCATCAAAGTTCCTCTGAAACTTGGCCATAGGCATATAAGGGAACTCCTCACAAAGCCTCTTTGGAACAAACCTCTCTGAGAATTCAACAAACATCTCTAGTCTGCTCATGCACCGCTCAAACTTCTCTCTGGTCCATGATGATGAACCAGAGGAGTCCAGGGGAGTAAAGGGGTCTTCCTGACGGTTTTCCTCTCTAGAACGTCAAGATTTTCCCCCTGAAGTCTTAGATAAAGACAAAGGGCTCGCATAGTAATCCTTTCGAGGCTCCGGGCGTTGCGATGTGTCTTTAGATGTGTCTTTTAGCCGTTCCTTCTGTTTCGACGTATCTTTCGACTGTTCTTTATATTTCACTGCCGAAGCAATCCTGGTGATACTATTGCTGAAGCTCGGGGTTACAGGGAGGTGTGTAGGTTGAGCTGGTGGATGCGCAGCGGATTTCAGCACAACAGGGGCCTTAAGCACTGTCAGCGCTTTCTTCTGAGGAGTCTCGAATGGGGGCGTGTGTTTTGGTGCTAGCGCCCTTACTCTTAGACTGCCCAGACGCATGCTGCTGTCGCGGTTCTGGGGAAGGCTGCCGATCGTAAAGATCAGAGGGCGTCGCTGAAGAATATGACGTGCCCGTTGGAGCTTTGGAGAGCTTCGACTGGAGCGCCGAAGCAGAAACATGGGTTGCGTGCTTTGTGTGGGAATCGGGTGCATCCCTGTCGCAGGGATGTGCAGTCTCCATAGCAGGACTCTCAGCGTGCCTTTCCGGGCCGTGGACAGACGCTGCGGAGCGAGAACTTTCTGCCATAAGGTCAACTGCCTCCGAAGTGGAGCCCTGGTCATCGCTAACCACTTCGTCACATTCGGCGGCTGTGGAGGCGGGAGAATTACTCTCAGCCTGCAACATACCGTAGGCTGTCCACCGCTTCAAACAGCACTCCATAACAGTTTTGGGACATAGGAGCTTACAGGCCGCCTCGTTGTGATTGAGGGAAAGAAACCTATTGCACTGACGGTGCTTATGTTTCCACAGAAATTTTGCCTTACAGGAAGGACAAAATCTAAATGGAGTCCTGTCCATAGCGCAGGATTGTGATAGCGACGACAAACCCAGGGGAACAAAGAGAGGGGAGAAGGAAAGGCATTCTTGAAAAGAATATGATCACCCTGACCCCACTCTCCTTACTGTATAGGCCACCCAAAAGGCCCGGCAACGTGGTCGGCATCGCCGACCGGATCAACAAACGCCGAAGTTCCGTAGTCAGCAGTTTTCGGCAGTGGCACAGGAATCAACCATCGAGAAGAGTGACAATGAGAGCAAACGACCGAAGGTCGAGAAATATAAGAATAACTCAATGTTTCATGAAGAGCTCTGCATTAAGGCGACCAGATAGCTGTGCGGAAAAAAACAATCTGAGGTACCTCGATGCGTGAGGGATTTTGGGTACACTACACGTCACGTTAGGGATAGTGTTACAGGCGCACCCATGTCGCCGTCCCCTTTCGATCCTTGAAAGACAAGATGCAATACTCTGCGGTTACCATATGATGTCGGACTATAGGCACAGCATGTGATTCTAAGCAGATTAACAAGCATCAGAAATAAGGGTTTCTGCCGACAAACTGGTGCTAATAGCGCCGGTGGTAATTGTGTGACCATCGGAATGGGAAGCATTGCCGCGGGCATTTTGAAAAACGCAATCCATTAAACATCTCCACTTCCTGCAGCCATCCGGTCCTGGAAAGAAACAAGAAAGTCACAGGAGAGGATAAGAGGCAAGGTGGCAAAACATCACCTGCGCAAACCCAATGTTGGAGAGGACTGCTGCAAGCGGTGGAACGACCTGAGGCTCAGCATGCAGGGACTGCTGTCCCAACAACGCCAGGAGTCTCTGGCGACTTGAGGAGGCACTGTGGAGCCACTGGTCCTCACCGCCTGGGAGCGAAATGCAGTACTGTGCTGTAAATAGAAGGGATAGAGGCAGTTGGCAGTGCAGGGGCAGGGACCAGCAGCCAGGAGTCGAGTCAAACCCGCCTCCCCATCACAAGTGCACGCACAAATGGCAGCCCAGCATAAAAAGTGGACAGGGACACGTGCCAACAGAACTAGAAGCTGGGCATACCAATAGGGCAGAGTGACGTCAGCCACCTTCCACAGCAGCTATGGGGCAGGGCACTGCTGAGCGTCACAACAGCAGGAAGGGGTGCCAAGTGACCCAAACAAATGCCATGCGTTCCACACCCCTACTGGCCCACTCTGTGCCAGCGGGATTGAGATGTTTGAGCGACCACAACACTGTGCAGCAGTCACACCGGCATGTTGTGGGCTCAGTTGGCCTGCGCCATGTTGGCATGGCAGATAATGGACAGGGAAGTACACGTCCCCCACACCGACATGTGCCCAGGCTGACAATCACTGTGCACCACAGTGCAGCCTTGCTGAAGCCACCACCTCCAACCCCACCATGTGAGTGCCACCCGGGGAGAGGATGTGGGGGCATGAAGGACCACAAGCATGCATGCCAGACGTAAGCTGCCCCATCATGGACACCCTTCCCTCACCATACACAGTCCAAAGACCAACTGGCCATGTGTCACACACTCATTGCTACAAGAAACCTCATATTGCTGGTCCCACATGTAATCTCCCCTCACCAACCATTCCCTTTTCCCAATATGTGTGGGATCCCACTCTGTACCACAGCAATTGTGTCTTGCATGCCAGCACAGGTGGGGGAACCATACTTGACTACATTTCCTATGTCCCCTACATGCACTCACGCGTCTTCAGAGGCAGAAGAGGAGGAGGAGGTTGCAGGCCCATCTGGGAGCGGCGCATCCAGGCCTTCAAGTTCTGCCACCACTAACACCACCCTGCAAAGGCCCACTCAGGCCACGCTGAGGCAGATGTCCAGCCATGTAACACAGCAACGGAGCAGGGCCAAACCAAGGTTAACATCACAGGGCACCAGGAGCAGTGCAAGGCACACTACACCCACACCCGCAGGCACAGACACCGAGGCCACACCTGCTGGCAGGGCGACTGAGGAGGCACAGGGGGACACCAGCCCACTGTCACCGCCTGCCACAGGGCCACGGACCCCAGAGAGCCCACCAAGCCGCCAGCGTCCACACTCGCTGGAGAGCCCACCACGCCCCCCAGCGTCAACATTCTCTGGAAAGCCCACCATGCCACGAGCGTGCACAGACACCTGAGCCGGATGTCGATACACCCTCATATGGATCACCTGAATATAACCCAAGACCAGTGCAGAGCCTCTCAACCATACAGCACATACCAGCACGCAGCATGCTGTCACGGAGGGTCAAGGACATGGAGCGCAGACAGCAGGAAATGGAGGTAATTGGTCACACGCACTCTGAACACCTGCAGGCCATAAGGGACAGCATCCAAGGGGCTACACGCAGGATTGTGTGGGCCATCGCACAGAACAGAGCCAAGACAACAGTCAACACGGCCGACCTAAGAATGTACGCCCAGAGGGTCAGGGAGATGACAGAAGGCGTCCCTGAACTGGCAGAGGCCATCTGGCAGGGCACGGAGGTTCAATGCCAACAAAACCTGGGGACAGGTTCTGTCCCTTCTACTTCCTCCACACCCCCATAGGGGTCACAGCAGGGCATGCTGAGGAGTCAGTCACCGTGCCTTCTGCGCCCAAAATCACCAGGGGTTGGCAGGGGGGAGGGAGAGGAGAGGCCACGGTTGTGGAGGACTCTGAGACACTGATTGCCATGAGTGGCCATGCTGGGGAGTTGGTGGTGGGAGGGGGCAGAGGGATAGTGTGATGGGGAGTTGGTGGTGGGAGGGGGGGATAGTGTGATGGGGAGTTGGTGGTGGGGGGGATAGTTACAGCACTTCTTTACATAAAAACCGTTGAACTTCATCAATGCGAGGACATTCCTGATTGTGTCATTGCCTTGCTTAGTGATTGAGGTGGTGTCATGCAGTTGTGCATGGCTTGTGCCATGTGCAAGTGTCAAAAGAAATTGTCTATCAGTCCCTGGAGTGCCAATCTCCAATCTCTCGCGTCATCTCTGGCAATGCTTGCATTTGCCTCAGCCACAGGCACTGCTTCCTCATCCTCTGGGGTTGGCATGTCCACGTCAGGGGGTAGTGGAACATTTCTCCTCAAGCAGATATTGTGCAGCATGACACACAGAAGCACAAATTTACCCGCTTTCTCTGGAGCGTACATCAGAGATCCAGCAGCACGGCCGAGACCACGGAAACGTGCCTTCAGGAGGCCAAAGGTACGCTCAATGCACACATGGGTCCTGCTGTGAGCGTGGTTGTAGGCAATATCCTGCTGTGTTTGTGGATCACGCACAGTGGTCATAAGCTAAGGCAGGTGTGGGTATCCGGAGTCACCTGCATCGTGGGAGGCACAGGCATTAGACACGGTGTAAGGTGTGGGGGTGGACTTACACAGCATCAGGTCCGGACTACTTGTGCATGCACATGGACCTTCATTCCACACCATGTGACTATTCTACGTCCGTGCATGCAGTGTCAATTGTGTCATGCATTTTTGGTGCCTCACATGCACCCTGTTTCCTTGCAGCATATGTTGCGGAAGGTGTCTGCTGGTGACAGGTGCAGCGGACATGGTGGCTGTCATGTGACTGTGTATTTCCACCGTTCATGTGGCATGCTGGGATTCCCATGGGCACTACCTGGGCATCTGGCGTCAACGGGTGGGCGTTGTGGTCTGGCCGCACATGGGTGCATGTGTGGTACTGGAAGGATTGTTGTGTGAGGCAATGTGGCCATTTGTCAGCATTGATCTGGTAAGTGCATGTTGCATTGTGGTACCTGTAGTTATGTTGGTGTAAATGGTTGCTACTCTATGTGTACTATTGCTTCTCCGTGCAGGTAAGTCTGACATGTGCATGCTCCCTGGCCTGTACTGTGACGATGGTGAGGGAGGAAGTGAAGTCCAGATTTTGCATTCACTTGTCATCCTGTCCTTTCTGTAGTCACCCCCCAACCCCACCCCGCCTTGCTTTTCTACTCACTCACTATCCAGGTCCACTGTCCTCTGTGCCTCACCATGTATCCTGTCAGTGTGCTGTTCCCTAGGACCATGGCATCGTGGGTGGAACCAGTGTAGCGGGCAGAGCAGTGGGTGATGTACAGGCTGGGGTCGCAGGTGTAAGGAACTCATGGTGGCAACAGTAAAGACAGATACAAGTGATCATCACAATTCAAGAGAGTTTATTGAACTGTATGCAGGTTGGAAAAACATCTAATCTAAACCTAATTCTTAGATGGGAGCAAGCGTCGACCATCAAATAAAAATAAGGCAGCCCTAGTGGCGTTGTGTCTAATAAAAAGGGCCTATACTAAGAAACCTACTGCCAAACCTTACAACGAATAAAAAAAGGGTGTTGGATAGTTTTCAAGAAAAGAAAGAAGAGTTCACAAATAATATGTCAGGATACAGTAGCCTGGGACTCCCTTCCCCACGTTTTGAGCACGGGGTAAGGTGGGATCTTAAAGCACAGCACACTCTTGAGCTTCTCCAGCATGAGACGACAGTTCCACTTGCAACTCTAAGGACCGACGATTGCCAAATCTCGTTTCTCTTGCCTTCGAGGGCCTCACCTGTTCAAATAACGAAACAAAGTTCCCTTTTCACGTATTCTCTGTATGGGATGGACGCACCCCTGGGTTCCCCTCTTCCGGGGTGCTGACCCTTCACAAATTGAATCTAAAAAGTAACAGTTCCTTCTCTCAATGAACTTTGGGTAATGGCTTCACCCCTGGATCTCCCTCGTTCGGGCTTGGACCCTTCAAAAACAGTTCCTTTCAGTATGAAGGCCTTCTGTGGATTCACCTTCTGGTTCAGAGGGCCTGATAGGTTTACGAAAACAACAAACAAAAGTTTCTTCAACACAATGAAAGTTTGTTTCCTGGTTTGATTTATGTTGAGGATTGGTCACCGTCGGATCCCTCTCTTCCGGGCACTGACACCCCCCTTATTTTCAGCCTCCCTCCACCGGGTTCACTATGGCTTCAATTAACTTTTGGGTTATGACTTCACCCCTGGAACTCCCTCGTTCGGGCTCGGGCCCCTCTCAATGCGTAATGTCTTTCAAACAGTTCCAGTGGGCATCCCCCGACAAGGTTCACGCTTGTCAACCCACTGTTTCCTGGGACTTTAGACTTCCCCTTTCTCGTCAGCATCCCTCTTCCGGGTTCACTCTTGCCAACTTCACATTCACTTTGCTTTCAATAATGTGTGGGATTCACTTCCCTTGCTTTCTTTACAGTTCTTAGGTCAAAGGCTTTCGACTGTACAGGGATTTTGCTTGACCTACTGCATAAACACTTTGACCTACCTTGGCAGCTCTCCTACGGCCTTATGGTATCTGTAGTTTCACTCAGACGGGGATCGACCAGGGTCTCTCGAGTTAACAACCACATGGTGCTGGTTCCCTCTGCAGCGGGTCCCCCCTCAACACTTTTACAGTTCTTTGAACTTAGTTTAACTTGCCACTTATCGGTTCTCCCCTCGACTCACCGACTGTGATGAACCGCTTGGCTTTCCTCGCTCCTGCTTATCAGCATCGACATGCTGTGGGTACCGCCAGCATCTGCTGCAACACACTCCGTCTATTGTCCTCGGTCTTACGATTCCTTCTGTGCAGGTTTCGCGGGTTTGCGTCGAAAAGGGCAGGGTCGTGTCTCTCCTTGTCGGCCTCTCGATATTCGCCACCTTTCTCCTCCTTTTGAACTGCTGGTCTGGATAGCCGTCTCGTTGTGCTGTTTGCCTTGCTCATACTGTGCTCTCTTGTTCCACCTTTTATACCTGTGGGGAAGGGAAAGGGCCGTTAGGTGTATATGATTCTGATCAATTGCCTGACTTTGCCTGACCCATATATTGGGACATGTCAGGTAAAGGTCGGAAAAGGGGGTGGGAGGCAGTGGTTTTGAATGTCCTACGTGGTAGGATGGGGGAAAAGGTGTTGAAAGAGGGGGGATACCATGTTTCACCTGTCGTGTCCCACTCCCCGAGGACCCCCCATCCAAGTGATCCTCCCTCACTGGTCCACCGCCAGGAACTGGATCCAATAGCGATGGCTGTATCCTGGCCACCTGGATCACAGACCCCCAGGGTTTAACCAGGGAGAAACCTTCACGTTTCTCACATATCCTTCCCCTATGCAAGGTAGATATGTCTGTTCTTTGGTCAGGTCTTCTGTGGTCAAGATCGGGCAGAGAACAGGGATGGGAGATGTTCATGGACTCTAGCATATTCCACAGATTGTTTTTCTTAGGTAGAGGTAGAATGCTTTTATCGCTTTCTCCACAATAACCTATGAACTGGGCTTCAAGGGATGTCTTAGTTTTTGTTGGTTCGGAGTTTTCCCAATCCCACACCAGCAAGTTTTTGGAGTCGTAGGTCTCTTGCCAGAACCTCTGTGGTAGAAAATCTTTGAAGGGAGGTGGAGATTCCTGTAAGAAAGTAGAGAAAATGGGAATGTCTTGTCCCAGAATAACTTCCTCAGGGAGCTCAGGAATAATGGTAGATGGTATTTCACAGGATTCACCTCGGATTTCAATGTGTACTGGGATTTTAGGATATACCTTGTTGTCTCCATGTACACAAGTTACTCGTACCAGGGCTGCGTGGTCTAGAGGCCTCATTACAGGTCCGGCGGTAACCCTGCCGATGCTACCGGTGGGGTAGCTGCCAGACCTGTAAAAAATTACCAGTGCCTGACTTTCCGGTGCCACCGGGCTATTCCAAATCCGGCGGCCAGGAAGTCAGGCGCCAGTAATTTTGTTAGTCCCCATTCCCATAGAGTCCTATAGCACTCTATGTGAATGGGGACATGGGGGCACCGGTACCGTTGCTAACGGTGCCGGTGCTCCCGTGAAAATGCTGAAGGTTTCGAACTCTTCCTCGGCTTCCTCCCACTCTTCACCCTTCAAACAGTCTATTTCCATAGGTTCCTCTTTTATATTCTTTGGACAGTGTCAAGCTAGATGTCAGGTTTATCTGCAGGAAAAACAGACCAGATGAGGTGTTTTGCTTCCTTTTGTTTCATCCCTTCTACTTTCCTCTGTATGCTTCGGATCAGTTTTCCTGATCTCTACTCACACCCGAGTCATCTCTTCTTTATATGACCCTCCTTGTTTCTCTATTCCTTGAGGTTGAAGCCGATGGATGGGTTTATGGTCTCTTCGATCTTCACATCGGTGGCCTAGGTGGAAGTGTTTAGCAGCTTCCGAATGGTTTTGCGCTGTTTCAATGGCCATGGCTAGAGTAGGTCGATTTAATTGAAGAACCGCTTTTTGTAAAAAGGTGGGTAAGGAGTTGGTAAATTGTTCTAAGGTAAACTGTTCTAAGGTTATTGCTAGTCCATAGGGCCACTGTGTTTTTAACCCGTTCTTCGATTTCTAAAGGAGCCTCTCCCGGGTTTAACCTAATGGCTCCCAATTTCTGCTGATAAAAATTGCAGATTTGCCCTCCTCTTTTAAATAGGCCTTCCCTGATGGACAGGAAGGACGCTCTTTGTGCAAGGTTGATTAGCTGATAGAAGTTTGGAGTTCCCCTTTTAGCAAAGGTCCCAAATAGCATCTCTAAAGGTGCTCCTCCCACCCTAGTTGGTCAGCTAGGCGTTCGAAGTTTAGAAAAACAAAATCCCAAATCTCCGCCTTCGAGATATGGTTGGAGTACGCCTTGGGGTAGGGAAGGCCTTACTTGCAATTCAATGAGTTTAGTTACATTCTCTTTGAGTCTGTATTCGGCCTGTATCTGATGGGCCGCTGATAGGGCAATGATATTGGTTAAGTTAGCCATTTCTTCCGGGGTGGGGGGTGACGTTCAGGGGGTTTTGGGGCTGGGGACTCTCGACTCCTTCAGATAAAGTTTCATAATCTTCAGAGTCCTATGATTCGGAGTCTGTCGAAGGAATGGATTGGGATAGATTGGTTTGTAACCCTGAGGGTACGGCCACTGATGAAGTCTGAATGCCTTGGGAAAAAAAAGGGTTGAGAGGGAGGAGGATTTAGTGCACTAGGTCTAATGAAAGTAAAGACCAGCCGATTTAGTGCACTAGGTCTAATGAAAGAAAAGACCAGCCGAACTTTTAGTATTATTTCGGTCCCTGGGTTATATGTTGGGTTGTATGATATAGTGTGATAGAGGAAGGGTATCTAGTAGGACTTGAGTCTTAAAGAAAAGATCCTATTGAATAGATGGAATAAGTAGTTGAGAGGATAATACCTCTTTCAATGTGGATACACTGTCAGAATCTAGGAGATCAACTATTCTATTTTCCCCTTCGGGTGGTACCACAATTATTAGCATGGGTTTTCAATTTGTATCAATGGAATCATATCCCACCCTGACACCATATGTAAGGAGCTCATGGTGGCAACAGTAATGACAGACACAAGTGATCACAGTTCTAGAGTGTTTATTAAACTGTATACAGGTTGGAAAAAAGCCTAATCTAAACCTAAATCTAAGATGGCAGCAAGCGTCGACCATCAAATAAAAATAAGGCAGTCCTAGTGGGGTTGTGTCAAATAAAAAGGGCCTATACTAAGAGGTTGCCAAACCTTACAACTAATACAAAAAGGGTGTGGGATCGTTTTCAAGAAACAAAAGAAGTGTTCACAAATAATATGCCAGGGTGCGGTTGCTTGGGACTCCCTTTCCCACGTTTTGAGCACGGGTAAGGTGGGATCTTAGAGCACAGCACACTCTCCAGCTTCTCCAGTGCGAGACAACAGTTCCACTTGCAGCTTTCAGGACCGACAATGGCCAAATCTTGTTTCTCTTGTAAGTCTCTTGCCTTCGATGGCCTGACGTGTTCAAATAACGAAACAAAGTTCCTTTTTCACATATTCTCTGTAGGGGATAGTCGCACCCCTGGGTCCCCCTCTTCCGGGTGCTGACCCTTCCAAAATCATATCTAAGAAATAACAGTTCCTTCTCTCAATGGATTTCACCCCTGGGTCTCCCTCGTTCGGGCTTGGGCCTTTCAAAAACAGTTCCTTTCAGTATCAAGGCCTTCAGTAGTTTTGCCTTCTGGTTCTGAGGGCGTGATAGGTTTATGAAAACAACAAACAAAAGTTCCTTCAACGCAATGAAAGTTAGTTTCCTGGTTTTATTTAGGGTGAGGATTCTTATCTCCGGGTCCCCGCTTCCGGGTGCTGACCCCTCTTTACTTTCAGCCTCCCTCCATCGGGTTCACTATGGCTTCAATTAACTTTTGAGTGATGACTTCACCCCTGGGTCTCCCTCGTTCGGGCTTGGGCCTTTCAAAAACAGTTCCTTTCAGTATCAAGGCCTTGAGTAGTTTTGCCTTCTGGTTCCGAGGGCGTGATAGGTTTATGAAAACAACAAACAAAAGTTCCTTCAACGCAATGAAAGTTAGTTTCCTGGTTTTATTTAGGGTGAGGATTCTTATCTCCGGGTCTCCGCTTCCGGGTGCTGACCCCTCTTTACTTTCAGCCTCCCTCCATCGGGTTCACTATGGCTTCAATTAACTTTTGAGTGATGACTTCACCCCTGGATCTCCCTCGTTCGGGCTCTGACTCCTCTCAATTCTTAATGTCTTTTAAACAGTTCCATTGGACATCCCTCGACCGGGTTCACGCTTGTCAACACACTGTTTCTTGGGACTTTAGACTTGTCGACTTCCTGTCAGCATCCCTCTTCCAGGTTCACTCTTGCCAACTTCACATTCACTTTGCTTTCAATAATTTATGGGATCCACTTCCCTTGCTTTCTTTACAGTTCTTAGATCAAAGGCTTTCAACTGTATGGGGATTTTGCTTGACCTCCTGCATGACCACTTTGACCTACCTTGGCAGCTCTGCTACGGCCTTCTGGTACCTGTAGATTCACTCAGACGGGGATCGACCAGAGTCTCTCGAGTTAACACCCACATGGTGCTGGTTCCCTCTTCAGCTGTTCTCCCTCAACACTTTTACAGTTCTTTGAACTTAGTTCAACTTGCCACTTTGAGTCTTTCATTCACCACAGCCCGTCTCTTATCGGTTCTCCCCTTGACTCACCAGCTGTGATGAACCGATTGGCTTTCCTTGTAACTGGAGTCAAGGCCAGTACCACCGTTGCGGGAGCCTCCCTCGTTCCTGCTTATCAGCGTCGACACGCTGTGGGTACCGCCGGCATCTGCTGCAACACACTCCATTCATTGTCCTTGGTTTTACAAGTCTTTCTGTGGAGGTTTCGCAGGTTTGCGTCGAGAAGGGCAAGGTCATATCTCTCCTTGTTAGCCTCTTGGTATTCGCCACCTTTCCCCTCCTTTTGAACTGCCGGGTCTGAATACCGGTCTCGCCTTGCTCGTACTGTGCTCTCTTGTTCCACCTTTTATCCCTGTAGGGAAGGGAAAGGGCCGTCAGGTGAGCATGATTCTGATCAACTGCCTGACCCTTGTATTGGGACATGTCAGGTAAATGGCTCTGGTGTTAGTCCGTTCTCTGGTGGGCCGTGCAAATGTGTTTGTGTCGGAAAAGAGGGGGGGGGGATTCTGAATGTCCTACATGGTAGGATGGGGAAAAGGTGTTGAAAGAAGGGGGCTACTGCCGCGTCTCATCCTTTGGTGTCCCACTCCCACTCCCTGAGAAACTAACATCTAGTTGATCCTCTCTCACTGGTCCACCCCTAGGAAGTGGATCCAATAGCGATGGCTGTGACCTGGCCACCTGGATGATAGATCCCAGAGGTTTAGCCAGGGAGACCCCTTCAGGTTTCTCACACAGGTCACCTGCACATTCAGGGAGTGGTAGTGCTTGCGGTTTTGGTACACTGCTTCATGGGCCTGGGGACCACCAGCGCAACATGGGTACAGTCCAGGGCAGCTATTTTGGGCAATGGCTTGGAACTGTGCCTTTAAAGCATTGACCTGTGCTGGTGTGGTAGGCAGTAAGATGTGGAGTTGCACTTGCTGCAGGAGGGTTTCAAGCACCTGGGCCAACACTGTGCAGAATGTGAGCTGTGCCATGCCGTGCATCATGGCCACAGAGTGCTGGAAGGGGCCAGTTTCAAGAACGTGTAGACACTTGCTTCAGCAGTGGGGGCACAGCTGTCCGGATGTTGATCCTGCTCCCCATATCGTCATGTATTGTGGTGAGGAGCTCTGTTATGGTCTCACCATTGAGGCAGTACAGGGCGACCAACTGGCTGTTGGTGAGGGTTCAGGGTGAAGGCCTAACTCTGGGGATCGGTGCACGCCTTGATTGGGTTGTCCTCAGCCCTCCCTCCCCCGTACTCCCTGTGCCCTGGCCTGGTTGTCCTGCCTCTCTACTTCCAGGTGCAGCATGAGCAGCTGCCTGTCCTAGCTCACAGAGGCTTGTGGCAGCATGGTGTTGGAAACAGTGTTTGGTGTAGGGGTGTGCATTATATAGCCCTCTGGTGGGTGTGAATTGGGTTCACTTGTGGCTTCTTTTCAGGCGCCTGTGTTCATTTACCTCCAGCTGGAATCTGGAGGTAACGGCACCGTGTTTTTGGCGCTATTTGCACCGGTTTTCGGCGCTAATTGTGCTGAACATGGACTTGTGATGCAGCTGTGTTTGCGCCTCATGTGTCCGGCTGTAATAGCGCCGGCTGCTTTTGCAGTCAGCCGTGCTGTATTTGTGTCGGCACATGATCCGGCAGAGCGATATTGGCGGCACTAATTATGTCACTTCAGCTTTTAGGGGTTACCGCTGGACTTGTGAGGAGGCCCTACATAGTAATGCTGCACGTTCCCCAAAAATGAGAAACAGCTCAAGAAGCCCTTCAGAGTTTTTAGTTTGAAGAAGCAACTACTCACCAATTTACTAATTTGTCCTTCAAAGTACAGTTCAGGGTCTAACCAGACACGAAGATTACACACTGAATGAGAAGGTTTGGCACAGGATCCCAGCGAGAATGGCCAGAAAGCCATCTTTCATAAATATTCTTCTTAGTCATCATCCTTCTCTTCACTAGTTCAAGGTAGCTCCTCAGTTGATCAATTGGATACAAGTTTGAATTACCCAAGCATAAAATTAGCTGGGTGTCGCTAACATACATATAACAAATCATGTTGAAGATACGCACTAGCACTCCCAAAGGAGCCATATAAAGATTGAAAAGCAGAGGGCTAAGAGAGGATCCTTGAGCATCCCCGCAGGAGCTATCGCTCATGGCTAAGGGAAAGGGGGGGAAGGCATACTATTTGTATACAGTTACTCAGAAACGATTGAATGCAATCCCATCCTCTTCCCTGTAATCCGAGTTTATAGCTACGGTTCAAGAGAATATTGTAAGCAACCATATCCAAGACTAGAGATAGGTCAATAGTATAAGTACACTGTTACAGTGTGAGCTTGAATGCCTACCTTAGTATTCCATGCGGGCTCAGGGTTTGCTGTGAATAAACCTTCTTCTCTACCACCGCAGTGACTTCATTATTACACTGGTGACAAGGTCAGCAAACCCTGCGAACCCTGTGCGTGCAAGAAATTAAGGCCAAGTACGGCCCGACAGGACTGTGGCGCTGAACAAGTAGAAAGCATGGCTGCCGTTGCCTGCGCTCCCCCTTGAGATGTGTGGGCCCGAGTGCCGGCGGCGAGCAAACCACAAGTGTCCTGAACTGTGCTGCGCTGCCTACACTCCCCTGAGGTCGGTGGGGAACCAGAGGTGTTCAGAACTGTGCTGCGCTGCCTTCGCTCCCCTGAGGCAGGTGGGGGTTGAGCGCGGCCCCTCCTGAGAGTCGGCTCGCCCCACACTCCAGCACAGCTGCGGAAGGAGCCCGCGGCGGAGACACCATCGAAGGAGGTAAGGCGGGGGCTAGGTGTAGGCAAGGCAAACTCCTCCTCCTACCTCCCCTCCCGTAGCGCTAACCAGAGCCTCACATGTTCGTTGAGCTCCCATATGCCGGCAACCCTGCCACCCACTAGCAACAGCCTGGAAAGTGATCGAGCCAGTGGGCGGGGCCCAGTATTCTGCTCAGAAAGTCAGCCTGCATACGCTGTGAAGCAGGCAGGCACTGCTGAGCGTGAACTGTGTCTGCTCCATGGAATAAAACTGTACTCACAGGCACATAGTGTTAAGCCCTATCACTATTTGAGGAATACCTCCTAAATAGTAACCACCCTCCCATTTGACTGACCATCTATTACCCATCTCCCAGCCAGCCAGGGGTGGCGCTGATATCAGTTACATACTGATTTATGTGATTCGTAAGCCATAAACTAAGACACAGTTATGCAGCACAGCAACGCCCGCCCACCTCCAGCCTTTCTCCCTAGTCCTGGGGAGCCTCCTATTGCTTGGAATTTGTGGGTGAACACGTTTAAGGTGTACCTGAGGGCAGCAGGCAGATCCAGATTGAGCGACGATGACAAAGAGGCAGCCCTCTTGAGTTGCCTAGGAACTGAAGGCCTAAGAGTTTTTAGGCACCTGCCGGGGAAAGATGTGCGGGCCCCTCTTGCCGACGGCGGAGATGGGGGAGATGAGGGCGAAGAAATTGTGTTGGCCTACGAGACTGCTTTAGGAAATTGGAGGCACGTTTTGGAAAAAGGACAAATGTGGTGTTAGAAAGATACCACTTCTTCTTCTCAAGAGCCCAGGCCGCTGGAGAAAGTATTGACATGTACATAACGGCATTACGTTTTCTCATTGCATCCTGCAAGTTCACCGGGCTACCGGACGAGTACATCCGTGATAAGATCATGATGTGCACAAGTGATTCCAGGGGGAGGGAGAGACTCTGGACTGAAAGAGATCCTCCATTGGAGAAAGTAATAGAAATAGCGAGAGCTAAAAAGGAGTCCAAGATGAGTGTACAAGAAGTGACTGAAAAAAGCGAGAATGTACACGCCATAATGACTAAAAGAGGGACTGCTGATCACAAGGGAAAGGTCAAGGACATCAGAGGAACATTTACACCAAGAGAAGGGTGTAGGATATGCGGATGGTGGGGACATGCAACTGGCTCGAAGGAGTGTCCCGCTGCCACTGCTGAATGCAGAAAATGTAAAGCGAGAGGACTTTATGCCAGGATGTGTAGGAGCATCGTCCAAAACAGGCTAACAGTCAGGATGGTCGATCCTGATCCAGATGAAGAGAACGTGACAATAGTGGGCGACACCACCCCTGACCCTTGGGTCGAAAGAGTGCGCGAAAGGGTGTTGTTAAGCGTGGGTGCTGGACACGGGAGGAAGGGTGCCATGTTAACTGTGAATGATGTGCCAATGAAGATGATGGTCGATACTGGATCACCCTACACTATGATATCTCCCGAACTATATGTGGCAAGCTACCACAAGCAAGTGGCTGATTTGCTACCTTCTGACATCAACCCGTGTGCATATGGACGGGTGCCAATCAAGGTGTTGGGATATGAATGGGCCCCCATTGAGTTTGGGGGGCGTTTTACTTGAGGAAAGTTTATGTGGCCCACAAGGTAGACTATGCAGTAGGGTGGGATGAACAGGCGGCACTTGAAATAGAAATCCGGCCAGGTAAGGCCGTTCCGGTTCTGAGTGTGAGCACGGACGAAAGCATGCGGAGCAAGATGCATTGTCTGCGGAGTATCTTTAAGAGGCCTTCCCCTGTGTGTTTGCCCCAAGCCTGGGAAAGTTGAAGGGGTTTTCCCATAGGATTGTGCTCAAGAGAGGCGCTGTGCCATGTGTACAAAGTGAGGAGGGTTCCCATGTTGGCTCGAGATGGACTCAAGGATGATTTGGTGAAGCTTCAGGAGGCTGGAATAATAGAAGAAGTAGAGAACTCTGAGTGGTTGGCTCCCGTTGTGTTAGCGCAGAAAGCGGATGGTGGGATGAGAATGTGTGTTGACCTGAGGGACCTAAATGCCAGTATATGGGTGGACAGGCATCCCCTGCCCCACATAAACGAATTGCTCGCACTGGTGGGAAGGGCTGCATGCTTTTCCACATTCAACCTATCGTCGGTTTATCACCAGATAGATCTCCAGGTGAAGTCTCGTCCCTTGACATCATTTGTGACCCCTTTTTGAGCTTTTCGCTTTTGTCAGATGCCATTTGTTTTGGCATCGGCATCAGCAGTTTTTCAAAGAAGTATGCAGAAGTTGTTTGGAGGTATATCAGGGGTTGAGTACTTTCAGGACGATATCCTGGTCTGGGGGAGGAGTCGGAGTGAGCATGATGGAAGGGTACTCAAGGTAATGGAAGTATTGTAGAAAAGTGGCCTCACTGTGAAGTGGAGCAAGTGCCACATGGGGCTACCTAGCATGACCTACCTGGGGCACACCTTGGATGTGAGTGGTATTCATCCCAAGGAGGGTCTTGTGAGAGTGTTGAAGGATGCACCTGCCCCTGCAAATAAAGAGCAACTTAGATCATTCATGGGCCTAACAGAGTACTATAGTCTTTTTGTTGCATCATATGCTGATAAGACGCTGAACATGAGCTCATTGTTAAAGAAGGGTGTCCGTTTCGAATAGTCCGAGAGTTGTCAGGCTGAGTTTGAAGGATTGAAGGAGGAGGTTGACCGTGACCCCTCTCTGGGTTCATTCTCACCCAAAAAGAAGACAGTGTTGAAAGTCAATGCCAGTGAGGTGGGCATTGGGGCAGTGCTCGAGCAGTGGAATGAAGGGGAGTACCGTCCCATAGCGTTTACCTCTAGGGTATTGAGAGACGCGGAACAGAGATATGCTGTTATTGAAAGGGAGGCCCTAGCTGCCATTTGGGCTTCTAAGCATTTTATGACCTTTTTGTGGGGTGTCCAGTATACCTTGCAGACCAATCACAAGCCCCTTGTGCACTTCCTAACCACCAAGGGTTTGTTTCATGCCTCGTCTAGAATCTCTAGATGGATGCCAGATATGCACGCATTCAATTTTAAGGTGGAGTACATCCCAGGTACGAAAAATGCTGTGGCTGACTGTTTGTCTCGCCTTCCCAGTGTAATAGGTGGGGTTGAGGATGACCAGGTGAATGTGGACAAATGCACCATGGTTGCCAGTGTGGTTCCTGCTATTGATGAGGAGGTGTGGGACAGAGAGTGCGCTGTTGATTTGACCTTGACAAGAATCAAGGCGGCACTTAAAAATGGTATTTTAGATAAAGAGTTGGATAACGGTTATGGTCATGTGTGGCATGAGCTGTCGGAGGGTCCGTGGGGCATCGCCAGAGGTCAAAGGCTGGTGCCTCCAGTGTCCCTTAGGTGTAGGATTGTCGCTTTGGCTCACAAAGGGCATCTGGGAAGATCGATGACAAAGAGAAGATTGGGGGAGTCCTATTGGTGGCCCAGAATGGACAGTGATGTGGAGGAAGAAGTGAAAGAGTGTCTGGCGTGTGCCACCATTGCCAAGAGCAAGGCTCCCATCCCTCAACCAGTGTACCCGGTGGAGGTTCGGACGAAGTCTGGGCAAAAGTCGCCATTGGCATCATGGGTCCTATGGATGTTTTAGGAGGAGATTTTAGATTTATTGCTGTTCTTGTGGACTATACCTCCAGGTGGGTGGAGGCAACGGTTCTGGAAACCGTGACCGTAGAGAAGGTAGTGGCGTTTCTAAATAAGGTGTGCCCGCGGGCATCGTCACTGATAATGCTGTGCAGTTTGTGTCGACCCATATGCAGGAGTTTTTGAAGAGCATGGGTATACAGCATCATAGGACCTCCTTGTACAACCCTGCGGCGAACAGACTTGTTGAAAGAATGAATAGATTTGTTAAGGGTGCTGTTCAGCTGGCGGTGGCAAATGGTCTGTGTTGGAGGAGTGTTTTGTCAGAGGCGCTCAAGACATATAGGTACACGCCTTCTATGCTGACTGGATGTTCTCAGTTTGAGCTTATGCGCGGGAGGAAACCAGGTACCAAACTGCGGGTGCCTGCGTTAGGAGGTGGTGCCCATTCTGGTGTGGACATGCAGGGAGTGTTGGAGGCGGTCCGCAGTAAGCAGGAGATGGTCAAGGAGCGTTATGGGTGCAGAAAGCCTTTGTCTGTGTTGGTAGGAGACTGTGTGTAGATAAAGAATCCGCGGCATGTTGCTAAAGGTACCAGTGTGTACATGCAACCTCGTCTAGTTGTCAAGGCGGGGCAAGGGTATGTGAAATTGGATGATGGATCCAAATGGAGTAAGAGGCGTGTTGTTGTAGTGGAGAAGGGGTGTGTCAAGAGCAAGTGTGATGTGGTTAGTGCTGACGTGCTTTCAGCCGAGCCCATGAGAGACGAGGTTTGTGCGAGTTCAAATGTGCAAGGGGAGGGTGACAGCATTGTTGGGCCAAATGTACAAATGGAAGGGGCTGGCCCCGTTGAGAGCTTTGTGTCGCCTGTGCCTGCCAGCGAAGTAGAAGGGTCGAGGAGGGTGCCGGCTAAGTTCATGTATTATGTTGTGGGGGCTGTTGTAAATTAGGTCATGTATGTATTAAGGGTTGTTGTTGTACTTGAGGGGCATGGCTACGAGGCTATGTGAGGAGACGTGTTCCATGAGGGGCTCCGCCGATCCTGCATTGATCCGTCCAGGAAAGTGCACACGCAGGTGCCTGGGATAGCTGAAAATGCATGTATATGCATGTGAAGGCATAGAGCACACTCACTGAGACTTTCATGTCCACAGAACGCGTGAGAGCAAAGTTCTGTACATAATGGGATCTATGATGGCCCGGGACACGCGATGAAACAAAATGGCAGCCTGAACATTAGGACGAAGGAACCCAACGAGAAGAGCCGGCTCCACGACTACAGAGCAGCGAGGGCGATGTTCTTGCCCAGCAATAAAGTGAAGCACATTGCAGTACCCCCTACATGGTTATGGAAGCTGTCTGAACCCGCAACGGAGCGGGCTGTGCGTGGTCGCAGCACGCAGAGGTGAGGCTCCGCAGAAGGATTGTCCCCGAAGCCGTTCAAGGACGGATGTTTGTCACGGCAGCAGGAGACATGCACGCAAGCGCTGTTGTCCTGTGAGAGGACTGAGCGTATGGCTACGACCCCGGCGTCTGTATAGCACCGGGGTCGATACATTGTGGCAAGCTGCCGCTCAAATCATAGCGGGCGGCGAGAACAGCTTTCTATTACGGCAGCAGGAGGTAGGAGCGGTCTGAACACACAGCCCTTGCGTTAGAAGAGCACTGGCGCTGATACTTTGTAGCGAGCGGCCGCTTGAATAATCAGGGCGGGGGCGGCAGGATCAAGCTTGGGGAGACACGTTTGTAGCCCGGAACTGAAGAAGGGCTGGGAGGCGCTTACACGACAAAACCAGTCTTATCTTAGAAAGAGGGTGATATCACAGATGCACTTCGATGCAAGGGATGATTGACCACTGACAGTGGGCCTGGGTGGTACAGGCACGATCAGAGGGGCAGCTTGCAACAACATTTGAATTGAGAAACACAGAGCCACGTCGTTGCGCAGGGCAAGATATTGCTGCATCACAGGGCACTCCCAAGCGCCATACACCTTGGCAATCAGGAGCATGGAAGACACCTGTACACCCGCTGCTGGGACCTAGTGGAGTGTGCATGCACAGGTGGAGTGTGGTCAAGCTCGGACTTCTTGTAAACTGGCCAGCGCATACAGCAGTGAAGCTGCGAGGAGTGTCACCATACTTTAGGGCGGCCGGATCCCCATGCTGTTACAGGAGTCCCTAGCAACAGTCCCCGTAAGGTGACTGAGGAGTCGGACCAACTAAGCGGAGCGAACCGTGTCCGAGAGCATCTGTGGACGCCCACAGGAGCGACAGACAACCCACAGGGCACGCGGAGAGGAGCGCATGAGGGGCCTGTGGAGGCGCTGGTAGGACACAACCCTCTCCAGGCATAGACTCAGCAGCAAACGCAAACCCCCATTCTAGCCCATCCAGACTCCATCTCAGACCGTGGAACGACCCGGAGGAGCCAAAGAACAAACGCTGGGGCGCCCGCATAAATACACACAGTAACACAAGGATGGCCAACAAAACTGGCCAAAACAAAGGGCGAACAACCCACGCTTGAGAAATATGCCAGAACAACGCCTGTGGCAGAAGGGGCCAGAAGCAAGGAGAGGACCCCCACGGGGGGCACTGATGCCACGAACAAAGATCAGCAGATCATGGAAGCAATTGTGGACCTGAAAGTAGCATGGGAAACCAAGCTGCAATCGGCGATGGTCGAACTGAAGGTGGCACTGGAGCTAAAAGTAGGGGCAGTACCTGGAGAGGGAAGTTGCCCCGAACACGGCTGCATGCGCATCACACAAATCCGAGATCCATATCTTAGAACAGCGCATGGCCAACTTGGAAAACAGGGCAGAGGAGGCAGAGGGACGCGCCCGGATGAACAATATACGCATTGTAGGATTGCCGGAAGGGGCAGAAGGACCTAACCCCACGGAGTACATTGAAATAATGCTGCTGCAAGAGATAATGAGAGGGGCTCCGACTCAAGGATTTGCGGTGGAACGGGCGCATAGGGCCCTGACGAGGAGGCCACCACCAGGAGCCCCCCCCGAGGCTGATAATTGCCAAGATCCTGAACGATAGAGACTGGGAAAAGGTCTTAGAACACTTCCGGAAGGGAGGAACGATACAAAGGGCATCGGCAAACATTACGGCATACTCAAGATTACACCCGGCGGGTACAACGTCGACGCATGAACTTCGGTGCAGTGAAAAGAAGATTGCGAGAAGCAGGCTACAAGTACATGTTGATCTATCCTGTGAAAATTAAAGTGTTCCACAAAAACAGATCACTGTTTTTCGATACACCAGAGGATGCCTCAGAATGGCTTAGCACACAGAGCTGCCCCCCGGAATCGGGTATCCAGAAAGAAGATGGCGCAGATAAGTAATATGGAGACTGCGGTACCCAGGGTGTTGCAGTCTCAGACACTGGGACTAGAATATAAGACAGGGCAAAGACTGTCAGAGTAGGGCGTCCAGAGTTGTATATATGTGATCCTTTGAGCACGGAAACTTATTGGCAGGTGTAGGAGCCTTATGGAACCAGCCCTCATACCCCCACATAAAGACCAGTTAGGTCACCGGCAGATCGGTGACACCCTGCTGGGTTCCTAATCTCGGCATTCGGAGGCAGGACCAAATGCGGGGGAGCCTGAGATCTAGGGATGGAGCTGGGCACCAGTTGCGGACGGGTAGGGAGGAGGGAGGGAAAGGGAGGTGTGCAGTGAACATAGTTGGGGAAGGCGGGGAGGGGGGGTTAGTTGGGGAGTTTATATTGAAGTTGGGAGGGGAACGAGCCCATATTCATGCCAAACTAGACAACTAGACTGGAGAGAATAACCGGGGGGGGGGGGGGGGTCTAACCACGCATGGCAATGGGAAGTCTTGCAATAGTAACCTGGAGCGTGCGAGGCCTCAACAGCTACCTGAAGAGAAATAAGGTAATGATGTACCTGAGAAGACAGAAAGTGGATTTAGCATTATTGCAGGAAACCCACCTCACTAAGGAGTAACTAGAAGTGGTTAGGAAAAAGTGGAGAGGGACCACCACGGGAGCGACATATTCTGCTTATGCAAGGGGGGTGGTCACGTGGGTGGCACCTCATGTACCGTTTCAGCTGCCTTCAGACCACAGCAGACCCAGATGGAAGAATGATAGTGGTGCGGGGGATGCTGGAAAACAGAGAATTGAGCATCATAAATTCATATGCCCCTAACCAGGACACGGCAGCCTATTTCAGGGCCCTATAGGGTAAAATTAGCCCCCTACTGGGCGGCGCGATTTTATGGGGAGGGGATTTTAACTGTACGTTACACCCCAAACTGGACAGGTCAGACAGTAAATTAGATAGAAACACCCCGGCCACGAAAGCACTATAGGCCCTGCTGAGAGATTTTGAACTAGAGGATATCTGGCGACAGCAACACCCGGAAGACAGGCATTATTCACTCTACGCGGACCCACACAATCTTTACACGAGATTGGATTATATGTTTGTTGCCTCGGAACTTGTAGGGGAAATAAAAGGCTCGGAATACAAGGCAAGAATACTATCGGATCACTCCCCCCTGGTCTTAGAGTGGAGACACCAGCCCCCTAGAGCGAGAATCCCAACATGGAGGCTCAGAGCAGAGGCCCTGCAGGACTCGGTATTCCGCGAGGATCTAAGGGAGGCGATTCTAGAGTATTTCGATACCAACACAGGGAGCGTGCAGTCAGAAGGAACCTTATGGGAGGCGTTCAAAGTGGTGGTACGGGGTGCAGCCATATCCAAATCCCAGGGGCTCCGAGTGGGCACAGAGCAAGAGCTACAGGAGACTGAGAAGGAATTGGAAGGAATAATGCAGAGGGGGCGGGGGGCACCTCACAGGAGGACGCTGAACGAGTGAACCTATTACAACAAGCTAGCAGGGAGCACTGGGATAGACTATGTAAACTGAACTATAAAAAATATATCGAAAGGCAACATGCAGGGGGAGACAAACCGGGAAGGCTGCTAGCATGGTTATACAAGAATGAGACACCAAGACCAGTGGTTAGAGAGTTAAGGGGGAGAAGGCCAGATCTGGGACACCCAAGAGGGAGTTAACAAGGGGTTCCTTAGATTCTACAAACACCTCTACAAGGACTCAGGGGAGGAGATGGGTCAGGAGATGCAGGAAACACTGGAAGACATAGGATTACCCAAATTAAACAAGGAGGAACGGGAGGACCTGGACGCTCCAATCACAATAGAAGAATTAGAGATAGTGATTCAGAATCTACCCACATGTAAGGCTCCGGGGTCAGACGGGCTCCCCAGCGAATTTTACAAGACATATAAGCAGGAGGTGCTCCCCCCGCTGCTCGCCATGCTAAATGAAGCACTCGAACGAGGGAGGTTGCCGGAGTTTCTGAGGGAGGCGGTGATCATTCCGCTCCTAAAACCTGGAAAGCCAAGCACGGATTGTGGGCCATATAGACCCCTATCCATGCTCAACCAAGACAGTAAAATCCTCATGGCAACGCTGGCAAATAGGCTTAAACGAGTTATTGGCAAACTTATAGACCCCGATCAAACAGGTTACGTTACAGGCAGGAATATAACCGACAATCACAGGAGACTCCACCAAATCATAGAGCAGACGGAGAAGGACCCCGGCGAAATGGTAATAGTCTCGTTAGATGCCATAAAGGCCTTTGATTCGGTGAGGTGGCCGTGGTTGATGGCAGCCTTGAAAGAATACGGGATGGGGCCGGGGTACCTGAGGTGGAACAAAATGGTATATAGCTCCCTAATTGCCAGGGTCAAAACGGGTGCAATAATCTCAGACAAATGGCAACTTAGTAGGGGCACTAGACAGGGCTGCCCCTGGTCGCCCATGCTGTACATCCTTGCCTTAGAACCATTGGCAATCTGCCTTAGGCAACAGTATGGGGAGATAGGGATCCTTACGAAAGGGGGACCGCACCTGATATCTTTGTACGCCGATGACATCCTGCTATACTTGCGCTTTCCAGAAGAAAACCTACAATATGTCCTGGAGGTGATGGAACGCTACGCCACCCTCTCGGGCATTGCTGTAAACCCCAAAAAATCAAGCTTATTTCCCCTCGGAAGATATAGGGGGGCCCCGCATGGAAAACTACCGGTTTTGGCAATACCCTGGCAGACCAGGACATTCCGATACTTGGGAATTGACATATACCACACGGCTGCAGAGGAATACAAACACAACACAGAAAGGGCAGTGGAAGGCATCAAGAACAGTATGGGGTTCCGGTCCAAGCTCCACCTGGCTATGATGGGTAGGGCGGCTTTGATTAACTTCGAGATATACTACCTGGCGGGACAGCTCCAATATGGGGCTAGGTTGTGCGAAGAAGAGACGGCTGAGGCCAGGCTATTGTGCAAGGATTCCGCCCCCTTTTTTCTTAGAGAAGTGGTGTGGTTGCCTAAATCAAAGATGCAAGGAAAAGCGAGATTGCTGGAACTGGGCTGGAAAACATGGAGCCAAATAGTGGGACACCCGACCTCCTGCGCCCCGCAGGCGCCGCTAGTGGCGCTATGCAGGGAGGACTCGCAAATGCTAACAGGGATCCGTAGATACTGGGAACCGATGAGCCTCGCAACCCTCGGAGACATATGGCAAGAGGGGGAGACACTAGACTTCAAGAGATTAATGGAGGACACCAGGGTACATAAAGGCCAATATATTACATATACAAGAATTGTCAAACGTGTGCGAGAAAGGTGGACTGAGGCAGTGCTTGCGGAGCAACCGGATACGGTTATCAAGACGATGTATGATATTTCAGAGGGTGGGCACGAAATATCCCGTATTTATGAACTATTGATGACCAGGGTGGGCAAGGAGTTGCTTCAACTGAGGCAGGACTGGGAGGAGGAGGTGGGAGAACCTATGCAGGATCGACAATGGGATAGGGCTCAAAGGTATTATAAGAAGATGTCCCGAAATGCGAAGCTACAGCAGATCCAGTTATATGTCACTCACAGGACATACATGACCCCTACCAAGATTGCCAGGTTTTGAGGTTCTGTGGCACAGAAATGCCCTAGATGCAGGGAGGTGGAAGCTGGAATGATACAAATGTTTTGGGCATGTCCGGAGGTGGGTAGATTCTGGACAGAGGCTAAACTACGCCTGGCCCAAAAAGGGATCAGGCTGGAGGTGGAGTCAGTCTGAGCATGCATGCTAGGGGGTTTTGCCAGACCACGCAACCAGAAACATATTAGTAAAATGAAAGACCTGGCCTACATCCTCGCCAAACAGAGAATTGCAATGAGCTGGAAAGCAGCTCCGAGACCCAGAATAAAGACGTGGTGGGCTGACCTCCTGAAGTGGGCGGAGACCTGGTATGAAGCAATTAGTAGGGGAGGGGAGGAGGAAGCGGGACCCTTGATAGCGTGGAGATAACTGGTGGCCACGATGGTGGGACCCTCCCAGGCCGACCTCAGTGAAGACGATATGAGTGGTAACGATGAGGGAGATAAACCCGGGGGTACACAAGCAGTTGCATTGAAGTAGGGGCTCGAGTTAAGGGGGTTGGAGGGGGAAGGACTGTGACATAAATACAATGATGTGAAACTGATACGTGAATGTCCTAAAAGTTTGGTGTGTTGTTAATAAAAATTATTTGAAAAAAAAGGGTTGTTGTACTTCCCTTGGTGTGTGTCTGTGTGTGTGTGTAGGTGCGTAGTGTATGAATGCTGTGCGGGGTGTGTAGTGTATGATTGCGGGGTGTGTGTGTATAAATGCAGGGTGTGTATGTGTCTGTTGTGTAAAATACTAAGGGGGGGGAGAAGTGTTACAGTGTGAGCTGGAATGCCGACCTTAGTATTCCATGCGTAGCTCATGCTGCCCCTGTTTACTTGTAGATAGGGTTCCAGATTCCATAAGAGATCAGTTGGTATGTGCTGTTCGGAGAGTCCTGCCGGGCTCAGGGTTTGCTGTTAATAAACCTTCTTCTCTACCACCGCAGTGTCTTCGTTATTACATACACCAGTGCCTCCTGCATACACCCAGAATTGTGTTTGTCTAGCGAGTTAACAAGAATGATTGAGTATTCTAACCCGCATAAAACCTGGCCTGAATATCATCAAGCCAGCCAGTTTCTTCAGCAAAAGATTGGAGTTGTGATGTTACCACAGCCTCCAATAGTTGCCCAATATCAAGGGGTTGTGAAATCGGCTGGTAATTGACCTGCTGTGCAGGGTCCAGCACAGGATATTTTAGAAGAAGAGAGATTGCAGATATCTTAAATTGAATTGATATTTTATTTCTATCGCGCTCGTACACAAGTGTTTCAGAGAGTATGGAACTTTGTCCGCTATCAATGCAGGATTAATAATGAGGCACAGGAACAAACCCTCACATCAGTGCTTCAAGAGGCTGATCAAGACCTGGCCATTCGATAAATATAACTAGACCACCTTCACCACCACCCCACCCTCGCTCATCCCAGCCCAATGTTTAAAGCACAAACTGCATCGTAACTTTTCACAGCCCACCTCCCTCCCCCTATCCTATATTCTGCCACAAATATATACCTTGACCCACCTGAAAGTGAATTCGACCGATGTAACTCATCATGTAACTAATTAAGTATTGGACGCTGTGATACCTCTGGGTCTGGGTGTATAACAAATGTTATAAATAAAATTTAAATTAAAATAGTCCCAAAACCCTGAAATACTTTCGTTACTTTCTGGAAGAAAGGACACAACAATTCAAGCATGGACCTTCGATAACGCCTAAAAGTGACGTGTGAAAGTACCACAGAGATCTCCCCTCTCCCCATTGATGCATAACATACGTATTAGGGCACTAGTCAAGATTTGCATCAAATGTGAACTTAATTATCAGCCTTGTGTAGATGACGCTCAAAATACATCCGAATAAAAAAGGATATACCATTACATTTAGTACATAGTTCACTTGAAGTTGAAATCTGGACGCTGAAGAACCGTCTACAGTTGAATCTGGGAAAAACTGAAATCATATTTGGGCTGAAAATCCAAATCCGCTAATTCAGATGCAATTCTGTTTGATGACCATATGAACTATTCATCACAAAATGTAAAAGAACGTACGTTTTATATGGAAACAAGGCTTGGATAAATGACCAAATAAACTAGTTGGTTAGAATATCTTTTTTTAAAGGAAATCTTTTGATAGAACACCATACATTGAGAAAAAGGAATTGCCAAAGGTAACTGGTTTCCCTATCAATTCTAGAATATGGCTTTCACCCCTGATGTGGGAGAGAGATGGGCACCTTTACCAGTGCTGTGGGTCGTTCAAAGAGGATAAATAAAAATAAAAAATGAAAACAGATGGCTGCCACCATACAGAAAAAAAGGGACAAAGTCCCTTTTCCATTTCCTTGGTGGATGCAGGTAAACAGGGGGAGCGCCGGGACGAGAGCACAAAGCTCTGGTCCAGCAGGTAAGTGTAGAGGGGGGTGGGGTGGTGGGTAAGGATTGTTTTGGGGGCAGGGGAGGGTGGGGATGCAAAAGCGAGAGTCTCCCTGTTTCCTCACCACATTATAAATGTTTTATAATAAATGAAGCCACCCAGAGAAGAGCTTTGGGTGGCTGGAAGCAGCGGGCGGAGAATGTGTATTGTCGCCCACTATTCCAGCCACCTGATAAGCTAAGCACCTTCCACGGGGTGCAAATAGACTATTGTAACTTTACTTGGGTATGCCAAACTACCAAAGGAAAAGTTGCAAAAGTGCAAAATACAGCAGTCTGTTTGATCTGTAGAGTACCACAAATGACACAAAAATCCCCCTTCAGACAATCTCGCCACTGGATACCTGTATAATGCTGCAGCCTACAAAACATTAAGTTCAGAATCAAGTTATCTTCTTATGGTGACTAAATCAACATTTTTAATTCAGAGGAGACTGGATTTGCGGTGGCCTGCCCTTGCCGGTGGAATTCACTGCCAATATCAATGAGACTAATGAATAATTATTTACTCTTTCTCAAAGTCACTGAAAACCTAGCTTTTCTGCTGATCAACTAGGGTCACATAAATACCTTATTTTTTTAAGCGCTTTGACACCGTTAATTCTGTATGTGGCACTTTACAAATACCAAATTCAAATTCAAAATTTTACAACAAATGCAAAGCCAAAAAAGTAGCTTTAGGATTACAGAAACACACAGTGAGTTATTGCACTTATATTTTTCGTAACATGTATAGCATAATTTGTCGTAATACTTTAGTTTCTCTTTTAAGTTAGTATGCCCATCGTCACCCAGCTTTAATGCTTTTATTGCTATTGAACAAACCATTTGTGTGCTGAGCAGAGGTTTATTTTGAACACTAAAAATAAGATCAGACTTGATTTTATAGAACATATTTGGTGTATTTTATTTTAGTGTGTTTAGATATTGCATTACTTTTTCTGAAATAAAGGTGCTGATTCTAACATAGTTTATGGCTGAACTTGTTGCTATCAAATACACTAATACGATAATTTACTTACTTTATTAAATACACATCGAATTTCCCCGCAGAACGGCCTGACTTCCTCTGCTTGAGTTTCCTGGTCCAGCCAACTGGAAGGGTGGGATCATCATATAATGGACCTCGATCACGGATAATGGACCTTCGCTGTTTGGGAGAGACGGACGCTTCAGACTCAGCAGGGGCACTAGGAGCACCTTCCGACGGCTCTGTCTTGGCCACCACAGCAGTCTCTCCAAGCTGCTGAGTGGAAGGCTGCTGTGGCTCGTTTTTTGTGTCATCAGTCTCTTTACTGCTCTCTGGCGTCTCCTTCCTGAGTTTCGGCGGGGCTTCATCATGCTCACTTTGAAACGATTGGTCTTCTCTTTTTTCTTCCCTATGGTACAAATAAACATTTTTCACATGGATGCATATTTTCAAGGAAAATAACAGGTTTTTTCAGAGCAAATTAAAATAATACAAGTATAGTATCTGATTTCTATGGTTAGTCTCTAACAAAGAAAGAAAGAAAAGAAAATCTAGGCAGTAGAAAGAAGATGTGCCATGACATACAAACTTTTAATCAATCAAGACGTTGGAGGTCATTCTGAGTATGGAGGTAGCCATGCCGCTTTTAGTGGCATGGCTACCCCCATACCAGATACCGGGTCCAGGATACTGGGTCCGGGTTCCCTGAATTGGGAAATACCGTGCCATTCCGACCTTTGAGGGCCCAGTATTTCCCCATTCAGGGAACCCAGACCCTGTGCATCCCCATTCCCATTCGAGCCTCCATAGGGCTCAATGGGAATGGGGAGCATGCTAACAACAGACCCGTTAATGACGGGCCTATTGTTAGCATGCTGGACCGCTCGCGGGACCCGCTAAGGATGCCTGGTTATAGCAGGCGTCCTTAGCGGGTCCTGCGAGCGGACCTCGTAATGAGGCGGTAGGGGGTTAACGGGGCCGGCAGCTCTACAGGACCCGTTAACCCCCTACCGCCAGGGTCTGAATGACCCCCATTGTATGGATTGTTCAGAGCATTCATTTTCCTCACAAACTGGGGGTTCAATGGATAACGTATTGCTCAATATAGGTAGTCACATAAAGGCTGATACTCAGTTCAAACATCCAGGTTGGAGCAAAGATCTTGATGAGGAAAAAGGATCACTCACAAATGTGGTGTATTGGTGAACATGTTTATTAATAGAAAGCAGTGACAACACAAATCAAACAGCAACACGAGACATGAAGTTCTGAGTGTTACCTAGCCTCAGAACACCCCAGCCTTTATACACACCAGGGCTCATACTTTCCAATGTAAAGGGGTGGTACCAGCAGGTCACATTTGTACACTGAATTCATCCTTCTAGCAAAGGACAAAGCCTCATATCAGCCTTTGACACCAGCTGCACTCTTTCATGTAAGCCAGAGTTATCAGTGAGGCCAACTTATCGTAACTTAGTTAGTCAAGGTGCCCTCACTCTTTAAAGGCAAGCGAGCGCGTTAGCAATATGACGACTTCCACTACCCTGTGCCAATTTCCTTAAGAAAGCGAGGGCTTAGATCCTGCTTGCATATGCCAAAAGGAAAAACGTCAGAAGCGAGCGATGAAAACGCGAGCATTCCAACAAGCTAGGCGAGAGACCTTCATTGCAAAGAAATGAGCAGTACGTTCTACAGTGTCCGCCACCATTTAAAAATGTCAGGTGTACAGGGCCTACTCACTATAATACTGCAGGGCCAGGCCTGGGGAGTACATACAATTTTCCCTTCCCGTACAAGAGTAGTTGGTTGCTCCGGATTGACTGTATTGTAGAAAGATGAACAAGTTACTTCTTACCTTGTAACGTTCTTTCGATGGGATGTTCCTCCGACATATTCCTTATCTTTGATAAATCATCTCCCAGCTTGCTGGCCTCGGAAACATTTTTCAGTAGAGGGCGCTGCGCGTCTACGTCCCCAAGCTGATGTCCCTCGACGGCCTCTGTATCGGCGCCGAAGTCATCACGCGTATAGATAGACTCGCGCAGCGTCCGTTGCTCAGTTCCGTTTTGACGTTAACATTTGTTTTACATGAATTGTTTATTTACCTTGAAGGAGCGTAAGCTGCAATCACAAGGGAAGTATTACTGCGGGGATGGATGGGAGGGGCGATAAGGAATACGTCGGAGGAACATCCCATCGAAAGAACGTTACAAGGTAAGAAGTAACTTGTTCTTCGAAGGGATTGTGTCCTCCGACGTATTCCTTATCTTTGATAGACTCCCATAGCAGTGGTGTGTAATTGGAGGTGGGAGTAAAAACACCATGTTTCCTTTTAGGAATGAACAAGATGTAATACGGCTTTGCCAAACCTAGTCTCTTGACTAGAGGAGGAATCCAGGTTGTAAAATCTTGTGAAGGTATGTGCGGACGACCATGTGGCAGCCGCACAAATGTCTCGCACTGGAACCCCTCTTTGGAGGGCCGGTTGAATGAGCCCTAAGATTTTGTGGAGGCTCTTTCCCTGCTAGTTTGTAACATTCCAGAACGGGCAAAATAATCCATCTGGAAATGGTATGTTTTGTTATCGGTAGTCCCAATTTGTGCCCTGAGTAACCTACGAACAGTTGGTCTGCTTGCCTAATCCTAGCAAGTCTGCTGATGTAAAAGCTTAAAGCCCACCTTGGGTCCAGCCTATGTAGCCTTTCTTTCTCTTTCCCCGGATGGGGTGGCGGATAGAATGAACGTAAGGTAATTTTCTGAGTGATGTGCAATTCAGAAACCACCTTTGGGAGGAAATTAGGCTTCACCTGTAGGACAAGTTTGCCTTTATGAAAAATTGTATGAGGGGGCTTACAAGATAGAGCTTGTAATTCGCTCACCCTTCTAGCAGATGTTAAAGCCACTAATGAGACAGTTTTAAGGGTGAGAAATCTTAGCAAACAAGAGTGGAGTGGTTCGAAAGGAGTACCCATCAAGAAATTTAAGACTAAATTTAAGTCCCATAAAGGAACATGGAATGGTCTTGCAGGGTAGACATTAGTTAATCCCTTTAGAAATTGTAATACTAAGGGTAATTTGAAATACGAAGGCTCCTCTGCAGTGCGCTTGAAGATCGATAGCGCTGCGAGATAGCCCTTGATAGTGCCAACTTGAAGGCCTGAATTTGCCAAGTAGAGTAGAAAGGATAACACCGTTGGTGTACCACATGAAAAGGGGTCGATATTCTCTTCTCTACACCAGCTGCAAAATTTGTTCCAACGGCAGCGGTATAAAGACTTTGTTGCTTGCCTTCTGGCCGAAAGCAACACCTCCATGACGTAATCAGGGAGGTCCCAATCCTTGTATGTCAACCTTTCAGAAGCCAGGCGTGAAGGTTGAGGGTTCTGATGTCTGGATAGAGAACCTGACCTCCCTTCTGTGACAGAAGATTCTCCTTGAGTGGAAGACTAATTGGAGGGCAGATGGACATGTCCAGAAGGTCCGGGTACCACGTTCTCCTGGCCCAGTCTGGGGCAATTAGGATCATGGTCCTCCGGAATCTTCTCAACCTCCTGATCATTTGAGGAATGACAGGGACTGGTGGAAACGCGCACAGGAGTGGAAACTCCCAGTCCACTACGAACACGTCCCCTAGAGCTCCTCTCGGGGGAAATTCCCTTGAACAAAACAGATCGCACTTCCTGTTGGTACTACAGATCCACTTGAGGGGTTCCCCAAAGGGCTAAGATCTCCTGAAGGACTTCCTGAGCTAGTTTCCACTCGTGCGAGACTGTGCCCTGCCTTCTCAGAGCGTCGGACGTCAAGTTCTTCTCTCCGGCTAGGTGAACTGCCGATAGAGAGATTCCTTCTTGAATTGCCCAAAACCAGACCTGCATTGCCTCTCTGCACAGTGGCAGTGATCCTACGCCTCCTCTTTTGTTGAGGTAGTGCATGGCCACTGTGTTGTCCGTCATTATCAGGACATTCTTCCCCTGTACAGATGGCAGAAAAGCTTTCAGCGCTAGTCTGATTGCTCTCAGCTCTAACAGGTTGATATGTAGTCTGGACTCCGATGGAGACCAACGACCGCTGGTGGTCAAGTCGTTGTTATGGGCTCCCCAACCTGTGAGTGAGGCATCTGTGACTACTGTTATCTCCGGCCATGGTTGCCAAAACAGTTCTCCCTTCAAGATGTTTTTCTGACAGGCCCACCACTGAAGGTCTCGAGCCACCTTGTCCGGAAACCTGAAGGAGGTCTGTCATTCTCCCTGAGAATTGCGACCACTGAGTTCTCAGTGCCCACTGAAGAGATCTCATTCTCAGGCGAGCCTCTGGCACAAGGAAGATGCAGGATGCCATGAGGCCTAGCAACCTCAAAAAGTCAAAGGCTGGGAGACGTTGGACATTTTGAAACTTAGGGACTCATTACACGGAAGGCGGTAATGGTTAACGGCCACCGTTAATGGTAACTATGACCGTTAACCATTACTGCCTTACTACGAGGTCCCTTAGGGGGTTGGTGCTTTAACGCCTGCTTTTTGCAGGCGTTAAAAACCAACCCGCTAAGGGACCTCGGAGCTAATTACGGTACCACAAAATTGCGGTGCCGTAATTAGCGCCTTCCCCATTCCCATAGAGCCCTATGGGGCAGAAATGGGAATGGGGAAGGGCAATGGCGGAAGGGGGATTTACCGCCCCACCAACCTTGGAATGGGGCGGTAAATCCCCTTTCCGCCAAGGCGGTGCCGGTATTTTACCGGCATGAGCCATGGCGCTAATAGCGCCATGGCTCACCGCCTTCCGTGTAATGAGGCCCTAATTAGTGACCATCTGCAGAATATCTTGAGCCCTCACCTCTGGTGGCGAGGCTTTTCCCAGGGAAGTGTCCAGAAGCGCTCCAATGAACTGGAGTCTCTGTGATGGTATCATCTGTGACTTCTTTAAATTGAGGGAGAAGCCCAGTTTGTGAAGGAAGTGGCAGACATAATCTAGCTGAGTCTGAGCTTGTTCCGGAGATACAGCTCTGATCAGCCAATCGTCCAGGTAGGGGTAGACGTGAATCCCTTCCCTCCTTAGACTTGCAGCCACTACCGACATTAGCTTGGTTAAGACCCTCGGGGCAGAGGTCAGCCCAAATGGTAGAACTCGAAATTGATAATGAGAGCCGCCAATTGCGAACCTCAGGTATTTCCTGTGTTTGAGATGGATTGGCACATGGAAATAAGCATCCTGGAGGTCCAGAGATACCAGCCAGCCCTGAAGCTGGAGGGCCTGAAGGATCTGAGAGAGGGTTACCATCTTGAACTTGTCCTTCCTGAGGAACTTGTTCAATTCTCGTAAATTCAAGATAGGTCTCAGTCCTCCGTCTTTCTTCGGGATGAGAAAGTAGGGGGAGTACCAGCCCTTGTTCCTCTCCACTACAGGTACTGGTTCTATGGCACCTTTCTCTAGCAGGTCTACAATTTCCTGCAAGAGGAGCGGATCTGGAACTTTCCAAGAGCTGTTCCCCGGTGGATGACTCTGAGGGATGCGTAGAAAAGGCAGGCAGTAACCTTGGGCAACTGTCTCCAATGCCCAAGCATCTGACGTAATAGCATGCCATTCCGTCATATGTTAAGTTAACCTGCCCCCTACTGGTGTCTTGTGAGGAGAGTCCTCAGAGCGGTTTAGAGGCGGCTGATGCAGATGCCAAGGGTAAAGAGGCACCTGCTGCTGCAGCTTTTGCATTTTTACCCCGTCCACCTCGGGTGAATTTTTTCTGACCCCTTTGAACCGGCTGTCCTCTGCCTCTTCCGAATGCGGAATAGAAGCAAAAGGGCTTACCTCTGCAAGAGGTTCCAGAGGGGCGATATGGTGTCTGACGGATTGCAGCTCCCAGGGATTTTGCTGCTGCCTTTGATGTTTGTAGTTTTTCTAAACTGTCATCCGCCTTCTTACCAAACAAAGAAGAGCCGTCAAAGGGCATATTCAAGAGTCTGCTTTGCACATCTTGAGCAAAACCAGACTTTCGCAACCAAGCAAATCTCCAGGTTGTTGTACTTGCCGCCATGGCCCTGCTGATGCTGTCAGCAGAATCGATGCCAGTTTGAAGGGATCACACATAGCGGCTTTACCATCCTTGATGATGTTTAGGAACGCTTCCCTTTCTTCTCCCTCCAGGAGGCAGTCAGCCGTTGATGAAGCACACTCCCAAAGTGTGTGACTGAACCTTGCGAGCGTACAAGTAGCATTGATGGATTTCAACGCCATGCTACATGCAGAAACTACTTTTTGGGCCATAGAGTCATATCTCTTATCGTCCCTGTCCTGTGGAACAGTAGGGTAAGCCGATTTACTACCTGATGAAGTAGCTGCCTGAACAACCAGACTCTCCGGAGTTGGGTGTTTGGATAAATATTCAGGGTCAGCAAAAGACACCCTATATTTAGCTGATAATTTTTTGTTAACCGCCTGGATTACCTCAGGTGTTTCCCAGTTTGCCAATATTCTCCTTTGTAATGCCGATCCTCCTGTGGACCTTTGACCAAGATGTCTGTGAGGTCGTCTTGATGAAAAGCAGATGAGGGTGTGGACCACCCCATAAACTCTATTATCCTTGCCATCAAGGTTCTATAAGGGGTTTCAGCATGTTCCCCTGGGTCTGGTCTGGCAAATTCCACTTCTGGGGAAGTGTCCAACCCACTTGCTTCCTGTAAGGATTCTTGAAGGTCTTTGAACCTACCTTCCTCAGAGGTAAATTCCTCTGGTACAGGAGTTGCAGATCCCTGCAACTCGAAAGGTCTTTCCTGATCCGAATCCTCCCCTTCTTCATAAATAGATGATAAGACTCTGGAGTGATCAGGTCTTGAAAATGGTATAAATCCCATTTCCAGAGCAGAAGGGACCAAATTCGTCATGATTGGCTGAGAAAACTTCGATGTCGTCGACGCGCACGTTAAAGGCTTCGAAGGCATCGAAAAATGCGTCGAGAAAGGTGGTAGAGGCCTCGAGGAAATCGAGAGTATCGGGATTCTACTCGAGGTTGTCGACGACATTCTCGTGATCGAGGCTCTGGGTATGGCCACTGGCTGTGAGGTGGCCGTGGGTTTGTCCTTTCTCGGCGTCGACGTCGGCATCGAAGACGGCGTCGACTCGACTGACCTGTGCGTCGAAGAACCATCGAAGACGCGACCCTGCCTTTACTCGAGGATTTGTGACGCTCTCGAGTGGCTTCTTTCGCCAGGTGCTACGACTCGCGGCGTGTTGATTTTTCGGGTCTTTCACCCAGGGTATCACCCTCAGCAGTCTTCAAGGGGGTTGAGGCTGCTTTCTCGAAGACGCTAAGCATCTTTTTCCTGAATTCCTCCCACTCAGCCTGAGAGCTGTGTTTTGTGGGGCAGGAGACCCTTTTTGGGGAAACGGAAGAAGAAGAAGACGAGGAAGGGGATCTTCGACGTCTCTTTTTGAATGCTTAGATCTCAAAGAGTGATGGGAACTGCTTCGAGACCTAGAACGAGAATGGCTTTTGTGATGGCGAGGAGACTAATGTCTCGACCCCGCCGAGGAAACTTTCGAAGAAGTTTTAACTGCCTTACCTCTCTCGAGCTTCCCCTTACGCTCCTTCAAGGCTTTCGCCGTCATGGACATGCAGTCCTCGCACTCCAAACAATGGTGCTCGATTCCCAGGCACCACAAACAGATCCTGTGAGGATCCGTCAACGACAATTTCTTTCCACAGTCTCGACATTTTTTTAAGCCGGACCGTGGAGTCGTCGGTTCGGGTGAGGAAGCCATCGAGTACGAGTCGGTATTCACGAGGAATAATGAAGTATATTTGACTGAAGAACTGAGCAACTATATTCCGAGGCCCCACGAAGTGCGGAAAAACGGAACTGAGCAACGGACGCTGCGCGAGTCTATTTATACGCGTGATGACGTCGGCACCGATACAGAGGCCATCGAGGGACATCAGCTCAAGGCATGTCGACACGCAGCGCCATCTACTGAAAAATGTTTCCGAGGCCAGCAAGTTGGGAGATGATCTATCAAAGATAAGGAGGACACAATCCCTTCGAAATATTTTTTGTGTATAAAGATAATTTCTCAGTGATGAGAAGAACTCAAGGAATCTCACCAGCTAGTAAGACGGTTGAAATCTGAGGGGAAGCAGCAGGGGTGGAGCCATACACTTGACGTCATATAGGTAGGGACCAAAAGCACCCACAACAATGTTGATGGGACACTCAAGGTGTCAAACGTTTTTCCATAGGAAAAGTATTAAATTAAAATAACCAGGGATTCCCAGCCTGACGACGGGGAATATTCACAGCATGTGAATCTATGAAACATCCAATGCTGGAGAAATAACTGTTTTTGCGAAACAACCGGCTTAAAAAACATGAACCAGTTAGGATAAATTGGATAGCTGCCTCGACCATAGTAGATTCTGGGAGTAAACAAACTGCAGTAAGAGCAGATTTAATCCCTATTGAAGACCAAACAATAGGAAGACCCGTCAGAATAACATGTGTACATGGGCATCAGGAAGTGCACCATCAAACTCCAGTAGTTCTTGAGATCAGAGGTAGAAAAACACGTGTACATTCTGCAGTCATTCCGGGACTTCCAGAAGAAACTATAATCGGTACAGACTTCCCCAGTTTAAATGTATAGTGGATGAAAAACATTCTTCGCAAACATATTCGCCCAAAAACACCTGGAAGGAAAAGGAGTTTCTTCACAAAACAGTATCTGGAACTGGAAAAAGGAGCCTCAAACCCCCCAAATCCCAAGACCCTGATGTGGCAAACTCTGTCATAAAGGCGAAAGGTATGTGACGAATCTTCGGATCTCGTTCCTTCTCCCCTAGGGGCCAGGGCGGTGCGTCCACAGTATAATAGTCCCCATTGGGGTGGTGCACATGCAGGAGGAAGCCCCTTATGGGATTAGGCCTACCCTCTCCTTAACTGATAGAATCAGACCCCTCATATATTTTGCCAAACAATACCAACATGTTTTATTCTGAGGTCAGACCAGCTAACACGATCTGCAGGAGGAAGCCTCAGGAATTTCAGATTCAACAGCGGGACTGGGAAGAAGAAGATGACAATGAGTAGGAAGATCACCCCGCTAAACTACGGAAGGTGGTCTACTTCTCCGCCGTATCTCATTGGAGCAACGAGATACAAAACAGACGAGGGAAACCAAAGAAGAGAGAGATCCTCCGGAGAAGTGATGTCAGGAAAGCCGACCCTGCAACTGTGAAGCTGGAAGCAGAGACGGCTTGCGCCGAGCAGGAAGAGAGAGCGAACGTAGGCCAAGACCTGGTCACTACTAGTCTCGCTTCTCAGGTAGCCAATGGGGCATCCCACGGTACCTGCAGCAACAGCAAGCCAAAAGGAAACTGCAAGAGAAACGCAGCGCACCACCAAACAGCTCCCAAAACCAAAAGGAACCCAAACGCTAAGGGAGCCTTGAAAGGGAGTCCTGTTGCACAGAAAACGCAAACCAACATCAAAGGCATGCGGGCTGGCAGAAAGGAACAGGAGGTCTGGGGAAGCCGGGCGTAGTAGTGGGAGAACCGAATGAGAGGGTTGGGCAGAGAAAACCTTGGGGAACACCTTGAGAGAAATACCGACAAAAAGAGGATCGGATACCATAAGCATCACAGAATCAACAACAAGGTAAAACCCGGCTTGGTATGAGAGTGAACCAAGCTACTGAGGATGGGGTTGCAAGTCTAGGACCCGCTCCTATATTTGAAAAAAAGAGGTTCTGAGACCCTGAAAACAGAGAGTCCATGCTTGACAGAAGAGTAAACCAAGCAACCCGAGAACGGCACAGCAATTCTGGGACTTGCACCCATATTTAAACAGGAAACCTGAAAACCAGAGAATAAGAAGGTCTGAAACCCTGAAAGCAAGAGAGCCCTGGTAACGTTCTTTTGAATTGGATGTTCCTCCCACAAATTCCTCACTTTATGATAATTATCTCTCCAGCTTCAGCTGCTTCGGAATTTTATTTTTTCGACAGAGGGTGCTGTGTGCAGTGTTGTAGAGTCGATGTCCCTCTAGGGCCTCTGTTCAATGTCATCTTCAGTATAAGTAGCGCACACAGTGCCCGTTGGCTTCAGTTTGGTTTTACCCCCTCCTGAAGAGGAATTAACAGGCGTACCCTAGACTGTAGGCTCACAGAAAGCGTAAAACTTAATAAAACGTCCATTGTACGGCAGGGTAGACTGGGAGGGGCGATGAGGAATACGTGGGAGGAACATCCAATCGAAGAACAAGTTACTTACCAACTGTAACGTTCTTTTGATTGGATGTTCCTCCCACGTATTCCTCATTTTAGATATATCCTTTCCTTCAGCTTGCTGCTTCAGAAAATCTTTAGAGGGCGCTCTCCTCGAGGCCGCGGCGTCGATGTCTCTCGGCGGCACTCGTCGAACACTGACGTCATCGCCTGTATAAGAGCCTCGAGCGTGCCCGCTGGCTTCAGTTCTGTTTTTTCGTATATTGTAGTCAATTGATTTTGATTAATGGCGTGCCTCTTTTGACCCAAGCCCTAAAAGAACTTAGAGTGTAATACACGTAAACGGTACTGTGGGGTTGGTTGGGAGGGTTGATGAGAAATACGTGGGAGGAACATCCAATCGAAAGAACGTTACAGTTGGAAAGTAACTTTTCTTCGAATGGATTGTGTCCTCCCACGTATTGCTCATCTTAGATAGACTCCCAAAGCAGTTTTGTCTCGGAGGTGGGAGTACAGAATTTTTCTAATTGTGTACAGAATGGAGTACAGATTTAGCAAACAGACTTCCTTGAGAATAAGTTGAGTTCAGAGCATAATGTTTTATAAAGGTATGCATGGATGACCATGTGGCTGCTGCACAAATGTCTTGTACAGGGACACCCCTTTTTAGTGCTGTCGAAGTTGCCATGCCCCTGGTTGAATGAGCTCTCAATCCATCAGGTGGTTCTTTCCCCGCCAATCCATAACATTCTGTTATAGCCAAAATTATCCATCTAGATAATGTTTGTTTGGTTACCGCCAGTCCCAATTTGTGTCCTGTGTATCCCACAAAAAGTTGATCACACTAATGTATTTTTGCCAATCTTGAAATGTAGTAACTAAGAGCTCTTCTGGGATCTAGTCTATGCAGCCGCTCCTCTTGTTTGCTTGCATGAGGAGGAGGGTAAATATTAGGTAAAGTTATTTTTTGTGACAGATAAAAGTCTGAAACCATTTTTGGCAAAAAAGATGGTTTAACTCTAAGAACTTGTTCTTATAAAAGAGAGTGTGAGGCGGACCGCTAGAGAGCACCTGCAACTCACTTACCCTGCGGGCTGATGTCAATGCTACAAGGAGTATTGTTTTCAAAGTAAGGAGCCTTAGCGGACAAGAGTGTAAAGGCTCAAATAGAATACATGTGAGAAATTTTAGCACTAAATTTAAATCCCACACTGGACCCTGGAAAGGTATTGGTGGAAATACATTGTTTAACCCTTTCAAGAATTTAATTATTAAAGGTATCTTGAAGTAAGATTCTTCTTCTGAAAAGCGCTTAAAAATTGATAGCGCTGCTAAGTATCCTTTTATTGTACCAACCTGGAGCCCCAGATTAGCTAAATGTAACAGAAAAGATAAAATTGTGGGGATATTACATTGAAATGGGTCCACATTCTTTTCTCTGCACCAGTTACTGAACTTATTCCAACGACACTGATACAAAGATTTCGTTGCTGGCCGAAAGCAAAATCTCCATTACGTCATCCGGAAGATCCCAATCCTTATATCTCAACCTCTCAGAAGCCATGTGTGAAGGTTGGGTATGTTGACCTCCGGATGGAGAACATGGCCTTCCTCTCGCTAGAGAAGATCCTCTCTTCTTGGAAGACTTATTGGAGGGCAGATGGACATGTCCAGAAAGTCCGGGTACCACGTTCTCCTGGCCCAATCTGGGGCAATTAGGATCATGGGTTTCCTGAACATTCTCAACCTCCTTATTACCTGAGGGATCACAGGGACTGGAGGAAACGCATACAGAAGAGGAAATTCCCATTGCACTACGAATGCGTCTCCTAGAGCTCCTCTCGGGGGAAAATCCCTTGACCAGTACAGTTCGCACTTCCTGTTGACGCTGGTCGCGAACAGATCCACCTGCAGGGTTCCCCAAAGGGCGAAGATCTCTTGAAGGACTTCCTGAGCTAGTTCCCACTCGTGGGAGACTGCACTCTGCTTGCTCAGAGCGTCCGCTGCTGTGTTTTGCTCTCTGGCTAGATGAATTGCCGAAAGAGAGATCCCTTCTTGTATTGCCCAGAACCAAATTTGCATCGCCTCTCTGCACAGCAGCAGTGACCCCACTCCTCCTCTCTTGTTGAGGTAGTACATGGCCATTGTGTTGTCTGTCATTATCAGGACATTCTTTCCCCGTACAGAGGGCAGGAAGGCCTTCAGTGCTAGTCTGATTGCCCTCAACTCCAAAAGGTTTATATGTAGTTTGGACTCCGATGGAGACCAACGGCCGCTGATTGTCAGATCGTTGGTATGGGCTCCCCACCCCGTGAGTGAGGCGTCTGTCACTATTGCTATCTCCGGCCATGGTTGCCAAAAAGATTCTCCTCTGAGAATATGATGTCTGCAAGCCCACCATTGTAGACCCTGTGCCACTTTGGCTGGAACCTGCAACAGATCTGACATTTCCCCTGAGAATTGAGACCATTGAAGGGACCTCATTCTCAACCTGGCTTCTGGCACCGAAAAATGCAGGATGCCAACAGACCGAGCAACCTGAGAAAATCGAAGGCCAAGAGATACTGGGCATTCTGGAATTTTGTTACCATCTGCAGAATGTGGTGAGCTCTCTCTTCGGGAGGCAAGGCTTTGCCCGAGCAAGTATCCAGGACTGCTCCAATAAACTGGAGTTTCTGTGATGGTATACTGTTTGACTTTTTTAAATTCAGAGAAAACCCTAGTTTCATTCTTGGACAGATGATCCTGGGCCTGCTCCGAGGAACGTGCTCCGACCATCCAATCGTCCAGATAGGGGTAGACATGAATCCCCCCTCTCCTGAGACTCTCTGCCACCACCGCCATCAACTTGGTGAAAACTCTTGGGGCGGAGGTTAACCCGAATGGCAGAACTCGAAACTGATAGTGAGACTTGCCAATCGCAAACCTTAGGTACTTTCTGTACTTGAGATGGATTGGCACATGAAAGTAAGCATCCTGAAGGTCCAATGATACCAACCAATCCTGGAGTTGGAGAGCCTGAAGGATCTGAGAGAGTGTGACCATCTTGAACTTGTCCTTCCTTAGGAACTTGTTCAAGTTTCTCAAGTCCAAGATGCGTCTCACTCCTCTGTCCTTCTTTGGGATGAGGAAATATGGGGAATACCAACCCTTGTTCCTCTTCGCTACAGGTACATGTTCTATTGCACCTTTCTGTAGCAGGGTTAAAACATTCTGCAACAGTTACGGATCCGGATGATTGACAGAGTTGTATCCCGGGGGGAGATTCTGCAGTTTCTTTAGAAAAGAAAGACAGTAACCTTGGGATACTGTTTCCAGTGCCCAAGCATCTGAAGTAATGCCCCGCCATTCTTCTAGATGCTGTGAGATTCTGCCTCCCACCGGGGTTTTGTGGGTCAAAACCTCAGAGTGGTTTTACAGCAGCTGTAGCAGCGGCTGAAGAGACAGATGCCGCTGCTGGGGCAGATCTAGCGCCTTTTCATCGCTCCCGTGGAAATTTTCTTTGACCTCTTTGACTGGCCTGTCCTCTTCCTCTTCCAATTGAGGAATAATAACGAAAAGGACGACCCCTCCAGGAAGATGAGCCTGTGTAGGGGCGTTGCTGAGGTTGTCTTATGGCGGCACTGAGAGATTTAGCCGCCGCTTTGGAGGTCTGCAGCTTCTCCTTCTTTCATCCGCCTTGCTGCCAAACAACGTTGAGCCGTCAAAAGGCATATTAAGAAGTCTGGATTGCACATCTGGTGGAAAACCAGACTTTCTTAGCCACACAAATCTATGTAGCACTATGCTAGTTGCCATGGACCTACTGATACTGTCAGCTGTGTCCAGACCTAATTGAAGGCATTCTCCCGAAGCCTCCTTTCCATCCCTTATTATGGCTAGAAAGCCATCACGCTCTTCACCTTCTGGGATGTGTTCAGCTGCTGCTGACATGCAGTCCCACCAGGTATATGTGAACCTTGCCAAGGTACAGGTTACATTAGTAGATTTCAAAGCCATACTGCCTGATGTGAAAATCTTCCTAGACCATGCATCCACCTTTTTATCGTCCCTATCTGGAGGGATTGTAGGGTATGCAGCATTTCTTGTGGAAGTGGCTGCTTGTACTACCAGACTTTCTGGAGTCGGATGTTTACTCAGGTATTCTGGATCAGAATTGCATGGTCTATATTTAGACACACATTTTTTATTTACTGCCGGAATGGCTTCAGGGTGTTCCCATGCAGAACTAACCCTTCTCTGCAAGGCAATGTGAAAAGGGAGAATGGGGTCTTGTTGAGAAGTTCCTGATCAGTCATGTCATCATCTTGACAGACTGGTGAACTCCTACCCAACCCCATAAATTCTGTAACTCTATTCATGTGTTTTCTGTAACCCGCATCAGCCTGCTCTGATGGGTCTGGCTTGTCAAATTCGTACTCTGGAGAAGTGTCCAGACCACTTGCAGTCTGTAAACATTCTTGTAGATCTTCAATTTGTGATTGAGGATTAATTAATTCCTCTGGAACAGATCTTGTGCCAAATTTAACACCAGCAGAGGTGACTTCTTCCAATTCTGATAATTCTCCCTCATTGATAGATGACATGGTCCTGAAAATGTCATGTCTATTCTCAGGTTGAAAAACCTTTTCTGGTAATGTGGGTTTTTCCCTTATAAAAGGCTTGGGCGTCGACGAAAACATCGATGGTGCCGATGTCATAACCACATCCTTCGACGTCGTCAAGGGAACCTTCGATGACCTCGATGTAATCGTCAAGGGGGTTGCGGAAACTGTCGAAGGAGCTTTCGGAGTTATCGAACGTGAACTCGACGTAGCTACCTTCGAAGGAATTTTCGACTCAAAGGCCTTTGAAGTCTTCAATGGCGTTGATGTCGACTTCGAAGGCGTATGATGTTTCGACACCATTTTGTTTCCCTCTACCTTCGATTTATGCACCGAAAGGTCTTTTTCATGAGGTGATCGGGAAGATTCCCTCGATGGCGCCCTCGACAACTTTTTATCAGCTTTTCTTGTTTTGGACCTCCATCTCACACAATTTTCGTGAGTAGGGGCATGGTCTTCTTTTGTCTTTTTTGAGGGGGTCTGGGCCGCATTCTCAAACGTTTTAAGCATGGAAACTCTGTCTTTTCTTTGCCTTTTTGGATGACGAAGAAGACTTTCTCGATTTACTCCTCGACCTATGCTTTTTACGATACTTTTTCAAAGACTCGGCCGAGTCTTTCCCTTTCGAAGTAGACTTCGATGAACCCTCCCCCATCGCCAGTTTACCTCTGCATTCTTTCAAGGCTTTATGGGTCATCGACTGGCACGAACCACAGTCTTCAATTCAGTGGTCGGAACCGAGGAACCAAAGACAATTTTTGTGTGGATCTGTCAGAGACATTTTCTTTCCACACTTCAGACATTTTTTAAATCCCATCTTCGGCGTGGAATGGTTCGAAGAAGACGACATAGCTTTTTCTTCACAAAAGATTGAAGCGCTCTTTGAAACGATCCGAAACAAAGCTAACGGAAAAGCGGAACTGAAGCCAGTGGGCGCGCTCAAGGCTCTTATACAGGCGATGACGTCGGTGTTCGACGAGTGCTGCCGAGGGACATCGACTCGCAGCCTCGAGGAGAGCGCCCTCTGGTGGAAAGGAGAACATTTTTCCGAAGCATCAAGCTGAAGGTAAGGATATAACTAAGATGAGGAATACGTGGGAGGACACAATCCATTCGAAAGAACGTTACCAAGGGTAAGTAACTTCCCAAAGCAGTAATAATTTGGAGGTGGGAGTACAAATTCAATTTTGATCTAATTATCGACTGAATGAAGGACTGCTTTTGAAAATTGTCCTCCCCTAACTGAAAGATCAATCCAGGCAGCAATGTCTTACAAAGGATAGACGACCAAGTGGCCACTGAAAAATATTTAATTGATTGGCACATCTCTTTGAAGAGCAGCAGAGGTTGCCATGCCCCTTGAGGAATATGCCCTAAGGCCTTCCGGCGGGTCCTTGCCCGCTAACCTGTAGCATTCACTGATAGCCAGGAGGATCCTTCCGGATTTCGTTTGTTTAGTAACTACAAGACCCAATTTGGGACCAGTATAGCCAATGAATAATTGGCCATCCTGGCGAAATTTAGCCATTCTGGATATATAAAGACAGAGAGACCTTTTTGGGTCCTATCTATGCAACTTCTCCTCCTTTCCTGGATGAGGAGGTGGATAGAAAGTTAGCAATGTAATGTTTTGTGACGAGTGGAAGTCAGAGAATACCTGCAGTAAAAAAGAAGGCTTTACCTTGAGAAGGACCTTGGGCCTCATTATAACTCAGGCGGTCCGGAAATAACGGTGGCGGTAAACCCGCCGCCACCGTTGTTTCCGGACCGCCTGATCCCGACTCCTGCAGGCGGGAGGTGATGTTCCCGCCAGGTCTGACCTGGCAGGTTTAACACCGCCCGCCTGCAGGCGGCCGAGGAACCACCGGCAGCATTACGAGATGCTGCCGGTGTTTCCATGATCCCAATTCCCATCGAGTCCCAGAGGACTCGATGGGAATGGGGATTAACACCATTCCGCCTCCGTGATTCCCAGAAAACTGGGGTTGTAATGCCCCGGTAATTCCGGGAATCACGGAGGCGGAACGGTAATACGAGTCCGGCGGTAACCATGCGGTTTTACTGCCGCAGTTACCGCCTGACTCGTAATGAGGCCCCTTGTCTTTATGGAATACTGTATGTGGAGGTTTACAGGAAAGGGTGTACAACTCGCTTATCCTGTGGGCTAATGTTATTGCAATAAGCAAAACGGTTTTTAATGTCAATAGTCTTAAAGGACATGAGTGTAAAGGCTCAAAGGGAATGCATGTTAAAAACTTTAACACTAGATTGAGATCCCATACAGGGACATTGAATGGGACTGGTGGATATACATTAGTAAGACCATTCAAAAATTGTACAATCAGAGGGATGTTAAAATATGAATCCTTCAAATCGGAGAGAATCAATATCACGAGAGGAACCAGGCAGGATTGCCCCCGGCCCCCCATCTTTGCACTCTCCATGGAACCATTTGCAAGCAGAATCCGACTGAATTCGGCAATTCACGGCCTTATGGTCAAAGGAGAGTCTTACAAAGTTGCCCTATACGCCGACGACGTACTACTAACAACCACCCAACCAGAAGAGTCCATGCAGGCAATCTGGCAGGAATTAGAAGCCTTCAGAGAGGCAGCAGGATTCCAGGTAAACTTCACGAAATAAGCTGCAATGAGCATCAACATGCAGAGGAAACACAAGGCTTCCCTGGAAGCCAAGCACCCAATCCCAAGGGTAAAGCGGCACCTCACCTACCTAGTGGTCCAAATACCAAACAAAACAGAAAGAACTTACAAAGCTAATTTCCACCCACTGTTCAGGGAGCTCCGAAAGGACCTGACCAGATGGCAAAAGCAAGAAATCTCATGGTTTGAAAGGATCACCGCTGTAAAAATGAACTTAGTACCAAGGCTGCTTTACCACTGCCTGGCCCTCCCAGTAATGACCCAAAAGAAAGCGATCCAAAAGCTGCAGACAGACATTCTAAAATACACCTGGAAGAGAAGAGATCACAAATACTGAGGCACATTTTGCTCCGGGGCTCCGCGATGGGGGGCCTAGGGGTCCCAGACGTCAGTAGATACAGCCTTGTGGCTCAGCTCTCATAGGCCTTCGCATGGAAACTAAGCGATGCCCGACCCCGCTGGCTGACACTGGAAGACAAATGGTGCCAGTCACCAATAGAATCCCTACCACACATGAGAAGCCACGACTACCCCGCCAATGAGGGACCCCTGGTGGCGACAAGAAACATGGTGGCGTGCTGGAAGAAAGCAGCCCGCCAATGGAACTGCAGAACCACGACTGGCCCGCTCACCCCCATTTGGGACAACCCGGACTTCTCCCCAGGCATCACCCTGAACAGCTTCGACAAATGGAAGGCGGGAGGGCTGAACGTCATCGCAGAATTCTTTGAAAATGGTCACCCGTTGAACTTGGAAGCCTGCAAAGTCAAATTCCAGGTCCCAGAAACGGAAAGGTTCAGGTACGCACAGCTCAGGCACTGGCTATCAAGCGAAGTAGTAATGCAAAATGGAAGCAGAGAGCTATCAGCCCTACAGAGAACACTCACTGCCACCCCCCAAAAGGAAAAGTATCCACCCTGTACAAGCTGCTCGACAGAACGGACCCAAGCAAGAAAGAACCCTATATGATAAATTGGGAAAAGGACATAGGCAGAGAGATGGTCTCCATGTAATGGAGCCGTATCTGGTCCCGTGTGCACAAAAGCTCCAAATGCATAACCAACAAGGAAGGAGCCTTCAAGGTGTGGTACAGATGGTATTGAACCCCGGAGATTCTCAACAAATGCAACCCCACCATCCCGGAGCACTGCTGGAGAGGATGCCCAGATAAAGGCACATTATTCCATCTGCTATGGGCCTGCACCAAGGCGGCACAGTTCTGGAGGAGCGTCCTCGATCAAATTAGACTAATCACAGGCCTTACAATCCCGTGGGACTCAGGAATCTTCCTGCTGGGGGTGACAGGCGAAGGCTAATTCCCACTAACCGGACACTTGGCCGACCTCTGTTCACACCTCCTAACCGGACTGAAAATATCAATTGCCAGACTATGGAAAAATCCAGACCAGAGGGCCCGTCAATCCCAATGTCCCAAATGCTGGGAGATAGTGGCAGCAGAGAAAATGTCAGCCACCCGTTTTGACAACAGAAGCAAATTCCACCACATCTGGGCCCCCTTTTTGGACTACACGCAGCAATTCCCAGGGGTGGCAAGACAACCCCCAAACCTACCATGGATGGAGAAATTCGACTAATAGTATCCGACGAAAGCAAAAGAGACAAAGGAACTCCCGAGGCCAAGACTGGGCCAAACGACAGCCAAACCTTGAACCCCTATGCCGCCTGGCGAACTTAGGCCAAGGAAAGCCCCCCCCACCCCAACATGCAACAGCAGGAAGCGGACTCCCGAAACGGCTTATTGTGAAAATCGATGTTCCCCAGTGTCTCCCCTCTCCCCCCTCCCACCTTTTCCTTTTTCTTTGCACTCTCAACGAAACAGTTTGGTTCTGGTTTTGTTGTTTATTCTTGTTACAGAAATTAAGCTTCAAAAGTAACGCTAATATCCAACGCCATGTTGATAGCTGTATGTCTAAAAAAAACAATAAAAAGATGTTTTAAAAAAATATATGAATCCTCCTCTGAAGAGCGTCTGAAAATGGAAAGCGCTGCTAGGTAACCCTTAATTGTTCCAATCTGGAGCCCCAGATGTGCCAAATGTAACAAAAAGGAAAGCACCATAGGTGTGTCACATAGAAAGGTATCCACATTCTTATCCCTGCACCAGTTGCTGAACTTGTTCCAATGGCAACAGTACAAACATTTTGTTGCTGGCCTTCTGGCCAAAAGCAAAATCTCCATTACGTCATCCGGGAGGTCCCAATTCTTGTATCTCAGCCTTTCAGAAACCATGCATGAAGGCTGAGTATCCTGAACTCTGGATCGAGAACCTGACCTTCCTCTTGCGAGAGAAGATCCTCTCTTTGGGGAAGACATATTGGAGGGCAGATGGACATGTCCAGAAGGTCCGGCTACCACGTCCTCCTGGCCCAATCCGGAGCAATGAAGATCAGGGGTTTCCTGAACTTTCTCAGCCTCCTTATCACGTGAGGAATGACGGGGACTTGAGGGAACGTGTACAAGAGTGGAAACTCCCAGTCCACCACAAACGCGTCCCCTAGAGCTCCTATTGGAGGAAATTCCCTTGAGCAAAATAATTACCGCTTCTGTTTGACACTGGTCATGAATAGGTCCACTTGAGGGATTCCACAAAGGGTGAAGATCTCTTGAAGGACTTCCTGAGCTAGTTCCCACTCGTGGGAGACTGTGCTCTGCCTGCTCAGAATGTCCAGCGCCGTGTTCTGCTCTCCGGCTAGGTGAACTGCGGATAGAGAGATTCCTTCTTGAATTGCCAGGAACCAGAACTGCATTGCCTCTCTGCACAGTGGTACTGACCCCATACCTCCTCTCTTGTTGAGATAGTACATGGCCACTGCTTGTCCGTCATTATCAGGACATTCTTTCCACCTACAGATGTCAGAAACACCTTCAGCGCTAGTCTGATTACCCTCAGCTCCAAAAAATGTTGATATGCAGTTTGGACTCAGATGGAGAGAGGCACCCGTCACTACCGTTATCTCCGGTCATGGCTTCCAAAAAGATTCTCCCTTGGAATGTTGTCTTTGCAAGCCCACCACAGAAGGTCCTGAATAACTCTGTTCGGAACTTGTAGGTAGTCTGACATTCTGCCTGAGAACTGGGACCACTGAGTCCTGAGAGCCCATTGGAGGCATCTCCTTCTCAGGCAAGCCTCTGGTACCAGGAAAATGCAGGATTCTATGAGACCGAGCAACCTCAGAAAATCGAAGGCTGGAATATGCTGGGCACTCTGGAATTTGGTAACCATCTGCAGAATGTGTTGAGCTCTAACCTCGGGTAGCGAGGCTTTCCCTGAGGAAGTATCCAGGACTGCCCAATAAATTGGGAGCCTTTGGGATGGTATCAAGTAAGACTTCCTTTAACTGAGGGAGAAGCCCAGTTTGTGAAGAGAGTGGCAGGTTACGCTGAGATGTTCCCGGGCCTGCTCGGGTGAACGAGCCCTGATCAGCCAATTGTCCAGGTAGGGGTAGACGTGAATCCCCCCTCTCCTGAGACTCGCTGCCACCACCGCTATCAACTTGGTGAATACCCTCGGGGCTGAGGTCAGCCCGAATGTCAGAACTCGAAATTGATAATGAGAACCGCCAACCGCGAACCTCTGGTATTTTCTATGCTTGAGGTGGACTGGAACATTAAAGTAAGCATCCTGAAGGTCCAATGATGCCAATCAGTCTTGGAGTTGGAGAGCCTGAAGGATTTGAGAAAGGGTAACCATCTTGAACTTGCCCTTCCCGAACTTGTTCAAGTTTCTTTAGTCCAAGATGGGTCTCAATCCTATGTCCTTTTTGGGGATCAGAAAGTATGGGGAATACCAACCCTTGTTCCTTTCTGCTGCAGGTACTGTTCTACTGCGCCTTTCTCTAACAGGATAAAAAATTCCTGGACGAAGATTGGATCTGGAATTTTGAAAGAGTTGTTCCCCGGAGGGTGACCTTGAGGCCTTTTTTTAAAAGGAAGGCAGTAACTTTGGGCCACAGTTTCCAGTGCCCAAGCATCTGAAGTAATGCCCCGCCATTCGTTCAGATGCTGAGTAAGTCTGCCTCCCACCGGGGTCTTGTGGGTCAAGGCCTCAGAATGGTTTAGAGGCAACTGAAGGTAAGGCTACGGCTGCTTGGGCTGACTTAGCACCTCTCCCTCGTCCACAAATAGGGAATCTTCTCTGACATCTTTGATGGGCTTGTCCTCTTCCTCTTCCAAATGAGGAGTAGAATGGAAAAGGATCGCTGTGGGGGTCGGTGATCGACATCTTCGACCCGCAGTCTTGGCACTTCTTAAAGCCCGAGTTGGGCCTCGATGGAGTCGACGAACAAGACATTTTTTACATGAAAGTCACTATTTTCACTGAAGGGCGCCGTAATTCTCTCGAAGCGCTAGCTCAGAAAAATGGAACTGAAGCCCTGTTGCAGAAAAAAATGTAATAAAACCGAAGCAGCTGAAGCTGGAGAGATAATTATCATACGATGAGGAATATGTGGGAGGACACAATCCATTCGAAATAAATATAGAAGAAATACACGCTTGGCAGGAGAGTGAAGCAAGCTGTCAAAGAACTGTACTGCGAGTCTGGGACTCACACCCGTACTTAAATTAGAGAATAAGATGGTTGGGGACACTGAAGGAAAGAGAAGAACAAGTTGCTTACCCCGGGCAACTTTCTTTCCAGAGGATGTTCCTCCCATGTATTCCTCATTTTAGCTATCTTCCCTTCCAGCGTTAGTTGCTTCGGAAATTATTTTTTTCGGCATAGGGCGCTGTGCGTCATGGTGGCCGACTCCATGTCCCTCTAGGGCCTCCGACTCTAGGTTGGCGTCATCGGAGGTATAAATAGCACGCACTGTGCCCGTTATCCAGTTTTTTTTTATCACCTTCCATCCACAGAATAACCAGATAGTATCAGACGCTGAAGGAATGCCCAATGTAATGCATGAAAATTCTACTGCGGGGTAGTTTGGGAGGAGGCAATGAGGAATATGTGGGAGGAACATCAGTTGAAAGAACGTTACCAGGGTTAAGTAACCTGTTCTTTGAATAGATTGTGTCCTCCCACGTATTCCTCATCTTTACATAGACTCCCAAAGCAGTATAAGGTTTGGAGAAGGGAGTAAGAATTTTCAAAGACGAATACTAATTCTCAGGTTTTGTCATGGATGGAATGTAGAACCACCTTTCCAAAACCCGCCTTCTGGCCTGAAACAGAGTCCAGGCAGTATCAGATAGCTGCCGCACAAATGTCATTAATCGGCACTTCTATCTGTTAGGTAGAAGATGTAGCCATGCTCCTTGTGGAGTGAGCTTGCAGATCTTCAGGGATATCCTTTCCTGCAAGTCTGTAACAATTTGTGATACACAGGATAATCCATCTGGATAACGTCTGTTTGGAGATTGCAAAAACCCAACTTATGTCCAGTGTACCCCAGAAAATGTTGGGCATTCTGTTTTATGTTAGCCATAACTGATATGTAAAAACGAAGTGCCCTTTTAGGGTCTCGTCTGTGTAGTCTTTCTTCCTCCTTAATAGGTTGTGGAGGTGGATAGATTGTGCGAGAACAATTTTTTGTTAGATGTGAAAGCAACAAACTACTTTCGGAAGAAAAGTAGGTTTAACTCTCAGACCAACTTTGTCCTTATAAAACTTTGTAAATGGTGGTTTTACATGATAAGGCTTGTAATTCGCTCAACCTGTGTGCGGATTTCAATAAGATTGGCCCTCATTACAACACCGGCGCTAAACCATGGCGCTATTAGCACCATGGTTGGTGCCGGTGTTGTAACGGGTCCGCCATGGTTCAATGGGGAATTACCACCCCATTCCAAGGTTGGCGGGGCGGTAATTCCCCATTGAACCATGGCCCTTCCCCATTCCCATTTTCGCCCCATAGGGCTCTATGGGAATGGGGAAGGCGCTAAGTACTGTACCGCAAATTGCGGTACCGTACTTAGCACCAAGGTCCTTTTGGGGGTCCCTACTTTAACAGCTGGTCTAGACCAGCCGTTCAGGTCGGGTCCCGCAAAGGGACCTCATAGTAAGGCGCTAAGTGTTTAACGGCGCCGCAGCCTTTTATGGCGCCGTTAAACACATAGCGCCAGGGTCCTAATGAGGGCCATTGTCTTAAATGTCATAAGCCTCAACAGGCAGGAGTGAAGCGGCTCAAAGGGAGCGCAAATAAGGAATTTCTGCACTAGATTTAAATCCCAAACTGGAACCAGAAATGGGACTCGAGGGAACACATTTGTGATTCCCCTTAGTAATTGAATAATCAGTGGCATTTTGAAATAAGAGGCTTCTTCAGACCTGTGCATAAAGATCGAAAACTCAGTCAAATACCCTTTGAAGGTTCCAATATGGAGCCCCAGGTGAGCTAGATGAAATAAGAAAGACAACACCATAGATGTATCTCACTGAAAAGGATCCACATTCTTTTTCCAGCACTAGCTGCAGAACTTGTTCCAATGGCAGCGATACAGGTCCCAATCCTTATATCTCAACTTCTCAGAAACCATGCGTGCAGGTTGAGTGTTTTTACCTCTGGATGGAGAACCCTACCCACCCTCCTATTGTGAGAGAAGATCCTCTCTTTGTAGATGACGAATTGGAAAGCAGATGGACATGTCCAGAAGGTCCGGGTACCACGTCCTCCAGGCCCAATTCGAAGAAATTAGGATCATGGATTTCCTGAACTTCCTTAACCTCCTGATTACTTGAGGAATGATGGGGACTGGAGCAAACATATGCAGAAGTGGAAACTCCCAGTCCACTACGAATGCATCCTTTAGAGCTCTTCTTGGGGGAAATTCCATGAGCAGAACAGTTCGCACTTCCGGTTGTCACTGGTAGCGAACAGATCTACATGAGGCGTTACCCAAAGGGGAGACTGCTCTGCTTGCTCAGAGCATATGCCGCTGTGTCTTCTCTGCTTCTAGGTAGATTCCTTCTTGAATTGGCCAGAACCAGAGCTGCTATGCCTCTCTGTACAGTGGTAGTGATCTTACACCCCCTCTCTTGTTGAGGCAGTACATGGCCACTGTGCTGTCCGTCATTATCAGGACATTCTTTTCCCGCACAGAGGGCAGAAAAGAGTTCAGAGCTAGTCTGATTGCTCTCATCTCCAAAAGGTTGATGTGTAGTTTAGACTCTGATGGAGAAGACCGTTGATTGTCAGATCAATGGTGTGGCCTCCCCACCCCGTGAGGGAAGCGTCGAAAACTAATGTTATCTCCGGCCATGGCTGCCAAAAAGGTTCTCCCTTCAGAATGTTGTCCTTGCAGGCCCACCACAGGAGATCCTGGGTGACCGTACTCGGAACCTAATGCAGATCTGACATCTTGCCCAAGAACTGAGACCACTGGATTCTGAGGGCCCAATGGAGGGATTTCATCCTTAGGCGAGCCTCAGGTACCAGGAAAATGCAGCATGCCTTGAAGCCGAGCAACCTCAAGAAATAGAAGGACGGAAAGACGCTGGGTGCTCTGGAATTTGGTGACCATCTGCAGAATGTTTTGAGCCCTCACCTTGGGTGGCGAGGCTTTCCCCAATGATGCATCCAGGACCTCTCCGATGAACTGGAGTCTTTGAGATGGTATCATATGGACTTCTTGAAATTGAGGGAGAATCCCAGTCTGTGGAGTGGCAGGTTAAGACCTGTTCAGTAGAACAGGCCCTGATCAGCCAATTGTCCACGTAGGGGGTAGAAGAGAATCCCCCCTCTCCAGAGACTTGCTGCCACCACCGCCATCAACTTGGTGAAAACCCTTGGGGTGGAGGGTATCCCGAACTTCCGAACTCGAAACCAATAATGAGAACTGCCAATGGCAAACATCAGGTACTTTCTGTGCTTGTGATGGATAGGCACATGAAAGTAAGCATCCTGAAGGTCCAATGACACCATCCAATCCTGAAGCTCAAGAGCCTAAAGGATTTGAAAAAGAGTGGCCGATTCCGGAATGTTGGTCCTGACAGCAGCAGCTTAAACCTGAAGCTCCTGGCCCTATGCCTGAAGATATTTCAAACTAAATTATGAACTCCAAAAAGAAAATTCAAGAACCTACCAATCAATCCCGTTCCTAGAAAAGCAAAACAGCTTTTGGATATGGAAGAGGATGAGGACGACCTGAGCCCTAAGACTATCTACAAGCTTCTTAGACAAGTTGTCCAGGATATGATTGAAGTTAAGGTGACTATGGCAGACTTAAATGGTAAAATCTCACATCTGGATGTCAGAGTCTCTACCTTGGGGAAAACCTCTTCGGACATGGGCACAGAAATGGCTGGTAGTTACAGAGCTTACAACAATCTGAAGACAGACATCAGTAAGGGGAGGGAAAAGCACTTGGAGATTGACTTAAAATTAAGAGACAAGAACATTAGGATTATTGGTGTTGATGAGTGCTCAAACCCAATTGGTGAAAATGTATCACCCCTGTTTCTACAGATTTTTAAAGATTTTTTGATGCCCATGGATGTATGACTTTGAGGATATATTTGAAAATAGCTGAACAACGTGTGCATCGCGACCCAGTCAGCTGTCCGTTTGAACGTTTTTGTGTGTGCGCGCATTGACGTGTGCATGGAATTGGGGCATGTTATATGATTGGATTGAGTGGGAAAAACTGCCATCAGTGTACACTCATCTCGTTTTGATGGCTGGATGCGTGGATCTTGCATACAGTTGTTAGTACTTTGACACAATGCTCTGGTGCTATATTCTATTTTTGTATGTGTCTTTTGCTTTTTTGAGTGTGTGATAGTTGCACAGTGATATGTTGAAGATATATGATGAACATCAGATGTATATATGTGGGAATATTTACTGTTCTATACTTTGTGGCTGTGAATTACTTCAATTCAACATGATATTTGTAAGTGTGACGATTACATGATGGTTATCTGGAGCAATTGTGGTATTTCTTTAGACTGTGGGCATTTTTTCAGATTTAATTCATATTTACAGCTTGTACTATTTAGTGCCCATAGTTGCTCCAGATATTCATTTCTTTAATTTGGGGTGGGGTATTCTTTAGAAGATTTTGCAGGACTGTTAGATATTCTTTAATTATTACAATATTCATTGGATTGTCATTTCCACTCAGCATTAGATGCTGTTGTTGCTATTTTAAATAATTTTTATATGGTATGGCTAATTGAATACTGTGATGATCTGTTGATTGCTACGTTGTTTGGTGGGGGTTCTTCTTTAATTGGGAGGGGTGCTGGGGGTATTTGGTTTTCCACACTCTGTAGTGTTGGTGTCATGATTCCTGCCCCTCATGTCCCCAGCCCTCCAAGATGTCAGGCTGGAACCAGGCCACGATCACCTATATGGCCCTCAAGGGCCTCTCCATCCCTCCAAGACCCACTTAGAGTCAGACCTGGCGCTTGTGGCACCAGACTCACTCACTCCCATAGGATAACATTGGGGATTGGACTTGTAGTGCATTGATGGGGACAAGATGGAGGCCCCCACATATTTCGGTTCCCAGAACTGCATGTGCAGTCTAGTATTTTGGGTGTGGTTCAGCCCAGAGACACCTGGGATACCCAGAGACTATTTAAGCCAGGCCCAGGCTGAGAAACATGCTTTGTGTTTTCTGCACCTGCAGCGTGACACTCACCGTGTTCGGATCGGTCTCCAGTAGGCCTACATCTTTCTTCTGCGCTCAGCTCCTGCAAGAACAAGAACACCGTTAGGAATAGCCTTACCTTTGCGGAGCTTCTGCCCATCATTCATCGCTTCTTCTGTTCTGCTGGCATCTTTGGCGGTGTCATTCCCATCCCGGCACGCCACTTCCTAAGGAAAAGGGAAAAGAACAGAAAAAGGCACTAGTAAGCAAGCATTCAGCAAATCTTTGCTTATTTTTAAAGACTGTACGAGCTTCAACCGCTTACATGAATCCCAGCCGCTATGGGGGAACTCTGTCTCCGGAACTTCTCATCCATCTGCAAGAGGGAAAAGACACTCCAGGTTAGCGTGGAAACATCTAGAGGCGCCGCATACTGCGCTTACCCACCGCATTTCTTCTTCATAACCGGCATCCACGCTGAAAACGTCGCGGCACCTAAAAGACACAGAAAAAGAACTCAGTTCAATACAAATACAAAAGGGTGCTCTCACTCACCTTCAGCGCTACTCATCTCAGCAGCACTTCGCCATCCCCGGATGCCGGCCATCATCTAAGGAAGGAAAGGAACGAAGTTAGAGAACTGTGCAAAAGACTCATTATACTTACCTGTCTGACTCTTGCCAGTGAAGTAACTAGGCAGCAACGAGCCCGCATCAATCAACGCACCCGTGCGCTGAAAGCAGGACAGAGAGCACATTTTCCAAGAAAACAAGGTGAGCTGTGGATCAAAGGGAAGGGTTGGACCCCGGGGAAGAAGGGGTTCAAGCAAACAGAGACAATAGGGAGTTAAACTCTACCAATCCTGTGTTTCAGGCCCAGTCTCCAGTCGAGTAGACTCCAGGGAAGGGTTCGAGATCGTAAGAGGTCAGAACAGGCTGAGTGACATCCCCGTGGATACCAGGTGAGCGTTACAGTTGGCTTTCATCGTTCTGTACATTGGGGGCAGAGGGAGTTTTATACGGTTATTTATTTTACTACTTATTCAAGCAACTAGTGTGCACCGAGATCCTCTCGGTGAGATGCATGTTTCCTTGAAGTCTGATTTGAATGTTATGACTTGGAATGTGAATGGTCTGAACAACTTGACCAAGAGACAGAAAATATTTGATTATATGAGAAATAAGCAATGTGATGTTTACTTTTTGCAGGAAACACATTTGTTGAAAGATGACATCACAAAATTAAAGACAATGGGCTGGTAGTGCGTATGGATCTAGTTTTTCCTCGGGTTCTAGGGGAGTGGCAAATGATTTGTAAAAGTGCCCCTATTAAGGTCTTACATGAAAAAACTAATAAAGGGGGTAGGATTATTGTTCTACTAGCAGAAGTGCAAGGTTTGAAGGTGACATTGTGTAATATTTATGCCCCGCCCATTGATGATGGTACTTTTTTTTAGGAAAGTCTCGCAATTGATTCAGGACTTTAGAGTCGGCAAATGTGATTTTAGGTGGATATTTCAATCTGGTGATGGATTCTAAGTTGGCTCGGAGCAGTGGTGGTGTAGAAAATAGAAAGTTTGCTCATTTTCATTCTTTTCAGTCTCTACTAGTTGAAAATGATTTGAAGTATTGTTGGTGTTTGATGAATCCGAGTCTGAGGGAGTTCAGTTTTTATTCCAATTCTCATGGTACCTATTCGCGAATTGATATGTTTCCGACTAGCGGTAAAATGACCGAAAACTTCAGTTCTGGTGAGATTGGGAATATTGTTGTGTCTGACCATGCCCCGGTCTCTTTGGCAGTGAAACTTGATTTTAATCTCCATACGTCATTCACTTTCAGGATGAATACCTCCATTTTACAAGATGAAGAGGTACTTGATAAAATTAGAACAGAGGTGGATCATTTTGTGAAGGGAAATCGTACTGATGAATTGAATATTAAAGTGATCTGGGAGGCTTTTAAATGCACCCTGAGGGGCATTGTCTTAGGTTTATCGAGTAACAGGAGGAAAAGGATGGAAAAGGTTAGAGCAGATTTGGAGATTCGGATTAAGGAGGTGACTAATGTTTTAACAGTTGATACAACAAATCCACTGAAGAAAAAAGAATAGTCTATTTTAAAGAGAGAGTTGAACAGACTTATTGATGAAAGAGCAGAGAAACAATTGTTCCATAGAAGATGCTCTTATTTTGAACATGGCGTAAAATGTGATAGCTGGTTGTCCTACAGGCTTCGTCAGCACAATTGTGAAGGGGCTATTACGTTTGTATGTGGGCCTGGGGGTCATGCGACATTTCATCCTGTTGAAATAAATGAGGTATTCAGGAAATACTATGAGTATCTTTATCAGAATGAACCAGATGTTTCTGGTCAGGGAGATTCTTTCCTTGACTCCTTGGATATTCCACAGGTTTCAGATGCTGATAAAGCATTTCTTGAGAGTGAAATAACATTGGATGAAATTAAAAAGGCGATCACCCGACTGAAAACTGGTAGGAACCCCGGTCCAGATGGGTTACCGGTAGAGTTGTACAAGATCTTACCTGATTCTGCTTTGGGTTTATTGAAGGAAATGTACATTTCCTTCAATAAACTGACCGCCACTTTACATGCAACAATTTCAGTTTTTTTGAAGAAGGGTAAAGATGGGAATCTACCTTCTAGTTATCGTCCGATCAGTTTAATCAATACTGATAATGAAATACTTGCAAAGGTGTTGGCTTTGAGGATGGATCAATTGCTTGGTAATTTGATTACTCCTGATCAATCAGGTTTTATTAAGGACAGGAAGACCTCTAGTAATATTCGGAAATTGTTATTGGCAATGTCTGTAGCAGTCTTCATCTGAGGACATTGCTGCCTTTTCTCTTGACGCACAGAAGGCGTTTGATAGGATAAATTGGTTCTACTTATTTTTAGTTCTGAAGAATATGAACTTTGGAGATGATTTTATTTCAAGGATTAATCTTTTATTCTCTTCTCCTAATGCAGATGTAAGAACAAATGGCTTATGATCAAAGCTACCCAAGGGTTTGGGCGCCCTACAAATAAACAAACAAACAAAACCATTTGTATTGCTGAGAGGTACCAGACAAGGTTGCCCCCTGTCACCTCTGCTTTTTGTATTGGCAATTGAACCATTGGCGATTGCTTTGTGACACAATCAGCGTTTATGTGGAGTAGGGTTTCAAGGGGTAATGCAAAAAATCAGGTTTTATGCAGATGATCTTCTGTTGATTATAAAGGAATTGGATGTTTCATTACCGGCTCTGATGGAGACTCTAGAAATATTTTACACGGTTTCAGGTTACAAGATCAATTGGTCAAAATCAGAAGCGATGCCCTTGACATTTACCTGTGATAAGGCATTTATTGAGTCATTAGGATTTTAATTGTGTGTAAAGAAAATGAAATATCTTGGTGTGTGCCTCAGTCCAAGAGATGAATATTTGGTGGGAGAGAACATGAATGTGATGTGCAAAGATCTTAAGGCGTGTTTGGAAAGATGGTCCCTTCTGAATTTGTCATTGTGGGGTAAGACCAATGCTTTGAAAATGACTGCTGCACCGAGAATTAACTACGTGCTCAGTATGCTCCCGTTGGAAATTAAGACCTCATATTGGAAGGAATTGGATTATTTGATATAATCATTCATATGGGATCGCAAACCGGCTAGGTTACAACTTTGGAAGCTACAGCTTCCTGCGGATAAAAGGGGATTGGGCTTACCAAACTTTTGGGCTTATCATTTAGCATTCAGATGTCAATTTATTGCACCTTTTCTTGAAATACATCCAGATGATTAGGTTATTGCAGAGATTGGTCTTACTGGTCCTCTGTTACCAAGGGCAATTCTTACCACAAATGTTGCTAGAAATGTAAGAAATTCAGTTACAGAATACCTGAGGAAATGTTGGGATGGTTTATGTAACTTTTTGGGCGCAGATGCCTTGAGATCACCAAGTGCTTCCATATGGATGAATGCTGCTATTAAGGAGAAAGGAAAAAAGTTTTTTCGGTAGATTGGTTTATCGGTGGAGTATGTTGGATTGGTGATTTGTGGCAGAATGGGAGATGGATTTCTGGGGCGGAAGTGCGACGGAAATGGAATATTGTTAATTTCACGGATCATGACTATAGACGTTTAAAGAAGAGTATTGGAGTGGTGAAATGGAGGTTGTGGTGGATCTGAGTCTCTTAACCACAATAAGGGGTCCAGGTGAAGATGGGATGGCGAGTAGAGTTTACAGAGAAATTGTAAGTACACAGATAATGTGAAATTACGAGAGGAATACAGTCAGAGGATCGGATCTGACATCTCACTGGAACAATGGATGGATATGTGTGGGAATGTGAAACTTGTTTTATTGAATTTGTGTGAGAGATCTAGACAAATTAAGATCCTTAATAGAGTATGGAACAAGTTACTTACCTGTACCTTTTGTTCTCCAGCATGGGTCTGGCGAGGATTCACATGCTCATGAATATTCCCCGTCGTCAGGCCGGGAATCTTCGGTATAGAGGAAAATCAGTATCAGTTTCGTTTCTGATCGGTCTTTCTTAGTAGTAACAAATCGCTGGTCTCTGGGTCATACTGCCCCCAGCCAATGACTGCCCGCTCCCTAAGCCCCGCCTCTGGCAGCCATCCTCAGATTTGGTAGCACGTAAAGTGGCAGTATGACCAAGTGAAGAGCTGCAGAGGGGTAGGCGGGAGGGTTCGCATGTGAATCCATGCCAGAACCATGCTGGAGAACACAGTTACAGGTAAGTAACTTGTTCCTTCTCCAGCATGAGTTCTGGCATGGATTCACATACTCATGAATAAGAGAATACATAGCAGTACACACATGCACAACCACGAGAGGTGGCAACAGGCTCAACATTAAGCAATACAACAACTCAACATTAAGCATCTCTTACCTCCTCACCAGGCTCACCTTAAGCGAAGAGGTTGCGCAGCACTGCTTGGCCGACCCTGGACTCCTCCCTGGAGTCCCTATCGACGCAGTAGAATCTTGTGAAGGTGTGCGTCGGCCTCCACGTCGCAGCCCTGCAGATGTCCAGCAGGGGCACACCAGACAGGAACGCCGTGGTAGCATTGATCGCTCTGGTCCAAAGAGCTCTCGGACGGCCGGGCAGCGGTTGGTTTGCCAACCGGTGACAGTGCATGATGCAGCCGGAGAGCCATCTGGAAATGGAAGTCTTAGAGCCTTCCCTTGATTCACAGTCCCAAAGTTCACAAACAGCTGTGATGTCTTCCGAAAACTCTTCGTGCGGTCCAAGTAGAACTTCAACGCTCTAGCTACGTCCAGCGAGTGCAGAGTCCTTTCAGCTGGCGACGAAGTAGACGGGAAGAAAACTGGCAACACCAAGGGTTCGTTGAGGTGGAAGTCTGACGGCACTTTGGGCATGAAGGAGGGGTGCGTCCTCAGCACCACCCTTGTGTCGTGAAACGTCAAGTATGGCAGCTTGAAAGATAGGGCCTGGATCTCTCCCACTCGTCGTGCGGAGGTGATGGCCACGAGAAACGCTGTCTTCCACGACAGAAACTTCAACGGTGCCAAATGCATAGGCTCAAATGGGGGCCCCATGAGCCTGGTCAGCACCACGTTGAGCTCCCACGCCAGGGCAGAGGCCTTCACCGGCGGGAATGATCAGAACAATCCTTTCATAAATTCCTTCACCAGTCGATGAGACCACAAGGACGCCCGTCCCGTAGTTCTGGTGTATCGTGAGATGGCGGCCAGATGTATCTTGATGGAAGCGTGAGCTAGTCCAGCCTTGGCCAATGACAGTAGGTACGGCAATACTTGAGGGGCCATAATCCGCAGAGGGTTAATCTTCTGTACACGGCACCAGAAAGAGAACCTCTTCCATTTATGTCCGTAGCACTTGAGAGTTGAGGACGCCCTGGCCTTTGCAAGAACCTCTCTGCAGTCGGCCGGGATGTCGTACCCTCCAAACTCTAGTGCTGCAGGAGTCAGGCCTGCAAGTTCAGCGACTCCGGGTTGTGGTGAAGAATGGCGCCTCCTTCTCTTGAGAGAAGATATGCGTCCGTCGGCAGCTTGACTGGTGTGGACGTTGACAAGTCCAGAAGGTCCGGCAACCAGATCTGTCTCGGCCACGCCGGTGCGACGAGGATCATCCTGCACCGGGACCTCTTGAGCTAGTTGATGAGCCGGAGCAGCAACGGCAGTGGAGGGAACGCATAAAGAAATAGGCCGTCCCAGGGGAATGAGAAAGAATCGCCCATGCTCTTTGGCTGGGGGAACCTGCTGGCGAACCTCCGGCACTTGGAATTAGTCGATCCACTTGATCCTGGCGTAGTTCCCAATCGTGGCACGAGCGCAGCTCTCTGCTGAGTGAGTCGGCGATCCTGTTTTTTATTCCTGCCAGATGAAGAGGCACCAGAAACATCCCTTGGGCGACGGCCCAGTGCCACAGATCCTGGGCTTCCTTGGATAGGGCAGGGGATCTGGTTCCGCCCTGCTTCCGGATGTAGAACATCGTGGTGGTGTTGTCGGTGAAGATCCTCACCACCTTGCCCTTGAGGGACGGAAGAAAAGACCTGAAGCCCCAGAACACTGCGCAGAGCTCCAAGATGTTGATGTGGAGTGACTTCTCCTCCGGGAGCCAAAGGCCTCTCGCGTGAAGATCTCCGGAGTGCGCTCCCCAACCTTCCAGGGAGGCGTCCGTCGTCACCGTCACCTGGTGAGCTGGGGTCTGAAAGTCTGTGCCCGCCGACAGGTGAGAGCGGGTACCCCACCACCGGATCGCCTGACGGAACGTCTCGTTGAGAGGGATCCTGTCCTCGGAGCTGCCCCTCGACTGGACCCAGCGGGCGTCGAGGAACTCTTGCAAGGGGCGCATCCGAAGCCTGCAAAGGCGCACCAGATAAATGCAGGAGGACATCATCCCGAGGAGCGACTTGATAGATCTTACCCTGGCCATGTCCGTGGCCAGCAGACGATGCACCTTGCCCAGAATGGTCCTGGTCCTTTCCTCCGACGGCATGGCCAGCCGCGCCACTGTGTCGAGCTTGGCTCCCAGAAACAGGGCGACTTGCGACGGAACCAGGTGGGATTTTGGGAAGTTGATGGAGAATCCCAGGTCCATGAGCAGCTGGACGGTCTTTGCAGTGTGCTCCACGGCGAGCTCCCTTGTCCTTGCCCGGATGAGCCAGTCGTTCAGGTAGGGGTAGACGTGGATCCCCTGTAGGTGCAGCCGCGCCGCCACCGGTTCGAGGCACTTGGTGAACACCCTGGGTGCCGACTTCAATCCGAACGGGAGGGCCTTGAACTGGTAGTGCCGCCCCTGGACCCCGAACCTGAGGAACTTTCGGTGTCTTTTTAGAATAGGGATGTGGAAGTACGCATCCTCCAAGTCCAAGAAACTGCCCTCCTCCAGCTGTCCCAGCACGTGCTGGAGGGTGACCATGCAGAACTTCTGTGCCTTGATGTACTTGTTCAGTCGTCGCAGGTCCAGGATGGGGCGCCATCCTCCTGTCTTCTTTTTTACGAGGAAGTACCGTGAGTAAACTCCGGAGCCCCGAAGCCTCTTTGGGACGAGCTCGAAGGCACCCTTCTTGAGCATCGCCCTTACTTCCAACAGTAGTTGAGGGACGTGATTTTCCTTCCTGGCCACGGGTGGAACGCGAGGGCACTTCTTCTGAAACTCGAGGGCGTGCCCTTGGGCCAGGGCGTCCAGCACCCAACGGTCGGTGGAGATGGACTCCCACACGCTGATGAACCTCGCCAGCCGGCCTCCCACTGGGGTGCTTCGGCAGGGGCCCGACCCCACGGTCGGTTCAATCTTGTTTGGAGGCCACCTTGCCTCCTTGACCTCCCTGTGGACGACGACGTGCACCACCTGACTTGCCGCATCCCCTGTAGGCTTCCTGGGACGAAGATCTTGCCGCTTGGTGGTACATGGAGGAGCCACTGCCGGATCCCTTGGAGGCACCTTGTCTGCCTCCAGAGCTCCGAAAGGACGGCCGTCGTTGTTGGAGCACTGCCAGTGCCCGGGCAGTCTCTGTGTCTGTCTTGATGGCCTGAAGGGACTCATCAACCGCCTTCCCAAACAGGTTGTTCCCGTCGAAGGGCATGTCCAAAACCTTGGTTTGTACGTCCTGGCGGAAATCCGTCGGCTTGAGCCATCCTCGTCGTCTCAGGCAAACGCTGTTGCCCAACTGACGGAAACCGGTGTCGGCGATGTCCGTTGCCACCGTGATGGCATGGTCCGAAGCAATCTCACCTTCCTGCAGGATTTCAAGGGCCTCGGCCCTTTCGGCGCCCGGAAGGAAGTCCAACAGCGGGGCGATTTTGAACCACAACTCCCTGTCGTAGTGGGCTACGATAGCCAGGGCGTTGGCTGCCTTGATAGTCGTTGCTGCGGATGAGATGACCAGTCGTCCCATCATGTCCAGCTTCCTACACTCAACGTCCGGCGGGGAAGTTGATGTCGATGCCGGTGGCCCCCCCAGCTTTCTTCTTTGCCGCCGCCGAAACGACCGAATCCGGTTGCGCCCGAAGGCACAAGGGGGCAGCGTCGGGGACCCGGTACTTTTTCTCGTACCGGTCCCTCTTTGCCGGCGCCGTGGCAGGGTTCTTGAGGAGGGCGAGCCCCTCATCCCAGATGTCATCAAGAAGTGGTACGGCGAGGACCGTCTTCCTTTTAGCCTCGCGCCGTTGGTAAAGGAACCCTTCCTTCTTCTTTTCTTCTGGGCAGAGCTGGAAGAGCTCGGATGCCCTGGAAATCATGGCATGAAAGGATCCAATCTCGTCGGGCAGGGACGCCCGGGCAGGGGGCGACGGGGGACACGTCCCGTCGTCGACTCCGTCGTCATCTGTACCTGTCGTAGCCGTGTCCGTGCCTGTATCATCCCTGTGGGTAGTAGACCGGGGGGGAAGGCAGAGCAGGCCGCAGAGGTGGGAGAGGTGGCGTAGGATGCGTCCTCCTCCTCTTATGCGGTGGACTTTCCGAAGGTCCTGGCTCCGGTTCCCCCGTCGGGTCTGGCTCAGGTACCTCCATCGGGGGGAGGGGCAACCTTGTCCTTATCTCCGAACATAAGGACTGAATCGCTGACAAAACGGCCGCCGAAGTGTCCTGCGGCGCCGGAAACGACGGGCGCAAGGACTCTTGAGGAACCTCGTTGGCGACACCGTCGCTCTCGTCGTCGCCCTCGTCGGGATCCCTCCTGATGGGCTGGGCCTCTTCCACGACTTCAATGAGCTCTTCTTCAGAGGTCATGTCCGTATCCACGATGGCCACCTGCCCCTCCCCCACCATTTCCTACGAGGACTTTGTGGGGGTCTTCTCAATGGGCCAGAAAGATGACTCCCTCCGCGGTGGCAGGGAGACTCTGGGTCCTGAGGTCGCCTCTACTGGCGTAGCCTCCACATGCTGAGCCAGGGCCGTGGCGACATCCTCAATCGAGGTCTCAGCAGGGTGAATTAAGGCCATCGTCACCTTCTGTACGCCTGGGGCCTTCACCTTGGGGGGAGGGTCCAAGCCTCGCTCCCCCTCTGCCGGAATCTTCGAGATCGACCGGGGCCTCTCCAGAAGCTTCGCCGTGTTCTCGGACTTCCTCTTACCCGAGCCAGAGCATTGGCTCGTGGTTGATGGCGCAGGGGAGGATGCGCCCTGCCTGGCAGCCAAGGAGCCCGACCGTTTGGCGCTCCCGGTGCCCGCGGACTCACGGTGCTTGGCCTTTTGTTGGGCCCCCGTCGCCGGGGCGCCTTCACAGGACTTAGAAGACTGCTCGGACTTCTTTTTCTTCTTCTCGCCTGACGGGCTCTTCCCTTCCAGCCAGTTGGCGAGACGGAGGTGCCGATCCTTCATGGTCCGCTCCGACATGTTCCCACAAAACACACAGTCCTTCTCCGTGTGCGTCTTGTCCTCATGGAGATAGTAGAGGCATAACGAATGCTCGTCCTCGTCCTCCTTGAAAACATTCTGAAGCTGGCATCCAGAGCAGGTCCTGAACAGCTTCCCGGGCGTCGAGCTTCCTTTCTCCTGGGCCATGTCCGGGGTAGGCCTCGGAACTTGTGGAATCCTCCAAAAGCGTAACTCGACGAAATCTTCACCCTTGAGGGGCGTAGAAAACTCTGAAACGGATCCCCGTTGATCGGATGTAGAAACGGTGGAGCTTGAGGCTCTATTTAACCGAAAAATGAGAAAAATCTGAAAAAGCGCGGAAACGCAGCAAAAGCTTGAGAGCTACAGCAGGAGGACTCCCAACACTTGAACGTGCGGTAAAAATCTGAGGATGGCTGCCAGAGGCGGGGCTTAGGGAGAGGGCAGTCATTGGCTTGGGGCAGTATGACCCAGAGACCAGTGATTGGTTACTACTAAGAAAGACAGATCAGAAACGAAACTGATATTGATTTTTTTTTCTATACCGAGGATTCCCGGCCTGACGACGGGGAATATTCATGAGCATGTGAATCCATGCCAGACCCCATGCTGGAGAAATTGGACACCAGGGAGAATGATGAAACAGGGGATGAGTGAATCGGATGAATGCTGGAAATGTTTGCCCGATGTTATGGCATTGTCCTCAGATTCAAGGGTTTTGGACTGATGTCTGCAATATGTGCATCCGTGTTTTGGACATAATGATTGACCTAGATTTCAAAACGATGATTTTGGGTTCTGATGAGTTACTGGATGGTCTTACAGTTTCGAAAAATAAATTCTTATTTAGAAGTGGCTAAATAGGTAAAAAGTTGGTACTGCGCAACTGGAAATCAGATTTTGTACAGCTTTCATCGGACTGAATTTTGGAAATGCATTCCCTTGCAACTGAGATTTAGATAGACAAAGAGGACAGTCTTTGAACTGTTCCAGGCGCTGCTCCGTTTTTATTATTATTTGTTAGAGTGCAAGCAGCAAGTTGAAGATCTATAACCCTAATACTGAAAAGGGAAAAAAACTAGGTGTTGAAAAAATAGATCATATATTAGCTCGCGTTTGCACTTGCAGACTAGATCAGAAAAAAACACAAAATGAAGAAGGTAACTTGGAGAAGAAACATTTATTTTTTGCTGAAATTCTTATCCTGATTTTGTTTCAATTGTTGAGATGTTATCCTCATTAAATTGAAGTCATTCCATTTTTACACCTCTTATTCACAATTGTTAAGTTTTCTTGTTTAGTATTTGGTACTTATGTGCAAATGTTCATAAATTGCCAGTTCCCACTTTGAATGTTCATTTCTAGAGATTTGCATTTTCAGGAGGTAAAGAAAAATTAACCTTTTTGAAAATTTGGGGAGGATTTCTCGTGGTTTACTAGTTGTTTAATCTATTTTGTGGAATTGTAAATGTTCAGCATTTTTTAAAACTGTCTTGATTCCATTTGTTTTTCAGTGGCTTATGATGTTGTTTGTTTTACTGTATTTCTGTATCTATAAATAACTTTTTAAAAAAAAATGAAAAAGAGTGGCCATTTTGAACTTGTCCTTTCTGAGGAACTTGTTCAAGTATCTCAAGTCCAAGATTGGTCTCAATCCTCAGCCCTTCTTGGGGATTAGGAAATAAGGTGAATACCACTCTTTGTTCCTCTCCTGCAAAATGAATGGATCCGGAACTTTGAACGAGTGGCACCCCGAGGAATGATCCCAAGGCCCTCTTATAAAGAGGAGGGAGTAACCATGGGCTACTGTTTCCAAAGCCCACACATCTGAAGTAATGCCTCGCCATTCTTGAAATGCTAAGTGAGTCTGCCTCTCATCAGGGTTTTATGGGTTAAGGCTTCAGAGAGGTTTTTAGGTGGCTGAAGCAGCGGCTATGCGTAAAGTAGCCATTGTTTGGGCGGACTTGGCACCTTTTCCCGATCCACCACGAGGGAATTTTCTTTGGCCCCTTTAACTGGCCAGTCATCTAGCGAGTAGTAACGAAAGGACCTACCCCTCCAAGCTGGTGCACTGGGGTATGACGGTTGTGACTGTCTGATGGCAGTGCCAAGCAATTTGGCTGCTACCTTCGAGGTCTGCAGCTTCTCCAGGCTCTCGTCAGCATGCTGTCAAACAACTGAATGCAGTCAAAGGGTATGTTGAGCAGTTTGGACTGCACTTCCCGTGCCAATACTGACTTCCTCAAACATCTAAACCTGTGTATCACTGTGCTAGCCGCCATGGCTCTGAACGCCGTCTGCAGAGTGCAAACCTGACTGGAGAAACTCACACATCGGTTCCTTTCCATCTCTCACAATGTTCAGGAAGCCATCTCTCTCTTCCCCCTCCGGAATGAGTTCTGCCGCCATGGAGATACAGTCCCACAAGGAGAACGAGAACTTTGTAAGTGCAAAAGTGGCATAGGCTGATTTCAGCACCAGAAGCCCCCAGCTGCTAGAGCGACCTTACAGAGAGGCATTTTTAAATTTGGAAAGTCGCATAGCGCGGCCTGCACAGTGGTTCTCCAACCCCTGGCCCGCTTCCTCCTACAGTCTCATACCCGCCTCCCAGCCCGCCCCTGCAACGTGATTGGTCCCTCAAAGCTCCCACAATACCAGCCCAGGCGCCGGGTGCCCTGAGCGTGTGGATCGCCATTTGAGGCACACTAAAATCTGGAAGTGAGTGCACCAGAAACCCCCAGCTGCTAGAGGGACCTTACTGAGAGGCATTTTAAAATTTTGAAAAGTCACATAGCGCGGCCTGCGCAGCTGTTCTCCAGCACACAGGCCGCTTCCTCCGGTCACATCCCTGCCTCCCAGCCCACCCCTGTGACCTGATTGGTCCCTCAAAGCTCCCACAACACCAGCCCAGGCACCCGATGCCCTGAGTGTGCGGACTGCCATTTGAGGTGCACTGAAATCAGGAGGTGAGTGCACCAGAAACCCCCAGCTGCTACAGCGACCTTACTGAGTGGCATTTTTTAATTCCGAAAGTCACGTAGCGCTGCCTGCCCAGTTGTTCTCCAGCCCACAGGCTGATTCCTCCTCGGGTCACATCCCTGCCTCCCAGCTCACCCCTGCAACCTGATTTGTCCCTCAAAGCTCCCACAACACTAGCCCAGGCACCCGGTGCCCTGAGCGTGTGGATCGCCATTTGAGGCACACTGAAATCTGGAAGTGAGTGCACCAGAAACCCCCAGCTGCTAGAGGGACCTTACTGAGAGGCATTTTAAAATTTTGAAAAGTCACATAGCGCGGCCTGCGCAGTTGTTCTCCAGCACACAGGCCGCTTCCTCCGGTCACATCCCTGCCTCCCAGCCCACCCCTGTGACCTGATTGGTCCCTCAAAGCTCCCACAACACCAGCCCAGGCACCCGATGCCCTGAGTGTGCGGACTGCCATTTGAGGCATACTGAAATCAGGAGGTGAGTGCACCAGAAACCTCCCGCTGCTAGAGCGACCTTACTGAGTGGCATTTTTCAATTTGGAAAAGTCACGTAGCGCGGCCTGAGCAGCTGTTCTCCAACCCTGACCCGCTTCCTCCTCCGGTCACATCCCCCCCTCCAAGCCCACCCCTGCAACCTGATTGGTGCTACAAAGCTCCCACAACACCATCCCAGGCACCCAGTGCCCTGAGTGTGTGGATCGCCATTTGAGGCACACTGAAATCAGGAGGTGAGTGCACCAGAAACCCCCCGCTGCTAGAGCGACCTTACTGAGTGCCATTTTTAAATTTGGAGAAGTTGCGGAGCGGGTCCTGCGCAGTTGTTCTCCAGCTCCCGGCCTGCTTCCTCCTCCAGTCATATCCCGCGTCCCAGCCCGCCCCTGCAATCTGATTGGCCCTCTACCAGAGATTAGTCAGCACTGCGGGCATCCCCCTCCCGGCAGCCCCAGCGGCTAAGGGCCCCAAGGCAAAGGGCAGCTCCTACAGGGACAGCTCCATACTGTGTCTGCAGGTGCCAGCAGGGGAAGCAGCCTCCCACCAACATAAACCAAGCGTAAAATACCAACAAACCCAAAATCCCCAAGTGACACATTTCCACTGTACCCCTTCAATTCGCCACAATGAGCTTGAGGGAAAGGGCCAGCAGTGCTCCCACGAGAGTCCCAGGGTACAGTGTCAAATTCTTACCATTCCCTCTAACAACAGCTAACACTTCCCTCCTGCAAACGCAATCAACGAGGTGGTTGCAAAGGCATAATTCCACCCACAAACAAGAACTAGCAATCGGCTGCAGAAACCAGATGCGTCAAACCAGGAACTGGCTGCCATCAGCCAGCACCAACGGTCAAGGTAGACACATTTTTCGCACAATCACACTGGTACCAATAACGACTTTAGCATTCACCCCACCATACAACACTACCACTGAAAAGAAGTACACCAACCATTCACACCCATCAGAAGCCGCCTGAATCCAGGGAGGGCAGGAGCCCGTCCAGAGAACATCACCCAGCTGCCACAGGAGAAGCAATCTTCTCATCACGACCCGAGTGCCAGTCTTCCCTGTGCACCGGAGCCCCCAGGATAAGCACCGGCCTCGTGAGATAATTCGCTACAATAAGAATAATATCCCCATCCCGCTCTGTGGGTGTCTGCATTGCCATCCCCTTCCACGACCCATTGATTAGAGGCCATTGTATCTGAATCCTAGCAACCTTAGGCGGAAGAGCAGCCCTGCTGATTGGTCTGTGATCCCTATTTGCCCAGCCGACGGCCACGCAAAGGCGTTAGCCGGCCTGCCACTCGAAGGCCTGCACTACAAGGCAAGTGGCCTGTCCTTGTCTGTCATCACCTAAAGAGCCGTAGCGCCGGAGCCCCTGCCCGATCATATCCCCTGCTTCAGAAGATTACCCATCTGAACACAACGCTGTAACCACATTATACCCTGACTAAGCAACTGCATCACCTCAGGCATCTATCAGATGTGCCACCTGCACCATACCATTACCACTACGCTGCCGCCCTGACTTCTATATATGGGCGGCTTTTGCCTTTTATACCGCATCTTGTGCCTGACGACTTTGCAAAGATAACCGACCACGTAGCGTGTTCGGATGACAAAGTCGTTTTTCTGCTCTGCACTCTTTGTGTTCATTGTTTTTACCTATAGCCACTCATAACCTAGACCTGTATACCACCTCTAAGCGAACAACCCATTGAGCCATCACGAGTGCTGCAGTGTCACACCTCGCTCCGATTTGACCCACCGCTGTACAGCATGCAACCAAATGCTTAACTATCACATCTTACTAGATCTGTTGTCTACTGCCCTAGCCCACCAAACAACGGTTCCCACCCATGCTTGACAGAATCTAAATTATTGCAGGTGCTGAGCCTACTGTACTACATAATGCCATATTGAGTATACTGTTACACAACCTGCACTATTCCCTGATATAGCCAATGTTGACATAATTCAAGTACAGCCTGTGCTGAGCCTACTGTACTACGTAATGCCACATTGACTATACTGTTACATACCCAGATATAGCAAATATTGACATAATTTAAGTACTACCTGTGTTGAGCCTACTCTACTACATAATGGCACATTGAATATACTGTTACATACCCAGATATAGCGAATGTTGACATAACTTAGGTGCTGCCTGTGTTAAGCCCACTGTACTAAGTAATGCCACGTTGAATAAACTGTTACACAACTTGTATTATGCACCCAGATATAGTGAATGTTGCCCAAGTATACTATCTGAACTAGATGTCAACATTACTAACGTCAATACTATCTGCCATCACACCTAGTTATTGTGGTCACTAGCGTTGTTGCTCACTAACCTATTGAGTACGGTTAACACTATGTATGCTCTTAGGCTCATGTTGCTAAAACTACTATACGCCTTATTAACATCTACACCAGAGATGTTCGCTTACACCCCCAACTATGGTGACTTTCTAAGGACAGCTTGGACCGACAAAGACTGCCTTCTCCCCACAGTAACTACCCTCTCCAGCCCTCACCCTCAACTTTAAGACAGCTGCCTGCCCCTCCAACAGTGCCTCGCTCTCCCTTCGCTGACCAGCATGACACAGCCAGGAAATACTATCAGTATGGCCCTTAATCACATGCCTCTCTTCAAGATCGAGCATCCAACCTATCATATCAACTTACCTTGGACACCTCCAGTCAGAAACTCCAGACTTAGAGCCAGACTAACTAAGCTATAGAAACTACCCACTAAATCCAACACCCAAAACACCCTCACCCCGAATAGCGACAACGCAACTACCAAAAGTCCTATTAGCAACATAAAATGTGCTCCACTCGCCACCCCCATCCCTTCACTCAAAAGATGCCACCCTAGCTACTGTTAATGCTACTATCTACCCACACACTAAAATACCCTTGAAGAATTTGCAGGAAGGTACTAAGGTCCCAGACACTAAGAGTGCCTTAATTAATGCCAGATCCCTAGTGGCACATCCAACAGAAATAGCAGACCTGATCACTGGTGAAAACGATTACTTTCTCGCAATAACGGAAGGGAATGGTTTCTTACCTGTAACTCCATTTCTCCAGCATTGGTATCTTTCATGGATTCACATGCTTAGAATATTCCCCGTCGACAGATTGGGAACCCTCGGTACACTTATAAAGCCGTTTCCCATAGGAAAACTTCTGACACTTTTGTGTCCTATCTATGTCGTTTTTGGGGCCGCCTACGCATGCCCCACTAGGACGTAGCGGTATAAATGCCCCGCCCCCGCGGCTCCCTTCAGATTTCGACCCCTCCAAAGCAGAATGGGGTGAAAACCTAGTTATACAAGTAGATTGCATTCTGGGGAGGCCGGCGGGCGCATGTGAATCCATGAAAGATACCAATGCTGGAGAAATGGAGTTACAGGTAAGAAACCATTCCCTTCTCCAGCATTGGATCTTTCATGGATTCACATGCTTAGAATAGAATATACAGCAGTGATCCTGAAAAGGGGAGGTGTGAATGCAATCCGGCACCCTCCTAAGCATACCTATACCGAACCATGCTTACGTATAACTGCAAACGTATAAATACGCAAATGTACATGCACATATCAATATCTATATATAGATATATATATATATATATATATATATATAGATATATATATATACACATATACATATATACATCCATATATACATATGCTAAAATAAGTACAGACCCTTCCTGAAAAGGGCTTACCTTATTGAAACAGATGGCGCAAGACTGCTCTTCCCATTTGTACATCGTCCGACTGCTGCCGTTCCCAGGTAGTAATGGCGGGTAAATGTGTGAGGCACTGACCATGCTGCCGCCTGGCAAATGTCTGCCAGCGGGATTCCTGACCACAACGCCGTTGAAGACGAAGTTGCCCTCGTGGAATGAGCTCTTGGACGCCCCTGTAGCGGTTTTCCCGCTTTGGAATGACAGAAGGCAATCGTCGACAAGACTCATCGGGCCAGTCCCTGTTTTGAAATTGCTTTTCCTCTCACAGATGGACCATATGCAATGAAGAGTTGCTGCGTAGATCTAAGTTGTTGAGTCCGATGAAGGTAACATTTTAGAGCTCTCTTCACGTCCAAGGTATGGAGGACTTTTTCCGCAGCCGATGAGGGTGTTGCGAAAAAGGTAGTTTTTTTCAGGGCAGACCCTGAACAGCTTTCCGGGCGTCGAGCTTCCCTTCTCCTGGGCCATGACCGGGCCTGAGAAACTTCTGGAGTCCTCCAAAAGCGTAGCTCGACGAAATCTTCACCCTTGAGGGGCGCCGACGAATCCGACATGGGTCCCCGTTGATCGGATGGAGAGTCGGTGGAGCTTGAGGCTCTTTTGACCGAAAAAACGAAGTTTTTGAGAAAAAACGTGAAAAAAAATAGCACTAACGCTCGAGAGCAATAGCACGAGGATCCCAACACATGAACGTGCGGTAAAAATCTGAAGATGGCTGCCAGAGGCGGTGCTTAGGTAGAGGGCAGTCATTGGCTGTGGTCAGTATGACGCAGAGACCAGTGATTGGTTATTACTACGAAAGACAGATCAGAAACGAAACTGATACTGTTTTTTTCTTTACCGAGGATTCCCAGCCTGACGACGGGGAATATTCATGAGCATGTGAATCCATGCCAGACTCCATGCTGGAGAACGTGGATAAAACCTCCAGCGACAAGAGTGACTGCGGATTAAGAAGTGGGGTAGACCCCGGAATGCTGGCTCCCCCGGAGAGAGGCTTGGTAATTCCTCGTAACCCTAGGTCTGCAGGGCCAGCTACTCTCACATCCTCATCTCCCGAGGACACCGACAAGGCCGCCTCTTGCTGCAGTAGGGTCTCTGGCAAAACCGGGTCGAATACTTCTGGTCCCCAGGCCTCTTGCGGAATCTCCGTCGACGAGGCTAAAGCTAGCCCCGTCGTCGTCATCACCATCTGTGGTCCAAGAATAGTTGAGACCAATTGTGTCAGTGGCAGAGAAGGGGCCGACGAATGCCCTGCCGTCGACGACGGTGGTAGTCGTGTAGGTCCCTGAGGCGTTCCCGCCTTTTCCGAACTTGACCTATGCTTCTCCGCTTCTCGACTCGAGGTCGATCTGTGGTGATCGCCCGAGGAGGATTTCGACTTTTCCTTTCTGTCTTTCTTTGTCGAAGATGAGGATGGCGAGGCTTTCTTCGACGAGGACTCCTTAGAACGGCTTCTCGAGGATTCCCTCTCCGGCGGTTGTGATTTTTTCACCGGGGGTTCAGACGATGTCGAGCGGCGCGGGGCCCCTGAAGATTTTGACGCTGAGGCCAAGTTGCGCGTGGAGCCTACCTCCGAAGGCGGGTATGCCCCCGATCCATCGTTTAACCATGCCACTAGTCGCCGACTTCGATCTTTAAGAATCTTCTAGGAGAAGCCCTTACATATGTCGCACTTGTCTGCCGAATGATGAGGGTGTAGACAATATATGCAAGCCATATGTCCGTCCCCCTCATACACTTTCTTCAACCCGCACGTAGCGCACGGGCGGAACAGCGCTTTCTGAGACATCAGGACAAAACTCCAACAGCACAACCTTGACAAAATAGTAGACTACATGATGTGCTTCCACTACTTTGGAGACGGTTGAAATCTGAAGGGAGCCGCGGGGCGGGGCATTTATACCGCTACGTCCTATTGGGGCATGCGTAGGCAGCCCCAAAAACGACGTAGATAGGACACAAAAGTGTCTGAAGTTTTCCTATGGGAAACAACTTTATAAGTGTACCGAGGGTTCCCAGTCTGTCGACGGGGAATATTCTTAGCATGTGAATCCATGAAAGATCCAATGCTGGAGAATCCTGGCTTCATGCCGCCGCTGGCCCTGCCCTCCTCCTAGCTGTTCCAGACAACTTTGAAATCTTAAGAGCGGACAGAACTGACTTAGAGGTGGAGGTATCGCTCTTATCTCTAAATCCAATTTAGGCTGAGAATTGCCCCCTCTCCAGCGACCAGCTCTTGTGAATTACTCACAGTCAAATTCCCGACCTCTAACAATGACACCCTAACTATCTATATTATATATAGACCACCAGGACCGCCTGGTCCATTTGAAGATCTCTCTGCCATCCTCTGAGAATATCAAACCCACTTCCAAAATTCTCCCGCTTGGAGACTTCAATCTAGGGTTTAATGATCCTAATGACCACCAAGCCTTGGTCATTGCCAACACCCTAACTGAACAGGGATTCACCCAAAGAGTGGCCGAAGCCACCCACGACAAAGGGAGAACCCTGGGTAGCAGTCTACAACTGTGTAATCTCCATCACATCGATAACGCCCCTAGACTCGACGGATCATTGTCTAATATCATTTACCATACCCGCCACTAATCCTACGGCTATTCCCATTGCACCATCCCTCCGCACGAAGAATAAAAAGAACATCACTGCAGACAAGATCACTTCACTTATCTTGCGACCCTTAAACTACTTCCCAATTCAACCAGTCCAGATATGGAACGGTTGGAGTGCATGGAACGGTTGAAATGCATGGAACGGTTGAAGTGCATGGAACGGTTGAAGTACATGGATCGCTTGTAGTGCATGGAACGGTTGAAGAGCATGGGACGGTTAGAGTGCATGGAATGGTTTGAGTGCATGGAATGCATGGAGCATGAAGGCGCTCGATCTCAAGCACCAACTTAAAACCCCCTTATCACATCACCACGCTTACTCTCTTCTATACACCACCACTCAACTAGAACACAGCGATACTATGACACATTCGGTATAGCTGTTCTCATACCAACACCTGCCACATACTCCCCATCATCCTAACTAATCACAGCTGGCTGCACACCCGCCAGCGTAGGCGTTCTCCTCAGGCCTAACGCAGCCAGAATCAGTCTGGTATCACCCTGCCAGAACAAACACATACTCCTGACCTCCCACCCACCACACCTACCGCTACGAAGCAGCTAACAAACGAGTGCCACACCAGCTGCACACATATCCGGTGCACACCGCACCTTTTGACTCTCTCTCTCTCTCTACTGACTTGAACTACGGTTCCCGAGGGCGTTCAACCTACCAGCGCCATAAGATCATACCAATGGTACATAAGGCGCTATATAAATGCAAAGTAACATAAAATAACATAACATATCCTAATAAATGCCTAAAATACTGCTATGACGAAAGCCCTTGATTTAATTGCTCCACTTAAGTTGCGTAAAAGTAAACCAAAATCCCACCTAAATTTAACAAAGTTACTCACCATAGTGACTACCTTACTTTCAGTCCATAGTCCCCTTTCCTCCATGCTTGAAGAACATTCCCTCCTTCGGGACGAGACTGGAGCACTTTTGATAAAAAGCATCAACATTGAAAATGTTTTGACCTTCTTCTCTTTTTATGTGGGGTACCGCACGCAGCCGCAACCCCATCCTCCTGAGCTCCGCCCCACGCATCGCCCTTCAGTCCTTTTCTATCGCCAGGTCTGCGGCCATTTCAGCAATAACAGAGGATACTTATTAAATGGGACGGCGGGCGTATGGAAGAAAGGGGACTATGGACTAGGAGTAAGGTAGTCACTACGGTGAGTAACTTTGTTATACTCCTACGTCCTTGTCCCCTTTCCTCCATACTTGTGGGAGATTGCAAAGCACAACTCACAGGTAATAGGTGTGGATTACTGAAGTAAGGACTTCCTCACTGAAAAAAGTTTTTAAGAAGGGCCTGGCAAAATTGAGCATCGGCCCTGGAGCTAAGGTCCAAGCAGTAATGCTTACAAAAAGCTGATGGGGAAGCCCACGTAGTTGCCTTGGCAATGTTTTCCCAGGGAACATATTTTTGGAAGGCAACAACAGCCACTTTGCCACGTACAAGATAGGCATGAATTCCCTTCGGAGGTTGAAGGCCCTGAATGGTATACGCTTCTGAAATACAGGAGACAATCCATCGGGAGATAGTAGCCTTTGAAGCAGGTTTGCCTTTCGGGTATCCAAACGTAACAAAGAGTTGAAATGAGGCCCTGAGTTCAGTTGTTCTGTCCAGATAGAACTTCAGAGCTTGTCTGACATCTAAATTGTGTAATACTCTCTCAGCGTCTGAGGCCGGGTTCGGAAGAAAGACAGGTAATGAGATAGATAGATTCAAATAAAAATCAATCACTACTTTAGGAAGGAAAGCAGGATGAGTGCAGAGCACAACCTTATCCTTATGGAAGGTAAGGAACGGGTGTCCACGGACAAGGCTTGAAGCTCGTTTACTTGCCTTGCTGAAGTCACTACAATCAAAAAGGCAACCTTCCAAGAAAGGTACTTTAGATCGGTTGTAGCCATGGGCTCAAATGCTTTATGGCATAAGGCGGCCAGGACCACATTTAAATCCCACTTTGGATGAGGATTGCGTACAGGTGGAAAAAGATGCAATAATCCTGCGAAATGACTTTTAATGACTGGGTTCGTCAAAGAAAAGGAACAGGTGTCAGTGGACATGAATGCCTGAAGCAGCCAGATGAGAAATGAACGAAAGGACAATGTCGATCGTAGCTTGTCTGGGTTCTAACTGCTTAGCTAAACACCAGTGACAAAACCGGTGCCACCTGTTCCTATACTGAGACCTCGTAGAAGGCTTCCTGGCTGCTTTTTGCGCATATTGTCCTCAGACAGGTTAAACTGCGCTAGGGATTTGAATTCAGGCGCCAGGCCACCAAGCTGAATGATTGTGGGGAGGGGTGCCACATCTGCTGATCGCCCTGGTGAAGCAGGTTGGGAATCAACGGCAGTCTGATCAGAGGACAAATCGACAGATGCTGTAGTTCTGAAGACCAGAATCTGGCTGGCCACCAAGAAACTATGAACAGGAGAGTGCAATTCGATGCATTCCTGAGTTTGTAGAGTGACCGATGAATCAGAAGAGGAGGCAGCAAGGCACATGCCTTCATGTTGTGCCACGGAATCTTGAGAGCATCTCCTAGAGAGGAGGCCCAGAGACCGTTCCTGGATGCATAAAGAGGAAGTTTCCTGTTTGAGGCAGTCGCAAAAAGGTCCACTTCTGGAGTTCCCCATTGGCGAAAGACATTGCAGAGGACTTCCATGTTCAGTTCCCACTCGTAGCTGGCCGATGTCTGCCAGCTGAGTGAGTCTGCAGTCACATTTAGTTGCCCCAGAATGTGTCCCGCCAGCAGCCAAATGCTGTGCTGGATGGCCCATTCCCAAACCTGAATGGCAAGGTCCACAAGAGGTGGTGACTTGGTTCGTGAAAGATGGTTGGAAAGCTTTCAGCGCCAGAAAAACAGCCAGGAGTTCTAAATAATTTATATGAAACTGCCTGTTCTGCGGCGTCCATCGATCGAAAACCTGGAGATGATCCAGAGTTGCTTCCCACTCCAGAAAGGAGGAGTCCGTGGTAATCGTCACTTGTGGGCAGGGCTCCTGAAAGGAGGCCCCCACTGTAAGATTGTTGGTCGAGGACCACCATAGAAGGTCCGCCATCATGCAGGATGGAAATGGAATCCGATTATGAAGCCTGACACCAAGAGCTACGAAGAACTAGCTGCGTACGCCTCATTTTGAGATGCACAAGAAGAAGAGCAAGCACGCACAAGGCCATGAGGCCCAGAGGTCTCTGGAACCACCAAGCCGTCATGTGCTCTGACTGGATGAAGAGTTGACACGTGGCGAATAGATCCATAATCCTGTCCTCCGTCAAATACACCCTGGAGTCGATCTTGTTCCAACGGAAACCCAGGAAGATCAGGTCTTGGGAGACCTCTGTGTATAAGGGGTCATAGCTTGGACCTTTGCCACGACCAACAAAGATTTGGCGGTTTGGGTGCTCGCCTTAGTCTTTGTAAGTTCGTCATCTGTAGAGGAATGGAACAATTCCTTGCCATCGAAGGGAAGGTCCAGAACATTATCTTGCCCCTCCTTCAAAAACTTCGGCTCATGGAGCAACGCTTGACGGGAGGTGTCAATTCCCACCATCAGGCCTCGAGCCGAGGTATCCACATGGTGTGCTGCAGCTTCCAGGACATCTTGTGCCAACACCCTGGCATCTGACAAACCGGCCTTGAAGTCGTCTAGCCTATCTGTAGGTATGCACTCCTGGAAATCAGCGAACTCCTTCCACAGCTTCATATTAGCTGCCGTCAGGATCAGCTCGGTATTTGCTTGGCGAAGTAGCAGTGCTGAGTTGGCAAAGATTTTCTTGCCTAAGGAGTCCAGAATGTTGTCTTCCTTGGGAGAGAATCTGAGCCGCAGCCGTGGAGGTCACAGAGGCCGGCTTGGACTGAAGCATGACCTCAGCTACCACCGTAAAGGAAGGGAGCGGACAAGACGCCAAGGCTATCTCCTCGAGGTCTGACGCCTGTAATGGCCGTCGATTCTCTTATTGATATGCAGCCCGGTGTGGGGCTTATCCCAGACCTTACGGGCCTCTGCCAAAATGTCCTTCTGGAGGAACAAGCCGGTACACTCTTGTGGTGACAAGGTAAACGCTCGCGAAAGCACCCCTTCATGCGGAGCGGGTGCCTCAGGTACTGGAATGTCGAGGAGGGCCATCATATCCAGAACCCGGTCATGGAATGCTCTGACAGAGAGGGGCTGCTCATCGCTATCTGGATCTGCTTGAGGGTCATCCAGCAAATTGGGAGCAGACAGCTGGGCCGCCACAGGTTTTAAAGTGCTATCCCCCTCTACTGGTGTCTTCTCTATGGGAGACAACAGAGGTTGGTGAGGAAGCACTGGAAGCGGATCGATAGGAAGAGGTGGAACTGCCGGAGCCGCCGGGGTGGAAGGTGGAGCCCGAGGGTCAGGCTAATTTCCTTGAAAAAACCCTTAAAGTACTCTTTCATAGGGTCAGAATGCATGAGCCTCTGAAATGTCCCGAACAATACATCCTCCGATGAAGGTTTAGGTGATGGGGTAGGCAGAGGCCTCTCATATGTGGCATACCCCCACGAACGAAATGAGGATGGTTGCCAGGAAGGCCCACTACCAATCAGGTCCGCATAGACCAGCGGGGCAGAAGTAGGCAGACGCGAGACAGTATGTGGCAGCGGCATCCAAGCACACCAGTCATAAGAAGGGCGGTACTGATTTTTACATTCCACTTGATGTGAAAAAGGCTGGTCAGCCCCAAAATTAAGATTCCTAGCACCCGTCGTCGAGAACATAGGTGTAAGGGAAGAATCCAAAATGGCTGCCGTGGACCAAGAGGGTTGGGCCGCCTTTTTGTCTATGCCTCAAGAGAACTGCGTCACATGTGCGGATGATGCAATTGTCTCCTCAGGCTGGTTAGGGGACTTAAGTAACATCTTAGCCTTGACACAAGGATGCTCTGCCGAGCCGGTACTGGGGGATCTCGGATGTTTACTTGACATCTTGGAGGTGGCCCCAACAATAGCCTCCAGAGGAGGAACCTCGGCAGAGCCAGTAACAGAGGAGTTACGGTGCATGACCGCCTTCTTTGCCCCCTCGACAGAACCGGTATCATCGCAATGAGCTCGGGAAAGTTGAGGAATCACCCTTACAGACAAGACCTTAGGACGGGTCTCTCGGTTTTGTCGGTACAGACTTTAGCCTCAAAAAGAGGAACCTCGGGTTTCGTCCCGGTATGTGTAACTCCCTCGTGAGGGGCCTCAAGCCGTGGCTTGGTACAGAAAGCTCCAGAAAAGCAGGCCTCAGGGCGTGCCCCAGTGTCTGTATGGAAAGCTTCAGAAACAGAGACCTCGGAGCGAACCCCAGTATCCAAAGCCACAGATTAACTGGGCTGCTGTTTAGCACCTGACAGGTGAACCTCAGAACGTGTTCCGGTCTTCGCAGGTCCATCGTGGGCACCCTTAGAGAAAACTCTGGTGTGCCTATTAGGCCTGCGAGGCACCTCAGGTGAAATCCTGGATGTAGAGCTGCTCGAGCCCCTCCCGGACCGAGAAGACCCCAGGAAGGAGTCCCACAGCCGGGGCACCCTAAAAAGTAAGGAACTTACCGGGCATCTCTTCTTTTCGGCAATGAAAAGCTGAAGATGAGGTGGAGGAACTCGCTGAAAGATGTCCTTCCACTGAAGAAGATGGCGTTGGAGTGCCCAGACGGAGAGGGAATCGCAGTAGAAGCACGAATCCCAGCAGTGGTCCGGCCCGAGACACTCCAAGCAGAGAGAATGGGGATCCGCCCTAGCGAAGCGACGTTCCCATGAAGAACAGGACACAAATCCCAGATGCAGGAGACGGCAGGAGAAGAGGACAACGGGAACAAGAAAAATACTTCCCAGTGCTGCAAGTGCATCCAGCCCCAACCACGCAGAGAAAAGGACTGAAGGGCGATGCAGAGCTCAGGCGGGCGGGGTTAGGGCCATGTGCGGTACCCCACATAAAAAGAGAAGGAGGACAAACATTTTTTAATTTTTATGCTTTTTATCAAAAGTGCTCCGGTCCCGTCCCGAAGGACGGAATGTCCCTCAAGTATGGAGGAAAGGGGACTGGACATAGGAGTACATGGTTTACCCTTCACTTAAAAAATCTGAGAAAGGAAAAAAAGAAAATTTGAATCTCTGTAGAAAGCCAGCCCCACTGATGAAAACAAAACTAACCTAGTTAACCTATCAACCATCTACAAAAAGGAAATTATACGAGCCAAACAAGTATCCTACAAGGAGCGCATCAATAAAGCCAGCTCAAGTACTAGGGAACTGTTCTCCATTATAAGGGAATTGGAAGCCTCATCCCACAGATAGATAACTGCCTTAAAGACAAACCCTCGTGCACAAGCATCCAGAACGCCTTACAGAACAAAATTGTCCTACTCCAATATAAGATCGCTGATAAAAAGGCTACACTGCCTGTCCCAGATTAACACATCCCCATTATTGGAGCCACCAAGAAACCCCCTAACCAATTCAATATGTTTTCAAGTCTCAATTCATGAGGTTGAAAAAGTCATTGGGCCTCATTAGGACCCAGGCGGATTTCGCGGTGCTAAATGCACCGCGAAGCATGGCGGAAAGCCGCCGATAGCGCCATGGGGGTTGGCGGATTTACCGCCCCATTCCGACCTTGGCGGGGCGGTAAATCCCCAATCCCCATTCTGCCCTTCCCCATTCCCATTTTTGCCCCATAGGGTATAATGGGAGTGGGGAAGGAGTTAATTACGCCACCGTAAAATACGGTGGCGTAATTAACAACGAGGTCCCGTAGCGCCATGGTTTTCTCCGCCTGGTAAAACCAGGCGGAAAAGGCCGCCATGGCGCTACGGGAACTCGTAGTATGGCGGAGAGGTACGCCATGCACTACGCTGGCGTAAAACCCTCTCCGCCAGGGTCCTAATGAGGCCCATTCTCTCACTTAAACCCTCTAATTGCCAAGGAGACAGCTGCCAGGCACAGATTATCAAAGATGCCGCCAGAGATCTTGCACCATTTATAACCAAATTAATCAACTCCTCGTTCAATTCTGGTACTGTACCTAGTAACCACGAGAAGTCCTGGGTCCTACCCTTCCTCAGAAAACAGATGCTAGATCCCTCAATCCCCACCAACTACAAGCCAATCACCACTGTACCTTTTTTACTCAAGATTCTTGACAAAATAACAAAGTTACTCACCATAGTGATTACCTTACTCCTAAGTCCATAGTCCTCTTTCCTCCATACTTGTGGGACAGTCCGTCCTTTGGGAGGGGACCAGAGCACTTTTTTCCAAAAAGCATCAAAAATTGAAAATGTTTGTCCTTCTTCTCATTTTACGTGCAGTACTGCACGCGGCCGTAACCAATTAAGCAATAATAGAGGATACTTATTACAGGGGACGGCGGGCGGGCGGGCGTATGGAGGAAAGCGGACTATGGACTAGGATTAAGGTAGTCACTATAGTGAGTAACTTTGTTATACTTTTACGTCCCGTCTGTCACGCTTCCCTGAGTCTCTGCAGGAGTAATGGAGTCCTCCGGTCCCTTCTCTGGTTCTACACCACCTCTCGGTTAGTGGGAAGTCGGGCCTGCCAAAAGAGTGAATGGTTGGGATGATTTTAAAGGGGTTGCCTGACCCTCCTCCTCCCCCTACCCACTTAGATGCCTAATTTACTACAGTGCATGTTTCACCTGTGTTTATTTTGGTGCGCACTCCATCCTGCTCGTGTAGGGGCGCTATTTTCTGGGTGGTACTTAGGGTGTTGCTGTTCTTGAGAACAGCCTCCACTATTCCGCTGTTTACATTCAAAGAGTTTGTGGTTACCCAGTTGCTGCACTGGATTGTCTGCTCAGGTAATTTCAGATAAGTGGTTTTGTAACACCACTAGTGCTTGATTTGTAAATCCGTGACTACCCAGTTACCTCACTGGGGTTATTCAATTAAATGTTTCCATTCTGCCGTAGCGCTTGCTGACTTGCGTGCCAGTTACAGCACTGGACTGTAGCAATAGCTGTGAGCAGAGATCGCGATCGGAAGAGCTCTAACTGCTTTTCTCTTTTCTTGCAGGGTCCCAGGAGTCGAGAGAATTGTGTGAGATATGATGGAAAAGCTGGTTCCTGCGCCGAGCGATGTGCAACGTAAGCTTGACAGCTTTGAATAAATCGCGCTGAAGCAGAGATTTGCATGCGTGCAAAACTCACTCCAAAACTAACTGCTCTCTCTCTTCTTCTCGTTCCAGGATCGGAGCCGATGATGCGAGCGCTGACATTGGCCGCGGAAAAGAAACTGGATCGGGAAACTGAAGACCGGGTGGCGATAAGCATGTTTATTTGTTTGTTCATTTTGTTTATTTATTTATTGTGCGTGCCGGACCTAGATGTAGCAGGGCGCAGGTGAAAAGAGGGCTTATAGCTTAGTTACAGAAATTACCGGTTTACAAAGCAAAGGTAAAAGCGACTTTCTTAGGGTCAACAGGATGAGGGTAAGGCAGTAAAGTACATGACCAATGGTATGTAGACAACATGTCATCATATAGCTGACGATTACATATTGGCAAATCTATATCAGGTGCATTACATGCAGGTGTACTAGGTTGGTACGTGGAGAGAATGCGGGTTACATATCATTCTCAGTGAGCCATTTTATTGTGTTCTTTCTGAATTTGTTGAACGTTTGGTCAGATCTAAGTGCGCGAGGTAGGGAGTTCCACAATTGAGCTGCCCTAACTGGGAAGCTGGACCCTCCAATAGTGGTCAGTTTAAATCTGGGCACTAGAAGGCAGTTGGGGCTGACTATTCTTGTTGGACTAATGGAGTTTTTTCTGATAAATCGTTCTGTTAGATAACGAGGGGCTTTGTTGTTTAAGCATTTGTAGATGAGGGAGGCTGATTTGAGGTTGATTTTTTCCTGGGTGGAGAGCCATTTGTGTTTCCGTCTTATTTCAGAAATATGTGCTCTTCTAGGAATACTTAGGGCAGCCTTAAGCGCATTATTTTGGAGCACTTGTATTCTATTGATGATTTGTTTGTTTGCCCCTATGTAGAGGGCATTACAATAATCGAGTTTTGATAGGATGAGGGCTTTGGATAGGATTAAGCAACTGTCAATTGATAGGAATTGTTTCCCGGCTAGTATTAATTTACATGTGTAGGCCGTAGATGAGGCTAGTGAGTTTACCTGTTTGGTAAGGGATAGGGTCGAGTCGAGGTAAAAACCTAGGGTTTTTACTTCTCTGGCGACCTTGATAGTGTTCCCATCGATAATAAATGCCAAGTAATTTGGGTTGAGTTTTGAGATGCGAGCTGCGGTGCTCAGGATGATGAGCTCCGTTTTGTCATTGTTCAAACATAGGCCATGGTTGGACATCCATGCCTGAACGATGCTATAGACTCTGTTCACCAGAGCCAGATCTTCCCCATAATCCCCAGTGAGTGGTAGGAGAATCTGGGTATTGTCTGCGTAGTTGGTATAGGCGATACCCAGATTGTCAAGAACGTCGATGAGTGGCTTGGTGAAGATATTATAGAGTGTTGGCGAGACACATGATCCCTGGGGCACTCCATAAGTAATAGGTATCGGGTCTGCTGCCGCAGAGGGGGAAAACACCCTCATAGTCCTGTCACTAAGGAAGGACTGTATCCATACTATAGCTTCCCTTGAGAAGTGGGCCGCAGAGTCCAAGTGATTACACAGGACTTTATGGTCCACCAGGTCAAAGGCGGCTGAGAGGTCTAGTAGGAGGAGGAGTGCTAATTTTCCCTCGTCTCTGAGTGAATCTATTTGGGCCTTTAAATCGATAAGGGCAGTCTCTGTGCCATGTTGAGGTCGGAAACCAGATTGGCGAGCGCCAAGGAGATGGTTCACCTCGAGGAAGTTCTGAATTTGGGTGTATGCTACCTTATCTAGTATTTTTAGTAGGAGTGGTACTGTGGTAATGGGCCTATAATTTGTGGGAATGTTGGGGTCCAGTGTTTGTTTTTTCAGAAGGGGGAGTAGTACCCAGCATTCCTTTAGGTTGCGCGGGATGGTGCCAGTAGTGAAGGAGGCATTGATAAGTTTGGTGATGAAGGGAGCTAGATCTCTAGCAGCGTCCTTGATCAGTTGTGCTGGGCATTGGTCGCCTTTGCAATTGGATGGTTTAAGTGCAACAATAGTTTTCTCTACCTCGATCTCTGAGACCTTAGATAAGTTAAATTGCGTGAATTCTTTGGGTTTAGATGTTGGTGTTTTGTTCAGGGGAATTTGAGTTTGGACTGATAGTGAGGTTTTCTTTAGAGCAATTTTAGTTTGGAGGTTGGCCACTTTGTTGGTTAGTGCCAACTCAATGTCAGTACACCAGGTTCTGCCTTTAATAGAGTCATCCTGTACTGCAATTGGGATTTCCAATTCTTTTAGAATAGAGAATAGCTCCTTCATGCTGGAGTAGGGATGTAACGGTATTACGGTATACCGTTAAAGATACCGTGAACCAATTAATTGAACAATAATAACCGTCACATTGTTTATACCGGTATACCGTTCATACCGTTAAGTGTGCTTTTCAATCTGATTTGGAAAGGCTGCAGTAAGCAAGTGCTGCGCAGTCTTGGTCTTGCACTGTTGGATGTGCCGTCTGCCAAGTCGTTTCAGTTTGAGCAGTTTTTAATGCCATTCCATAAACCACACGTGCCTGACACAAAATCAATATGTTAGCAATAGGAAGAATAAATACAGTTCCAAGAAAGAAAAGGGTTTGCTTTTTTTTAAATTTACATTTATTTTTAAAGCGCTCACACAGCCCGCAGGCATCGAGGCGCTGTTAAAGAAATTGTTTTTGTTTATTAAGTTGCGTAATTGTTTTTGTCTTAGTTGCGTATTTATAGCGTGCTTAAACACCCAGAGGATTCTAAGCGCGGACCCGGGGATCGAACCTGTGTTGCTTCGTGTCGTCTTGCTTCCAAGGCGCACACATTGCGCTGAGCTATCCTCCCGGGACTTTGGGTTGGCGGTTTTGGGGTTTATATATCTATAATGGATAATGTTTTCTAAACATATGACAATGGGGGCTTTCGCTGGTTCTATCATTGAATTTACATATAATAAGTCACACTGCGAAATGTACTTATCTCTGTGGGTATTCCCTGCTGCCATGCAAAAGGGTAACATGTCCGTGATTACTGAACACCTTTTGGCCCGGAAGTAAACTAAAGGCTGTAACGTAAGGAGAGAGTGCGTGTGCATGTATGTGTGTATGCGCACAAGCGTATACTACCATCAGACTCCATTGATTTGTGGCATGCAGGTTATCAAGATGGCAACATGTTCATCTTCACCAGTAGCCAGTGGGGGAGCTAAAAGCCAAAATGACCACTTAAGAAAAGCTACTCAGTTTGCTTTGCCAGTCGCAGCAGGCCCCCCCTCCTCCTCTCCACACGTGTGTTTGTGTTTGGTGGAAGCAAGGGGTGGCATTTCAGTGGAAAGTATGTTGAAAAGCCCAATTCTGGACCTGGGTGCCTGGTTTTGTTTGTAATGATAAATCTGACAATTTATGACCTTTTAGAAAATATTTAAGATTAGTTAACTCCACCTGCTATACCGCGATAACCATGATATACCGTCATTTGGCAAGAGGGGTTTGTACCGTCATAAAACTAATACCGTGACACCCCTATGCTGGAGTTGGCTTAGGTAATCCTGTTATTATACGTTTCTTGTTTGGCCAGGATGATATCCTTTTTGGATTGCGTTGAGATACTTATTAGATTAGTTTTATTTTCTGCGGTAGGATGTAGGTTCCTTACCATTTCGCATTTTCTTTTCTGTAATCTTAGGTTTTTTAGGTGGTGTGTAAACCAAGAGTTAAGATGCTTTTTCGGTTTACTGTTCCTAAGTTTAAGTGGAGCAATGCTTTCGAGAGCAGTGGTCATAGCATTATTAAATTCCTCCACTAGAGAGCCTGGGTCAGTATGGTCTGGTAAGGAGTTGAGATTAGGTAGGATATGGGGCAAGATATTGTCCGCTCTGATATTTTTCTTGTTTCTAATTAGTGTAGGTACGGCGAAAGGGGGTGTTGGTGCAGTAGGTCTTTTAGTATAGAGAGTAAAGGAGATTAGGTGTTGGTCAGACCATATTTGTGGGGAGATGGATGTAATGGAGAGGTTGCAGTTGTGACTGGCAATCCAATCTAGCGTTCTCCCTTTAGTATGGGTGGACGTATTCACTTTATGCGTGAAACCATAATTCTGTCAGGATGTTGGCTACGGCGGTAGCCTGGGGATCGTTGATATCATTGTACCCTAGGTTAAAATCTCCTAGTACTAGGGTTTGTGAGGAGTTTTTTAGCTTCTCTGAGATAACAGTGGTAATATCTTCATTGAATGTGCTGAATGAGCCTGGGGGTCTGTAGAGGAGATGGATATTTAATGTTTAAGAGTTTGCGGTGGGTAGTTTAATGGCAAGTGACTCGCAGGATTTAAGGTTAGGTGTTGCTGTGATTCTCATGGAGAGATTAGTTTTGGCGATGATCGCTATGCCTCCACCTCGTGCATCTAGTCTGTCAGCTCTAAGGATAGTGTAGTTGTCTGGGACTGCTAACGTTAGTGCTGGACCTGCTGCCTCTTGGAGCCAGGATTCTATGATGGCGATGAAGTCAAGGTCATTTTCCAGGATAGTGTCTGCTATGTCTGTAGCATGAGCGACTAAAGATCTAGCATTGATTAATGCGCCTTTAAGGTCGGGTTCTAGCTGTAGTGTGGGGCGCAGGTTAGCAATGGCAAGTCGGTTGGTGGTGGGCTTGTTTCTTTTAGGGTGGGGCTTGAGGCTAGGAAGAACGGTGGTTTCCACAGGGGGAAGTGGTTTGGGTCGAAGGTGATCCAAGTTAATATTATATTTATTAACAGGTTCGAATATTTTGGGTAGTCGTGCACAGAGTCTGTGGTTTCTCTGTGCTATGTTACAGGGGGATTCAGAGATAAATTGCAAAGGAGAGGCTCCTACGCCCTCTGGGGGAAGTATGGAGGGAATGGTGATATAGACAGTAGTCATAAGTAGAACTGTCAAGTTAAAGATTGTGGCCCGATAGACTGGGGTTGGCAAGTAAAAGTACATAGTGTTAGAGGTGAGTAGAGGCTCAGCCATTCGAACTAGAGCATACTATTACATTCATCAATCAAATATTGGGTAACATAGGGCTAAATGCAGCAATCAAATATTAGGCAAAGTAGGATAGATGCAGCGATCAAATATTGGGCAGCATAGGGCTAAATGCAGCAATCAAATATTAGGCAAAGTAGGCTAAATGCAGCAATTAAATGTTAGGCAAAGTAGGCTAGATGCAGCAATCAAATATTGGGCAGCATAGGGCTAAATGCAGCAATCAAATATTAGGCAAAGTAGGCTAAATGCAGCAATCAAATATTGGGCAGCATAGGGCTAAATGCAGCAATCAAATATTAGGCAAAGTAGGCTAAATGCAGCAATCAAATATTAGGAAAAGTAAGGCTAAATGCAGCAATCAAATGTTGGGCAGCATAGGGCTAAATGCAGCAATCAAATATTGGGCAGCATGGGGCTAAATGCAGAAATCAAATATTAGGCAAAGTAGGCTAAATGCAGCAATCAAATATTGGGCAGCATAGGGCTAAATGCAGCAATCAAATACTAGGCAAAGTAGGCTAAATGCAGCAATCAAATATTAGGAAAAGTAAGGCTAAATGCAGCAATCAAATGTTGGGCAGCATAGGGCTAAATTCAGAAATCAAATATTGGGTAGCATGGGGCTAAATGCAGCAATCAAATATTGGGCAGCATAGGGCTAAATGCAGCAATCCAATATTGGGCGGCATAGGGCTAAATGCAGCGGTCAAATATTAGGCAATGTAAATTGCATGTAAACAGCATAGGGCTAAATGCAGCAATCAAATAATGGGCAATATGCGGATAGGGAACCACCTGGACATTTATGGGTCATAGGAGGAACAATCAGCGTAAGCAGTTAGAGGAGAAGTATATAGATGAAGGCATGTTTGTGCCGCCTGGTACAGGAGTATAGTTCGGAGCAGTGCTCAGTTAGTAAAGCTTAAGAAGGCAATGGACCGGCGTGCACAGGCATGGGTGGAACGCTATTAGAGCAGGGTAGAGTAGGGCTGGCTGCTATAATATGAGAGCATAAAGTGGGTTACAGTAATAGGTTATGTTGCAATTATCTATAGTACTTACATCAGGTAGGCAGGTACCTGTGAATGGATGTGAGCTCAAAGCTTACAGAAAGCACACGAAGCATGGGCTGATCTCCGGGCGTGGCTTTTAAAGGCAGCCACGCCCAAAGACTAGAATGCAATGATTGCTTCAGAATGTCACACAATGCCCATATTGTAGTGGCAGGAAGTGACAGCATGGTTGGACAGGAAACAAGGTGTGCAACTTCCTATGTGATAGAATTGTCAGTTCTAATTAAGTGGTGTGAGTGTTTTAACTGTCAGGCTTTCAACCACATGGCCCCTACATGATTTCCCCACCTGCCCCCACATGCTTGTGCTAAATGGGTGAGGGGTTTATATGGGACCTCGAGGTTAGTAATCATGACACCGTCACCTTTCCTCCATACTTGCGGGAGATTCCTAAGCACTCCTCACAGGAATACGGGTGGTTGGAAACTCATTACTGAAAAAGGTTTTTAAGGACAGCCTGACTGAATTGAGCATCTGCCCTGGAGCTCAGGTCCAAGCAGTAATGCTAACAAAAAGCTGATGTGGAGGCCCACGTAGCCGCCTTGGCAATGGTCTCCCAGGGAACACACTTTTGGAAGGCAACAGCAGCCATTTTGCCACGTACAAGATGGGCATGAATGCCCTTCTGAGGTTGAAGGCCCTGAATGGTATAGGCCTCTGAGATATAGTAGGCAATCCATCGGGAGATAGTAGCTTTTGAAGCGGGTTTCCCTTTTGGGTCTCCGAACAGAACAAAGAGTTGGGAGGAGCCCCTGAGTTCAGTGGTTCTGTCCAGATAGAACTTCAGAGCTCGTCTGAAATCTAGATTGTGCAATACTCTCTCGGCATCTGAGGCCGGGTTCGGGAAAAAAACAGGTAATGATATAGACTGATTAAAATGAAAATCTGTCACCACTTTAGGAAGGAAAGAAGGATGAGTGCGGAGCACAACCTTATCCTTATGAAAGTTAAGGAACGGATGTTCCACAGACAAGGCTTGAATCTCGCTTACATGCCTTGCCGAAGTCACTGCAATCAAAAAGGCAACCTTCCAAGAAAGGTACTTCAAATATGTCGTGGCCATAGGCTCAAATGGCTTATGGCATAAGGTGGTCAAAACCACAATTAAATCCCACTTTGGTGAGGCTTGCGTACAGGTGGAAAAAGATGCAATAAACCTGTAAAATGCCTTTTAATGACAGGATTCGTCAAGGAAAAGGAACAGGCATCAGTGGATAGGTAGGCGGCAATAGCCGACAAGTAAGTTCTACAGGATAGGAAATGGATGCCCGAAGCAGCCAGATGAGAAATGAAGGAAAGGGCAGTGTCAATAGTAACATGTCTGGGGTCTAATTGTTTAGCTAGACACCAGTAACAAAACCGGAGCCACTTGCTCCTATACTGAGATCTTGTAGAAGGCTTTATGGCCGCTTGGATAATGCGCATAATGTCTTCAGACAGGTTAAACTACGCTATGGATTTGAACTCAGGCACGAGGCTGCCAAGCTGAATGATTGTGGGGAGGTGTGCCACATCTGCTGATTGCAATGGTGAAGCAGGTTGGGAATCAGCGGCAGTCTGATCAGAGGACAAATCGACAGATGCTGAAGTTCCAAAAACCCGGATCTGGCTGGCCACCGAGGAGCTATGAACAGGACAGTGCAATTTGAAGCATTCCTGAGCTTGCAGTGTGACCAGTGAATCAGAGGAAGAGGCGGGAAGGCATATGTCTTTATTTTGTGCCACGGGATCTCGATAGCATCCCCTAGAGAAGAGGCCCAGAGTCCGTTCCTGGATGCATAAAGAGGGAGTTTCCTGTTTGTGGCAGTCGCAAAAAGGTCCACCTTCTGGAGTGCCCCATTGGTGAAAGAAGTTGGAGAGGACTTCCAAGTTCAGTTCCCACTCATAGCTGGCCACTGTCTGCCGGCTGAGTGAGTCTGCCGTCACATTGAGTTGCCCCGGAATGTGCCCTGCCAGTAGCCAAATCCTGTGCTGGATGGCCCATTCCCACATTTGAATGGAAAGGTCCACAAGGACCACCCTGTATGTTGATGTAAAACATGGATACTGAGCTGTCCGTGCGGACGTGGACCACCCGGTTCATTATGGATGGTTGGAATTCTTTCAGCGCCAGAAAAACAGCCAGGAGTTCCAAATAATTTATATGACACGCCCTGTCCTGCGGTGTCCATTGATCGAAAACCTGGAGATGATCCAGAGATGCTCCCCACCCTAGGAGGGAGGAGTCGTGGTAATCGTCACTTGTGGGCAGGACTCTTGAAAAGAGGCCCTCACCGTGGGATTGCTGGTCGAGGACCACCATAGAAGGCCTGCCATCATGCAGGAAGGAACTGGGATCATCTTGGAATCCGAGTCCAAAGCCTGAGACCAAGAGCTCCGAAGAGCCAGCTGAGTACGCCTCATTTTGAGACGCGCAAGAGGAAGAGCAAGTATGCACGAAGCCATGAGGCCCAGAAGTCTCTGGAACCACCAAGCCATCATGTGCTCTGACTGGATAAAGAGCTGACACGTGGCGAATGGATCCGCAATCCTGTCCGCCGTCAAATACACCCTGGAGTCGATTGTGTTCCAACGAAAACCCAGGAAGATGTGGTCTTGGGAGACCGTCATGGAAAATTTCTGCCAGTTCACTGAAGCCCGAGGTGGAACAAGAGAATGAAGATTGCTCAATGCGTCTGTGGACAAGGCCTGCGTAGGAGCCAACCGTCCAAATACGGAAATACATGAACGCCCTGTAGCCGAAGGTAAGCTGCGATGACCGACATCATCTTTGTAAAGACGCGCAGCACCGAGCTGAGACCAAAAGGAAGCACCCGGAACTGGAAATGCTCCACTCCCAGGGAGAACCGCAGGTACTTTCGATGCGGCCCCCATATCAGGATGTGCATGTACGCGTCCTGAAGGTCCACAACACTGAGCCAGCCCCCCTTCCGAAGAGAGGACTTTATTTGGCAGGGTGTGATCATCTTGAATTTCTATTGGGGGAGAGAAAGATCGAACTGGGAAAGGACGAGGATGGTGCACAGGCCAGCCTGGTTGGGTTTGGGCACCGTCAACAGTCGAGAGTAGAAGCCCTCCCCTTGCTCCTCGAGGAGAAGAGGTTCCACTGCCCTGAAGTCTAGAAGCTTCTGAACCTCAGCTCTGAGGGAGGAAGTCCCGATCTGTTGGAAGGGAGGATTGAAGGTTGGGGTAGGGGCAAGCAAAAACCCGCCCGAGCGATGGACAAAACCCACTGATCGTCAGTGATGATCTACAACGCCTCCAGATGAGACGAGATCGTCCTCTCACCGGAGTCTCGTGCGACCGACAAAAAATATAATTTTGCAGATTTGTCAGCCGGGAGACTACCTGCTCCTGGAGAGGAGGCTGAAGGCCGAGAGAAAAACCGATCACGTTGTTTTTTTCGACGGGTGCCACAAACCGGAGGGTTAGTTCTGCGCGTCCGGCAGTCCTGAAACCCTTTGAAGCCAGAAAAAGATCGAGACTGAGACCCCGACCTCTGGGTGTACGGGGCCTTAGCTGTGACCTTTGCCAGGACTGACAAGGATTTGGCGGTTTTGGTACTCGCCTTGGTCTTAGTGAGTTTGTCATCCATAGAAGAATGAAACAACTCCTTTCCGTCAAAGGGAAGGTCCAGAACTTTATCTTGCACCGCCTTCAGAAACTTCATTGCATGGAGCCACACCTGGAGGAAGGTGTGAATTCCCACCATCAGACTTCAAGCTGAACTATCCACATGGTGTGTCGCAGCTTCCAGGATATCCTGTGCCAACACCCTACCATCCGACAAACTGGCCTTGAAGTCGTCTAGCCTATCCGAAGGAATGCACTCCTGGAAATCAGCCAACTCCCTCCACAGCTTCATATTAGCTGCCGTCAGGATCAGCTCGGTATTTGCTTGGCGAAGTTGCAGTGATGAATTAGCAAAGACTTTCTTGCCCAAGGAGTCCAGAATTTTGTCTTCCCTGGAGAGAATCTGAGCCACAGCTGTAGAGGTTGCAGAGGCTGGCTTGGATTGAAGCGTGGCCGCAGCCACCACTGTCGAAGAAGGGAGCGGACAAGACGCCAAGGCTATCACCTCAGAGGTGTGAAGTCTGTAAGGGGCATCGATTTTCTTATTAATATGCATCTCGGTGTGGGGTTTATCCCAGACCTTACGGGCCTCAGCCAAAACGTCCTTCTGTAGGAACAGATCGGTGCGCTCTTGTGGTGACAAGGTGAAAACTCCCAAAAGCACCCCTTCCTGTGAAGCGAGGGCCTAAGGTACTGGAATGCCGAGCAGGGCCATCATATCCAGATCCCAGTCATGGAATGCTCTCACACAGCCATGCTGCTCATCGTTATCCTGATCTGCCTCAGGGTCATCCAGCAGATCGGTGGCAGACGGCTGGGCCGCCACAGATTTTAAAATGCTATCCCGATCTCTACAGGAGACAATGGGGACAGGGGAGGAAGAGCTGGAGGCGGACTGATAGCGAGAGTTGGTAAAACCGGCGGAGCCGCTGGAGCCACTGGAGTGAACATAGGTACCGGAGGTTCAGGCTACATTTCTTTGCAAAGAACCTAAAAGTACTCTTTCATAGGGTCAGAATTAATGAACTTCTGAAATGTTCCGAAAAACGCATCCTCTGATGAAGGTTTAGGTGCTGGTATAGGCAGAGGCCTCTCATAAGGGGCTTACCCCTACAAAAGGAATGTGGATGGTTACCAGAAAGGCCCACCACCAATCGGGTCCGCATCGATCAGCGGAACAGAAGTAGGAGGAAGCGAGACGGTATGTGGCAGCGGCATCCGAGCATGCAAGTCATAAGAAGGGCGGAACGGATTTCTACTTTCCACCAAAGGTGAAAAAGGCTGCTCAGCCCCAAAACTAAGATTCCCTGCACCTGCCGTTGAGAACGTAGTTGTAAGGGAAGGATCCAAAATGGCCGCCGTGGACAATGAGGGGTGGGCCGCCATTTTGTTGATGCCTGAAGAGAACTGCATCACATGTACAGCTGAGGCAATTGTCTCCACAGGTTGGTCAGAGGACTTAAGTAACAATTTAAGCTTGACACAAGGATCCTCGGCCGAGCCGGTACTGAGGGGTCTCGGATGTTTGCCTGACATCTTAGAGGTGGCCCCCAACATAAGTACGGTGCATGACCGCCCTCTTTGCCCCCTCGACAGAACCGGTATCACCACGATGAGCACGGGAAAACTGAGGAATGACCCTTATAGACAAGACCTTAGGAGCAGGTCTCTCGGTTTTGTCGGTACAGACCTTAGCCTCAAGTAGAGGAACCTCGGGTTTCGTCCTGATATGTATAGCACCCTTTGTGAGGGGCCAAAGCTCCAGAAATGGACGCCTCAGGGCGTACCGCGGTGGATGTGTGGAAAGCTCCAGAAACGGAGAACTCGGAGCAAACCCCAGTGTCCAACGCCTCAGTCGAACTGGGCCTACGTTTAGCACCCGTCAGGTGAACCTCGGAACGTGCTCCGGTCTTGGCAGGCCCCTTGTGGGAACCCTCAGAGAAAACTCTGGTATGCCTATTAGGCCTGCGAGGCACCTCAGGAGAAATCCTGGTGGGAGAGCTACTGGAGCCCGCATGGACCGTAAAGACCCCGGAAAGGAGTCCCCCTGCTCTGGTGCCCTAAAAGTAAGGAACTTAACGGGCGTCTCTTCTTTTTGTTGATGAAAAGCTGAAGATGAGGCGGAATGCCTGAAAAACATCCTCCCACCAAAGAAGACGGCGCTGGAGTGCCCAGAAGGAGAGGGAATCGCAGTAGAAGCACACATCCCAGCGGTGGTCTGGCCCGAGACACTCTAAGCAGAGAATGGGGATCTGTGCTAGCAAAGCGCGCGTTCACACGGAAAACAGGACACAAATCCCAGAAGTTCCGGCATAGATGGAGGACTACACGACCGCAGAACCGAAGCAGGAGAGGACAAACGGGAACAAAAAACTCCCGAAGATGCAAGTGCATCCAGTCCCGACGACTGCACAGAGTAAAGGACTGAAGGGCGATGCGCGGGGGGGAGCTCAGGAGGGCAGGGTTACGGCCGCATGCGGTACCCCACGTAAAAAGAGAAGAAGGAGAAAAATTGTTGATGCTTTTTGGAAAAAAGTGCTGCGGTCCCGTCCCAAAAGACGGAATGTCCCACAAGTATGGAGGAAAGGGGACGGGACGTAGGAGTATGACCTATATTCAAATTCAGGAGTACCTTGAATCAAACCATCTCCTCGGTGCCCAACCATCGGGTTTTAGACCCAGTCACGGCACTGAGACAGCCCTATTAGATCTAAAAATTCAGACTGACTAATTGAAGGACAAGGAAAAAACAGCCCTGCTGTTACTTCTCGATCTCTCGGCCGCCTTTGACCTGGTGGATCACCAAGTCCTTTGCAAACATCTGGCCACTGCTACGCACTTCTCACAAAGTGCCATTTACCGGATCAAATCATTCCTCAACAATAGGACCATGAGAGTCTTCTCGCCACTCACATTGGTTGACCCGACCCCCATAACGTGTGGCTGCCACAAGGTTCCTGTGTTTCCCGAACGCTGTATAATATTTTCACAAAGCCATTGTTCGATGACCTAGATCATCTGGGTATCACCTACACTAATTATGCAGATGACACCCAGATCCTCATATCCCTCTCAGGCGAGTATGATAAGGACTTGGCTTTGGTGAACAAAATATACCCTATCATCCAGGTCTGGATGGCCGCACATGGCCTATGCCTTAATGATGATAAGACTGAACTGCTAATACTCGGATGAGGTCGATAGACAAGTCCGATCTATGAAAACCTTGTCACAACAGGTTCATCCCTGTTCCTCTAAAACCATCAAGGACCACATTGACACCCTCACTCCAGCCCTTGCCGACTTTTGCAAGCATTCTTTTGCCTCTGGATCCTTCCCCTCCCCTCTGAAGCACTCCCTTGTGCATTCTCTTCTCAAGAAACCCACAGCTGATCCTACCTGTCCGGCTAACTATCGCCCAATTTCCATGGCTCCCTTTGTGGGCAAACTCCTGGAAATACTGGCCATCACTCATCTTAACCTTCATTCTGACTCTGTTGGCTGTCTCTGTGACCACCAATCTGGCTTCAGAGCAGCCAGAAGCACAGGAGATGCTCTCTTGAACATCCGTGAGGATCTGCTCTCCAACCTTAACTCTAACATTGTCCTCATCCTACTTGATCTCTCATCTGCCTTTGACACGGTCAACCATACCATACCATCCTGCTCAACCGTCTCTGTGATAACCTGGGTATCACTGATCAGGCTCTGGCCTGGCTGACCTCTTACCTCTCCGATCGACCCTCCCAGTTCAAACTTGGGTCCTTCCTATCATCCATCTCCCTCTCTACTTGTGGTGTTCCCCAGGGATCTAACCTCTCGCCCTGGCTTTTCGACCTATACTTGGCAACTCTCACCCACTTCACCTATTTTCTGCTCAAATTTCCAGTGCCACGCTGACAATACTCAACTCATCTTCAGACTGCCCTCGGCCACCTCCTCTCCGTCTCTCATATCTGATTGCCTTACTGCCATTCAAGCTTGGCGTTCTGCTAATGATCTCTGTCTGAACGCCAGCAAGACTGAAATCCTCCTCATCGGGACACCCTTTCCATCTTTTCCCCTCACTCTCTGGCTGGCCTCCCTTGGCCCTCCTCCTACTCCCACCCGCGAGGCTAAGAACCTCACACGTGGCTTCTTTGCCGTCTCTACCTATGGCTAAGAACCTGTCTCTCTCATCCGCTTGGGGGAATGTGCTCTGCCGCCATGGTAAGGGCACATGAGAAGTTGGCTGATTTGAGCACCATACTCCCTGCAGAAAATAACTTCCTTGCCCATCCATCTACTCTTTTGTCGTCCCTTTATGGAGGGATGGTATAGTTTGGAAAGAATACAGGCAAGGAGATTCACTGATTCAGATGAAAATCAGAGACCCCTTTTGGAAGGAAAGAAGGATTCGTCCTCAGGACAACCTCATCCTTATGAAAAACCAGAAGGGATGCTCCACCAACGAGGCCTGACGCTCACTCACACGTCTGGCTGAAGTCACAGCGACCAAGAAGGACACTTTCCACGAAAGGTGCTTAAGGTCTACAGTAGCCATTGTCTCAAAGGGCTTATGGCACAAGGCCGTAAGGACCACGTTCAGATCCCACGTCGGATGCAGTTTGTGAATAAGGGAATAAAGATGCATGAGACCCGCAAAGTGCCTTTTAACCATTGGGTTTGCCAGTGAAAAAGAACACTGATCCGTGGATAGGTATGCGGCAACAGCCGAAAGATAAGTCCTGCATGTCAAGACATGGATGCCCGACTCCGCTAGATGAGAGACAAAGGACAGCACTGTGTTGATCGTAGCCCCCCTGGGGTCCAGCTGTCTGGATAAGCCCTAGTGGCAGAACCAAAGCCATTTGCTCCTGTATTGAGATCTCGTCGAGGGCTTCCTGACCGCCTGAATAATACGCATGTTATCAGCGGACAAGTTGAGGTGTTCTAAAGATCTGAACTCAGGCACCATGCCGCCATGCTAAACGATTGTGGGGAGGGGTGCCAAAGCTGCCGATCTCTCTTGTGAAGCAGGTCGGGAACCAACGGAAGCCTGATCGGTGCACACACCGACAGATGCTGAAGCTCTACAAACCAAAACCTGGCTGGCCACCACAGTGCTATGAGCAGAAGAGAACAGTTCACTGTGCTCCTCAGCTTGCAAAGCGTCCGATGAATCAGAGGCAGAGTCGGGAAAGCATAGGCTCTCAGGGAATTTCGAGGGCATCCCCCAGAGAGGAGGCTCCCAGCCCGATCCTGGAGGCATACGGGGGCAGTTTCCTGTTTGACGTCGTTGCGAAGAGGTCCACTTCTGGAGTGCCCCAACACCGGAAGATTTGCAAGAGGACCTCCGAGTTCAGTTCCCACTCGTAGCTGACCATTGCACGTCGGCTGAGGGCATGCGCAGTAACATTCAGCTGACCCGGGATGCACACTGCCACCAGCCAGATGCCATGCTGAACCACCCATTCCCTTATCCGAATGGCAAGATCCACAAGAGGAGGGGACTTGGTACCTCCTTGCTTGTTGATATAAAACATGGGACACCACATTGTCCGTGCAGATCCAAACTACTTTGTCGCCAATGACAGGCTGGAATGCTTTGAGCGCCAGGAAGATCTCCAGGAGCTCCAAGTGATTTATATGAAGGAGTTTGTCCTGCAGTGACCAGAGATCGGAAACCTGAAGAAGGTCCAACGTCGCACCCCACCCCAGAAGGGAAGAGTCCGTTGTGATTGTCACTAGCAGACCGGGGTCCTGAAAGTCTGCACCTACTGACAAATTGCTGAGAGACGACCACCACACAAGGTCCACTCTCATGAAAGATGGAACAGGAATCATTTTGGAGTCTCGGTCCACTGCTTGGCGCCAAGAACTCCTAAGAGCCACCAGGCCGACATGCTCTCTGACTGCGCAAACACCTGACAAGTGGCCAACAGATCTGCCATTCTGTCCCCGGTCAGATACGCTCTGCAGTCAATCGTGTTCCACCGAAAACCCAGGAAAATCAGGTCCTGAGAGACCATCATAGAGGATTTCTGCCAGTTCACCGACAGCCCGAGATGGAACAGCAGCTGGAGGAGAGACTGAAGGTTGCTCAAGGCTGATTGAGGACAAAGACTGTGCAGCAGCCAATCGTCCAAATACGGATACACATGGATACCCTGAAGCCGAAGATGAGCTGCAATAACCAACATCATCTTCGTGAAGACACGCTGTGCCGAGCTGAGGCCAAACGGGAGCACTCGGAACTGGAAATGCTCCTCCCCCACGGAAAAACGTAGGTATTTCCGAAGCAGACTCCAAATCAGAATATGCATATAAGCATCCTGAAGTTCCATCACGCAGAGCCACTCGCCCTTCTGTAAAGAGGACTTTATCTGACAGGATGTGATCATCTTGAATTTCTCTTGGGGTAGGGAGAGATTGAACTGGGAAAGGTCTAGGATGGTGCGCAGGCCAGCCTGGTTGGGTTTGGGCACCCTAAACAGCCGGGATTAGAAGCCCTCCCCTCGCTCCCCTAGGGGAACGGGTTCCACCACCCTGAGATCCAGCAACTTCTGTATCTCGGCTCTGAGGGAGAGCGACCCCGACTGCTGGAAGGGGGGATTGAAGGAGGGGCAGGGGGCACGCAGAAGCCCACCCGAGCGACTGATAAAACCCACCGGTCCTCGGTGATGGCCTGCCACGCCTCCCAATGAGATGTAATGTGCCCTCTCACCGGGGTCTCGTGCAAGTGCAGAGAAACTTCATTTAGTTGGTTTATCGGTGGCGGCGCCACCTGAACCTGAAGAGGAGGCTGAGGAACGGGAGAAAAACCTGCCCCGTTGTTGCCGTCGGTGGGAATTTCCTGATGGAGTATCGACCCTACGGGACTTCCGATTCAGAAATACCTTAAAACCAGAGGAAGACCGAGGCTGCGAAGACATTCTCTGTGCCCTGAAAGGCAGTTTCACCAAGACAGACAAGGACTTGGCGGTCTGGGTGCTGTCCTTAGTCTTAGTCAGTTCAGCATCTGTTGTTGAGTGAAAAAACTCCTTGCCATCAAAAGGCAGGTCCAGAACTTTATCCTGCACCTCTTTAGAGAACTTGGTAGCGTGCAGCCAAGCCTGACGAGAAGTGTCCACGCCAAGCATAAGGCCCCGGGCAGAGGTGTCGACATGATGCGCCGCAGCCTCCTGTAGGACCCTGGCATCTGACAATCCAGCTTTAAAATCCTTTAGTTTATTAGCAGGAATGAATTCCTCAAACTCTGACAGACCTTTCCACATTTTCATATTTGCCCCCGCTAATACCAGTTCCGCGTTAGCTTGACATGACTGCAGGGTTGAATTAGCAAAAATCTTCCTCCCCAAAGAGTCAAGAAGCTTATCCTCTTTGGCCAGAACCTGCGTTGCTGCTGTAGAAGATGATTACGTGGGTCTGGATTGTAATGTAGCAGCAGCCACCACCGTGGAGGAAGGAGGCAGACACACCGCTAAGGCAACTTCTTACGAAGAATGGAGAATATAACAAGCGTCAATCTTTTTGTTAACAAACAGTCCAGAGTGTGGTTTCTCCCAGTCATTACGGACCCCGGATAAAACGTCCTTTTGCAAGAACAAGCCGGTGCGCTCCAAAGGAGACAAGGTAAACGCTCCTGAAAGCACCCCCTCCTGTGGAACGGGTGCATCGGGTACTGGAACATCCAAAAGACAGATCATGTCCAGCATCCGGTCGTGAAAGGCTCTAACAGAGCAGGGGTGGTCCTCGCTGTCCTGATCCCCCTGTGCGTCGTCCGACACATCCGGATCAAGCTGCGCAACATCTGGCACTGCTGGAGATTTGTCCACTGGAGACAATGGAGGCAAGAGAGGGAGGGCTGGTGGAGTCCCGGCCGATAGAAGCGGTGCTGGCGAAATCACTAGTGCCACAACTGGGGACAACGGCGCAGGAAGGCATATCTCCCTAAACAAGCCTCGAAAATACTCCTTCATGGGGTCAGAGCGCATTAGCTTTTGAAATTTGCCAAAAAAAGTGTCCTCTGCCAACGATTCAGAGGCGACTGGAGGAGGCCTCTCATGAGTGGAGTAACTCCATGTACGTAAGGGAGAGGTTTGCCAAGAGGGCCCTTCTCCGCTGTTATCAACATAGATCAAGGGCGCAGATGCCGCAGGGAGCGAGACGTTGTGCGGTAGGGGCATCCGAGCGTTCCAGTCAAAAATTGGACAAAAGGGATGCGCACAAGGAAAAGGATGTTCACCTGAAATGCCACTCCCCACACCCAGCGCCGATGGCGTAGATGTAAGGGAGGTATCCAAAATGGCCGCCGTAGTCTTGGCGGGAGTAGCCGCAATTTTGTCAGCACCTGAGGAGAACTGCGACACGTGTGAAAGTGAGACAGGGGTCTCCACAGATGGGTCAGGGGTCTTCATCTTAGCCTTGACACAAGGACCCTCAGCCGAGCCGGTACTGCGTGGCCTAGAATGTTTTTGAGACATGCTATCAGCCAGAATAGCCTTCAACGGAAGGACCTCGGCAACACCGGTAACAGAGGAATTCCGGTCAGAGACCTCACTTCGTGCCCCCTCAACAGAACTGGCGTCACCGCTTGAGCGGGAATGATGAGGAGTACACCTCACCAACAAGACCTTAGCAGGCCTCTCAGAACTGTCGGTCACCTTAGCCTCCAAACGAGGGAGCTCGGACCCGAGCCCGGTAAAAGCCTCTTCACGAAGGGCCTTGAACTTTAGTTTGGTACAGAAAACCTCAACAGAGGCCTCAGGGCATACCCTGGTGTCTTTACGGGAAGCTCCGTAAAGGAGACCTCGAAGCAAACTCCAGTACCCATTGCCTCAGTAGAACTGGGCCCACAAAAGGCCTGTGTCAATAGGGCCCTTACGGAGGCCCTCGGAGAAAGCTCTCGTACACGTTTTAGGCCTGGAAGGCACCTCAGGGCAAGCCCTGGTAACAGAGCTTTTGATGCTCCTCTCGGACCGGGAAGACCCCGGGAAGGAGTCCCATGGGGGACTAAGAGCATGTTAGTCACTACGGTGAGTAACTTACTTATGTCCCGTCAACTTTCCTTCATACTGTATGGGCGATTACAACTGAGTGTAGCCCCAGGGTAGAGAGGAGATTCTCCGTAAGCAAATAGGTTCCTGAGAACCGCCTGTCCGAAAGCCGCATCAGATCTAGAGCCGGCATCCAAACAGTAATGCTTGCAAAAAGCTGAGGGAGAGGCCTAAGTGGCTGCCCTGCATATGACTTGCCAATGGACATAACGCTGGAATGCGATGGCCCTTGCCTTGAGCCTGACTGCGTGGGCATGCATGTTGGCCGGGAGCGGCTTGTGCTTGCCCTCGTATGCTTCTTTGATGGCAGAGACCATCCAGCGGGATATGGAAGCCTGGCCTTGAGCCGCCGAAAGTGACAAACAGGGCATCCGACTTGCGGAAGCCCTTGGTCCTGTCCAAGTAGAATTTCAGGGCACGCCTGACATCCATGCAGTGCAGCACTCTCTGTGCTTCGTCCTTGAGATCGGGAAAGAACGTCAGAAGGACTATTTCCCCGTTCAAGTGAAATGCAGATAGAACCTTGGGCAGAAATGCCAGGTGCGTCCGCATTACTACCTTGTCCCTGTGAAAGGTGGTATATGGTTCTGAGGCAACCAGCGCCTGAATCTCGTTGACTGCGAGCCAAGGTAAGGCCGACTAGTAGGGCCGTCTTGATGGTGACCAGCCTAATGTCCACGGACGCCATTGGCTCGAATGGTTTGTGCGCCAGGGCGCCCAAGAATATATTCAGGTCCCACACTGTGTGCGGTCACTTGATGGGCGGGTAGAGCCTTGCAAGACCGGTCAGGTGTTTCTTGACGTTGGGGTTGGAGGAGGAAAAAATGCCTTCCTCCGAGTTCCTGTAAGTCCCAATGGCTGCAAGGTATGTACGGCAGGTGTCGACCTGTACGGCTGAATGAGCGAGTTGCGCCGAAAAGGAGAGCACGTCGTCCAGATTGCAGGCCAGAGGGTCAATTCCCTAGGAGTCTGCCCAGAGGCAGAACCTGGTCCATTTGCTCTTGTACTGGGCCCTGGTGGCTTTGCTCCTGGCGCCCTGTATGATCTCCAGATTGGCCTGTGAGAGGCTAAGGTGCCGAAGCATTACCTGCTCATGTAGCACGCTGTGAGGGCTACTTTCCCTGGCGCGCGGTGGATGATCCTGCCCCCCTGCTGCTCCAGAAGATGTGCTGGGCCCATTGGGAGGTGTATCGGTGGCACATCCGAGAGGCTGAGGAGCTCCGAAAACCATGGTCTGGCCGGCCAACATGGAGCAATCAGGATGATGCGGGGCTGGTGCGACTCCTTGATCTTGCAAAGTATCCTGTGGATGAGGGGAGTGGGCAGAAAGGCGTAGGCCTTCATGTCGGTCCACTGGAGGTGAAATGCGTCACCCAGAGAGCCAGGGCCCTGACCCTGCCAGGATGCAAACTGGGGGCACTTCTTGTTGTGCCAGATGGCAAAGAGATCCACTTGGGGGAGACCCCACCTGGTGAAGATCTCCTGAATGACGAGGTTGTCTAGCTGCCACTCGTAATTGTCTGCTCCCAGCCTGCTGAGCCTGTCCACCTCCAGGTTGGATTCCCCCGAGAGGTGGACTGCCGACAGGTACATTTTGTTTTCCAAGGCCCATTCCCACATGCTGATCGCCAATCTGCACAGAGGAGGGGAGCTGGCGCCTCCCTGCTTGTTGACGTAGTACATGCTGGTCGAGTTGTCTGTCTGGATGAGGACAACCTTGCCCTTGAGAAGTGGTAGGAATGCTCTGAGCGCTAGCCGGATGGCGTTCAGCTCCAACCAATTGATGTGGTATTCCTGCTCCTGTTGAATCCAGGTGCCGTGGACCGAGAGATCGTCCAGGGTGGCTCCCCAGCTCTTGAGCGAGGAGTCTGGGGTGATGGCGGCCTGCGGAGAAGGCGGCCGGAAGGGCATGCCAGTCCATAGGTTGCGCTCCCTGGACCACCAAGTTAGGTCCGGGTAGAGCGATGGAGGAAAGTTGATCATTTCAGATTGAGAGCCCCGCTCCTAATTCCATGAGGCTGCGAAGTGCAGCTGAATCCTTCTCATCCTTAGTCTCGTGTGCGGGACATCTAGCAGAACCGCTGCTAGTGGACCCAGGAGATGTTCATACCACCAAGCCGAGGTCACTTCTCTGCTGAGGAAGTGGACGGCGGCCCTCTTCATGGCCGAGATCTTGTCTTCCGATGGGAAGACCTTCTCGGAGCACATGTCCCAAATGAGTCCCAGGAACGTCAGAGTCTGCGTAAGGAGCAGCTGTGATTTCTTGAGGTTGAGCGAGAATCCCAGGTCGTGCAGTGTGTTCATAAGGGCATGGGAGGAGTGGTGAACCGCCTCTGGAGATGTAGCCCCGACAAGCCAGTTGTTGAGGTATGGATAGATGTGGAGGGCCGCTACCGCGTTCATGAGTCTGGTAAAGAACCTTGGGGCCGAGTTGAGCCCAAACGGGAGGACCTTGTATTGGAAATGGTAGCTTATGATCCTGAACCGTAGGAAAGAACGATGGGGCTGCCAAATCGGGACATGTAGGTACGCGTCCTTCAGTTCTAGGGAGCACATCCAGTCTCCCTTGTCCAATGTCTCCGCTATACAAGCTGGCGCAACCATCTTGAATTTTTGCAGGGGGAAGTAGAGGTTGAGGGTGGAAAGGTCCAGCACAACTCTCAGGCCTGCCTGGTTCTTCTGAATGGGGAAAATCCTGGAGTGGAAGCCAAAGCCGAGCTACCGGATCTCCGCCAAAAGAGTTGCTGTCCCAACCTGTGGGAGTTGAGGGGAGGAGGGAGGAGAGGCTGGGATGGGTAGGTGGTACCCCGTGGATACTACGGAGAGGATCAAGGGGTCAACGAAATTCTGGTGTAAGAGATGTGTATGGAGAGCAAGCCTGCCCCCCCCAACGCAGACATGTGGACCCGAAGGGGCGTGTCATGCCTTCTTTCCCTCGCAGGCCGAGGGTGAGGAGGGGGACTGGAAAAAGCTCTTACTCCCCCCCTTTTGTTGTTTGCGCCGGTTCTGAGACAGCGAGCGGTCCGGCTGCCTGGATCTGCGTTCCTGGAAGCCGCAGAACCCTCCATATGTACAACCCTTCTCTGAGCGCTGCAGAGATTGGGTTTAAGATTTCGGCGTGGTGTTTGTAAGAATGGACAAGGACTTTGCCGTTTGTGAGCTGTTCTTCTTTTTGTCCAGCTCTTCATCTGCGGAGGAGTGGAAGAGGTCCCCTTCCTTGAACGGTAGATTTAGAATGCGCTCCTGGACGTCCGGGTTGAATTTTGTTGCCCGGAGCCAGGCTGTGCGCCTCATGTCCGTAGCAGATGGCATGGCCCGAGGTATCGATATGCGCCACTGTGGATTCCATGAGGTCATGCGCCACAAGCTTGGCCTCCGCTAGCCCCGCCTTAAAGCGTGATTGGCATTGAGAGGGGAGTTCCGAGAGGAAGTCCGCAATTTCCCGCCATAACCGTCGGATAGCGGCAGTCAGCATGGCATCTGTTTTGGCCTGACGTAGGTGCAAGGAGGCGTTGGAGTAGATCTTCTTGCTGTAAGCCTCCAAGATCTTCTCCTCCTTGCCTAGCAGCGCCACAGAGGAGGAGGCTGAGGACGACTGAGGCTTGGAGTAAAGTGATGCCGCAGCGATCACCGAGGAGTGTGACTGAGGATGGGTCGAGAGCAAGAGTGTGTCCCCCTCCATCTGCCTGTACTTGGCATCCAGGCCTCGGTTGACCGGCTGGACTGAGTGGGGCTTGATCCAACCCTTCTTGGCCAGGGAGACATCGGTTTGCAGTGAAATCCCTGTGCTGGCAGAGGGGCGTCTTGTGAGGACTTCAGTCAGAACCCCTCTGCCAGCTGTTCGACCTCGGGCTGAGGGAGGCCTAGGTACTCTGCCAGGCCAGCAAGACGTTCATGGAAGGCCCTGGCTAAGGATGGTGTGTCCGGATCCTCCTCCTCATCCGTGTCCTGCGGATCCAGAGGTTCTTGTGGAGGAGGAGGGATAGATGGCGGTGGAGGCTGGGGCACAGAGACCGCAGTCGGAGGCTGAGGAGGAGGCAGAGGTTGCGGAGTTGGTTGTGGAGCCGAAGGAGGTGGCTGCACTGAGGTCAGGGAGCCTGATGGAGGCATTTGTGGTGCCGCTAGCATGGCGGGGAGGACTTCCCTGACTGCGTCCTTAATGATAACACCCATCTGTGGAGACCTCATGAGGCCAAGGAATTTGTCAAAGAGCACCTCCTCACTGGCTGAAGAGGTGGCAGGGGGTACAGACAGGGTAGCAGGGGACTGCTGGAGCCGCTGCATACCCAGTCCGTATGGACGCATGGGAAAGTTGCCATGTGCATATGAAGGGTAGACTGTAGGCCACGCACCTGGTTGCGACCAGTCCCACCTTGACACTCATTCTTTGCCGAATTCGTGGAATGGCGTCGGACGGGTGCTCCTGTCTGGCGCGACGGCCGTTTTGTCGAGCTGCCTGCTATGTGCCTGCGACGTGTTGCCCAGCCCGCTGGGTCCGGCTTCATCCAAGACTCTTGCGTGTGGATCATAAGGCCTATCCTGCTGCAGGGGTCTCGGCCCGATAGGTGCGACACCCTCGACCCGGGGGTCGGTAGAGCTGCATTTAGGCGGCCCTCGGATGTATTGCCGATATTAGGGCGTAGCCCCTCAGACGTATTGCCAGTGTTAGGGCATAGCCCACCGGCTATTTCGCCGGTAAAAGGTTGTATCCCCTCGGGTGTAGGCCCGGTACAAGAACCTTCCGGTTCCTCGACACTGCGTCCAGGAGGATCCGAGGACCCCTCGACCCGAAGGCCGGTAGCTCAAGCAGCCTCGGTGCACGTGCCGATGGAAGGACCTGGCTGGTCCCTCCTGCGCAGAGTGTCCCTGGGAAGGAGTCTCCCTTGTGCGGTGTGCTAGAAAATATCAGCCCTACGATGGACCTGGGACGATGCTTCACGAAGTACTTGAGATCCTCTGGATGCGACTTCTGGAAGAGCTCCCGCCACTAGGCTAATCTGTTCTTCAGCGCCTTCGAGGACAGTGAGTCACACGCCGGACATGATTGCCAACCGTGGTCTGGGCTAAGGCAACGTAGGCAGAGGGCGTGGGGGTCTGAGGTTGGGAAAAGCCCGCTGCAGGATGGACACCTGCTGAAACCTATAGAAGTCGACATGCGCCGAGAAGGAGTGTGACGCCTGTTGACCGAGTACCTGATAGAAAAGACAAAAATAATACAAAGAGAAGAAGTATCCGCGCGTGGAATTACATGGCCGAAGCCAAATCCAGGAGCGCTGGTGAATTCGGCCCGTTCCCGTCAACGCAGAAAAGGGGACTGAGGTGTGGCGCCAGAAGGCAGAGCCAGGGCAGTGCATGCTCCCTGTGTCGCGCCCCCGCGTGACTCGAAATTTAAAGGGGAAGATTTTTTCTGGTGAAAAAGGTTCTGTATTCCGTTCCTTGGAAGGAACGCCCATACAGTATGTAGGAAAGGGGACAGGACGTAAGAGTATAGTCCTTTATTGGTAGAGGGACATTGTTTTTTTCAGATATCAGGAGTTTTATAAACAATGGATTGACTGGCACCATAGGCTTTGATGGGGCGCTCTGGGTCGATAACGCAGCTAGCATGATGGTGCAGCTGGCGTCGATACCTTCGATGTCGAAGTCAACACTGATGTCGAGGGTTTGGCTGGCGTCGAAGGCGCCGCTGGCATCAATGGTGTCGACGACCTCCACTTGTGCTTTCAGCTCGGCGGATCATTTGATGAAATGTCATCGGATCGAGGCCTTGACGGCTCCCAATGAGGATCAGACTTTCGTCCCGGGATCGAGGGCACGCAGGATTTAGGTCGAGCCCTTTCCTTTCTGGCTTCTTTCGAAGGCGCGGTAGGAGCATGCTTGAAGGCTTTTGTTTTTCAAAAATCTTTAGCATCCCTGATTTTTAGTGGGGAAAGATACCCCCTCAGGGGAAGTCTGGAAAGATACCCCCTCAGGGGAAGTCTCTGACGACGAAGTCAAAGATGGCGACCTATGGTGCCTCTTCTTGGACCTCTTCAACGACGAATAGGAGTGTTGGGAGCCACTCTTCGATCTCAACCTCGTAACCTTCTTCCTATGAGGAGAGCCGCCTCTTGACACATCAGTCGAAGGTTTTTTGGTCAGAGTCGGTATTCAGTGTTTCGACCTATTGTCAATTTCCCCTTTCGTTCCTTCAAGGCATTTCCCGTCATCGACTAGCACTTCCAGCAGTCCAACGTGTTACAGTCCACTCCGAGGCACCATAAACATATACGATGAGGATCAGTAAATGACATTTTTGACACACTATCATGACACTTTTTGAACCCGGTCTTCAGGGTTGTCGGTGTCGAGGAAGAAGACAATCTCGATTTCTCAAAGTAATGGTGTTGTTACGAAGTAAAGAAGCGTGCTGTATTTTTCAAAGCGATAGCATTTGCAGAAAACCAGAAATGAAACCAATGAGCGTTGCGCGTGCTATATATGCCTTCGATGACATCAAGACGGAGGCCCTCGAGGGACATCGAGTTGACGCCATCGACGTACAGTGACCTCTGCCGAAAAAAACTAATTACGAAGCAGCTGAAGCTGGATATCGGATATCAAAGATGAGGAATACGTGGAAGGACACATTCAAAGTGTTTTCAGGTCTTCTCCAATCCCAAATGTCCCGCTGTCAAATCTGAATGTGCCAATTCTAAAACTGCTTTCCGAAACGACGTGGTACCAGGAGTTGATGGTAATTAATATTGCCCTCCACCAGGGTTAACATCATCTCTATATAAGAGCCCATTCTTTTCTATGAAGTGAGGGGTCTTTTGTCATGAACCATGGACATAGCCCCTTCTGGTCTTCCTGGTCCTGGTCCAGACGGAGAGTGTGCTCCTTGATACTTCCAACATGGCCGTGCCCAGTGCCGTGTTCCGTACTAGCCTGTACGTCGGACACGGCACGTTCTATAAATGGCCCACGCCCCCGCGCCTCCGCGCTTCTCAACGCTATCTCTAGGTAGTGTCTCGACGTGTGTGTGCTGCTCGGCGTTACCCTTCCAAGTTCCTGGCCAACTCCCTTATTCTTTCTTCCCTTTTCCCCTGTTTCCAGTATCTCTTACCTTTCTTCGATCCTCTTCCTGGACGTCCTGGAATACGCGACTTCCTGGAACTTTGAACGCTTGCGCTGGAGTCAGACTCGACTCGCGCGCACTTATACAAGTCCCGGTCCGGCCGGGAGAAGGAGCCCTCCGCGGAACGCCACAAGAAGAGAACTCAGGTGAGCCGGGGGGAAACCTTTGACAGATTGAGACGCCAAACGATCAACACTGATACCGTTATGGAGAAAGCGGTCCAGGACCTTATGCGCGGCATGCAGGAGCTAACAACCGAGGTACAGAACTTATAGGCAGAGAACGCAGCCTTGAAACAATTAGTGCTGTCACGTGACTCTGCCAATAAGGAAAGCGTGATACTGGGTGGAGTGGTAGACAAATACGATGGCTCGCCAAAATCCTTACGTGGATTTCTGGATTCCTGCTTGGTGCATTTTACATTCAAGCCCTATTATTTTTCAACTTCCAGGGCCAAGGTGGGCTTCATAATCTCCCACCTTACAGGGAATGCGTTATCTTGGGCCACTCCCCTAGTGAACTCTGGAGACGTCCTCCTGGACGATTATGATGCATTTATCCAGGCGCTCAAGTCTATGTTTGACCGCCCCGAACAAGTGTTCAGCGCCCAGGAACGCCTACTTGATTTTCGGCAAGGATCCCAGGATATGCTAACGTTCGTTACCAGATTCAAACAGCTGCTAAAGGAGGCTGATTGGGGCCCTGAAACAAGTTTCACCTTATTTCGCGCGGGTCTAAATGACGATATCAAGGATGAATTAGCCAGAGTGGCTCGCCCCAGTTCGTTTCAGGCTTTGGTAGATCTAGCCTTACAAATAGACTTTCGTATCCAGGAAAGAAGGGCTGAAAGGAAAAAGGCTAAGACTGCCTTTCAACGAACCCCTCCGGAGTCGACTGTGAAATCCGATCCTGTCTCAACCCCTGATAACGACTCCGAACCAATGCAAATAGGCGCCTTTCGTGGGCCAATTACTCCACAAGAAAGGATGAGAAGAATTCACACCGGCCTGTGTATGTATTGTGCCTCAGACTAGCATCTCGTTAGAGAATGTCCTTTAGCCCCTCCACGGCGTTCGGGAAACGCCAGCTCCCGGCCCAAGATGGAGCGAGGTTTCGGGAGAAAGATGTCTGCTCCAAATCAATCACATCCTTGAACTCTCCTGGACAGAATAACCTGGTGGTGCTACAGGCCTTTCTATCGCCCTCCAAGCACAAGACCTATCCCACACTGGCCCTGGTGGACTGTGGAGCTGTGGGAATTTTCATTGATCAAGACTGGGTTATCAGACATAAAATACCATATGAGTCACGGAACATTAAACAGCCGGTAGAAGCAATTGATGGGAGACCTCTCTCTTCAGGACCCATAACCCTAAAGACAAAAGAGGCCCGTCTCTCCATAAACCACCACCAAGAGCAGATTACATTCGACATCATCAAATCAGCCCATTACCCTATGGTTCTGGGTATGCCCTGGCTTCAAAGACATAATCCGTACATTAATTGGACAGTAGGGTCATTGTTTCTGGGCTCTGAGTTTTGTATGTCCCACTGTTTATCCCTGGATCTCTCCTTAACACCAGCTATTGAACATTCAGGAGAGCAAAAAACCTCACTCATGGTTTCCAACATTGTACAAGTCCCAGAGGTCTACCAGGGATATACTGATGTCTTTTCGACTGCCATAGTCCAGGCTTTACCCCCTCACAGACCCGAAGATTGTGCCATTGAGACAGATCCCTCGGCAGTAATTCCCTTTGGCAGAATGTTTATCCTTTCAGAACCTGAGAAAAAAGCCCTCCGAGAATACCTGGACATCAATTTGGAAAATGGCACCATAAGACCCTCAAAAACTCCAACGGGTGCCTCATTGTTCTTCGTTCGTAAAAAGGATTCCAAGGAACTCAGACCCTGCCTCGACTACCGTGGTCTAAATCAATGCACCCTCAAAGATCGGTACCCTCTGCCTCTGATCTCAGATATCCTGGAAGCTGTCAGAGGCGCCGTAATATTCACGTAGTTGGACCTCCGGGGTGCCTATCACTTAATCCGTATCCGGGAAGGGGACGAATGGAAGACCGCCTTTAGAACGCCCTTTGGTCACTTTGAATATCTAGTCATGCCCTTTGGATTAGCTAATGCCCCTGCAGTTTTTCAACGTTTCATGGATAGGGTTTTTTCTGACATGCTTTTTCTCTTTGTCATTGTCTATCTAGACGACATTTTGATTTATTCCAAGGATCCCTTGAAACATGAAGAACATGTCATGGCGGTACTACAACGGCTCTGTAAAAACAAGCTCTTGGTCAAACCTGAGAAATGTCTTTTTCACGTGACTTCAGTTCATTACCTTGGATTCAGCCTCAGCCCAGAAGGAGTTGGAATGGACCCTTCAAAGGTAAAGGCCATACTGGCCTGGCCTGCTCCTACATCGGTGAAACAGGTTCAGTCTTTCTTGGGACTTGCTAACTTTTATCGAAAGTTCATTCCTACCTTTTCTGAGCTCGTCCAACCGATCGTTGCTCTGCTGAAGAAGGATGTTCCCTTCATCTGGTCTTCCTCGCAAGAGAAGGCTTTTCAACGCTTGAAGACAAGATTCATGCAAGCCCCCGTCCTGGCTCAGCCTGACTTAGATCGCCCTTTCATAGTGGAAACGGATGCCTCCAACCATGCCATAGGAGCAGTCTTCAAACAGGTTCTTGAGGACAAGATGGACCACCTAGTGGCTTACCTCTCTAGAACCCTAACAACCAGCGAAACCCATTACTCCGTCCTGGAAAAGGAGCTGTTGGCAATCCGCCAAGCCTTCACAGAATGGCGACATTTACTCCTGGGTGCTAGATATCCAGTCCAGGTCCGTACGGACCATCGAAATCTACAAATTCTCCAATCTATGGAGTGCAGGAACAGTCGTCAGGCGCGTTGGGCCTACTTCTTCGCCCAGTACCAATTCCAAATCACTCATGTTCCTGGATCACAAAACGTGATTGCGGACGCCTTGTCCCGACGTCCTGACTATTTAACCACTGAAGATAGGACCTATCCTACAATGTTTCCCAACACAATCTTTATAGCTCAAGCGATCAACCTCTTGGAAGAGATTCGAGCCAAAACCCAGTCCTCTGACCTCTGGCCGGACGTCTCTAGGAAGAATCCCTGGAACTTAAGAATCAAGGAAGGATACTTATTCAAGGACAATGCCTTGGTCATTCCCACACCGAAACTTCAACATAAAATAATAACCCTCTGCCATGATACTTTTCATTCTGGACATCGTGGTGTAACCAACACGCTCCGTCTTATACAAAGACAGTTTTGGTGGCCGGAAATGAAATGCAAGGTACAAGAGTACATCAAGACCTGTACTGTCTGCAGTCAGAATAAGCACGACAATAAGAGACCAGCGGGCCTTCTATTGCAACCTACACTGCCAACAAGACCATGGGAATGTATAGCTACAGACTTCATCGTGGAATTACCACCTTCCCGGAGTTACACGACCATCATGGTAACCATAGACTTGTTTACTCATATGGCACATTTCACGCTTCTCTATAAACTTCCTTCCTGTTCAGAGCTCGAAGGAATTTTCCTAGAACACATTTTCCGTCATCATGGACTCCCTTCCAAGATCATATCGGACCGAGGACCGCAATATATTTCACAATTCTGGAAACATCTCTGTCGTGTTCTAGGGATTCAACGCGCTCTTTCATCTGGATATCACCCACAGACCAACGGGGCCACAGAACGTGTTAATCAAACCCTGGAGCAATATCTTCGTTGTTTCGCAACCAAGGTACATGATGATTGGTCCCTCCTTATACCCTTGGCCGAATTTGCCTATAACAATTCAGATCACTCAGCGATCAACGTTAGCCCCTTCTATTGCAGTCAAGGTTTTCATCCCTCCGTGTTACCTTCAGTTGTACCACATCCAACTCCAGTACCTTCACTTGATTCCTGGATTGAAACTCTCCTCAACATCCACAAGGAAGCCAAGGAACAATTGGGAAAGGCCCAGATTCGCACTAAGCGATATGCTGATTCCAAAAGAAGACCAGCACCCTCCTATTCTATTGGTGACCAGGTCTGGTTGTCCTCGAAACTATTACCACGACATCTACGCCCTAACAAGTTAGCCCCCCGATATTATGGTCCATTTTCAATAAAAGAAATCATCAATCCTGTTTCTTAACGGCTCAAGCTACCAGACTCCTGGAAGAGAATACATCCAGTTTTTCACACTTCTCTACTCAAACCCTACATCCACTCCACCCGGAAAACACAGCATCCCTGTGATTGTGGACAATTAGCTGGAATATGAAGTATCCAGAATATGTGACTCCAGGTACAAACGGGGTCGGCTTCAATACCTGGTTGAGTGGAAAGGCTATCCTCCTAGCGAGAGAACATGGGAACCACTATCCAACCTAAACACCCCTCGATTGCTGAGAAGATTCCATCTCATACACCCTGGCAAGCCTGGTGGGACGGGGTTTCGGAGGAGGCATGCTGTCATGAACCATGGACATAGCCCCTTCTGGTCTTCCTGGTTCTGGTCCAGACGGAGAGTGTGCTCCTTGATACTTCTAACATGGCCGTGCCCAGTGCCGTGTTCCGTACTAGCCTGTACGTCGGACACGGCACGTTCTATAAATGGCCCACGCCCCCGCGCCTCTGCGCGTCTCAACGCTATCTCTAGGTAGTGTCTCGACGTGTGTGTGCTGCTCGGTGTTACCCTTCCAAGTTCCTGGCCAACTCCCTTATTCTTTCTTCCCTTTTCCCCTGTTTCCAGTATCTCTTACCTTTCTTCGATCCTCTTCCTGGACGTCCTGGAATACACAACTTCCTGGAACTTTGAACGCTCGCGCTGGAGTCAGACTCGGCTTACGCGCACTTATACAAGTCCTGGTCCGGCCGGGAGAAGGAGTCCTCCGCGGAACGCCACAAGAAGAGAACTCAGGTGAGCCGGGGGGAAAATTTGACATCTTTAGAGAGTGACTCTCCTCCTGGGATACCAGGTTTCGTTGTGCTTGTTCCAAAAGGGGGTCAGTCCTTTGTGCTTCTGCAAATTGGACAGAAGTAGGTCCTGGGGTCTCGTTGGAGCTCTTTGGAGCTTCTTGCAGCTCAGTCATTTCACCAAATCCAGCTTCTCCATGTTCAGAGCTGTCCAATGTTCCGACCTCCTCAAATTCTGGGATAAGCAGGAGTTCACAAATCAGTTCTGCTATGGGTTGTCCTTGTTTGATGATCTGGGAAGTATTCCCAAAGTTCCGTCGAAGGACCTTGATATTCCCACAATAGTCCCGATCAATCACGCCTGCCCCTACCTCAAGGAAATGTTTCAGAGTCAGCCCAGACTTTGAGGCTACTCTCCTGTAGTTCCCCTCCGGTAACTCCATCTTTATTCCGGTACAGACCAGACCTTGACTCTTCGCGGGTATGATGACCTCTTCATTCCCATAAAGATCACATCCAGCGGCCCCCAAGGTTATCCGCGTGGGGAGTCGAGCTGTACTGGTGAGCTGTACTGGTTACCCTTTTGACTCACAACATTTTGATGTGGGTTTACCTCTGTATCGGGGCCTGAAGCATCCCACGATGACACCACCTGTGACGGGCCGGCACATCACAAAGAACCAAATGGACTCTTATGGAAAGTCCAAGGGTGTTTATTTTAAAACTTAATAGTCAGAATGGCTAGTTCTGGTTTTGATTCTGAGGGACTGATTGGTGCTAGGGCCGTCCCTTTCCTCTCTCAACTTCCCCAGGTCTAGGACCCACCTACCAGCCCCAGACGTCCCTACCGGGTTGTTAGTAACTACCGGTCGGTAACACCTATATGTTGCTCTAACTATGATTATAGGTGATTTCCCTAAGACACTGGATATCTGTCTCCCTAGTGTAAGGAAGACATAGTTATAAGAAGTACGACAGACACAAGGAGTACAATCTAAAGCTGTTTATTGAACAGTATATGGGTGAAAATAAAAGCCTAATCTAAATCTAAAATGGGAGCCAGGTACAACCATCAAAGTAAAGAAAACGCTGTCCTAGTGATGTTGTGTCAAAACAAAATGGCCTATACTAATAAACCTATTGCCAAACCTATATAACAAAAGGGTGTGTGGCAATGATATGTAGAACAATACAGTGTAGTGAAAACTGAAATGTCCAAAAGGGTTTCAGTAGTTTAGGACAGCTGAACTAGTGCACTCCTTTCCACACGTTACATCATCGGACAAAGCGGAACAGTGGCATGACTATGAGCATCACTTAAGTCTAGAGGCATCAGGAAGCAATTTCTTCAGAAAAGGCAGGATCCCTCGCATTAATGTCTTTTGCTTGGCATCACAAGACCGTTCCCAAGCTCTCACCATGAGGGATTACCCTCTTCCGCGGCTTTCTCTTGATATCCATTTGTCTGGTTTCTTTTCTCCAGATTTCCATATTTGGATTCTTTAGTGCTGTATGGAAGGGCAGCACAGGCTCCTTATTAGGGCCCTTATCTAAGATGTCCATTAGATCATCTGGGTTAATGTCCTTTGCAGGATGACCCCATCCCAAATAATGTGTCACCCTGTCGATGATAGTCCTATAGGCTGCCTTTGGGTAAGAATGCACATCTCAAGTGGCAAACAATTTCAGGAGATGTTTCTAGGCCAATGGTTTCTTTCAGGCATGACACTAAGGGCCTCATTACGAGTCTGGCGGTAACCGAGGCAGTAAAACCGCCATGTTACCGCCGGACTTGTATTACCATTCCACCTCCGTGATTCCCGGAATTACCGGGGCATTACAATCCCGGTTTCCCGGGAATCACGGAGGCGGAATGGTGTTAATCCCCGTTCCCATCGAGTCCTATAGGACTCGATGGGAATGGGGATCATGGAAACACCGGCAGCATCTCGTAATGCTGCCGGTGTTTCCTCGTCCGCCTGCAGGCGGGCGGTGTTAAACCCGCCAGGTCAAACTTGGCGGGAACATCACCTCCCGCCTGCAGGAGTCGGGATCAGGCGGTCCGGAAACAACGGTGGCGGCGGGTTTACGGCCACCGTTATTTCCGGACCGCCTGATTTGTAATGAGGCCCTAGGTCTTCCAGCTGAGATTACTCAGACATTAATTCTTCTGGAACATGTAGTGTCCCAAAACTTTCAAACCAAAAGGGGTTGACATAATTCTCCTCTTCTTCCTAATCGAAAATGGATCCGAAGGGTTTAAAGAAATCAGTTTTTGATTGTGGCTTACATTTTGAAGTCGACTCTGAGGTCGACGTCGAAGGTCCCTTTTGCTTTGATGCTGACTCAGCGATCAACATTGTAGATGCCACACGAATAGGCATCTCAGAGGCCTTTCGACTCAGCATTTTAGGCTTGGCCGAAGTCTTAATCGATTCCCTGCCAGTCTTGGATGATGCGGTGGGATCCACAGCCTCCTTTGCATCTTTCGAGGGGACAGGAGGAGCCACCTTCACAAAGACCTCCAAAAAATGTTCACGAAAATGTTCCAATTCACCAGTCAAGGCGGTCTTCTTGGGAAAACATATCCGACATCCGTCGGCAAAGCATCTGAGGCTGAAGAACAATGGCGCAGTTTCTTACACTTCTTTTTTGAAGATGAAGAGTAATACAAATCACTCCAGGATCTAGATTGCTTAGAGTGTTTTCTTTTCCTGTGCCTTTCTGGAGATTATGCTCCGCTGGAAGTCTTACCTTCAGAGGATTTTCTTTTCTAAGTGCGGGAGGACGGAGATTTTGAAACCGACTGACCTACGGCGAGCTTCGACCTTCTCTCTTTAAAGGCCTTACTGTCATCGCTTGACCAGAGCCACATTCCGTGACTTTGTGGGTTTAGCCCAGGTACCAGAGGCAAATCCTGTGCGGATTAGTAATCGACATCTTTGAATAACAGTCCACACATCTCTTGAAGCCTGTTTTCGGCGTAGACATTGTCACAGAAAAATCCAATTAGTACAACATTCGTAGAAGAAAATCGCTTAGGCGAGTCAAACCGCTTCGAGAGCGTGCTGTGCATGTGGAAAAACGGAACTGAGGCAACAGGCGCGGTGTGTGCTATTTATACTATCATCAACGTCACATCCGCATGCGGGAATGGTAACAGTCAAAGACATCGATGCCACATAGCGTCCCCTGCAGTCAACAGTTTTTTCCAATACTGCAAAGCAGGATACAATATATATATAAGATGAGGAATACGTGGGAGGACACAAACCAATAAGAACACAAAACAGATCAGATTTGCAAGACCCTGAGAAGAACTTTATAACAGATAGATACTTGAGCACCTCACTTCAAACATAGTTAAAGTCAACTAAGATGCTGTGGTGAAATAAACAAAAGTATTATGAGAAAGGAAATAAGTCTGACACCTTATTAGCAAGACTATTAAGGCACCAGGTAACAGATAGAGGTTAATAAGTGATAGAATCAGGTGCAAGGGTTGTTTTGAAAGACTCGAAAGATATAGTGAAATCTTTTCCTGCTTATTATGAGAATTTATATGCACCAGCGGTCCCTCGCTCCCTATATTCAATTGATGGGTTTTAAGTAGTGCGATACTCCCCAAGGATTGGATTTTTTGAAAATATTATTGAGGCAAGAGAGGTCTGAAAAGTCTGAAAATAAATCCAGAATATGAAACTGGGAAAAACACCAGACACTGATGGGTTTCTGCTCTATTTTTAGAGACCTTACATAGACCACCTAGTACGGAAACGGACTATACTATATAAACGTGTGCTCAACTGTGGAGCATTCACACCATCATTCCTGGACGCATCAATTTCAGTAATACATAAAAAGGCAAAGGATCCCTTTAATTTTTCTACATATCATCCAATCTTTCTGCTAAGTATTGACATGAAAATATTCACATGTATATTGGCGACTAGATTAGACATGATACTGCTTAGATTGATTCAACCAGATCAGGTTTGTTTTGTTCAAGGAAGGCAGGGAGCAGCTATTATAAGGAAAACATTGAATTTGATAGATGATGCAAAGACGATGGCAACTGACCCAGTTCTGCTGTCTAAATGCTAAAAAAGCTTTTGAGGAGGTCTTTTGGGAATGTATGTTCAGTGTTTTAAATAGCTATGCCTTTGTGCCGCATAGGATGAGATGGTTGGAAGAACGTTATACTTTGCCTACATCAATGGTAAGGACTAATGGCATATCATCACATTGTATTATTTTACAGAAGGGAACCCAACGGGATTGCCTCTTGTTCCTCCCCTCTGCGCTTGTAATTGAGCCTTTCGCCCAAATGATATGAAATAATGTTAATATTAAGGAAAGGACAGTTGATGGCAACTATTATAAAATAAGTCAGTTCAAAGACGATGGGACTCATTACGAGTAGCGCGGTAAATACGGGGTCATTACCGGCATGGAGGTAAGAGCGGGTCCGTGCTCGTATAACGCCGCTAATAGCAGGTGATTACGAGTGCGCGAGCACGCGCGAACCCCCATGCTGGTAATGGCCATACCGGCATGCCGCTAAAGGCCCTCCAACCCCCCGATAGCGCAATCACGGGACACGCCGATACCACCTCTGCCTAGGAGAAACCCCTTAATACCGACCTGGTAATAACAACATGCTAATACCGGGCTCGTAATACCGGACCCAGAAGTAACGTCATCGCGTCGGAATGGGAAATGCACTGGTGGCCATCTTTAAAAACACAATCCATTGCAATCTTCCCAAACCAACAGTTGTTTACAGGAGAGACCAGTGGCAATACATACACCATGTCGAAGGCAACCCGGAAGACTACCCCCCGCCTGCGGAAAAAACGCTTTTCTGATGCAGAATTGAACACGCTTGCGGACACCCTTGCCGCACATGCTGATGGGATAAAAGACCAGAACCTGAAGCGTGAGGTGCAACAGAGCAAGAAGGAGATCTGGCAGGGGGTAGCCCGCAAGGTCTCGGCTGTTGCAACCAGCCCACGGACAGAGAGGGATTGCAAGAAGAGGTGGGATGACCTCCGCCACAGGGTCCGCAACATCCTTGCAAGCAACAGGAGGGAGGCCATGGCTACAGGCGGGGGTCCCCACTCTCCTGCGAAACTGACCACCTGGGAGGAGACGGCAAGCCCCTTCATCAATCTGGAGTCCATCGAGGGATTTGGGGAGATGGCGACGGGTGCAGCAACATCAGCAGATGGAGGTGAGTGACCCTGCAGATCCCTGTAGGGGAAACCATGACGTAGCACAAGTGATGTGATGGAGGGTCTAGGCAAGGCAATGCATGTCCCAACACACACAGTAACATATTCTTGTCCAGATGGAGGGGCAAACCCTGCCACACTGAAATGCATGCTGAGTGCCAATCCCATTACCAACACACACCCAACACACACAGACCTTGCCCATGTAATACATCACACAAACCCCAATACAACGGTATGCCACCTGCCATGCAGCAAATGCCAAAATGCCCCCTCGTACTACCCTGTGTGACACACCTCTAAGACATGAATGCATGATTAATGAGATACTCCACAGCACTATAGAATGCATCTGGCATGTAACACCATCACTGATGCCCTGCATCTCTTCTACCCCCCCCAGGCACCGATGGAGAAGATGCCAGCCAGGATACCACCACAAGGGCATCCACGTCCCGGCCACAAAAAACGACAACCGACACCACCACCTCCGGGGCAGCCTCGCAGACCACACCTACATCCAGTGCGCCTGACACTGTGGACACCCAGCTGGCCACACCTACACCAAGTGCACTTGACACTGTGGACACCCAGCTGCCCACACCTACACCAGTGGAAGGCGAGGCCCAAGAACCACTGGCCACCACCGAAGATGACGCGGAGGAGTATGTGGACTTGTAAGGAGTCACGCATGGTGGATGTCCACACTCCCCAAGCCCCGTTTCCACCCCCCCCAAACTCAGCCCTCACCCACCTATAGCATTGCCGATCCCTGCATGGACGATTCCCACATGAGCCCCATCCACGAGGACAGCAATGATAATGCAGGCCCCGTGACAGCACCCTCAACCACTGCTGCACCCACCAACAGCCTTGAGGTACGGCTGGCGAGGGTGGATGCCAGACAGGAGTCGATGTTGGACCTGCTGCGCCAATACATCGCGGATGGCGAGGACACCAGGCTGGAGATAACCACAGCAATAGCGGGGACCACAGCCGCCATAACGGCCAACACAGCCGCAGTCAATGCCTCGGCAGTGCTGATGAGAGACTGTCTGGGGGCCATCACACAGGTCCTGACATCCATCCTGCTGCTCATGCAGCGGCCACAACTTGCATCAGGTGTGGAAATCCCCACCGACTCCTCACCAGCTACCACACCTGCTTCCTCTGTCCCCACTTCCTCTGGACTCCCCAGCCCTGTGCGTCCTATGTTAAGGAGTGCGAGGCACACTGAAATGCTGCCCCTGGACAGCAACAAGTCCTGCAAATAGTGTGGGAGAACTATGGGAGTGGCTCAGATGGTTTTGGGGGTGAATGGGAGCATTAATGGGAGTTCACTGGAGGGGTTTGGGAGTTCACGGGGGGGTTTTGGGAGTTTACTGGGGGGGTTTGGGAGTTCACTGTGGGTTTGGGGGGGGGTTGTCACATTTTGCAGTTTGAATCAATACACCCGTTGTGTGATGCCTGGACAATGTTCATTTTGTGTGTATCCATTTAATGTATGACCGTGTTCAGTACCCAACTCCCAACATTCCCTGTGTGCATGTCCACATGGACCCAGTGTGTCACTGACACATATCTATCAAAGTCCCTGTGGTTCAGAAGTATTCGTGAATCAGTGATTGGCGTACTGCATGGCCATCCTGTGCATCACGTACTGGCAGGGGTGCTGCTTCACCTCCGTCTCCATCCTCATCATCCTCACCCAGTGCATGGATGCACATGTTGTGCAGCATGACACAGGCCATGGTGATCTTTGCCACCTTCTCAGGCCTATAAAGGAGTGTTCCACCAGACCTGCTTAGGCAGCGGAACTGCGCCTTCAACAGGCCAAAAGTCTGCTCAATCACAACACGGGTATGGGTGTGAACCCGATTGTAATCCTCTTCATGGCTGTTCCGCGGGTTCCGCACAGGGGTAAGTAGCCACGGCATCAAGGGATATCCTCCATCACCTGCAGGCAAATACAAATAGGTGTGTGTCACTCTGAGCTGCCACCTTCAGGATTCACAGTCATGCCCGCAGCTATTTGGTGTGGACATGCACATGTCCCTGTACGTATGCACAAATAGTATCTAGATGCATTCTATACTGCTATGAGGTGTGGTAGTCTGTATGGCGTTGAATAGATGATGCAGGGTGAAATAATACATGCTGAGGCGGATGTACTGTGGTTGTACGACAATGTTTCACCTCGCATTTTTGCTTTGTATACTACACTGTGCATGGTCACACTAGCCACATTGGCACAGTTGCGATCCTGTTTCGTCATGCATTGCTTGACATACACAGGGTGGCCAGGTTGTGCGTCTTACATGTGGTCATTTATATACATTAATGGTCAGATGTGTGCCAATGATGTGTCATGTTGGGGTTGGGGGGGGGTTCAGGTCAGGAGTCATTAGCTCTGCGTCCATTCCCCCCACCCAGGTGGAGTATGCATCCCCCCCATTCCCACCCAGGTGGAGTATGCATCCCAACACATCACTACCCTGATGCACTGCCATGGGCCAGTCAGGCAACTCACCAAGCAGCCAGGCACATGGTCCAGCATGTCGCTCCATGTGACGGGGTAGCGTGGAGTTACGCAGCACCATGGCATCATGTGTTGATCCGGGAAATCGGGCGCAGCAATGTGTGATGATCTTGCTGGAGTCACATACCATCTGCACATTAATGGAGTGGTATTGCTTGCGATTGCGGTACACCGCCTCTACGGCATGGGGGACTGCCAATTCTACATGGGTGCAGTCCAGGGCACCAACACAATTGGGCATGCCTGCCAGTGCATGGAAGCCTACTTTGGTGTCGGCTATCTCCTGGGCAGTCCGTGGTAGGGATATGTGGGTGCTAGCATGCTTCAGGAGGGCATCCAGCACTTGGGTCAGCATGCGTGAAAATAGTGGTTGTAAAATGCCATGCAGCTGGCCCACTGTGTGCTGGTAGGTGCCTGTGGCCAGGAAGTGGAGCACAGACACCACCTTTAGTAGCAGGGGGATGGCAGTGCGTATTTCTATGAGGCTTGCAATGTCGTTGCCTATCATGTCCACTATGGTGGTGATGGTGTCCCGGTCCAACCGGTACAGGGTGTGGATCTGGTCAGGGGTTAGATTGAATGGGCTGGGTCTGATGCAAGGGATTGCTGGCTGCTTACGAGGTACTACTGGCTGCACTGGTGGTAATTGCTGGGCCTGTCTCACCCTCCTTCTCCTCCTGCGTCTCCTCTGTGCTACCTGTTTTTGCAGCTGTAGTTGTTGTTGTAGTTGCTGTTGTTGCTGTAGTTGTAGCAGTCCTCCAGCGCCATGATTGCAACAGCTAGTGGTAGCATTTCGGTGTAGGAAGGGGTGTGGTGTGTGGGTTTACTCCTTTTATACTGGGGCAGACTCCATTGAGTCCACCTGTGGTGATTGTGTGCACCTGTGGCAGTTGGCTTGATTGCTGATTGCTGTTTATGGGTGGTCCGCGATGCCTGTATGGCCGCCATCGTGCAGGCCCTGATTACCCGCTTCGGGATGCCGGTATTTGCATGCCCGCGTGGGTTGTGATGTCCTCCTATTACTGGCATGCCGGTAATTACTCCCTGAAGGAGCGCGCGTACTCGCCCATGCCGGTATGAGGGGGCACGGTACGGACGGTGCCGGTATTGGCAGGTTGTCGGGTCGGAATGCCCCAGACCCGTTAACAATGCCGCTATTACCATTCCACCTTCCTTTTTTCATTACCTCCATTCTCGTAATGAGGCCCGATATGTTGCTTTTTATAACTGACCCCAAATCTTCAATTAAGGCCCTTGAGACAGTCTCTCTGATTACAAGATCCATCTGGACAAATCATTAGTGTTGCCAATAGTTCATAATGCTAGAGCAGCAATGGCAGATTTCCATTCACATTATCTGAAAATACATTTAAATACCAGGGGGTGGATTAGCAGGGATTTGAATTTTTTGTTTAACTTTAAACACTCCCCCCCTTTCCTCATTAAACTAGATTTAGATAGATGGCGGTCAATCTCATTATCATGCATGGGTTGTTGAAGTGGGTTGAAAATTAATAACTTGCCCAGGATACATTTCCTGTTCATTATATTGCCAATTATGTTATCTAAACAATTGCTTGGTGAAATTAAAATTGCATTCTTATGATTTCTTTGGAAAGATACAAAACCTAAAATGGCCTGTATTATCTTAATTAAACCGAACAAATCAGGTGGAGTGGGCTTTCCTGGCAGTGAGGATACTGCCTTGCAACACAACTGTGTGTGTTATAAAGCCATATGAGAAACACTGATACGAAGAAATGGGTGATAGCTCTCCTAAAGAAACCAATTTCTGATCCCAACACAAGCTCATTCTACAGACCTGGCTCACTCCTTCTCCACTATTCTAAAATAGTCAAGAGGGTTACCATCAACCACACAGTCAACTATCTTGAGTACACTCCCTTGCTGCCTCACCTCCCATCTGGATTCCGACCTAAACAATTCACTGAGACAGCACTTCTCCATGTCACCAGTTCTCTTACCACTGCCCACCGCTGTCACCTCTCCTACATTCTCATTCTTCAAGACCTTTTAGCAGCCATTGACACTGTGGATCATCCCTCCCTACTTCAACTTCATTCACTCCTTGGCTTTAATGACACTGTACTCGACTGGGTGCCACCCTATCTCTCTGAGCGGTCCTTCTCCATCGCATGGGACTCCAGTACCTCCTCCTCAACACCCCATTCCATTGGAGCCCCTCAAGGATAAGGCCTGGTCCCTCTTCTTTTCCCTCCAGGTACCTGCTCTCATGGCAAACTGATTTCTTCTTTTGGCATTAACAACCACCTCCATGCTTACGATACTCGGATATTCTTCTCCTTTCCCTCATTGCCCCCCAACAATTTCAAATACGTAACCAAATGCCTAACTGCCATCCGCCACTGGACGACTTTATGTTTCCTCGGTATCAGGTAATATTATCCCCATATATATGGTCGCCGTAAATGATATTGCCGGGAAAAGGTCGCGGCGATATTATATGGGTGACCATATATATGGGGACAGGGGCAAAAAATAAAAAAAAAGATTGGGGGTTGCGGGGGTGTCCCCCGCATGTTCCATGCAATAATGTCGCCACAAAAAACGGCCATTTTCTGGCAATATTTTTGCATGGCGAGATTTTTGTGGCGACATTATTACATGGAACCATTTCCTCATGATCAACTCTTCTGAGCCAGATGTAATCTTTCTCTCTGCCTTCAATGCTAATCCCACTCCCCCCTATCCAATCTCCTTCCGCCAGACCTAGTTAAGCCCCTCACCTATTACTTGCAACCATGAGGTTCTCTTTGACTGCGACTTGAAACTGTACCAGTTCATCAAGGCCACTATAGCCAGACTCTTCCTCCTAAACATTTAAACATTATAAAACTCTGTCCATACCCCACGTGCCACCCAACTAAAACCCTTATCTCTTACTTTTGTGCTGAGCAAACGGATCTACTGTGAAAACCCACTTCTTGGTCTACGTCTCTTCTCTTTTTCTCCCCTCAATAGCATCCTCAGCTTTCTTCATCTTTGTGATGCACACCCTTTTCTCCTACCTGGATTCTCCACCACCTCATCAAGCTACACGGCTCACCATGCAAAATCACTCTCTCTTCAAATTCCTGCTACAAGTTTATAAACACATCCATGATGTTGTCATACACTACCTCAATGACTGCATCTCACTGTACCCTACCTCACAAACTCTCAACTCTTCGGCCTTCTCAGTCCCCCGCTCTTGTGCCTCCACCCACTTTTGCACATTGTCCCTACTTGCCCCACTCCACTTGAATGCTCTCCACCAGCCATCAAAGCCATCTCTTTAGTGAAACTCATCAAAACAGGGCTGAAACACCACCTGCTAGCAATGGAAGGAGAACCCGAAACCCCTTCACTCTTCTATCCAAACAACCCAGCCATGCCACCTCTCCAGCATTTAACCCTCAGACTACTCTATGTAATTAGTAAATATGTAAATACTGGCCACTTGTTCTCAATATCAAAACTAATTTCATGACCCTAATCCCTGTCTCGGTTTTATGTTATTGTTACCCCATCACCACAACAGGTATATGTCATTCAATACAACAGTGCTCTTATGTAAAGTAAAGGCTGCCTCTGTTCTTGCCTACTTTGTATGTCATTTCTGTTTGGAATGAATTCCTGCTCTTAAATAAATAAAAATAAAAATAATTCAGTAGATTTCGGGGGGGCCTTAGATGTTAGAAGGAACAAGTTACTTACCTGTAACTGTTCTTCTCCAGCATGGGTCTGGCATGGATTCACATGCTCATGAATATTCCCCGTCGTCAGGCTGGGAATCCTCGGTAAATAAAAAATCAGTATCAGTTTCGTTTCTGATCTGTCTTTCGTAGTAGTAACCAATCACTGATCTCTGCGTCATACTGACCACAGCCAATGACTGCCCTCTACCAAAGCCCCGCCTCTGGCAGCCATCTTCAGATTTGGTAGCAAGTGAAGAGGCAGTATGACCAAGCGAAGAGCCGCAGAGGGGTAGGCGGGAGGGTTCGCATGTGAATCCATGCCAGACCCATGCTGGAGAACAACAGTTACAGGTAAGTAACTTGTTCCTTCTCCAGCATGGGGTCTGCCATGGATTCACATGCTCATGAATATAAGAATAAATAGCAGTACACACATGCACAACCACGGGGGGTGGCAAAAGGCTCAACATTAAGCAATACAAAAAACTCAACATTAAGCATCTCGTACCTCCTCACCAGGCTCACCTTAAGCGAACAGGTTGTGCAGCACTGCTTGGCAGACCCTGGACTCCTCCCTGGAATCCCGATCGACGCAGTAGAATCTTGTGAAGGTGTGCGTCGACCTCCACGTAGCAGCCCTGCAGATGTCCATCAGGGGCACACCAGATAAGAATGCCGTAGTAGCAGCGATCGCTCTGGTCGAATGGGCTCTCGGACGGCCTGGCAGCGGTCGGTTAGCCAACCGGTGGCAGTGCATGATGCAGCCGGAGAGCCATCTGGAAATAGAAGACTTCGAGAGAGCCTTCCCTTGATTCACAGGTCCAAAGTGCACGAACAGCTGTGATGTCATCCGGAAACTCTTCGTGCGGTCCACGTAGAACTTCAGCGCTCTAGCCACATCCAGCGAGTGCAAAGTCCTCTCGGCCGGCGACGAAGGAGACGGGAAGAAAACAGGTAACACCAAGGGCTCGTTAAAATGGAAGTCCGACGGCACCTTGGGCATAAAGGAGGGGTGCGTCCTAAGCACCACCCTCGAGGCATGGAAAGTCAAGTACGGTGCTTTGCAGGATAGGGCCTGGATCTCTCCCACTCGTCGTGCGGAGGTAATGGCCACCAGGAATGCAGTCTTCCACGACACAAACTTCATCGGTGCGGAGTGCATCGGCTCGAATGGGGGCCCCATGAGCCTGGTCAGCACCACGTTAAGTTCCCACGCCGGGGCCGTGGCCTTCACCGGCGGGAACGACCGGAAGGAACAAGTTACTTACCTGTAACTGTTGTTCTCCAGCATGGGTCTGGCATGGATTCACATGCTCATGAATATTCCCCGTCGTCAGGCTGGGAATCCTCGGTAAAGAAAAAAACAGTATCAGTTTCGTTTCTGATCTGTCTTTCGTAGTAATAACCAATCACTGGTCTATGCGTCATACTGACCACAGCCAATGACTGCCCTCTACCTAAGCACCGCTCTGGCAGCCATCTTCAGATTTGGAAGCATGTGAAGTGGCAGTATGACCAAGTGAAGAGCCGCAGAGGGGTAGGCGGGAGGGTTCGCATGTGAATCCATGCCAGACCCATGCTGGAGAACAACAGTTACAGGTAAGTAACTTGTTCCTTCTCCAGCATGGGGTCTGGCATGGATTCACATGCTCATGAATAAAGAATACATAGCAGTACACACATGCACAACCACGGGAGGTGGCAAAGGCTCAACATTAAGCATTGCATCAAACTCAACATTAAGCATCTTACCTCCTCACCAGGCTCACCTCAGGCGAACAGGTTGCGCAGCACTGCTTGGCCGACCCTGGACTCCTCCCTGGAATCCCGATCGACGCAGTAGAACTTCGTGAAGGTGTGCGTCGACCTCCACGTAGCAGCCCTGCATATGTCCAGCAGGGGCACACCAGAAAGGAACGCCGTGGTAGCTTCGATCGCTCTGGTGGAATGGGCTCTCGGACGGCCAGGCAGCGGTCGGTTTGCCAACCGATGACAGTACATGATACAGCCGGAGAGCCATCTGGAAATGGAAGCCTTCGAGAGAGCCTTCCCCTGATTGACAGGTCCAAAGTTCACAAATAGTTGTGACGTCTTCCGAAAACACTTCGTGCGGTCCACGTAGAACTTCAGCGCTCTTGCCACATCCAGCGAGTGCAAAGTCCTCTCAGCCGGCGACGAAGGCGACGGGAAGAATACAGGCAACACCAAGGGTTCGTTGAGATGGAAGTCCGACGGTACCTTGGGCATGAAGGAGGGGTGCGTCCTGAGCACTACCCTCGTGTCGTGAAAAGTCAAGTACGGGGCCTTGCAGGAAAGGGCCTGGATCTCTCCCACCCGTCGTGCGGAGGTGATGGATACAAGAAACGCTGTTTTCCACGACAGAAACTTCAACGGGGCCGAGCGCAGAGGCTCGAACGGAGGTCCCATGAGCTTGGTCAGCACCACGTTGAGCTCCCACGCCGGGGCCGGAGCCTTCACCGGCGGGAACGATCTGAACAGTCCCTTCATGAACTCTTTCACCAGACGATGAGACCACAAGGACGTCCGCCCCGTGGTTCTGGTGTATCGGGAGATCGCAGCAAGATGAATCTTGATGGACACGTGTGCCAGTCCAGCTTTGGCCAGCGTCAGCAGGTACGGCAGTACTTGGGGAGCCGTAATCCGTAGAGGGTTAATCTTCTGTGCGTGGCACCAGACAGAGAACCTCTTCCATTTGTGTCCGTAGCATTTAAGAGTCGAGGACGCCCTGGCCTTTGCAAGAACCTCTCTGCAGTCGGCCGGTATGTCGTATCCTCCAAACTCTAGCGCTGCAGGAGCCAGGCCTGCAAGTTCAGCGATTTCGGGTCGTGGTGGAGGATGGCGCCTCCTTCCCTGGAGAGCAGATCCGTGTCCACCGGCAGCTTGATTGGCGGGGACGCTGACAAGTCCAGAAGGTCCGGGAACCATATCTGCCTCGGCCACGCAGGTGCGATGAGGATCATCCTGCACCGTGACCTCTTGAGCTGGTTGACGAGCCGGATTAGCAGTGGCAAAGGAGGGAACGCGTAGAGGAACAGGCCATCCCAGGGGAACGAGAAAGCATCGCCCATGCTCCTCGCCTGGGGAAATCTGCTGGCGAACCTCCGGCACTTGGAGTTCGTCGCCGTCGCGAACAGGTCGATCTGGGGTGTGCCCCACCGTCGGAAGAGGCGATCCACTAGATCCTGCCGATGTTCCCACTAGTGGCACGAGCGCAGCTCCCTGCTGAGTGAGTCGGCGATGGTGTTTTTTATCCCTGCCAGATGAAACGGCACCAGAAACATCCCTTGGGCGACTGCCCAATGCCACAGGTCCTGCGCCTCCTTGGACAGTGCTGGGGACCTGGTTCCGCCCAGTTTCCTGATGTAAAACATGGTGGTGGTGTTGTCGGTGAAGATCCTCACCACCTTGCCCTTGAGGGACGGAAGGAAGGACCTGAGGGCCCAAAACACTGCACGGAGCTCCAGGACGTTGATATGTAGGGATTTCTCCGTCGGGAGCCAAAGGCCTCTTGCGTGCAGATTTTCGGTGTGCGCTCCCCACCCTTCCAGGGAGGCATCCGTGGTCACTGTCTCCTGGTGGGCTGGGGTCTGGAAGTCCATGCCCGCCGTCAGATGCGCGCGGGTGCCCCACCACCGGATCGCTCGTCGGAAACTCTCGAGTGTGATCCTTTCCTCGAAGCTGCCCGTCGTTTGGATCCAGCGCGCGTCCAGGAACTCCTGCAACGGGCGCATCCGGAGCCTGCACATGGGAATGAGGTAGATGCAGGAAGACATCATTCCGAGGAGGGACTTGATGGACCTCACCTTGGCCGCGTCGGCCACCAACATCCGCTGCACCTTGCCCAGGATGGTCCTGGTCCTCTCCTCCGACGGGGAGGCCAGAAGGGACACTGTGTTGAGCCTCGCTCCCAGAAACAGAGCGTCTTGCGTGGGCACCAGGTGGGATTTGGCGTAGTTCACGGAGAATCCCAAGTCCGTGAGAAGTTGGACGGTCCTTGCCGTGTGAACCACGGCGAGCTCCCTTGTCTTGGCTCGGATGAGCCAGTCGTCCAGGTAGGGGTAGACGTGGATCCCTTCGCGGCGCAGCTGCGCCGCCACCGGTGCGAGGCACTTGGTGAACACCCTGGGTGCCGACCGTAGTCCGAAGGGGAGGGCTTTGAACTGGTAATGACGCCCTTGGACCACAAACCTGAGGAATTTTCGGTGCTCCTTTAGGATGGGAATATGGAAGTAGGCATCCTCCAAATCCAGCGACGACAGGAAGTCTCCTTCCTCCAGCTGACCCAGGACGTGCTGGAGGGTGACCATCCAGAACTTTTGCACCTTGATGAACTTGTTCAGACGTCGCAGGTCCAGGATGGGGCGCCATCCCCCTGTCTTCTTCTTCACGAGGAAGTATCTCGAGTAAACTCCGGAGCCCCGAAGCCTCTTTGGGACGAGTTCGATGGCGCCCTTCCTGAGCATCGCCTTTACCTCCAGGAGAAGTTGAGGGACGTGAAGTTCTTTCCTGGCCACGGGGGGGACGCGCGGACACTTTCTTTGAAACTCGAGCGCGTGGCCCCGGGCGAAGGCATCCAGCACCCAACGGTCGGTGGAGATGGACTCCCACACGCTGACGAAGCTCGCCAGCCAGCCTCCCACCGGGGTGCTTCGGTGGGGGCCCGACCCCACGGCCGGTTCAATCCTGCTTCGACGAGGCTTTGCCGCCTTGACCTCCTTGGCGACGACGGCGGGGTCCGCCAGACTTGCCTCGTCCTCTGTAGGCCTCCTGAGACGACGAGCGGGCCGCTTGACGGTAGGAGGAGAAACCGCCGCCGGAACCTTAGGAGGCGCCCTTGCCTCCGCTGCTCCGAAAGGGCGTCCGTCGTTGTTGCAGAACTCCAAGGGCCCGGGCCGTCTCGGTGTCCGCTTTAATGGCCTGAAGGGAATCGTCCACTGTTTTCCCAAACAGGTTGTTCCCATCGAAGGGCATGTCCAGGACTCTGGTCTGAACGTCTTGACGGAAGTCCGTAGCCTTGAGCCATCCACGCCGCCTAAGGCAAACGCCGTTGCCCAACTGGCGGAACCCAGTGTCGGCGATGTCCATCGCAACGGTAATGGCGTGGTCCGAAGCCACCTCACCTTCCTGCAGGATCTCCAGGGCCTCTGCCCTCTTGTCGTCCGGCAAGAAGTCCAGCAGGGGAGCCAGTTTGTCCCAGAGCTCCCTGTCGTATCGGGCCACGATAGCCAAGGCGTTGGCAGCTTTAATCGTCGTCGCTGCAGACGAGATGACTCTGCGTCCCATAGCGTCCAATTTCTTTCCCTCGCCGTCCGGTGGGGAAGTCGATGTGGAGGCCGCACCCCCCCCCGCTTTTTTCCTGGCCGCCGCGGAGACGTCGGAGTCCGGGGTAGGCTGCGCCCGGAGGCACAGGGGGTCCGTGTCCGGGACCCGGTACTTTTTCTCGTACCGGTCTCTTCTAGCTGGCGTCGTGCAAGGGTTCTTGAGGAGGGTGAGGCCCTCATCCCAAATGTCGTCCAATAGAGGCACTGCGAGGACCGTCTTCCTCTTGGCCTCGCGCCGCTGATAAAGGAAACCTTCCTTCTTCTTCTCCTCAGGGCAGAGTTGGAAAAGCTCGGATGCCCTGGTGATCATGGAGTGGAACGATCCAATCTCGTCGGGCGGAGAAGCCCTGGTGGGAGGCGACGACGGTACATCCTCGTCGTATACCTCGTCGTCCGTACCCGTCGCTGCCGTGTCAGTCCCCGTATCATCCCCTCGGGTGGACGGGGAGGAGGGCTGGAAGGGGCGCGACGGCTGAAAAGGAGGAGGGTGGATCCTTCTTTTCTTGGTAGGGGGAACCCCAGAAGGTCCCGGTTCTGGGTCCCCCGACGGGAGAGGGTCCGTCGGCAACGGTAGTCTCGTCCTTATCTCTGAGCATAAGGACTGTATAGCCAACAAAATGGCCGCCGAGCTGTCTCGCGGCGCTGGCAGAGGGGAATCCGACGGGCGATCAGGGGACCCGTCGGTACCCTCGACGATGTCGTCGTCACCTGCGTCGGGATCCATCCCGACAGGCCGGTCTTCTTCCACGCCGAGGCCGTGGCTTAAAACCTCGACCAGCTCCTCCTCCGAGGTTGAGGCCGAATCTACGACGACGCCCTGCCCCCCCTTTTTCTTCCCCACGGGGGATTTCACGGGGGTCCTATTGATGGGCACAAAAGAGGACTCCCTCCGAGGTGGCAGGGAGACTCTGAGCCCCGAGGTCGCCACCACTGGTGTAGCCTCCACAGGCTGAGCCAGGGCCGCCGCGACGGTTTCGATAGAGGGCTTGGCCGGATGGATTAAGGCCTTCACCACCTTAGGTGCGCTCACCGCCTTATCCTTGAGGGGGGGACAGTGCCTCGCTCCCCCTCCGCCTTCGAGCTCGACCGGGGCCTCTCCAGGAGCCTTGCCGGGTGCTCGGCCTTCCTCTTACCCGACCCAGAGCGTTGGCTCGTGGTTGATGGTGCCAGGGAGGGTGCGCCCAGCCTGGCGCCCGTAGAGCCCGACCGTTCGGCGCTCCCGGTGCCAGCGGACTCGCGGTGCTTGGCCTTATGTTGGACCCCCGTCGCCGGGGCGTCCTCAAAGGTCTTAGAAGACCGCTCGGATTTCTTCCTCTTCTTCTCGCCGGACGGGCTCTTCCCTTCCAGCCAGTTGGCGAGACGTTGATGGAGGTCCTTCATGGTCCGCTCCGACATGTTGCCGCAAAACGCACAGTCCTTCTCCACGTGCGTCTTGTCCTCATGTAGGCATTAAAGGCAAAAAGAGTGTTCGTCCTCCTTGAAGACGTTCTGCAGCTGGCATCCAGGGCAGACCCTGAACAGCTTTCCGGGCGTCGAGCTTCCCTTCTCCTGGGCCATGACCGGGCCTGAGAAACTTCTGGAGTCCTCCAAAAGCGTAGCTCGACGAGATCTTCACCCTTGAGGGGCGCAGACGAATCCGACACAGGTCCCCGTTGATCGGATGGAGAGTCGGTGGAGCTTGAGGCTCTTTTGACCGAAAAAACGAAGTTTTTGAGAAAAAACGTGAAAAAAAATAGCACTAACGCTCGAGAGCAATAGCACGAGGATCCCAACACATGAACGTGCGGTAAAAATCTGAAGATGGCTGCCAGAGGCGGTGCTTAGGTAGAGGGCAGTCATTGGCTGTGGTCCGTATGACGCAGAGACCAGTGATTGGTTATTACTACGAAAGACAGATCAGAAACGAAACTGATACTGGTTTTTTCTTTACCGAGGATTCCCAGCCTGACGACGGGGAATATTCATGAGCATGTGAATCCATGCCAGACCCCATGCTGGAGAACAGTCCTTTCATAAACTCTTTTACCAGTCGATGGTACCACAGGGACGTCCGTCCTGTGGTTCTGGTATATCTGAAGATCGCCGCCAGATGAATCTTAATGGAGGCATGGGCTTGCCCAGCCTTTGCCAGCGATAGCAGGTACGGCAGCACTTGAGGGGCCGTAATCCGTAGGGGGTTGATCTTCTGTGCTCGGCACCAGATAGAGAACCTCTTTCACTTATGACCGTAGCATTTGAGAGTCGAGGACGCCCTAGCCTTTGCAAAAACCTCTCTGGAATCGGCCGGTATATCGTAGCCTCCAAACTCTAGCGCTGCAGGAGCCAATCCTGCAGGTTCAGCGACGCCGGGTCGTGGTGGAAGATGGCGCCTCCTTCTCTGGAGAGAAGGTCCGCGTCTGCCGACAGCTTGATGGGAGGGGACGTTGACAAGTCCAGAAGGTCCGGGAACCAGATCTGCCTCGGCCACGCTGGTGCGACGAGGATCATCCTGCACCGGGACCTCTTGAGTTGGCTGATGAGTCGAAGCAGCAACGGCAACGGAGGGAACGCATACAGGTATAGGCCGTCCCAGGGGAACGAGAACGCATCGCCCATGCTTCTCGGCTGGGGAAACCTGCTGGCGAACCTCTTGCACTTCGAGTTCGTTGCTGTTGCGAACAGGTCGATTTGGGGTTTGCCCCATCGTCGGAAGAGTTGATCCACCTGATCCTGGCGCAGTTCCCACTCGTGACATGCGCGCAGCTCCCTGCTGAGCGAGTCGGCGATGGTGTTGCTTTCTCCTGCCAGGTGGAAGGGAACCAGGAACATCCCCTGGGCGACCGCCCAGTGCCACAGATCCTGTGCCTCCTTGGATAGGGCTGGGGATCTGGTGCCTCCCTGCTTCCGTATGTAAAACATTGTCGTGGTGTTGTCCGTGAAGATCCGCACCACCTTGCCCTGGAGCGACGGGAGGAACGATTTGAGAGCCCAGAACACGGCTCGGAGTTCCAGGATGTTGATGTGCAGGAGTCTCTCCTCCGGGAGCCAGAGGCCTCTTGCGTGGAGATCTCTGGTGTGGGCGCCCCAACCTTCCAGGTAGGTGCCCGTCGTCACCGACTCCTGGTACGCCGGCGTCTGAAAGTCCTTGCCCGCCGTGAGGTGCGTTTGAATGCCCCACCACTGAATCGCCCGCCGGAAAAACCTCACTGAGGGGGATCCTGTCTTCGAAGGTGCCCGTCGCCTGCAT